>NC_086444.1:739534808-740216308 GCF_028390025.1 Pseudophryne corroboree
TCCTGACCCCCTGACACCGGAGACACGCCGCCGGATGGAGCAGCAGCGGTGAGCAGCACAGTGGTGGGGGGGCACTGAGGGGGCATTTGTGGATCTGGCACTGTGGGGACATTTGTATACCTGGCACTGTGTGGGCATTTGTATACCTGGCACTGTGGGGGCATTTGGGGATCTGGCACTGTGTGGGCATTTGTATACCTGGCACTGTGGGGGCATTTGTGTATCTGGCACTGTGGGGGCATTTGTATACCTGGTACTGTGGGGGCATTTGTACATGTGGCAATGTGGGGGCATTTGTATACCTGACACTGTGGGGGCATTTGTATACCTGGCATTATGGGGGCATTTGTATACCTGGCACTGTGGGGGCAATTGTGGATCTGGCACTGTGGGGGCAAATGTGGATCTGGCATTGCACTATTGGGGGCATATGTGTATCACGTCCCATTTTAATTGGCCACACCCATTTTTTTGGTGCGCACGCGCCTCCGGCGCAAGAACACAGTACCTCTAAGGGGCAGACCTGCATTGGGGCAGGGTAATTTTTTAAGTTGACAATTTTTGTATGGCCCCCGAAGGATTTTATAAATATCCAAATGGCCCTTGGTAGAAAATAGGTTCCCCACCCCTGAGCTAGAGGAACGCTTGCACGGCACATGCCCTGGCCATCGGGTATGTGTGGGAGAGATAAGAAGAGGGAGTGATTAGCAAAGTCACTTTTTACCATTATGCACCCTGGAGCAAATAAGATGAAAATATATGTATTTTATATATACCGTTTATTGGGCCAAATTCAGATCTGATCGCTTGCAGCAAATTTGCAGAAGTCTGCAATTAGATAGTCGCTGCCATGGGAGAGTGAAAACCCTCCCCGTGCAAGTGTGCAAATGCATGTGTACGCCATGCGAAAATTCCGCCAGACAGCGGACATCTGCAAATCCGTTTGCAACTCATTAAGCATCAAATGATTTTTCTAGTCTGTGCGTAGCCCAAGACATACTCCGATGCAAACAGGCTGTTCGAGGCTGGAGCTGACGTCACACACACGCCCTGAGAACGCTTGGGCACGCCTGCATTTTTTCCTGACACTCCCTGAAAGCGGACAGTTACCACCCACAAATGTACTCTTCTTATGAATCACCTAGTGAATGCCTTGCAATCAAAATTTTCTCACCATCCTGTCGCTGTTTGGCGAAGTGCCTGCGCATTCGATAATTGTCCGCTGTGTGAATTCGCACGACAGCGATCAGGTCTGAATCGGGCTCATTATTAGACAATAACATTTACTGTAATATTACATTTACAGTGTGTGCGTTGCTGTGGTCTGTATGGATAGCATATGTACCTCTCACATTTCTCATAAAGTCCCCCTGGAGTCAGTAGGCATGATTGGTGTTTGTAAGTAAAGCAAAAAAAAGCAAGTAATATTGTGTCTGAAACAAACCATGTTGCAGTGCAAGGGGAGCAAGTATATTTATATATTTTTTCTGTGCAGGGTAAATACGGCCTGCTTTTGCATGTAGCCCACAAATGCTGGACAGCTTTATTTGTACACTGCAGCTTAGATTTCAGTTTGAACACACATCACCCAAATCTAAATCTCTCTGCACATTTTACATCTGTCCAACCTGCAGTGCAACATGGTTTTGCCCAGTTGCTTGCTCTCTTGCTTTACTTACAAACATGAATCAGGCCCAGTTGCACATAGGTATCTATCACCAGTACAGAAGCCCCTTCTGTACTTACAATAGACATGTATAGTAGTTCTCCGGTATCTGTGTTTATATTGGAGACTCAGGACCACAATCTCCCTATTGCTCCCACCCATACGAAAGAGGACAATGAGGGGCAAAATGTTGATTCAGCTGGCACTGATGGCATGTGCTCTGCCTGGACTGTGTGGTGCAGCATTCTAAATCTACTTCTTCACATGATGGCATATAAGAGCTTGTGGGGATGTGTGATAACATGTGGGGGTCTGATGAGATAGAATTTTCCAAAAAAAATGTTCTCTGCAAATTTTGCTGTTAAGCCAAATTATTATTATTTTTTAAAGTATTTTTTTCTCAAAAAAGTTTTCATAATTATGAGATCAGATCACTGGGGGCGGTATGTGTGTATAAGGTGGCAGTATTAAAATAAGGTTAGAGGTAAATATTGATATAATTGGGCTGCAAATAATCAATTTAGATGTTAATATTTGAATTTTGAAGCCCCTGGATGTGTGGCGCGTCTTTTACCATTTTCACTTCCTTTGATGTCATAAGCTTGTTATGGCACTGGCTGAGCCTATGCACTTCTACCTAAGGATCTCTTACTGTAAAGGGCCCCATACACTAGGCCGATTTTGCTCGATTTCAGCCCAATTCGGGCATTCGGCCCGATATATTGGGTGAAATCGGGCATTTTCGGGGTGCTTGAAAAGCCGATCCGATCTGATGCGCGCTCCCTTGAGTATCGGCTCGGATCACCCTAGATCCGACATATCACGAGTGCTGCACTCGTTATATGTCGGATCCCGTAGTACATAGATAGGATAGTAAAAGATACATCATATGCAAAAAAAACTGCATACAATATATCTAATACTATCTTACCAACGGGGAGGCTGCCGGGAGGTTGGACGAAATCTTATATGACATGACGGCCCGCCATGTCGTATAAGTGTATGGGGCCCTTAAGTGTGGCCAGATATCAGAGTGCTGTGAGAGAGGAAAGAGGGCTGTCAGCAGCTGTTATAATACTGGTAAAACAGGTGCCCAATTACAGTCTCCACCAAGTAATGCAAGAAAACTTTTTTACCTCTTGTTCTTAAAATTAACCATGCAGTATAAAGAAAACTAATATATATCACATTCTATAAATACTGTACAGTAAACTACAGTAAAACACATTAGTTGCACACAAAAATAACATTCAGTAGTGGTTAACAATCATTCCACTTGAGCTGGTGGAATAAAAGTCAGTCTACAAATGTGCTCAATAAAAAGTGGGCATGGTCAAGTTATAATTAACAATTGTTTTAGATACTTACAGTTTTAACAATGTTAATTTGTTTAAAAGTTCTTTAAATTTACTATAGATGTTTTCTAAAATTTAAAAGCCTACAGATTAAGCGTGAGATGTACTAAAGTTAAAGAGCAGGATGTGCTAAGAGTATAATGTGGTCAAAACTCAGAAAACTTGCATTTTTAGGGATTGTCACATTCCCCATATGTATCAATCTTCAGAAAGCAAAACTATGGGCTTCTTTATGCAGAATTTCACCCCGCAGCTTGCATATGCGCAGGCCAAGTGAGCCATTAAACCGGAAGTCCTACCAATAGGACAAGCTGTACTTTGCATATGTATTTGGAATGATTCATGCATTAATAAACGCTGCTATGCATGTGATAAGTGGCGGGATGTATTGAATGCAATATGAGATGCATTCCATATATCCCATCATAGGCATGCGCAGCACATTTTATTAGGGGGTGCACGACTGGAGTTGCGTGCCTAGCCCCGCCTACTGGGCGTGACTAGCCCCACCTACTGGGCGTGACTAACCCCGCCTACTGGGCATGACTAGCACCATATATTAGCAGTTAATGCAATCTAATTAATACAGGGAATTTGATTAAATAGAGTGTACAGTGAGGGCTGACAGAGGTTTATTAAACCTAACAATCTGTAAGCCTGGGACCTCCCAGCCACGCCTGCGTTTTTCCGCACACTCCCTGAAAACAGTCAGTGGCCACCCAGAAACGCCCACCTCATGTCAATCACTCTACAGCAGCCTGTGCGACTGAAATGCATTGCTAGACCTTGTGTGAAACTACATTGGCCATTGTGAAAGTATGTCGCGCATGCACATTGCGCCGCATACATACCGATTGTTTGCCTCAGCGAACAATTTCAGCTAGCGATCAACTCGGAATGACCCCCGTAGTGAGTGCCGACCACCAACTATCTGTATATATACACACACAAAACTTGTGAGGAAAAAACAGATGCACTCGGAGGCTTTTAAAAGTGCAACTAATGTGTTAAAACATAATAGCATAAAACTCCCAACGTTTCGGGGAAATTTCCGCCCCTTTGTCAAGGTAAACTGTTAACCTTTTTCTCGCAAGTTTTGTATCTGTCCAGTCAGAGGGCACCGGAGTGCTCACCGCGCTTTTTTACTTGTATTCAGCATTGAAGCTGTCGCTGACAAGCGGTAACGTAAAAACACCCATCAGCGCTGTATGTCAAGGCCAAACAGCGCCGAGGAATGCTCTTTTTCGCCGGCATCCCTAACTGCTGTGCATGCGCCGTTGTATGCATACTCCCGACACATGCGCGGTAGTGATTTTCTGGACGCGGCGCCCATTTTGATGTTCATGCTGACTGGTTTTGTTGCAGCGGAGTCCTGTCTCTATAGCAACCCGGCTGCTGTGATGTATGCCGGGATTGCTGCGGGAGGGGGGAATTGGAGCACAGGACAGACACTGCTGTGCATAACGTCTGCCCGGAGCAAACAAAGCCATTTTAGGTAAGCGAGCGCTATTTCAGAAATAGCGCTTGTTGTTAAATAGACTTTAGTGTGCAGCAGTATAGGGAAAATGAAAGGCTAATAGTGCTGATAGTTAGCAGCGCTATTAGCCTTGTTAAATAGAAATTGGTCCCATTTACCAGCTAAAACGAGTTTCCAGCAAGGAAACTTGTTGATAAATGGGGTCTTTATGTATCTATCTTTCTGAGCAAGTTGTGCTTTTATGGGAGTGATTATATACATAGATATATATATATATATATATATATATATGCATATATATGTATATAGATATACACACACATATACCTGTGTGCTCGTGCTCAAATAATATAATCCCCCATTGCCGTATTCTGCAATGTGTATGTCACTCCAGGATTGGTAGAAAAAAGTTGATGTTTAGTCCATGTTAAATGAGCATCATACTACAAAAGTGCCGAGTGCAACTATAAGCAGGCTGCACTCAGCACTTTTGTAGTATGATGCTCATTTAACATGGACTAAACATCAACTTTTTTCTACCAATCCTGGAGTGACGTGCATATTGCAGAATACGGCAATGAGATATATTTATAATATATATTAATAATAACCCTATATTTCCTAAGTTTTATCCCACCCCCACACCCTGTCTGGCCTGAACTTTGCCCTGGACCTTGGTGCACACAGACAGTGACTGAGTGAGTCTATCACTCACATTCTGAAGGCTCAGGCAGCAGGCACCGACTCCTCTCCTGCAGCGGTAGAAAACGGCAGGGCAGCAGGGCAGGCACACAATACTAACTGCCAATGCCACTGCAAATGAGCAGGGGCGGGAGCCTGGAAAACAGCCCACAGCGCAGAGCGGGAAAGGAGGAAGGTAGAAGAGGGGAGGGAGCGCGGTGTGACGTCAGCACGTCACACCGCGAGGCAGTCGGATGATGACGGTGGGTGGGCTGGGCTGTGCGGCTAGCCCACCCATCCACGAAGAAGCCGTTTAGGTTCAGTGCAGCTGACAGGGAGCTGTCACTGTGTGAGTGGTGTGACCGGCGGCGGCGCAGCGGGAGGGGGGTGAAAGCATGCTGTAAGGGCAGCACCAGCGAGCGATGCAGGAGCCAGGAGGACTAGGTTATATCCGATCATCGCTATCAGTGTGCTGCTGTAGTAGCAGTAGCACACACACTGCTACAACAGCAGCACACAGACAGCAATGACCGGAGCGCAGGCGTAACGTGCGGGGGGTGCCGGACATTAGGGGGTGCCTGTGCGCACCAGGCACCCCCCGTGCGCACGCCTATGTATCCCATCCTACAGTAAGTCATAAAAATGCTTAATTAGAAACAATGTTTAAGTATTTCTAGAAAGCTGTAAATAACTGTGAATGTTAAGAAGTCTTGGGAAGAGAGACATTTGTGAATTCTGCTTGTATATTCAAATGCACCAAATGCAGTGCTAGTTCCCTTGATCTTTAAGAAGAAGGTATATGGAGACTATTCAGTTTATGATTGAAGACGTTGTACACAAATATAGCCTATTTTGTCCATAACCATTGTAAACGTCAGTCTACTTACAGGACTAAAAAGCTTATACTTTAAACACACTTGATACACTTTAATATTGAGCCACTGCGGCTGCTGTAATTAACCTTTCACCCTTATATTGTTCACAAACCTTACGTACACAAGATCGTACAGTGTCCGCACTCTGCGTACATATGCCGAAAGGGTGTAGTGACTACACAGTTTGCGTCCACAAGCCTACATGCTGTTAGCACAATGCAGCAGCCCGAGTGGCTGTAAATACACTTTAAACCTTAGCAAGGAAATGGGACACGACACCAATTGTAATTCAAAACTAGGTTGGGGTCTAACCCAACAACGGTTCTTTACTTGCAGGGGGTAACAATATAAACAACACAATACAATAGAATAATGGCTACAATCAATGGTACATACGTGTTTGGTTTCGCCTGCACTTCCCAGTCTGGTCCTCAGTCATCTAGGTAGATGACCTTCAGAGTCTGTGTACTTGCCGGGCATGCAGCTGGCTCTTTTATACAATATTCCAAAACCTAACACAATGGATACTGTAATGTCTTTGTCCATTGGACACAGGGATGGTCATTTACAGTACAGGAGAGGTCATAGGTTGGTTTGAATAGGTGGGCGATGTCTGTTCCAGGTGCCCTTGCAGGTGGTCTCCTCTGGGTTCCCGCCGCATACCAAATGTACAGTAAACACAGTTTATATTTATATTCTGCTGCTGCGCATAACTATTCGCAGGAGCTGCGATCTTCTGCAAACCAACACCGGAATATTGCCCTTAAAATAGTGATGTGCACCGGAAATTTTACGGGTTTTGTGTTTTGGTTTTGGATTCGGGTCTGCGGCCGTGTTTTGGATTCGGATGCGTTTTCGCAAAACCTCCCTGAAATTTTTTTGTCGGATTCGGGTGTGTTTTGGATTCAGCTGTTTTTTTTTTACAAAAAACCCTCAAAAACAGCTTAAATCATAGAATTTGGGGGTAATTTTGATCCCATAGTATTATTAATCTCAATAACAATAATTTCCACTCATTTTCAGTCTATTCTGAACACCTCACACCTCACAATATTATTTTTAGTCCTAAAATTTGCACCGAGGTAGCTGGATGGCTAAACTAAGCGACACAAGTGGCCGACACAAACACCTGGCCCATCTAGGAGTGGCACTGCAGTGTCAGGCAGGATGGCACTTCAAAAAAATAGTCCCCAAACAGAACATGATGCAAAGAAAAAAAGAGGTGCACCAAGGTCGCTGTGTGACTAAGCTAAGCGACACAAGTGGCCGACACAAACACCTGGCCCATCTAGGAGTGGCACTGCAGTGTCAGACAGGATGGCACTTCAAAAAAATAGTCCCCAAACAGCACATGATGCAAAGAAAAAAAGAGGTGCAATGAGGTAGCTGTGTGACTAAGCTAAGCGACCCAAATGGCCGACACAAACACCTGGCCCATCTAGGAGTGGCACTGCAGTGTCAGGCAGGATGGCACTTCAAAAAATTTGTCCCCAAACAGCACAGGATGCAAAGAAAAATGAAAGAAAAAAGAGGTGCAAGATGGAATTGTCCTTGGGCCCTCCCACCCACCCTTATGTTGTATAAACAGGACATGCACACTTTAACGAACCCATCATTTCAGCGACAGGGTCTGCCACACGACTGTGACTGAAATGACTGGTTGGTTTGGGCCCCCACCAAAAAAGAAACAAGCAATCTCTCCTTGCACAAACTGGCTCTACAGAGGCAAGATGTCCACCTCATCATCATCCTCCGATTCCTCACCCCTTTCACTGTGTACATCCCCCTCCTCACAGATTATTAATTCGTCCCCACTGGAATCCACCATCTCAGATCCCTGTGTACTTTCTAGAGGCAATTGCTGGTGAATGTCTCCACGGAGGAATTGATTATAATTCATTTTGATGAACATCATCTTCTCCACATTTTCTGGAAGTAACCTCATACGCCGATTGTTGGCAAGGTGAGCGGCTGCACTAAACACTCTTTCGGAGTACACACTGGAGGGACGGCAACTTAGGTAGAATAAAGCCAGTTTGTGCAAGGGCCTCCAAATTGCCTCTTTTTCCTGCCAGTATACGTACGGACTGTCTGACGTGCCTACTTGGATGCGGTCACTCATATAATCCTCCACCATTCTTTCAATGGTGACAGAATCATATGCAGTGACAGTAGACGACATGTCAGTAATCATTGCCAGGTCCTTCAGTCCGGACCAGATGTCAGCACTCGCTCCAGACTGCCCTGCATCACCGCCAGCGGGTGGGCTCGGAATTCTTAGCCATTTCCTCGCACCCCCAGTTGCGGGAGAATGTGAAGGAGGAGCTGTTGACGGGTCACGTTCTGCTTGACTTGACAATTTTCTCACCAGCAGGTCTTTGAACCTCTGCAGACTTGTGTCTGCCGGAAAGAGAGATCCAACGTAGGTTTTAAATCTAGGATCGAGCACGGTGGCCAAAATGTAGTGCTCTGATTTCAACAGATTGACCACCCGTGAATCCTGGTTAAGCGAATTAAGGGCTCCATCCACAAGTCCCACATGCCTAGCGGAATCGCTCTGTTTTAGCTCCTCCTTCAATGTCTCCAGCTTCTTCTGCAAAAGCCTGATGAGGGGAATGACCTGACTCAGGCTGGCAGTGTCTGAACTGACTTCACGTGTGGCAAGTTCAATGGGTTGCAGAACCTTGCACAACGTTGAAATCATTCTCCACTGCGCTTGAGTCAGGTGCATTCCCCCTCCTTTGCCTATATTGTGGGCAGATGTATAGGCTTGAATGGCCTTTTGCTCCATCCTCTGAAGCATATAGAGGGTTGAATTCCACCTCGTTACCACCTCTTTCTTCAGATGATGGCAGGGCAGGTTCAGGAGTGTTTGGTGGTGCTCCAGTCTTCAGCACGCGGTGGCTGAATGCCGCAATTCTTCGGGCCACCGACAGCATCTCTTGCACGCCCCTGTCATTTTTTAAATAATTCTGCACCACCAAATTCAATGTATGTGCAAAACATGGGACATGCTGGAATTTGCCCAGATGTAATGCACGCACAATATTGCTGGCGTTGTCCGATGTCACAAATCCCCAGGAGAGTCCAATTGGGGTAAGCCATTCTGCGATGATGTTCCTCAGTTTCCGTAAGAGGTTGTCAGCTGTGTGCCTCTTATGGAAAGCGGTGATATAAAGCGTAGCCTGCCTAGGAATGAGTTGGCGTTTGCGAGATGCTGCTACTGGTGCCGCCACTGCTGTTCTTGCTGCGGGAGGCAATACATCTACCCAGTGGGCTGTCACAGTCATATAGTCCTGAGTCTGCCCTGCTCCACTTGTCCACATGTCCGTGGTTAAGTGGACATTGGGTACAACTGCATTTTTTAGGACACTGGTGACTCTTTTTCTGACGTCTGTGTACATTTTCGTTGTCGCCTGCCTTGAGAAATGGAACCTAGATGGTATTTGGTACCGGGGACACAGTACCTCAATCAAGTCTCTAGTTGCCTCTGAATTAACGGTGGATACCAGAACCACGTTTCTCACCACCCAGGCTGACAAGACCTGAGTTATCCGCTTTGCAGCAGGATGACTGCTGTGATATTTCATCTTCCTCGCAAAGGACTGTTGGACAGTCAATTGCTTACTGGAAGTAGTACAAGTGGTCTTCCGACTTCCCCTCTGGGATGCCGATCGACTCCCAGCAGCAACAACAGCAGCGCCAGTAGCAGTAGGCGTTACACTCAAGGATGCATCGGAGGAATCCCAGGCAGGAGAGGACTCGTCAGACTTGCCAGTGACATGGCCTGCAGGACTATTGGCTTTCCTGTGTAAGGTGGAAATTGACACTGAGGGAGTTGGTGGTGTGGTTTGCAGGAGCTTGGTTACAAGAGGAAGGGATTTAGTGGTCAGTCTAAAGTTTTTGAACTTGTCACTGACTTCTGATGAATGCGGACCAGGTGACGTATAAGGGAGGATGTTCCTAGGTGGTTAACGTCCTTACCCCTACTTATTACAGCTTGACAAAGGCAACACACGGCTTGACACCTATTGTCCGCATTTGTGTTGAAATAATTCCACACCGAAGAGGTGATTTTTTTTGTATTTTGACCAGGCATGTCAATGGCCATATTCGTCCCACGGACAACAGGTGTCTCCCCGGGTGCCTGACTTAAACAAACCACCTCACCATCAGAATCCTCCTTGTCAATTTCCTCCCCAGCGCCAGCAACACCCATATCCTCATCCTGGTGTACTTCAACAGTGACATCTTCAATTTGACTATCAGGAACTGGACTGCGGGTGCTCCTTCCAGCACTTGCAGGGGGCGTGCAAATGGTGGAAGGCGCAAGCTCTTCCCATCCAGTGTTGGGAAGGTCAGGCATCGCAACCGACACAATTGGACTCTACTTGGGGATTTATGATTTAGAAGAACGCACAGTTCTTTGCTGTGCTTTTGCCAGCTTAAGTCTTTTCATTTTTCTAGCGAGAGGATGAGTGCTTCCATCCTCATGTGAATCTGAACCACTAGCCATGAACATAGGCCAGGGTTTCAGCCGTTCCTTGCCACTCCGTGTCGTAAATGGCATATTGGCAAGTTTACGCTTCTCATCAGACGCTTTCAATTTTGATTTTTGGGTAATTTTACTGAACTTTTGTTGTTTGGATTTTACATGCTCTCTACTATGACATTGGGCATTAGAGGGGGATGTGCTAGGCAGCCCTGAAAAAGCTTTTTTAGAAGACTTCAAGGGCTGCAGCTCTTCATATGTCAGTGTGACATACTGTGCTGCAGCTCCATCACCTCCCCAGCGGCGTCATATACTCCCGTGGCTCTGTTCCCGGGTACTTGCGGTGAAGACGCTCCGGTTCTTAGGCACACCACCGCAGACACTCTCCTGGATCACGTGGCTGCTACTAAGGGAGGAGGTAAGAGGATCCCCCAGACGGGACCCGCAATTAAATTGCGTTCCGGTCGCGGTCTTAGGAGACGGACTGTGTCGCTGGCGTGGACACTGTGGCCAAGTATGGACTCCACTATATGCACCAGAGAGCACAGGTCGGATAGTAAACTAACCTGTTTAATAAGGCTCCACATAACCTGGTGGTGAGGATCAGCATAAAGGATAAGGCGCTTGACCTGTAGCCCCTCCCCCAGCTCCGGGCGCCATCTACTGCTGGTGTTCCCACCCTGGAGCTGCCTCACACTCTCCCTCACTCCCTGACTGAAACGCTGGGTGCAATCTTCTATGAATAGCTGCAACTGGTCTCCGGGACTGCTGGGCAAGGTCTCCTTCTGTAAATCCGCCTGATTCATCGGCGCTGTGATTACACAGACACTTCAGTATTCTACATGTCAATATTAAGTAGTGATGTGCACCGGAAATTTTTCGGGTTTTGTGTTTTGGTTTTGGATTTGGTTCCGCGGCCATGTTTTGGATTCAGACGCGTTTTGGCAAAACCTCCCTGAAAATTTTTTGTCGGATTCGGGTGTGTTTTGGATTCGGGTGTTTTTTTACAAAAAACCCTCAAAAACAGCTTAAATCATAGAATTTGGGGGTCATTTTGATCTCATAGTATTATTAACCTCAATAACCATAATTTCCACTCATTTTCAGTTTATTCTGAACACCTCACACCTCACAATATTATTTTTAGTCTTAAATTTGCACCGAGGTCGCTGGATGACTAAGCTAAGCGACCCAAGTGGCCGACACAAACACCTGGCCCATCTAGGAGTGGCACTGCAGTGTCAGACAGGATGGCAGATTTAAAAAATAGTCCCCAAACAGCACATGATGCAAAGAAAAAAAGAGGTGCAATGAGGTAGCTGTGTGACTAAGCTAAGCGACCCAAGTGGCCGACACAAACACCTGGCCCAACTAGGAGTGGCACTGCAGTGTCAGACAGGATGGCAGATTTAAAAAAATAGTCCCCAAACAGCACATGATGCAAAGAAAAAAGAGGTGCAATGAGGTAGCTGTGTGACTAAGCTAAGCAACCCAAGTGGCCGACACAAACACCTGGCCCATCTAGGAGTGGCACTGCAGTGTCAGACAGGATGGCAGATTTAAAAAATAGTCCCCAAACAGCACATGATGCAAAGAAAAAAAGAGGTGCAATGAGGTAGCTGTGTGACTAAGCTAAGCGACCCAAGTGGCCGACACAAACACCTGGCCCACCTAGGAGTGGCACTGCAGTGTCAGACAGGATGGCAGATTTAAAAAATAGTCCCCAAACAGCACATGATGCAAAGAAAAAAGAGCTGCACCAAGGTCGCTGGATGGCTAAGCTAAGCGACCCAAGTGGCCGACACAAACACCTGGCCCATCTAGGAGTGGCACTGAAGTGTCAGACAGGATGGCAGATTTAAAAAATAGTCCCCAAACAGCACATGATGCAAAGAAAAAAAGAGGTGCAATGAGGTAGCTGTGTGACTAAGATAAGCGACCCAAGTGGCCAACACAAACACCTGGCCCATCTAGGAGTGGCACTGCAGTGTCAGACAGGATGGCAGATTTAAAAAATAGTCCCCAAACAGCACATGATGCAAAGAAAAAAAGAGGTGCAATGAGGTAGCTGTGTGACTAAGCTAAGCAACCCAAGTGGCCGACACAAACACCTGGCCCATCTAAGAGTGGCACTGCAGTGTCAGACAGGATGGCAGATTTAAAAAATAGTCCCCAAACAGCACATGATGCAAAGAAAAAAAGAGGCGCAATGAGGTAGCTGTGTGACTAAGCTAAGCGACCCAAGTGGCTGACACAAACACCTGGCCCATCTAGGAGTGGCACTGCAGTGTCAGACAGGATGGCAGATTTAAAAAATAGTCCCCAAACAGCACATGATGCAAAGAAAAAAAGAGGTGCAATGAGGTAGCTGTGTGACTAAGCTAAGCGACCCAAGTGGCCAACACAAACACCTGGCCCATCTAGGAGTGGCACTGCAGTGTCAGACAGGATGGCAGATATAAAAAATAGTCCCCAAACAGCACATGATGCAAAGAAAAAAAGAGATGCAATGAGGTAGCTGTGTGGCTAAGCTAAGCGACCCAAGTGGCCGACACAAACACCTGGCCTATCTAGGAGTGGCACTGCAGTGTCAGACAGAATGGCAGATTTAAAAAATAGTCCCCAAACAGCACATGATGCAAAGTAAAAAAGAGGTGCAATGAGGTAGCTGTGTGACTAAGCTAAGCGACCCAAGTGGCCGACACAAACACCTGGCCCATCTAGGAGTGGCACTGCAGTGTCAGACAGGATGGCAGATTTAAAAAATAGTCCCCAAACAGCACATGATGCAAAGAAAAAAAGAGGTGCAATGAGGTAGCTGAGTGACTAAGCTAAGCGACCCAAGTGGCCGACACAAACACCTGGCCCATCTAAGAGTGGCACTGCAGTGTCAGACAGGATGGCAAATTTAAAAAATAGTCCCCAAACAGCACATGATGCAAAGAAAAAAAGAGGTGCAATGAGGTAGCTGTGTGACTAAGCTAAGCGACCCAAGTGGCCGACACAAACACCTGGCCCATCTAGGAGTGGCACTGCAGTGTCAGACAGGATGGCAGATTTAAAAAATAGTCCCCAAACAGCACATGATGCAAAGAAAAAAGAGGTGCACCAAGGTCGCTGGATGGCTAAGCTAAGCGACCCAAGTGGCCGAAATAAACACCTGGCCCATCTAGGAGTGGCACTGCAGTGTCAGACAGGATGGCAGATTTAAAAAATAGTCCCCAAACAGCACATGATGCAAAGAAAAAAGAGGTGCAATGAGGTAGCTGTGTGACTAAGCTAAGCGACCCAAGTGGCCGACACAAACACCTGGCCCATCTAGGAGTAGCACTGCAGTGTCAGACAGGATGGCAGATTTAAAAAATAGTCCCCAAACAGCACATGATGCAAAGAAAAAAAGAGGTGCATTGAGGTAGCTGTGTGACTAAGCTAAGCGACCCAAGTGGCCGACACAAACACCTGGCCCATCTAGGAGTGGCACTGCAGTGTCAGACAGGATGGCAGATTTAAAAAATAGTCCCCAAACAGCACATGATGCAAAGAAAAAAGAGGTGCACCAAGGTCGCTGGATGGCTTAGCTAAGCGACCCAAGTGGCCGAAACAAACACCTGGCCCATCTAGGAGTGGCACTGCAGTGTCAGACAGAATGGCAGATTTAAAAAATAGTCCCCAAACAGCACATGATGCAAAGGAAAAAAAAGAGGTGCAATGAGGTAGCTGTGTGACTAAGCTAAGCGACCCAAGTGGCCGACACAAACACCTGGCCCATCTAGGAGTGGCACTGCAGTGTCAGACAGGATGGCAGATTTAAAAAATAGTCCCCAAACAGCACATGATGCAAAGAAAAAAAGAGGTGCAATGAGGTAGCTGTGTGACTAAGCTAAGCGACCCAAGTGGCCGACACAAACACCTGGCCCATCTAAGAGTGGCACTGCAGTGTCAGACAGGATGGCAAATTTAAAAAAAAGTCCCCAAACAGCACATGATGCAAAGAAAAAAAGAGGTGCAATGAGGTAGCTGTGTGACTAAGCTAAGCGACCCAAGTGGCCGACACAAACACCTGGCCCATCTAGGAGTGGCACTGCAGTGTCAGACAGGATGGCAGATTTAAAAAATAGTCCCCAAACAGCACATGATGCAAAGAAAAAAGAGGTGCACCAAGGTCGCTGGATGGCTAAGCTAAGCGACCCAAGTGGCCGAAATAAACACCTGGCCCATCTAGGAGTGGCACTGCAGTGTCAGACAGGATGGCAGATTTAAAAAATAGTCCCCAAACAGCACATGATGCAAAGAAAAAAGAGGTGCAATGAGGTAGCTGTGTGACTAAGCTAAGCGACCCAAGTGGCCGACACAAACACCTGGCCCATCTAGGAGTGGCACTGCAGTGTCAGACAGGATGGCAGATTTAAAAAATAGTCCCCAAACAGCACATGATGCAAAGAAAAAAAGAGGTGCATTGAGGTAGCTGTGTGACTAAGCTAAGCGACCCAAGTGGCCGACACAAACACCTGGCCCATCTAGGAGTGGCACTGCAGTGTCAGACAGGATGGCAGATTTAAAAAATAGTCCCCAAACAGCACATGATGCAAAGAAAAAAGAGGTGCACCAAGGTCGCTGGATGGCTTAGCTAAGCGACCCAAGTGGCCGAAACAAACACCTGGCCCATCTAGGAGTGGCACTGCAGTGTCAGACAGAATGGCAGATTTAAAAAATAGTCCCCAAACAGCACATGATGCAAAGAAAAAAAAAGAGGTGCAATGAGGTAGCTGTGTGACTAAGCTAAGCGACCCAAGTGGCCGACACAAACACCTGGCCCATCTAGGAGTGGCACTGCAGTGTCAGACAGGATGGCAGATTTAAAAAATAGTCCCCAAACAGCACATGATGCAAAGAAAAAAGAGGTGCACCAAGGTCGCTGGATGGCTAAGCTAAGCGACCCAAGTGGCCGAAATAAACACCTGGCCCATCTAGGAGTGGCACTGCAGTGTCAGACAGGATGGCAGATTTAAAAAATAGTCCCCAAACAGCACATGATGCAAAGAAAAAAAGAGGTGCAATGAGGTAGCTGTGTGACTAAGCTAAGCGACCCAAGTGGCCAACACAAACACCTGGCCCATCTAGGAGTGGCACTGCAGTGTCAGACAGGATGGCAGATATAAAAAATAGTCCCCAAACAGCACATGATGCAAAGAAAAAAAGAGATGCAATGAGGTAGCTGTGTGGCTAAGCTAAGCGACCCAAGTGGCCGACACAAACACCTGGCCTATCTAGGAGTGGCACTGCAGTGTCAGACAGAATGGCAGATTTAAAAAATAGTCCCCAAACAGCACATGATGCAAAGTAAAAAAGAGGTGAAATGAGGTAGCTGTGTGACTAAGCTAAGCGACCCAAGTGGCCGACACAAACACCTGGCCCATCTAGGAGTGGCACTGCAGTGTCAGACAGGATGGCAGATTTAAAAAAATAGTCCCCAAACAGCACATGATGCAAAGAAAAAAAGAGGTGCAATGAGGTAGCTGTGTGACTAAGCTAAGCGACCCAAGTGGCCGACACAAACACCTGGCCCATCTAAGAGTGGCACTGCAGTGTCAGACAGGATGGCAAATTTAAAAAATAGTCCCCAAACAGCACATGATGCAAAGAAAAAAAGAGGTGCAATGAGGTAGCTGTGTGACTAAGCTAAGCGACCCAAGTGGCCGACACAAACACCTGGCCCATCTAGGAGTGGCACTGCAGTGTCAGACAGGATGGCAGATTTAAAAAATAGTCCCCAAACAGCACATGATGCAAAGAAAAAAGAGGTGCACCAAGGTCGCTGGATGGCTAAGCTAAGCGACCCAAGTGGCCGAAATAAACACCTGGCCCATCTAGGAGTGGCACTGCAGTGTCAGACAGGATGGCAGATTTAAAAAATAGTCCCCAAACAGCACATGATGCAAAGAAAAAAGAGGTGCAATGAGGTAGCTGTGTGACTAAGCTAAGCGACCCAAGTGGCCGACACAAACACCTGGCCCATCTAGGAGTAGCACTGCAGTGTCAGACAGGATGGCAGATTTAAAAAATAGTCCCCAAACAGCACATGATGCAAAGAAAAAAAGAGGTGCATTGAGGTAGCTGTGTGACTAAGCTAAGCGACCCAAGTGGCCGACACAAACACCTGGCCCATCTAGGAGTGGCACTGCAGTGTCAGACAGGATGGCAGATTTAAAAAATAGTCCCCAAACAGCACATGATGCAAAGAAAAAAGAGGTGCACCAAGGTCGCTGGATGGCTTAGCTAAGTGACCCAAGTGGCCGAAACAAACACCTGGCCCATCTAGGAGTGGCACTGCAGTGTCAGACAGAATGGCAGATTTAAAAAATAGTCCCCAAACAGCACATGATGCAAAGAAAAAAAAAGAGGTGCAATGAGGTAGCTGTGTGACTAAGCTAAGCGACCCAAGTGGCCGACACAAACACCTGGCCCATCTAGGAGTGGCACTGCAGTGTCAGACAGGATGGCAGATTTAAAAAATAGTCCCCAAACAGCACATGATGCAAAGAAAAAAAGAGGTGCAATGAGGTAGCTGTGTGACTAAGCTAAGCGACCCAAGTGGCCGACACAAACACCTGGCCCATCTAAGAGTGGCACTGCAGTGTCAGACAGGATGGCAAATTTAAAAAATAGTCCCCAAACAGCACATGATGCAAAGAAAAAAAGAGGTGCAATGAGGTAGCTGTGTGACTAAGCTAAGCGACCCAAGTGGCCGACACAAACACCTGGCCCATCTAGGAGTGGCACTGCAGTGTCAGACAGGATGGCAGATTTAAAAAATAGTCCCCAAACAGCACATGATGCAAAGAAAAAAGAGGTGCACCAAGGTCGCTGGATGGCTAAGCTAAGCGACCCAAGTGGCCGAAATAAACACCTGGCCCATCTAGGAGTGGCACTGCAGTGTCAGACAGGATGGCAGATTTAAAAAATAGTCCCCAAACAGCACATGATGCAAAGAAAAAAGAGGTGCAATGAGGTAGCTGTGTGACTAAGCTAAGCGACCCAAGTGGCCGACACAAACACCTGGCCCATCTAGGAGTGGCACTGCAGTGTCAGACAGGATGGCAGATTTAAAAAATAGTCCCCAAACAGCACATGATGCAAAGAAAAAAAGAGGTGCATTGAGGTAGCTGTGTGACTAAGCTAAGCGACCCAAGTGGCCGACACAAACACCTGGCCCATCTAGGAGTGGCACTGCAGTGTCAGACAGGATGGCAGATTTAAAAAATAGTCCCCAAACAGCACATGATGCAAAGAAAAAAGAGGTGCACCAAGGTCGCTGGATGGCTTAGCTAAGCGACCCAAGTGGCCGAAACAAACACCTGGCCCATCTAGGAGTGGCACTGCAGTGTCAGACAGAATGGCAGATTTAAAAAATAGTCCCCAAACAGCACATGATGCAAAGAAAAAAAAAGAGGTGCAATGAGGTAGCTGTGTGACTAAGCTAAGCGACCCAAGTGGCCGACACAAACACCTGGCCCATCTAGGAGTGGCACTGCAGTGTCAGACAGGATGGCAGATTTAAAAAAATAGTCCCCAAACAGCACATGATGCAAAGAAAAAAAGAGGTGCAATGAGGTAGCTGTGTGACTAAGCTAAGCGACCCAAGTGGCCGACACAAACACCTGGCCCATCTAAGAGTGGCACTGCAGTGTCAGACAGGATGGCAAATTTAAAAAATAGTCCCCAAACAGCACATGATGCAAAGAAAAAAAGAGGTGCAATGAGGTAGCTGTGTGACTAAGCTAAGCGACCCAAGTGGCCGACACAAACACCTGGCCCATCTAGGAGTGGCACTGCAGTGTCAGACAGAATGGCAGATTTAAAAAATAGTCCCCAAACAGCACATGATGCAAAGAAAAAAGAGGTGCACCAAGGTCGCTGGATGGCTAAGCTAAGCGACCCAAGTGGCCGAAATAAACACCTGGCCCATCTAGGAGTGGCACTGCAGTGTCAGACAGGATGGCAGATTTAAAAAATAGTCCCCAAACAGCACATGATGCAAAGAAAAAAGAGGTGCAATGAGGTAGCTGTGTGACTAAGCTAAGCGACCCAAGTGGCCGACACAAACACCTGGCCCATCTAGGAGTAGCACTGCAGTGTCAGACAGGATGGCAGATTTAAAAAATAGTCCCCAAACAGCACATGATGCAAAGAAAAAAAGAGGTGCATTGAGGTAGCTGTGTGACTAAGCTAAGCGACCCAAGTGGCCGACACAAACACCTGGCCCATCTAGGAGTGGCACTGCAGTGTCAGACAGGATGGCAGATTTAAAAAATAGTCCCCAAACAGCACATGATGCAAAGAAAAAAGAGGTGCACCAAGGTCGCTGGATGGCTTAGCTAAGTGACCCAAGTGGCCGAAACAAACACCTGGCCCATCTAGGAGTGGCACTGCAGTGTCAGACAGAATGGCAGATTTAAAAAATAGTCCCCAAACAGCACATGATGCAAAGAAAAAAAAAGAGGTGCAATGAGGTAGCTGTGTGACTAAGCTAAGCGACCCAAGTGGCCGACACAAACACCTGGCCCATCTAGGAGTGGCACTGCAGTGTCAGACAGGATGGCAGATTTAAAAAATAGTCCCCAAACAGCACATGATGCAAAGAAAAAAAGAGGTGCAATGAGGTAGCTGTGTGACTAAGCTAAGCGACCCAAGTGGCCGACACAAACACCTGGCCCATCTAAGAGTGGCACTGCAGTGTCAGACAGGATGGCAAATTTAAAAAATAGTCCCCAAACAGCACATGATGCAAAGAAAAAAAGAGGTGCAATGAGGTAGCTGTGTGACTAAGCTAAGCGACCCAAGTGGCCGACACAAACACCTGGCCCATCTAGGAGTGGCACTGCAGTGTCAGACAGGATGGCAGATTTAAAAAATAGTCCCCAAACAGCACATGATGCAAAGAAAAAAGAGGTGCACCAAGGTCGCTGGATGGCTAAGCTAAGCGACCCAAGTGGCCGAAATAAACACCTGGCCCATCTAGGAGTGGCACTGCAGTGTCAGACAGGATGGCAGATTTAAAAAATAGTCCCCAAACAGCACATGATGCAAAGAAAAAAGAGGTGCAATGAGGTAGCTGTGTGACTAAGCTAAGCGACCCAAGTGGCCGACACAAACACCTGGCCCATCTAGGAGTGGCACTGCAGTGTCAGACAGGATGGCAGATTTAAAAAATAGTCCCCAAACAGCACATGATGCAAAGAAAAAAAGAGGTGCATTGAGGTAGCTGTGTGACTAAGCTAAGCGACCCAAGTGGCCGACACAAACACCTGGCCCATCTAGGAGTGGCACTGCAGTGTCAGACAGGATGGCAGATTTAAAAAATAGTCCCCAAACAGCACATGATGCAAAGAAAAAAGAGGTGCACCAAGGTCGCTGGATGGCTTAGCTAAGCGACCCAAGTGGCCGAAACAAACACCTGGCCCATCTAGGAGTGGCACTGCAGTGTCAGACAGAATGGCAGATTTAAAAAATAGTCCCCAAACAGCACATGATGCAAAGAAAAAAAAAGAGGTGCAATGAGGTAGCTGTGTGACTAAGCTAAGCGACCCAAGTGGCCGACACAAACACCTGGCCCATCTAGGAGTGGCACTGCAGTGTCAGACAGGATGGCAGATTTAAAAAATAGTCCCCAAACAGCACATGATGCAAAGAAAAAAAGAGGTGCAATGAGGTAGCTGTGTGACTAAGCTAATCGACCCAAGTGGCCGACACAAACACCTGGCCCATCTAAGAGTGGCACTGCAGTGTCAGACAGGATGGCAGATTTAAAAAATAGTCCCCAAACAGCACATGATGCAAAGAAAAAAAGAGGTGCATTGAGGTAGCTGTGTGACTAAGCTAAGCGACCCAAGTGGCCGACACAAACACCTGGCCCATCTAGGAGTGGCACTGCAGTGTCAGACAGGATGGCAGATTTAAAAAATAGTCCCCAAACAGCACATGATGCAAAGAAAAAAGAGGTGCACCAAGGTCGCTGGATGGCTTAGCTAAGCGACCCAAGTGGCCGAAACAAACACCTGGCCCATCTAGGAGTGGCACTGAAGTGTCAGACAGGATGGCAGATTTAAAAAATAGTCCCCAAACAGCACATGATGCAAAGAAAAAAAGAGGTGCAGTGAGGTAGCTGTGTGACTAAGCTAAGCGACCCAAGTGGCCAACACAAACACCTGGCCCATCTAGGAGTGGCACTGCAGTGTCAGACAGGATGGCAGATTTAAAAAATAGTCCCCAAACAGCACATGATGCAAAGAAAAAAAGAGGTGCAATGAGGTAGCTGTGTGACTAAGCTAAGCGACCCAAGTGGCCAACACAAACACCTGGCCCATCTAGGAATGGCACTGCAGTGTCAGACAGAATGGCAGATATAAAAAATAGTACCCAAACAGCACATGATGCAAAGAAAAAAAGAGGTGCAATGAGGTAGCTGTGTGGCTAAGCTAAGCGACCCAAGTGGCCGACACAAACACCTGGCCCATCTAGGCGTGGCACTGCAGTGTCAGACAGGATGGCAGATTTAAAAAATAGTCCCCAAACAGCACATGATGCAAAGAAAAAAAGAGGTGCAATGAGGTAGCTGTGTGACTAAGCTAAGCGACCCAAGTGGCCGACACAAACACCTGGCCCATCTAGGAGTGGCACTGCAGTGTCAGACAGGATGGCAGATTTAAAAAATAGTCCCCAAACAGCACATGATGCAAAGAAAAAAAGAGGTGCAATGAGGTAGCTGTGTGACTAAGCTAAGCGACCCAAGTGGCCGACACAAACACCTGGCCCATCTAGGAGTGGCACTGCAGTGTCAGACAGGATGGCAGATTTAAAAAATAGTCCCCAAACATCACATGATGCAAAGAAAAAAAGAGGTGCAATGAGGTAGCTGTGTGACTAAGCTAAGCGACCCAAGTGGCCGACACAAACACCTGGCCCATCTAGGAGTGGCACTACAGTGTCAGACAGGATGGCAGATTTAAAATATAGTCCCAAAACAGCACATGATGCAAAGAAAAAAAGAGGTGCAATGAGGTAGCTGTGTGACTAAGCTAAGCGACCCAAGTGGCCGACACAAACACCTGGCCCATCTATGAGTGGCACTGCAGTGTCAGACAGGATGGCAGATTTAAAAAATATTCCCAAAACCCCACATGATGCAAAGAAAAAAAGAGGTGCAATGAGGTAGCTGTGTGACTAAGCTAAGCGACCCAAGTGGCCGACACAAACACCTGGCCCATCTAGGAGTGGCACTGCAGTGTCAGACAGGATGGCAGATTTAAAAAAATAGTCCCCAAACAGCACATGATGCAACGAAAAATGAAAGAAAAAAGATGTGCAAGATGGAATAGTCCTTGGGCCCTGCCACCCTTATGTTGTATAAACGGGACATGCACACTTTAACAAACCCATCATTTCAGTGACAGGGTCTTCCACACGACTGTGACAGAAATGACTGGTTAATTTGGGCCCCCACCAAAAAAGAAGCAATCAATCTCTCCTTGCACAAACTGGCTCTACAGAGGCAAGATGTCCGCCTCCTCCTCATCGTCCAATTCCTCACCCCTTTCACTGTGTACATCCCCCTCCTCACAGATTATTAATTCGTCCCCACTGGAATCCACCATCTCAGGTCCCTGTGTACTTTCTGGAGGCAATTGCTGGTGAATGTCTCCACGGAGGAATTGATTATAATTCATTTTGATGAACATCATCTTCTCCACATTTTCTGGAAGTAACCCCGTACGCCGATTGCTAACAAGGTGAGCGGCTGCACTAAACACTCTTTCGGAGTACACACTGGAGGGGGGGGCAACTTAGGTAAAATAAAGCCAGTTTCTGCAAGGGCCTCCAAATTGCCTCTTTTTCCTGCCAGTATACGTACGGACTGTCTGACGTGCCTACTTGGATGCGGTCACTCATATAATCCTCCACCATTCTTTCAATGGTGACAGAATCATATGCAGTGACAGTAGACGACATGTCAGTAATCGTTGGCAGGTCCTTCAGTCCGGACCAGATGTCAGCACTCGCTTCAAACTGCCCTGCATCACCGACAGCGGGTGGGCTCGGAATTCTTAGCCTTTTCCTCGCAGCCCCAGTTGCGGTAGAATGTGAAGAAGGAGCTGTTGACGGGTCACGTTCCGCTTGACTTGACAATTTTCTCACCAGCAGGTCTTTGAACCTCTGCAGACTTGTGTCTGCCGGAAAGAGAGATCCAATGTAGGTTTTAAATCTAGGATCGAGCACGGTGGCCAAAATGTAGTGCTCTGATTTCAACAGATTGACCACCCGTGAATCCTGGTTAAGCGAATTAAGGGCTCCATCCACAAGTCCCACATGCCTAGCGGAATCGTTATGTTTTAGCTCCTCCTTCAATCTATCCAGATTCTTCTGCAAAAGCCTGATGAGGGGAATAACCTGACTCAGGCTGGCAGTGTCTGAACTGACTTCACGTGTGGCAAGTTCAAAGGGTTGCAAAACCTTGCACAACGTTGAAATCATTCTCCACTGCTCTTGAGTCAGGTGCATTCCCCCTCCTTTGCCTATATCGTAGGCAGATGTATAGGCTTGAATGGCCTTTTGCTGCTCCTCCATCATCTGAAGCATATAGAGGGTTGAATTCCACCTCGTTACCACCTCTTGCTTCAGATGATGGCAGGGCAGGTTCAGGACTGTTTGCTGGTGCTCCAGTCTTCGGCACGCGGTGGCTGAATGCCGAAAGTGGCCCGCAATTCTTCGGGCCACCGACAGCATCTCTTGCACGCCCCTGTCATTTTTTAAATAATTCTGCACCACCAAATTTAATGTATGTGCAAACCATGGGATGTGCTGGAATTTGCCTAGATGTAATGCACACACAATATTGGTGGCGTTGTCCGATGTCACAAATCCCCAGGATAGTCCAATTGGGGTAAGCCATTCTGCGATGATGTTCCTCAGTTTCCGTAAGAGGTTGTCAGCTGTGTGCCTCTTATGGAAAGCGGTGATATAAAGCGTAGCCTGCCTAGGAATGAGTTGGCGTTTGCGAGATGCTGCTACTGGTGCCACCGCTGCTGTTCTTGCTGCGGGAGGCAATACATCTACCCAGTGGGCTGTCACAGTCATATAGTCCTGAGTTTGCCGTGCTCCACTTGTCCACATGTCTGTGGTTAAGTGGACATTGGGTACAACTGCATTTTTTAGGACACTGGTGACTCTTTTTCTGACGTCTGTGTACATTTTCGGTATCGCCTGCCTAGAGAAATGGAACCTAGATGGTATTTGGTACCAGGGACACAGTACCTCAATCAAGTCTCTAGTTCCCTGTGAATTAACGGTGGATACCGGAAACACGTTTCTCACCATCCAGGCTGCCAAGGCCTGAGTTATCCGCTTTGCAGCAGGACGACTGCTGTGATATTTCATCTTCCTCGCAAAGGACTGTTGGACAGTCAGTTGCTTACTGGAAGTATTTCAAGTGGTCTTCCGACTTCCCCTCTGGGATGACAATCGACTCTCAGCAGCAACAACAGCAGCGCCAGCAGCAGTAGGCGTTACACTCAAGGATGCATCGGAGGAATCCCAGGCAGGAGAGGACTCTTCAGACTTGACAGTGACATGGCCTGCAGGACTATTGGCTTTCCTGTCTAAGGAGGAAATTGACACCGAGGGAGTTGGTGGTGTGGTTTGCAGGAGCTTGGTTACAAGAGGAAGGGATTTAGTGGTCAGTGGACTGCTTCCGCTGTCATCCAAAGTTTTTGAACTTGTCACTGACTTCTGATGAATGCGGTCCAGGTGACGTATAAGGGAGGATGTTCCTAGGTGGTTAACGTCCTTACCCCTACTTATTACAGCTTGACAAAGGCAACACATGGCTTGACACCAGTTGTCCGCATTTCTGTTGAAATAATTCCACACCGAAGAGGTGATTTTTTTTGTATTTTGACCAGGCATGTCAATGGCCATATTCGTCCCACATACAACAGGTGTCTCCCCGGGTGCCTGACTTAAACAAACCACCTCACCATCAGAATCCTCCTTGTCAATTTCCTCCCCAGCGCCAGCAACACCCATATCCTCATCCTGGTGTACTTCAACAGTGACATCTTCAATTTGACTATCAGGAACTGGACTGCGGGTGCTACTTCCAGCACTTGCAGGGGGCGTGCAAATGGTGGAAGGCGCAACCTCTTCCCGTCCAGTGTTGGGATGGTCAGGCATCGCAACCGACACAATTGAACTCTCCTTGGGGATTTGTGATTTAGAAGAACGCACAGTTCTTTGCTGTGCTTTTGCCATCTTAACTCTTTTAAGTTTTCTAGCAGGAGGATGAGTGCTTCCATCCTCAGGTGAAGCTGAACCACTAGCCTTAAACATAGGCCAGGGCCTCAGCCGTTCTTTGCCACTCCGTGTCGTAAATGGCACATTGGCAAGTTTACGCTTCTCCTCAGACGATTTTGATTTAGATTTTTGGGTCATTTTACTGAGCTTTATTTTTTTGGATTTTACATGCTCTCTACTATGTCATTGGGCATCGGCCTTGGCAGACGACGTTGATGGCATTTCATCGTCTCGGCCATGACTAGTGGCAGCAGCTTCAGCACGAGGTGGAAGTGGCTCTTGATCTTTCCCTATTTAACCCTCCACATTTTTGTTCTCCATTTTTTAATGTGTGGAATTATATGCCAGTAATATATCAATAGCAATGGCCTACTACTATATATACTGCGCACAACTGAAATGCACCACAGGTATGGATGGATAGTATACTTGACGACACAGAGGTAGGTAGAGCAGTGGCCTACTGTACCGTACTGCTATATAGTATATACTGGTGGTCAGCAAACTGTGCAAAACTGAAATGCACCACAGGTATGGATGGATAGTATACTTGACGACACAGAGGTAGGTAGAGCAGTGGACTACTGTACCGTACTGCTATATATATAGTTATACTGGTGGTCAGCAAAATTCTGCACTGTCCTCCTACTATATACTACAATGCAGCACAGATATGGGGCGTTTTTCAGGCAGAGAACGTATAATACTGGTGGTCACTGGTCACTGGTCAGCAAAATTCTGCACTGTCCTCCTACTATATAATACTGCTGGTCCCCAGTCCCCACACTAAAGCAATTAGCACACTGAGCACAGATATTTGCAGCACACTGAGCACAGTCAGATATGGAGCGTTTTCCAGGCAGAGAACGTAGATATTTGCACTTGCAGCACACTGAGCACAGATATTTGCAGCACACTGAGCACAGATATTTGCAGTACAATTTGCAGCTCACTGAACATAGAAACTGAGAGGACGCCAGCCACGTCCTCTCACGATCATCTCCAATGCACGAGTGAAAAATGGCGGCGACGCGCTGCTCCTTATATAGAATCCGAATCTCGCGAGAATCCGACCGCGGGATGATGACGTTCGGGCGCGCTCGGGTTAACCGAGCAAGGCGGGAGGATCCGAGTCTGCCTCGGACCCGTGTAAAATGGGTGAAGTTCGGGGTGGTTCGGATCCCGAGGATCCGAACCCGCTCATCACTAGTGCAAACCAATAGTTATTACATGGCAATTCCAGTTTTTCTTATCAGGAGATAATACATTCCAATAGAATATGTACTGGAATCGCTATTTGGCGATTCCTGCACTTCTGCGCATGCGTGAGGACTTAAAATGCAATTGCAATCTATGTCCCGGCAGTGGGAGGTGACGGGGTGGTGTGGTGGCATTTTATGGGCGGTGATCTGGTGTTTGGGGGGGCGCAGTCCGGGCAATGAAGGTGTGTCCCGACCATCTGCGGGGTGGGTGGCTGCCGTGCAACCCAAAGCATGGTGGCCCTGTGACTGCTTTTGCAGCTAGGCTGTGGAGCAGGGGACTACCCTTAAAATGTGAGCGCATCACTAAGCTCGCATTTCAGTGGGGACACACACACAAAAGAATCTGAATACACACCTAAGGGATAATTCAATTGACGACGGGAGATGTGTTTTTCCCACATCTGCCGGGTTTTGCTATTCAATTAGAGAAGATAAAATAAGATGGAGTGATTTTTATAGAGATCGCTGCATCTTTTTTCATGCACCCCCAGAGCAAGTCTGATTTTTTCTTAAATCATGAGTTTTAGGAAAAATCACTGGGACTTGTTCTGTCACCCAGTGGCAGTCCTCATCCCTGAGGATTAACAAAGTGATTGGAAGATTCCAATTAGCTTAAACTGGTCTGTAATTACTCACCTCTCCGGAGGGATGTCTTCTCCTCCTGTGTCAGTATCTGGACTCCATCAGCAATGGTAAGTGAGTGAGTGCCTACAAGTATGTGTGTGTGTGTATGCTCCCCCCGGTGTGTATGTGTGACCTACCCCCCCTCACAGATTCAGCAGCTGGAATAACTACTACCTCCCAGTAGTCCCCTCACCTCTTAGCAGCGCCCTCTCCAGTGTGAAGACCACCGGGAGCAAAGGAGAGCATCAGAGACTGCCTAAGGGATGAGAATCTTTTTCTCTTTTGTTTTTCAAGCACTGTGGGGTTTTTACAGCTGAAAATCCCATGACCAATATTTAAAATTGGATACAACGGGTATCGGGAGCACGCATACCCATGGTAATCCGAAGTTGGGCACAAGTTTTTTAACCTCGCTAAACCTTACGCCCAATTGAATTCCCCCGTAATTGTACCTATGTGTACACATTTTTGGTGTGCAAGCAGAGTATCAAAATTCAATATTTATTTTATTACTTATGTAAACATAATATCTCATGTTCCAACCCTTGATTATTATTAGGTAATAAATAAACTCCCTTTACTTCTCTTGTCATTCAGCACCTCCACCCAAGGTTTCGTTCTCAGCTAGCACACCTTCAAAGAGATTCCAAACACCAGGGGTTATTCTGAAAACTTCTTTAACCCTAATTGGCCCTCATTCCGAGTTGTTCGCTCGCTAGCTGCTTTTAGCAGCATTGCAAACACTAGGCCGCCGCCCTCTGGGAGTGTATCTTAGCTTAGCAGAAGTGCGAACGAAAGATTAGCAGAACTGCTACTAAAAATTTTCAAGCAGTTTCTGAGTAGCTCCAGACCTACTCCTAGATTGCGATCAGCGCAGTCCGTTTAGTTCCTGGTTTGACATCACAAACACGCCCTGTGTTCGGTTAGCCACTCCCCCGTTTCTCCAGACACTCCTGCGTTTTTGCCTGACACGCCTGCGTTTTTTAGCACACTCCCGGAAAACGCTCAGTTTTCACCCAGAAACGCCCCTTTCCTGTCAATCACTTACCGATCAGCAGTGCGACTGAAAAGCGCTGCACGAACAACAGCAAAACTGCTAAGTTTTTAGTTAAATAACTAAGCGCATGCGCGCTGCGTACCATGCGCATTTAGCAACAAATCACGGCATAGCGGAAATCGGCAACAAGCGAACAACTCGGAATGACCACCATTAAGCCGTATTATAACACTTATCTCTAACATAGATTTAAGTTGTTGCAAAGATCTTAAGTATATTTATTGAAGATGAATAAGATGATTTATGAATAGGTTCAAAACGACAGTAACAAATACTTTTGATCCTACTTTTGATCCTAAATACTCTAAAAGTGCTATAATAAATATTTTCATTAGTAAATTAATTAAAAGCCACAATACTAAACAATTGATAGTGTCTTATGAGTTTATTAAAGTACATTAGCTAATAGAGGTATGTTTGTAACCGAGAGGACTGACAGGCTCTTATTGTACATTTGTGCACCAGAGTGAAATTGGGATTAATGAGTTATGATCCTGATTAATTTACACTATATGGACAAAAGCATTTGGCCACACCTGTTTATTATTGAATTCAGGTGTTTTAATCAAACCTGTTGCCACAGGTGTATAAAATCAAGCACCTAGCCATGTAGTCTCTATTTGCAAACATTTGTGATATAAAAATGGGTCCTTCTGAAGAGTTCAGTGACCTCAAGTGTGGTACTGTGATAGGATGCCACTTTTGTAATAAGCCGGTATGTAAAATTTAATTCCTTCTGGATTTTCCACGGTCAACTGTAAGTGATATTATTAGAAAGTGGAAGCATTTAGGAACAACAGCAGTGCAGACCACGTAAAATAACAGAGCAAGATCAACAACTGCTAAGGAGTGTGGTGCATAAAAGTCGCCAACACTCTTCTGATTCCATAGCTGAAGAGTTCCAATCTTCCACTGGCTTTAATGTAAGCACAAAAACTGTGCAGCAGGAGCTTAATGGAATGGGTTTCAATGGCTGAGCAGCTTATCTCCAGTGAAGGGCAATCTTAATGCTTCAGCATACCAAGACATTTTGAACAATGCTATGATTCCAATATGACTGTGCCCCAGTGCACAAAGCAAGGGCTATAAAGACTTGGTTTGATGAGTTGGATGTGGAAGAACTTGACTGGTCCGCACAGAGCCCTGACCTCAACCCCATTGAGCACCTTTGGAATGAATTGGAACTGAGATTGCAAGCTAGGCCTACTCTTCCAACATCAGTGCACGACCTTATAAATGCTCTACAGAATGAATGGGCACAAATTCCCACAGAAACACTCCAAAATCTTGTGGAAAGTCTTCCAAGAAGAGTGGAAGCTGTTATAGCTGCAAAAGGGGGACCAATTCCATATTGAATTACATGTATTTGAATACAATGGCATTACAGACCCCACACAGTCGAAATGCATTGGGTCGACAGAACCAAAAGGTAAACATGGAAAATGTAGACAGTAGAAAAGCTTGACAGGTACAAAAGTCGACAGTGTCAAAAGGTCAACATGGAAATGGTCAACACAGAAAAGGTTGACACATCTTTTTATTTCTCATTATATGTGACCACAATTAGAGCTTCACTCACCACACTTCGGGCAAGGTGCACTCAGCACAGGCTACTATTCCCAAGAGTAGTCTACATGGATGGTAAATCAAGCAAAAGTTGAAAAATATGTGAAAACACAAAAAAACTTGCATCGACCATACGTGTGTTGACCATTGTTATTTATGCTGACCTTTTGTACCTGTCGACCTTAAGCACTGTCTACCTTTTACCTGTTGACATTTTGACCCTGTTTATCTTTTGACAATGTCGACCTAATGCATGTCGACAATGCAGTGTCGACCTATTGACTGTCTATCTAGCCAGTGTAGAGCTACCATACGCATACCCTGCTTTACTGGGTAGTTTCTTTTCTCTCTATGGGGGTCATTCCGAGTTGATCGCTCGTTGATGATTTTCGCAGCGCCGCAGTGCGCACGCGTGGCATACAGGTACAAAGAGCATCGTTGCTGTGCAATGCTTCTAGCGACGATTCCATTCGCACAGCCGATCGCAAGGAGATTGACAGGAAGAGGGCGTTTATGGGTGTCAACTGACTGTTTTCTGGGAGTGTTTGGGAAAATGCAGGCGTGTCCAGGCCTTTGCAGGGCGGGTATCTGACGTCAATTCCGGGACCTCCTTTGCTAGAATCATCGCACAGGATAAGTAACTATAGGGCTGGTCTTCTTTTGCACAAAATGTGTTTGTGTCGCTCGACTGCACATGCGATCGCACACTTGCAAAGTAAAAATACACTCCCCTGTGGGCGGCGACAATGCGTTTGCACGGTTACTAAAAGTAGCTAGCAAGCGATCAACTCGGAATGAGGGCCCATGGCACTTGTGTGGTACCTGTTTTCCCAACTGTCTCTATCCTGCTGCCACTATGCCAGTTCATTCAATCCTATAGATTGTGATCATGCCAGCAAGGCCTTTTTACTGCTTTGTCTGTTATTAAACAATCTTGTTTTAAGAATTTTTTTTGTTCACAATTCTAAAGTGCAAGGGAATATGCTGATGCTATATAAATAAATGAATAAAAAAAGTTAATAAGTAACCTTCTGTTACCTAGCAATGTATCTCTGTACTTCCCATTGCTGGCAGATCATGACCTCACCAACTCAAATGTTAAAACAGGGAAAAATCTGCCACCCCAGTGGAACTGCCTTACTCCTTTTAATATCAGTCAGTGAACCAGGGGCTACACTCAGATAATCTATTTATATATTACAGTATTTTGATAGCAGATGATGACATCAATCCTTTATTACAATAATGAAAATGTGTTATCTGTAATCATTAATAATCTGCAATTTTCTCTGGGACATATGTAGTGGATTGAAAATTGTCAATTAATACAAAATATACGTTATGGTTACCGTTGATAACGGTATTTCTCCTATGTCCACACGTTTTCACAGGATCACATTGGGATATGCTTGAGCGTCAGCGGATTGGCACCAAATCAATCACGAGCTTTGTGGCCTCCCAGGAAGCACCAAGCTCGTCCATATAATCCCGGCCACCGACTCAGTCAAATCAGTTGTTTCCAAACAATTAGGCAGGAGCATTATGTTGAACCCTAATCAGGTGAGAAGAACACACATGCACACCCTTCCACGCAAGAGGGAAGAGGTTAGTGAGTCTAAAGATTCTCAAATCAGGTGCGTCAGGGTGGGATCCCTGTGGAAACCTGTGGACATAGGAGAAATACCGTTATCAACGGTAAGTTCTTACCATAACGTATATATTTCTCCGGCTGGGTCCACAGGTTATCTACAGGATAACATTGGGATTTCCCAAAGCAAATTTTTAGTGGTGGGGACGCTCCTGATTGGACAGGAGAACCTTTCGCCCAAATTCAGCGTCATGAAAGGCAAAGGTATCCAAGGCATAATGTCTAATGAATGTGTTAATGGAAGACCATGTGGCTGCCTTACATATCTGTTCTGCTGAAGCACCATGTTGTGCTGCCCATGAAGGACCTACCTTACGTGTAGAGTGAGCAGAGACATTAGCCGGAACAGGGAGATCAGCACGATAGCATGCTTCTGAAATCGTCATTCAAAGCCATCTTGCTAGCGTCTGTTTAGTAGCAGGCCATCCCCTCTTATGAAATCCATAGAGAATGAAGAGAGAATCTGTCTTTCTGACGGCACTGGTACGATCTACGTACATTCTTAATGCACGGACTACGTCCAGCGACGCTTCTCCCGCAGACAGTCCCGCTACCTGAAAAGCCGGGACCACAATTTCTTCATTAGGGTGAAACTTAGAGACCACCTTTGGAAGATAACCAGACTTAGTTCTGAGAACTGCTTTATCTGGATAAAAAATCAGAAAAGGAGACTTACATGACAGCGCTCCTAAATCTGATACTCTTCTAGCTGATGCCATAGTCAGAAGAAAGAGTACTTTAGCTGTCAACCATTTAAGATCCACTTTCTTAAGTGGTTCAAACGGAGCCCCCTGAAGGGCTTTGAGAACCAGACTTAAATCCCAAGGTACTGTAGGAGGAACAAAAGGTGGTTGAAAGTGCAGCATTCCCTGGAAAAAAGTACGCACATCCTGTAAAGTAGCAATTTTCTTTTGAAACCATATAGTTAATGCTGAAACTTGAACTCTCAAGGAAGCCACTTTCAAACCCTTATCCATTCCTGCCTGAAGGAAATCTAAGATTCTGGATACTCTGAAAGATTTGGGATCCATATTTCTTTCACTGCACCAATGAATATAGGCTTGCCATATTCTGTGATAAATGCAAGCAGAGGAAGGTTTCCTTGCTCTAAGCATTGTTTGAATTACCTGTTGTGAAAAACCTCTTGATCTTAGGATAGAGGTTTCAACAGCCATGCCGTCAAAGACAGCCGATCCAGATGCTTGTGACAACAAGGACCCTGCATTAGTAGATCTGGACGTTGAGGGAGCAGAATTGGTGCATCTAACGACATCCTCTGCAGATCTACAGTATGTACCAATGCCTTCTTGGCCAAGCCGGAGCTATTAGAATCACGGCACCCTTTGCTTGCTTTATCTTTCTCACCACCCTGGGTAGCAGGGAGATTGGAGGAAACAGATATGCCAGATGAAATTCCTATTTCACTGACAGTGCGTACACCAGGGTCACTCCAGGGTCTTTTGTTCTTGACCCGTATACCGGAACTTTGTGATTCAGATGGGATGCCATGAGATCTATCTCTGGCAACCTCCACTTGTCTACTAGAGTCTGAAAGACCTCCGGGTGTAGAGCCTATTCGGTTTCCTGAATGGTGTGCCGACTGAGAAAGTCCACTTCCCAGTTTAGGACTCCTGGAACGAACACTGCGGATAATGCTGGAAGATGGAGTTCTGCCCACTTTAGTATGTGACTTACCTCCTCCATTGCTCTTTGGCTGCGAGTTCCTCCCTGATGGTTGAGGTACGCTACTGCCGTTGCATTGTCCGAGCGGATCTGGACTGGTTTTCCTTGCAGAATGTCCTTTGCCTGAATCAGTGCCATGTATATGGCTCGTAGTTCCAACAAATTTATTGGCAGGCAACTTTCTTTTTTGGTCCATTGTCCCTGGAACCATAATTTTCCGGACACTGCTCCCCAGCCCTGAATACTGGCATCCGTTGTCAGGATCTCCCAATCTGATATCCAAAAGGGTCTCCCCTTGTCTAGATGGGATGTCTGTAGCCACCAGGCTAACAACCTTTTTACCCTTACCGGAAGTACCATCATTTGTTTCTTTATTGTCTGATGTACTCCATTCCATCTGGTTAGGATCAGATGTTGCAAAGGTCTTGAGTGGAATTGTGCATATTCCACCATGTCGAATGTCGACACCATCAACCCCATCACTCGCAAAGCCGTGTGAACTGATATTGTTTGACTGTGCAACAATTCCTGAATCATCAACTGCACCTTGGATATTTTTCCCACAGGTAGAATTATCCTCTGCAGACCTGAATCCAATACAACCCCTAAGTGAATCATCCATTGTAACGGAATTTGAGACAACTTTGCGCAATTTATGAGCCATCCATGTTTTTGTAGACAAGTTATTGTCTGTTGGAGATGACTCAAAAGCAATTCCTGGGACTGTGCCAGGATTAAAAGATCGTCGAGGTATGGAAAAATTCTTATCCCCTGTTTGCGGAGATAAGCTGCTATAACCACAATAATCTTGGTGAATACTCTGTGGGCTGTAGCCAACCCAGAGGGTAAGGCTTGGAACTGAAAATGTTGCTGGAGGATAGCAAACCTGAGCTAACACTGATAGGACAATGCTATTGGCACATGCAGGTAAGCATCCTGTATATCCAGAGATACCATGTAATCCCCTGGTTCCATGGCCAAAATTATGGAACGTAATGTTTCCATATGGAACCTCGGTACCCAAATGTATTTGTTCAACATTTTGAGATTGAGAATGGGTCGAAATGACCCATTTGATTTCTGGACCAAGAACAGGTTGGAGTAAAACCCTTTCCCCCGCTGTTCCGGAGGTACTGGGACGATTACTCCTGACTGAAGCAATTTGTGAACTGCTTCTTGCAGTGCCCTAGCCCTCGTCTCTATGTGAGATGGGCTGGTACAAAAAAACCTTTGAGGAGGCTGTTTTTTGAATGGGAAAACATAACCCCGAGATACCACTTCTTGCACCCAAGTGTCTGTTGTCGACTGCTGCCATATGTGTGCAAACTGAAGAAGACGGGCCCCTACCTTGGAGTCCCCAAAGTGGAGGCCCGCACCATCAGGCTGATGGTTTCTGTTCTGGTTTGGAAGCTGGCCCTCTAGTGGCCCACTGCTTCCTCATTTTACCAGACTTATTGTACTGGGATTGCTTAGGTTCATTCTTACCTTTTGTTTTACCATGCCACCGAAATGGCCTAAAACCTGAACCCCTAGGTTTAGGAGTATAACTGGCAGGAAATTTAACCTTCTTGGATTCAGCTTCTGACTCCAGAATTTCTGTCAATTCCTTACCAAAAAGAATGTTCCCAACAAAAGGCAAAGCTTCAAAGCTTTTTGGATTCGGAATCAGCTTTCCATGGCCCTCATTCCGAGTTGTTCGCTCGCAAGGCGAATGTAGCAGAGTTACACACGCTAAGCCGCCGCCTACTGGGAGTGAATCTTAGCTTCTTAAAATTGCGACCGACGTACGCGCAATATTGCGATTACAAACGAGTTAGCAGTTTCTGAGTAGCTTCAGACTTACTCTGCCTGTGCGATCAGTTCAGTGCTTTTCGTTCCTGGCTGACGTCATAAACACACCCAGCATTCGCCCAGGCACTCCCACCGTTTCTCCGGCCACTCCTGCGTTTTTTCCGGAAACGGTAGCGTTTCCATCCACACGCCCCTAAAACGCCGTGCATCCGCCCAGTAACACCCATTTCCTGTCAATCACAATGCGAACGTCGGAGCGATGAAAATGCCGTGAGTAAACTTACTTTCTTCATAGTAAAGTTACTTGGCGCAGTCGCAGTGCGAACATTGCGCATGCGCACTAAGAGAATTCTCACTGCGATGCGATGAAAAACTCAGAGCGAACAACTCGGAATGAGGGCCCATGTACGTAGCCAAATTGCTCTGCGAGCAGCTACCGTTAAGGCTGAAGCTTTGGAAGCAATCGTACCCATATCCATTGCTGCTTCTTCTAGAAATAGTACAGCCTGTTTCATATGGGCTATATGAGACTCCTGCTCCCTAGTAGGTGCTAAAAGCCCATTTTCTAATTCTTCAGCCCATTCAACTACCGCTTTTGCCATCCAGGCCGAGGCCATGGCCGGCCTTATGACTGTCCCTGACAGGGAAAAAATGTTTTTCAGAAAAAACCATCCACTCTCCTGTCTGTGACATCATTTAATGGTAAAAAGGATTTTCACAACAGTCAAATGACGTGCGTATCTACTTTAGGAGGCACTTCTCTTTTTAAACAGTCCCCAGTTGGAAAAGGGTAGTACAAATCCCATTTTGTTGGGATTTTATATTTCTTATTTGGCGTAGCCCAAGGTTCCTCCATAATTTCCGTCAGTTCCTCTGACCCTGGAAATTCTACCCTCACTGTACTGGGACATTTAATTACAGGTGCTTTAGTTTTTACTACGGGCTCAACTGAATCTTCAAGAGACAGAATAGTCTTCATTGCTCCAATTAACTCAGCTATATCTTCTGAGCTGAAGCCCTCTGTTTGTCCTTCATAAGGTGAAGGAGAAAGAAATGCTCTGCGCACCAAAAATCACTTTGAATTGATTGATTGATTAATTAAGTGCAGTCTAGCAAGGAGAATGATTGACTCAATGAAACTTGACCTTTTTTATAGTGAAAAATATTTTATAAAACAGTTAATGACACAAAACAAAGTAAATAAGACAAACAATACATATATATATATATATAGCAGTATAAAAAACGGAGGTATTTCACCTCTTGCAAGTGTAAATAGAAACACTGTATCTAACTTTTATAAACGTGCTGTTTAAACAGCATACACTGTATCTAAAATGCAGATCGGATATCTTAAGTGAAAGAGGCTCTATACAAAGAGCAACAATCGATTCTAACACTGGCGTCCCAGTGTGGAATCAAATAAAATGTCCACAGATGGCTCCACAATAAAATTATTAGAAGCAAAGCAAGTAATAATAGTTACCCTCGTGCTGATTCCTGAGATGTAATGCAGAGTCCTGTATGCATTTGCACGGGGAGAATGTAAAGATTGGTAGTTGCTGCCACAATGGTAATTAAAAGACAGACTTGTTGGAATATTTATTCTCCGTAATAATAGCCGTCAGTTGACCGTCAGATGATGACATGTAGGGAGTTTCCCAGCAAGGGACCTGATCCGTATGGCTATCGGTAACAGCATGGAACGGCAAAACCGCTGATGGCTGGCGCCGCACTGGTGTCACAGCGGAGATCCGTCTATATCCAGCTTGTCGCAGCGGGATTCTGATGTAGAAGTGCCGTTAGCAGCTGGACTCCCTTTAACCTCACTGCGGAGGTATAATTACTGTAGGTCACTTGGCTTAGATGTGGACGGAACCGGAATAGCAGGACCGAGATGGTAGGAGCCCGTCTGTGGAGTGCAGTGCAGTGGATATCAGTTACTCCACAGACGGGCTCCTACCATCTCGGTCCTGCTATTCCGGTTCCGTCCACATCTAAGCCAAGTGACCTACAGTAATTATACCTCCGCAGTGAGGTTAAAGGGAGTCCAGCTGCTAACGGCACTTCTACATCAGAATCCCGCTGCGACAAGCTGGATATAGACGGATCTCCGCTGTGACACCAGTGCGGCGCCAGCCATCAGCGGTTTTGCCGTTCCATGCTGTTACCGATAGCCATACGGATCAGGTCCCTTGCTGGGAAACTCCCTACATGTCATCATCTGACGGTCAACTGACGGCTATTATTACGGAGAATAAATATTCCAACAAGTCTGTCTTTTAATTACCATTGTGGCAGCAACTACCAATCTTTACATTCTCCCCGTGCAAATGCATACAGGACTCTGCATTACATCTCAGGAATCAGCACGAGGGTAACTATTATTACTTGCTTTGCTTCTAATAATTTTATTGTGGAGCCATCTGTGGACATTTTATTTGATTCCACACTGGGACGCCAGTGTTAGAATCGATTGTTGCTCTTTGTATAGAGCCTCTTTCACTTAAGATATCCGATCTGCATTTTAGATACAGTGTATGCTGTTTAAACAGCACGTTTATAAAAGTTAGATACAGTGTTTCTATTTACACTTGCAAGAGGTGAAATACCTCCGGTTTTTATACTGCTATATATATATATATATGTATTGTTTGTCTTATTTACTTTGTTTTGTGTCATTAACTGTTTTATAAAATATTTTTCACTATAAAAAAGGTCAAGTTTCATTGAGTCAATCATTCTCCTTGCTAGACTGCACTTAATTAATCAATCAATCAATTCAAAGTGATTTTTGGTGCGCAGAGCATTTCTTTCTCCTTTGTATTTCAATTAGTTGTTCAGCCTAACCAGCTGTTTTTGCTCAGCAGCCCTAGAGATCACAATTTTCACTGATTACCATCTGGTAAATTACTACCATACATTATTTTAGCGCCAGATATATATACAGTTTGAGATTTATCTCTAGCTGTAGGTATATATAAGTTTTCACTTCATAAGGTGAAGTAGAGTATCTGGAGTCATCATCTATTGTATCCTCCTGTGTAGCTTGCGAATTGGATGATATATTTACCTTCAGATTATCAGCTTGTTGACTTGTAGAAGCTGTAGGGTCTATACCATAAAATGGGAGCTGCATGTAAGGGTTAACCATGTAACCTATTCCTGCGATAGGAGCTGCAGGGGCCAACCTGTCAGCTATACTGGATAGAGTCTGTGCAAATATGGCCCAGGGTGGATCTATTTGTTGTTGAACAGGGATCTGCCTAGTAGTCTGCTGAAAAGAAAAGCAATTTGCACACAATCCATTATTTCCCAAGGACTGAGTTATTAACCCCACCTTGCAGGATAAACATGTTTTGAGTGTTGGTGATACTGTAGTAACCTCGTCACCTTTGCCGCTCTTAGATATGATAAATAATCAACTCATCCACAGTACTACACAATCTGTGACTGAAAACACTTTATATTGCATAAAAAGTGATATCAATCTGATCCCCAACCCAAGCACCAGCATTGAGGTTCAGAAAAAACCCACTGACAAACATATATGAAGTCAGCAATCACACTAGCAGTCAACCACATGATGGGGGTCATTCTGAGTTGTTCGCTCGTTGCCGATTTTCGCTATACTGCGATTAATCGCTTACTGCACCTGCGCAAGGTTCACAGAGCGCATGCGCTTAGTTATTTTACACAAAAGTTAGGTATTTTACTCACGGCATAACAAAGCTTTTTCATTGCTGTGCTGATCGTAGTGTGATTGACAGGAAGTGGGTGTTTCTGGGCAGAAACTGCCCGTTTTATGGGAGTGTGCGGAAAAACGCAGGCGTTCAAGTTCCAAAACGCAGGAGTGGCTGGAGAAACGGGGGAGTGGTTGGGCAAACGCTGGGTGTGTTTGTGACGTCAAACCGGGAACGAAAAGGACTGAGCTGGTCGCAATGGCTGAGTAAGTCTGGAGCTACTCAGAAACTGCTAAAAAATTTCTATTCGCAATTCTGCTAATCTTTCGTTCGCTATTCTGCTAAGCTAAGATACACTCCCAGAAGGCGGCGGCTTAGCGTGTGCAATGCTGCTAAAAGCAGCTAGCGAGCGAACAACTCGGAATCACGCCCGATATTATTAGTCATATGAGCATATTATCAACTACAAACACATTTTAAATATGTAGGCATACATTTACTGTTTTCTGTATTATACAGTTATCTTAATGAATTGCAGAGAAAACTACAGCATTGTACAAAAACTCATATACAATCGGCACTAAACTTAACTATTCATACTAAAATAGTAGATAGAATTTTAGTGCTGTATAACCCTTACTATGTAGAGTGGGATACAGGGAGACTCACTCCACTTCCAGGATCGATCAATACGTTAGCAAACCGCTGAGTGGATCCAGACGCTACTAGTGTACACAGCCGCTCCAGTATTTTTATTGGACACAGACGCTCAGTGAACATTAGTGCATGCAGACGCTCTGTCTGTGACCCAGTCTCTTAGCGGTCAAACTTTAGTGTATACAGATGCAGCGCCATGCTGCAACCGAGTTCCCTCATGGTAGCGTCTGAGACGGAAGTGAGGCAATCAGTTCATGGCGGGAGATGCTCGGAAACTGGTCATGAACTGGGGGGAGGGGCGACCAGGAGAGCGTCTGACTCCCCACTACTGGCATCAACCCTAGGAATCGCAGCCTCAAACTATTCCTGGCGCCTTCTGATCCCTAAAGCCTAGCGCTAGAGCACCTGTGGTGGTGGCACGCCAGCTACTGTTTGGTAGTCTCCTCCCAAATCAGTGCGGCTGTGTCCGTATTCCCCATCTAAGCGGAACCAATGCCTTACCTTCTCCCCGTGCTCTGGCCACAGCCTGGTCACGTCTGCTGGACCTGCTAGCAACATCCGACACAGACGCCCGTCAAGACAGCACTTGTACCGTGGGTAAGCGTTGTTGCGACCCGGCGGAGAGTTGTTGGAGCAACTCTTTCCAATATGCGTGTAAGACGCTGTTAGGAAAGTTCACTCAAAAAAAGGTAAGACTATAAAAATAAATCAAAAAAAGCTCTTAGGGCTGCCAAACACACCAGCCCTGTGACCATGGTCCGACTCCTGCCGCACCAAACAAAAAACTGATTTGACTGAGTCAGTGGGCGGGATTATATTGACGAGCCCGGTGCATCCTGGGAGGCCACAAAGCTCGTGATCGATTTGATGCCAATCCGCTGACGCTCAAGCATATCCCAATGTTATCCTGTGGATAACCTGTGGACCCAGCCGGAGAAATATCAATGATTAATATTCAAAACAGCATATGTGGTACCTATATACAAAACTGGCAAATGTGGCACTGATGTCCAAACATTCAAATATGTGACCTACTGTATATTCAAAACCTGTCTGCTAACCAGTGGCGTGCACTGCAGCCATATTATCTACCGAGTCCCGCCGATGACCCTTGCGACTCCCGAGCTGATACCCGCTAATGCACCTGAGCCTATGCCCCCTACAGCCACTGCCCCTGATGCCCACTGCCCCCGCCAGTAATGGCCACTGGCTCCGCCAGTTGCTTACAAAATTGCCGCCATCAACTACCCTGGCCCCTCTTGCCAGTAATTTGCATCTCAGTTTGATGTCGTGACTGCCAATGTCCGCAGCCTGCCTGCTTATCAACTTGTGATGAGCAGGCAGCTAGTATATTTTCAATTTTTCTAAAATAAAAAATAAATATTAGTGTTTGGGACCAGGGAGAGAGTGGGAGGAGGACATGAATGCAATTTTGTTGTCCAGGGCTTCAATTAACTTAATAGCACCACTTGTGCGGTGCTATTAAGTTAATGAAAGTCCTGGACAACAAAATAACCAGAAGTGGGTAACAGGAAGGGTGATAGTAGTGGGTGAGAGGGAGGGTGACGCCAGGGAGAGGGTGATGAGTGATGACAGGGAGAGAGTGACAGGAAGAGCATGACGCCAGGAAGACGGTAATAGCAGTGGGTGTCAGGGAGAGGGTGACACCGAGGAGAGGGTGACAGGAAGAGTGTGATGCCAGAGAGAGGGTGGTAGGGAGAGGGTGACAGGAAGAGCGTAATGCCAGGAAGAGCGTGACGCCATGGAGAGGGTGACAGGAATAGTGTGATGCCAGGGAGAGGGTGACAGTAGTGGGTAACAGGGAGAGGGAGATACCAGGGAAAGGGCGACAGCAATGAGTGACGCCAGGGAGAGGGTGACGCCAGAGAGAGGGTGACAGCAGTGAGTGACAGGGAGAGGGTGATGACAGGGAGAGGGTGACGCCAGGGAGAGGGTAACAGCAGTAGCAGAGGGTGAGAATGTGACAGAGAGAAGGAAAGGGTGATGGGAACAGACAGTGAATGACAATTACAGTATATTACTTTTTACTTACCTGGACCTGGGCCTAGAACTGCAGTGCGGCTCCCCTTCTGCTGTTAACTCAGGGGATCATGATGTCAGATTCCCTGGCGGCAAGAACAGCCGAGACGGTAGATGCTAGAATCAAGTGGGCTAAGGGACCTTTTCCGTAAGGGGGAGGAGTTACGACGCAAGGGGGAGGAGCTAGGCCAGCGGGATAGTTCCTCTACTATCCACACCACCAACTATTACCTTTAGTAATTAAGTGGTGAGCGAAGCGGAGCGGAGCGAGCCACCGTGCCCGAAGCGTGCCCGCGAGGGTACTTTTTGGGTACCCTGTTCGCCCGTAGCTCCTCCCCCTGGTGACGTAGCTCCTCCCCTCAATACGTCACAAGGTCCCTTCAGCCCCTCCGATATAGAACCAACCCAGCCTGAACATGAATCTGGGTTAGGTGGAAGAGTGAGGGAGGAGCGGGAATCATGGCCCCTCCTCCCCCCTCTGGCCGGACTGCACTGCACTCAGAGTGACCAGATTAGGCCAGAGACGGGCAGTGACAGCAGTGTCACAGGGGGAGTGAGGTAAGTGGGGGCAAGGTACAGGACTGCAGGGTCGGACTGGCCCACAGGGGTACCAGGGAAACCACCGGTAGACCCCACTGCCTGAGGGCCCACTCCTTCCTCTAGGCATCAGGTTTTAGACTGTGCACTTGTATTATACATGGTAGATATGTTGCATTACACTGCACTAAACTATTGTGTAATTTAAGCCTCTGTGGAGGCTGGCCACACCCCTAAGTATGGGCCCCTATCACTGCATTCCCCTGGTGGGCCCTTCATGTCCCAGTCCGACACTGCAGGACTGGGAACTCTGTGGCAGCACCGCACACAGGGAACTTTCCATGCATTCACTTCCCTGGCTGGCGGCACAACCCTTCTTCCAGGTCTGCCACAGTGCACTGCAGGGAGATGGGCTGCTGGATGGGCTGGGGGACAGACGGGCGGGCGGGGACAGCCTCATACAGTGGAAATAATTCTAATTTTAAAAATCCTAGATGACAGGGGGGCACTTCCTTGCACCCCCCCGAAGCCGCTACTACCCAATCATAGTGACGGGCGTGCTTTCATATGGGCTGAAAGCACGCCCCTGCCAAAGAGACACTTATACCAGAGCCACTTATAGGGCTTTTTTTAATGGGTATAAGGGGTAAAGCATATACTTATGACAGAGAATATGTGTCATAAGTATCTTCTTTGTATTATTTTAATAATTAATGACAGGCTCCCCTGACCGCACATCCCTGCTGCTAACTATGAGGGTCATTCCGAGTTGATCGCTAGCTGCCGTTGTTCGCAGTGCAGCGATCAGGCTAAAAATCTGCATTTCTGCGCATGCTTATGGACCGCAATGCGCATGCGCGACGTACGGGTACAAAGTCCTTTGTGGTTTTGCACAGGTTCTAGCAAAACTTTCATTCGCACTGGCGGGCGCAAGATGTTTGACAGAAAGAGGGCGTTTCTGGTTGTTAACTGACCGTTTTCAGGGAGTGCTTAGAAAAACGCAGGCGTGCCAGGGAAAACGCAGGCGTGGCTGGCCAAACTCTGGACGGGTGTGTGACGTCAAAAGCCAACCCACCAACGTTAGAATCAACGCACACGAAGAGTGACTAGAGGGCTGGTCTTGTTTTGCACAAAATGTTTTTGCAGGCGCTCTGCTGCACAGACGTTTGCACTTCTGCAAAGCGAAAATACACTCCCCGGTGGGCGGCGACAATGCGTTTGCACGGCTGCTAAAAAACTGCTAGCGAGCGATCAACTCGGAATGACCCCCTATGTGCTTGATACAGAATTGTACGCAAATGCATTTGCAGATGAGATTTTCTGCCTGTGCAATTGCACAAATATGCTGAGGCGACGTCTTGAGCACAGAGATGCCTATTGCTGGCATCTCACAACCGCTGCTTACTGTATGTACCAGAGAGGAAATATCAGATTCACATTGGTCGGCCATCAATCTTCTGAGTAAGTCTATGCTGTCTCAGATAGCGCAGCTCTCCTAAGCTCCTTATACTCGTAGGGCTTTCCAGCTGCAAGCAAATTCGCAGTGGCTGCCTTTGGTATCCCAAGAAAACGGTCCCGACATGCCGGCATTTTCTAGCTACCCCCCTCCCCTGTTGCCTCCCCCAAATGATGAATATCTATCACTGACTGTGTGAATACATCCTCTGTATGTGTACAACCTGTAATCAATCACTGCACGTGTGCAGTGCAGCATTGGAGCCTGTGCAGTAGTAATACTCGCTCCACTGTGTGCAACATCAACATTGTATACTGTACATCTCTGAATCAGGCCCTATATACAGTACAGTATTATTCATTTTAACACCTAAAGTAGGACAGCTGAATCCATGGCAGAGAAGGAAGTAGTTAGAATTAGCGGATAATAGACTTTAATTAGACTTAGCACTCATCTAAAGTCAGTCTGCTGCCAGCAATATATTATCATCTATTGAATAGAGCATAGACTTACCATAGAAAAGTATAGTTTTCCTTTTTAAAGCACTGATGGTCTTATTCTTTGGGGTGTAGACTAAGGGCCTGAATCCTCACAGACACAATTTCTACTACACTGAGACAACCACTTGCAGCATTTTGCAGCAGTGCAAATCCATCTCAGTGTGTTGACACACCATCAAAACTAGCACCAGCCCTATGACAGATGCAGTTCCTGTGTCCAACTATGACTTCCTGTGTGAACGGTTGTGTATCTTTAGATGCAGTCACCGTCAGCAACATGCCTGTGACATGATCCAAATCAGCCTAGACACCACCCTGCAACCTCCTAGGAAGGCTCAGTGCTGCAAAGAGCAACCATTGGCCCAGGAACTGGGGGGCGTAGCAAAGGCAAGGAAACACCCCTCAGCAGCACTGCAAAGGATGACAATATCCACCTTACCAGTTGACCCCAACCCCCACCGGGCCCCTCCAACATGCCTGGACCTAGGTAGTTAGTACCTGCTCCCCGCCTCTCCCTGCGCTCTGAATCTACACTCATCTGAATTTGCTCTGTTTCATGCAGTAACCATCAACACAGTCCAACTTGGATGCTTGCATAACGGCCAACCGCATGCATATCGGCATTGTGTGGCTAGAGAGTGACTCTGAATCAGGCCTTAAGTGGCCTACCAAAACAATAAGACTGATTTCATATAATGTCCAAAGTAAATGGAAGCAGAAATTTACCTCCTCACACCAACACTCCTGGCCAGGCAGTGTATATTAGTTGTAGTTTCTGGTATTTTGTGTCCCAGTGGTGTATACTTGTATTTCAGCAGTAATCAATGCACGTCCTGGCTGCTGGTTCTATAGCGCAGCCCTCTCCTGGATACCTAAAGTTGTTGACATTCTGCCTGCCCCATTCTGGAGAGGGCAGTCAGCTTGGAGCAGCAGGGGGGTAGCGTGACGAGTGTGACACGCATAGGGGGTGGGTGGGGGCATGGCTCAACATATGAGGTGGCACATGTGGCCTGGCAGTTGCTGTTGAGGCATAATGGCTACACCACCCACTGATATACAATGCTTGTATTGTACAGCAGGGGATGCAGGCACAGCAAGATCTGCATCCATCTACTCACATGCTGGGGGCCACCCAGCACATGACAAGGCCGCCCAGCATGTGTGTGGTGCCGCCTCACGATGCGTTCGCAATGTGATTGTGGACGCATCGAATTAAGGTTGACACCTGGCAGCACAGCCTGGCTGCGCTGTCAGGCAGTCCGCCACCATTTTTTAAATCAGAGCAGCTGCATGTAATGTCACGCAGCCTCCCCAAAAGAGCTCCAGGCCAGGGCCAGATTAACAATGGGGTGGATGGAGCTGCAGCTCCAGGCCTCCACATAAAAATAGGCCCATCATGATGGCAGTATGATGATCACTAGCCACCCAGCTGGCCACACAGTATTTATGTACTCAGGGAAACAGTGGAGCTGATAGTTTAGGGGTGTACACAGCTTCTCCGCATCTCACAGTAGGCCCTTGAACATTTTCAGCTCCAGGCCCATGCGGCCCTTAATCCGGCCCTGCTGCAGGCATGCCCCCTTTTGACCCGCCATGCCCTCAAAACGCCATGCCCTCAAAACGCCACATCATCGCCCCCCCCCCCCCCCCGAACGCCCGCCACTGTCATCATCAGTGAGAAGGGTCGTGCGCGCACTGCGGCCGGTGCACATGTGTAGCCCCTATGTGCAATATGTATTATACAATAGAGATGAGCGCCGGAAATTTTTTGGGTTTTGTGTTTTGGTTTTGGGTTCGGTTCCGCGGCCGTGTTTTGGGTTCGACCGCGTTTTGGCAAAACCTCACCGAATTTTTTTTGTCGGATTCGGGTGTGTTTTGGATTCGGGTGTTTTTTTCAAAAAACACTAAAAAACAGCTTAAATCATAGAATTTGGGGGTCATTTTGATCCCAAAGTATTATTAACCTCAAAAACCATAATTTACACTCATTTTCAGTCTATTCTGAATACCTCACACCTCACAATATTATTTTTAGTCCTAAAATTTGCACCTAGGTCGCTGGATGACTAAGCTAAGCGACCCTAGTGGCCGACACAAACACCGGGCCCATCTAGGAGTGTCACTGCAGTGTCACGCAGGATGTCCCTTCCAAAAAACCCTCCCCAAACAGCACATGACGCAAAGAAAAAAAGAGGCGCAATGAGGTAGCTGTGTGAGTAAGATAAGCGACCCTAGTGGCCGACACAAACACCGGGCCCATCTAGGAGTGTCACTGCAGTGTCACGCAGGATGTCCCTTCCAAAAAACCCTCCCCAAACAGCACATGACGCAAAGAAAAAAAGAGGCGCAATGAGGTAGCTGTGTGAGTAAGATAAGCGACCCTAGTGGCCGACACAAACACCGGGCCCATCTAGGAGTGGCACTGCAGTGTCACGCAGGATGTCCCTTCCAAAAAACCCTCCCCAAACAGCACATGACGCAAAGAAAAAAAGAGGCGCAATGAGGTAGCTGTGTGAGTAAGATAAGCGACCCTAGTGGCCGACACAAACACCGGGCCCATCTAGGAGTGGCACTGCAGTGTCACGCAGGATGTCCCTTCCAAAAAACCCTCCCCAAACAGCACATGACGCAAAGAAAAAAAGAGGCGCAATGAGGTAGCTGTGTGAGTAAGATAAGCGACCCTAGTGGCCGACACAAACACCGGGCCCATCTAGGAGTGGCACTGCAGTGTCACGCAGGATGTCCCTTCCAAAAAACCCTCCCCAAACAGCACATGACGCAAAGAAAAAAAGAGGCGCAATGAGGTAGCTGTGTGAGTAAGATAAGCGACCCTAGTGGCCGACACAAACACCGGGCCCATCTAGGAGTGGCACTGCAGTGTCACGCAGGATGTCCCTTCCAAAAAACCCTCCCCAAACAGCACATGACGCAAAGAAAAAAAGAGGTGCAATGAGGTAGCTGTGTGAGTAAGATAAGCGACCCTAGTGGCCGACACAAACACCGGGCACATCTAGGAGTGGCACTGCAGTGTCACGCAGGATGTCCCTTCCAAAAAACCCTCCCCAAACAGCACATGACGCAAAGAAAAAAAGAGGCGCAATGAGGTAGCTGTGTGAGTAAGATAAGCGACCCTAGTGGCCGACACAAACACCGGGCCCATCTAGGAGTGGCACTGCAGTGTCACGCAGGATGTCCCTTCCAAAAAACCCTCCCCAAACAGCACATGACGCAAAGAAAAAAAGAGGCGCAATGAGGTAGCTGTGTGAGTAAGATAAGCGACCCTAGTGGCCGACACAAACACCGGGCCCATCTAGGAGTGGCACTGCAGTGTCACGCAGGATGTTTCTTCCAAAAAACCCTCCCCAAACAGCACATGACGCAAAGAAAAAAAGAGGTGCAATGAGGTAGCTGTGTGAGTAAGATAAGCGACCCTAGTGGCCGACACAAACACCGGGCCCATCTAGGAGTGGCACTGCAGTGTCACGCAGGATGTCCCTTCCAAAAAACCCTCCCCAAACAGCACATGACGCAAAGAAAAAAAGAGGCGCAATGAGGTAGCTGTGTGAGTAAGATAAGCGACCCTAGTGGCCGACACAAACACCGGGCCCATCTAGGAGTGGCACTGCAGTGTCACGCAGGATGTCCCTTCCAAAAAACCCTCCCCAAACAGCACATGACGCAAAGAAAAAAAGAGGCGCAATGAGGTAGCTGTGTGAGTAAGATAAGCGACCCTAGTGGCCGACACAAACACCGGGCCCATCTAGGAGTGGCACTGCAGTGTCACGCAGGATGTCCCTTCCAAAAAACCCTCCCCAAACAGCACATGACGCAAAGAAAAAAAGAGGTGCAATGAGGTAGCTGTGTGAGTAAGATAAGCGACCCTAGTGGCCGACACAAACACCGGGCACATCTAGGAGTGGCACTGCAGTGTCACGCAGGATGTCCCTTCCAAAAAACCCTCCCCAAACAGCACATGACGCAAAGAAAAAAAGAGGCGCAATGAGGTAGCTGTGTGAGTAAGATAAGCGACCCTAGTGGCCGACACAAACACCGGGCCCATCTAGGAGTGGCACTGCAGTGTCACGCAGGATGTCCCTTCCAAAAAACCCTCCCCAAACAGCACATGACGCAAAGAAAAAAAGAGGCGCAATGAGGTAGCTGTGTGAGTAAGATAAGCGACCCTAGTGGCCGACACAAACACCGGGCCCATCTAGGAGTGGCACTGCAGTGTCACGCAGGATGTTTCTTCCAAAAAACCCTCCCCAAACAGCACATGACGCAAAGAAAAAAAGAGGTGCAATGAGGTAGCTGTGTGAGTAAGATAAGCGACCCTAGTGGCCGACACAAACACCGGGCCCATCTAGGAGTGGCACTGCAGTGTCACGCAGGATGTCCCTTCCAAAAAACCCTCCCCAAACAGCACATGACGCAAAGAAAAAAAGAGGCGCAATGAGGTAGCTGTGTGAGTAAGATAAGCGACCCTAGTGGCCGACACAAACACCGGGCCCATCTAGGACTGGCTCTACAGAGGCAAGATGTCCACCTCATCATCATCCTCCGATATATCACCGTGTACATCCCCCTCCTCACAGATTATCAATTCGTCCCCACTGGAATCCACCATCTCAGCTCCCTGTGTACTTTGTGGAGGCAATTGCTGCTGGTCAATGTCTCCACGGAGGAATTGATTATAATTCATTTTAATGAACATCATCTTCTCCACATTTTCTGGATGTAACCTCGTACGCCGATTGCTGATAAGGTGAGCGGCGGCACTAAACACTCTTTCGGAGTACACACTTGTGGGAGGGCAACTTAGGTAGAATAAAGCCAGTTTGTGCAAGGGCCTCCAAATTGCCTCTTTTTCCTGCCAGTATAAGTACGGACTGTGTGATGTGCCTACTTGGATGCGGTCACTCATATAATCCTCCACCATTCTTTCAATGGTGAGAGAATCATATGCAGTGACAGTAGACGACATGTCCGTAATCGTTGTCAGGTCCTTCAGTCCGGACCAGATGTCAGCATCAGCAGTCGCTCCAGACTGCCCTGCATCACCGCCAGCGGGTGGGCTCGGAATTCTGAGCCTTTTCCTCGCACCCCCAGTTGCGGGAGAATGTGAAGGAGGAGATGTTGACAGGTCGCGTTCCGCTTGACTTGACAATTTTCTCACCAGCAGGTCTTTCAACCCCAGCAGACTTGTGTCTGCCGGAAAGAGAGATCCAAGGTAGGCTTTAAATCTAGGATCGAGCACGGTGGCCAAAATGTAGTGCTCTGATTTCAACAGATTGACCACCCGTGAATCCTTGTTAAGCGAATTAAGGGCTCCATCCACAAGTCCCACATGCCTAGCGGAATCGCTCCGTGTTAGCTCCTCCTTCAATGTCTCCAGCTTCTTCTGCAAAAGCCTGATGAGGGGAATGACCTGACTCAGGCTGGCAGTGTCTGAACTGACTTCACGTGTGGCAAGTTCAAAGGGCATCAGAACCTTGCACAACGTTGAAATCATTCTCCACTGCACTTGAGACAGGTGCATTCCACCTCCTATATCGTGCTCAATTGTATAGGCTTGAATGGCCTTTTGCTGCTCCTCCAACCTCTGAAGCATATAGAGGGTTGAATTCCACCTCGTTACCACTTCTTGCTTCAGATGATGGCAGGGCAGGTTCAGTAGTTTTTGGTGGTGCTCCAGTCTTCTGTACGTGGTGCCTGTACGCCGAAAGTGTCCCGCAATTCTTCTGGCCACCGACAGCATCTCTTGCACGCCCCTGTCGTTTTTAAAAAAATTCTGCACCACCAAATTCAAGGTATGTGCAAAACATGGGACGTGCTGGAATTTGCCCAGATTTAATGCACACACAATATTGCTGGAGTTGTCCGATGCCACAAATCCACAGGAGAGTCCAATTGGGGTAAGCCATTCCGCGATGATCTTCCTCAGTTGCCGTAAGAGGTTTTCAGCTGTGTGCGTATTCTGGAAACCGGTGATACAAAGCGTAGCCTGCCTAGGAAAGAGTTGTCGTTTGCGAGATGCTGCTACTGGTGCCGCCGCTGCTGTTCTTGCGGCGGGAGTCCATACATCTACCCAGTGGGCTGTCACAGTCATATAGTCCTGACCCTGCCCTGCTCCACTTGTCCACATGTCCGTGGTTAAGTGGACATTGGGTACAGCTGCATTTTTTAGGACACTGGTGACTCTTTTTCTGAGGTCTGTGTACATTTTCGGTATCGCCTGCCTAGAGAAATGGAACCTAGATGGTATTTGGTACCGGGGACACAGTACCTCCAACAAGTCTCTAGTTGGCTCTGCAGTAATGATGGATACTGGAACCACGTTTCTCACCACCCAGGATGCCAAGGCCTCAGTTATCCGCTTTGCAGCAGGATGACTGCTGTGATATTTCATCTTCCTCGCAAAGGACTGTTGGACAGTCAATTGCTTACTGGAAGTAGTACAAGTGGTCTTCCGACTTCCCCTCTGGGATGACCATCGACTCCCAGCAGCAACAACAGCAGCGCCAGCAGCAGTAGGCGTTACACGCAAGGATGCATCGGAGGAATCCCAGGCAGGAGAGGACTCGTCAGAATTGCCAGTGACATGGCCTGCAGGACTATTGGCATTCCTGGGGAAGGAGGAAATTGACACTGAGGGAGTTGGTGGTGGGGTGGTTTGCGTGAGCTTGGTTACAAGAGGAAGGGATTTACTGGTCAGTGGACTGCTTCCGCTGTCACCCAAAGTTTTTGAACTTGTCACTGACTTATTATGAATGCGCTGCAGGTGACGTATAAGGGAGGATGTTCCGAGGTGGTTAACGTCCTTACCCCTACTTATTACAGCTCGACAAAGGCAACACACGGCTTGACAAATGTTGTCCGCATTTCTGTTGAAATACTTCCACACCGAAGAGCTGATTTTTTTGGTATTTTCACCAGGCATGTCAACGGCCCTATTCCTCCCACGGACAACAGGTGTCTCCCCGGGTGCCTGACTTAAACAAACCACCTCACCATCAGAATCCTCCTTGTCAATTTCCTCCCCAGCGCCAGCAACACCCATATCCTCCTCATCCTGGTGTACTTCAACACTGACATTTTCAATCTGACTATCAGGAACTGGACTGCGGGTGCTCCTTCCAGCACTTGCAGGGGGCGTGCAAATGGTGGAAGGCGCATGCTCTTCACGTCCAGTGTTGGGAAGGTCAGGCATCGCAACCGACACAATTGGACTCTCCTTGTGGATTTGGGATTTCGAAGAACGCACAGTTCTTTGCGGTGCTTTTGCCAGCTTGAGTCTTTTCAGTTTTCTAGCGAGAGGCTGAGTGCTTCCATCCTCCTGTGAAGCTGAACCACTAGCCATGAACATAGGCCAGGGCCTCAGCCGTTCCTTGCCACTCCGTGTGGTAAATGGCATATTGGCAAGTTTACGCTTCTCCTCCGACAATTTTATTTTTGGTTTTGGAGTCCTTTTTTTACTGATATTTGGTGTTTTGGATTTGACATGCTCTGTACTATGCCATTGGGCATCGGCCTTGGCAGACGACGTTGCTGGCATTTCATCGTCTCGGCCATGACTAGTGGCAGCAGCTTCAGCACGAGGTGGAAGTGGATCTTGATCTTTCCCTAATTTTGGAACCTCAACATTTTTGTTCTCCATATTTTAATAGGCACAACTAAAAGGAACCTCAGGTAAACAATGGAGATGGATGGATACTAGTATACTTATGGATGGACTGCCGAGTGCCGACACAGAGGTAGCTACAGCCGTGGACTAACGTACTGTGTCTGCTGCTAATATAAACTGGATGATAATGAGATGAAATCAATATACACCGGGCCCATCTAGGAGTGGCACTGCAGTGTCACGCAGGATGTCCCTTCCAAAAAACCCTCCCCAAACAGCACATGACGCAAAGAAAAAAAGAGGCGCAATGAGGTAGCTGTGTGAGTAAGATTAGCGACCCTAGTGGCCGACACAAACACCGGGCCCATCTAGGAGTGGCACTGCAGTGTCACGCAGGATGTCCCTTCCAAAAAACCCTCCCCAAACAGCACATGACGCAAAGAAAAAAAGAGGCGCAATGAGGTAGCTGACTGTGTGAGTAAGATAAGCGACCCTAGTGGCAGACACAAACACCGGGCCCATCTAGGAGTGTCACTGCAGTGTCACGCAGGATGTCCCTTCCAAAAAACCCTCCCCAAACAGCACATGACGCAAAGAAAAAAAGAGGCGCAATGAGGTAGCTGACTGTGTGAGTAAGATAAGCGACCCTAGTGGCCGACACAAACACCGGGCCCATCTAGGAGTGGCACTGCAGTGTCACGCAAGATGGCCCTTCCAAAAAACCCTCCCCAAACAGCACATGACGCAAAGAAAAAAAGAGGCGCAATGAGGTAGCTGACTGTGTGAGTAAGATAAGCGACCCTAGTGGCCGACACAAACACCGGGCCCATCTAGGAGTGGCACTGCAGTGTCACGCAGGATGTCCCTTCCAAAAAACCCTCCCCAAACAGCACATGACGCAAAGAAAAAAAGAGGCGCAATGAGGTAGCTGACTGTGTGAGTAAGATAAGCGACCCTAGTGGCCGACACAAACACCGGGCCCATCTAGGAGTGGCACTGCAGTGTCACGCAGGATGGCCCTTCCAAAAAACCCTCCCCAAACAGCACATGACGCAAAGAAAAAAAGAGGCGCAATGAGGTAGCTGACTGTGTGAGTAAGATAAGCGACCCTAGTGGCCGACACAAACACCGGGCCCATCTAGGAGTGGCACTGCAGTGTCACGCAGGATGTCCCTTCCAAAAAACCCTCCCCAAACAGCACATGACGCAAAGAAAAAAAGAGGCGCAATGAGGTAGCTGACTGTGTGAGTAAGATAAGCGACCCTAGTGGCCGACACAAACACCGGGCCCATCTAGGAGTGGCACTGCAGTGTCACGCAGGATGGCCCTTCCAAAAAACCCTCCCCAAACAGCACATGACGCAAAGAAAAAAAGAGGCGCAATGAGGTAGCTGACTGTGTGAGTAAGATAAGCGACCCTAGTGGCCGACACAAACACCGGGCCCATCTAGGAGTGGCACTGCAGTGTCACGCAGGATGTCCCTTCCAAAAAACCCTCCCCAAACAGCACATGACGCAAAGAAAAAAAGAGGCGCAATGAGGTAGCTGACTGTGTGAGTAAGATAAGCGACCCTAGTGGCCGACACAAACACCGGGCCCATCTAGGAGTGGCACTGCAGTGTCACGCAGGATGGCCCTTCCAAAAAACCCTCCCCAAACAGCACATGACGCAAAGAAAAATAAAAGAAAAAAGAGGTGCAAGATGGAATTGTCCTTGGGCCCTCCCACCCACCCTTATGTTGTATAAACAGTAGAGATGAGCGCCTGAAATTTTTCGGGTTTTGTGTTTTGGTTTTGGGTTCGGTTCCGCGGCCGTGTTTTGGGTTCGAACGCGTTTTGGCAAAACCTCACCGAATTTTTTTTGTCGGATTCGGGTGTGTTTTGGATTCGGGTGTTTTTTTCAAAAAACACTAAAAAACAGCTTAAATCATAGAATTTGGGGGTCATTTTGATCCCAAAGTATTATTAACCTCAAAAACCATAATTTACACTCATTTTCAGTCTATTCTGAATACCTCACACCTCACAATATTATTTTTAGTCCTAAAATTTGCACCGAGGTCGCTGTGTGAGTAAGATAAGCGACCCTAGTGGCCGACTCAAACACCGGGCCCATCTAGGAGTGGCACTGCAGTGTCACGCAGGATGTCCCTTCCAAAAAACCCTCCCCAAACAGCACATGACGCAAAGAAAAAAAGAGGCGCAATGAGGTAGCTGTGTGAGTAAGATTAGCGACCCTAGTGGCCGACACAAACACCGGGCCCATCTAGGAGTGGCACTGCAGTGTCACGCAGGATGTCCCTTCCAAAAAACCCTCCCCAAACAGCACATGACGCAAAGAAAAAAAGAGGCGCAATGAGGTAGCTGACTGTGTGAGTAAGATTAGCGACCCTAGTGGCCGACACAAACACCGGGCCCATCTAGGAGTGGCACTGCAGTGTCACGCAGGATGTCCCTTCCAAAAAACCCTCCCCAATCAGCACATGATGCAAAGAAAAAGAAAAGAAAAAAGAGGTGCAAGATGGAATTGTCCTTGGGCCCTCCCACCCACCCTTATGTTGTATAAACAAAACAGGACATGCACACTTTAACCAACCCATCATTTCAGTGACAGGGTCTGCCACACGACTGTGACTGATATGACGGGTTGGTTTGGACCCCCCCCAAAAAAGAAGCAATTAATCTCTCCTTGCACAAACTGGCTCTACAGAGGCAAGATGTCCACCTCATCTTCACCCTCCGATATATCACCGTGTACATCCCCCTCCTCACAGATTATCAATTCGTCCCCACTGGAATCCACCATCTCAGCTCCCTGTGTACTTTGTGGAGGCAATTGCTGCTGGTCAATGTCTCCGCGGAGGAATTGATTATAATTCATTTTAATGAACATCATCTTCTCCACATTTTCTGGATGTAACCTCGTACGCCGATTGCTGACAAGGAGAGCGGCGGCACTAAACACTCTTTCGGAGTACACACTTGTGGGAGGGCAACTTAGGTAGAATAAAGCCAGTTTGTGCAAGGGCCTCCAAATTGCCTCTTTTTCCTGCCAGTATAAGTACGGACTGTGTGACGTGCCTACTTGGATGCGGTCACTCATATAATCCTCCACCATTCTATCAATGTTGAGAGAATCATATGCAGTGACAGTAGACGACATGTCCGTAATCGTTGTCAGGTCCTTCAGTCCGGACCAGATGTCAGCATCAGCAGTCGCTCCAGACTGCCCTGCATCACCGCCAGCGGGTGGGCTCGGAATTCTGAGCCTTTTCCTCGCACCCCCAGTTGCGGGAGAATGTGAAGGAGGAGATGTTGACAGGTCGCGTTCCGCTTGACTTGACAATTTTGTCACCAGCAGGTCTTTCAACCCCAGCAGACCTGTGTCTGCCGGAAAGAGAGATCCAAGGTAGGCTTTAAATCTAGGATCGAGCACGGTGGCCAAAATGTAGTGCTCTGATTTCAACAGATTGACCACCCGTGAATCCTTGTTAAGCGAATTAAGGGCTGCATCCACAAGTCCCACATGCCTAGCGGAATCGCTCCCTTTTAGCTCCTTCTTCAATGCCTCCAGCTTCTTCTGCAAAAGCCTGATGAGGGGAATGACCTGACTCAGGCTGGCAGTGTCTGAACTGACTTCACGTGTGGCAAGTTCAAAGGGCATCAGAACCTTGCACAACGTTGAAATCATTCTCCACTGCACTTGAGACAGGTGCATTCCACCTACTATATCGTGCTCAATTGTATAGGCTTGAATGGCCTTTTGCTGCTCCTCCAACCTCTGAAGCATATAGAGGGTTGAATTCCACCTCGTTACCACTTCTTGCTTCAGATGATGGCAGGGCAGGTTCAGTAGTTTTTGGTGGTGCTCCAGTCTTCTGTACGTGGTGCCTGTACGCCGAAAGTGTCCCGCAATTTTTCTGGCCACCGACAGCATCTCTTGCACGCCCCTGTCGTTTTTAAAAAAATTCTGCACCACCAAATTCAAGGTATGTGCAAAACATGGGACGTGCTGGAATTTGCCCATAATTAATGCACACACAATATTGCTGGCGTTGTCCGATGCCACAAATCCACAGGAGAGTCCAATTGGGGTAAGCCATTCCGCGATGATCTTCCTCAGTTGCCGTAAGAGGTTTTCAGCTGTGTGCGTATTCTGGAAAGCGGTGATACAAAGCGTAGCCTGCCTAGGAAAGAGTTGGCGTTTGCGAGATGCTGCTACTGGTGCCGCCGCTGCTGTTCTTGCGGCGGGAGTCCATACATCTACCCAGTGGGCTGTCACAGTCATATAGTCCTGACCCTGCCCTGCTCCACTTGTCCACATGTCCGTGGTTAAGTGGACATTGGGTACAACTGCATTTTTTAGGACACTGGTGAGTCTTTTTCTGACGTCCGTGTACATTCTCGGTATCGCCTGCCTAGAGAAGTGGAACCTAGATGGTATTTGGTAACGGGGGCACACTGCCTCAATAAATTGTCTAGTTCCCTGTGAACTAACGGCGGATACCGGACGCACGTCTAACACCAACATAGTTGTCAAGGACTCAGTTATCCGCTTTGCAGTAGGATGACTGCTGTGATATTTCATCTTCCTCGCAAAGGACTGTTGAACAGTCAATTGCTTACTGGAAGTAGTACAAGTGGGCTTACGACTTCCCCTCTGGGATGACCATCGACTCCCAGCGGCAACAACAGCAGCGCCAGCAGCAGTAGGCGTTACACGCAAGGATGCATCGGAGGAATCCCAGGCAGGAGAGGACTCGTCAGAATTGCCAGTGACATGGCCTGCAGGACTATTGGCATTCCTGGGGAAGGAGGAAATTGACACTGAGGGAGTTGGTGGGGTGGTTTGCGTGAGCTTGGTTACAAGAGGAAGGGATTTACTGGTCAGTGGACTGCTTCCGCTGTTACCCAAAGTTTTTGAACTTGTCACTGACTTATTATGAATGCGCTGCAGGTGACGTATAAGGGAGGATGTTCCGAGGTGGTTAACGTCCTTACCCCTACTTATTACAGCTTGACAAAGGGAACACACGGCTTGACACCTGTTGTCCGCATTTCTGGTAAAATACCTCCACACCGAAGAGCTGATTTTTTTGGTATTTTCACCTGGCATGTCAACGGCCCTATTCCTCCCACGGACAACAGGTGTCTCCCCGGGTGCCTGACTTAAACAAACCACCTCACCATCAGAATCCTCCTTGTCAATTTCCTCCCCAGCGCCAGCAACACCCATATCCTCCTCATCCTGGTGTACTTCAACACTGACATTTTCAATCTGACTATCAGGAACTGGACTGCGGGTGCTCCTTCCAGCACTTGCAGGGGGCGTGCAAATGGTGGAAGGCGCATGCTCTTCACGTCCAGTGTTGGGAAGGTCAGGCATCGCAACCGACACAATTGGACTCTCCTTGTGGATTTGGGATTTCGAAGAACGCACAGTTCTTTGCGGTGCTTTTGCCAGCTTGAGTCTTTTCAGTTTTCTAGCGAGAGGCTGAGTGCTTCCATCCTCCTGTGAAGCTGAACCACTAGCCATGAACATAGGCCAGGGCCTCAGCCGTTCCTTGCCACTCCGTGTGGTAAATGGCATATTGGCAAGTTTACGCTTCTCCTCCGACAATTTTATTTTTGGTTTTGGAGTCCTTTTTTTACTGATATTTGGTGTTTTGGATTTGACATGCTCTGTACTATGCCATTGGGCATCGGCCTTGGCAGACGACGTTGCTGGCATTTCATCGTCTCGGCCATGACTAGTGGCAGCAGCTTCAGCACGAGGTGGAAGTGGATCTTGATCTTTCCCTAATTTTGGAACCTCAACATTTTTGTTCTCCATATTTTAATAGGCACAACTAAAAGGAACCTCAGGTAAACAATGGAGATGGATGGATACTAGTATACTTATGGATGGACTGCCGAGTGCCGACACAGAGGTAGCTACAGCCGTGGACTAACGTACTGTGTCTGCTGCTAATATAAACTGGATGATAATGAGATGAAATCAATATACACCGGGCCCATCTAGGAGTGGCACTGCAGTGTCACGCAGGATGTCCCTTCCAAAAAACCCTCCCCAAACAGCACATGACGCAAAGAAAAAAAGAGGCGCAATGAGGTAGCTGTGTGAGTAAGATTAGCGACCCTAGTGGCCGACACAAACACCGGGCCCATCTAGGAGTGGCACTGCAGTGTCACGCAGGATGTCCCTTCCAAAAAACCCTCCCCAAACAGCACATGACGCAAAGAAAAAAAGAGGCGCAATGAGGTAGCTGACTGTGTGAGTAAGATAAGCGACCCTAGTGGCAGACACAAACACCGGGCCCATCTAGGAGTGTCACTGCAGTGTCACGCAGGATGTCCCTTCCAAAAAACCCTCCCCAAACAGCACATGACGCAAAGAAAAAAAGAGGCGCAATGAGGTAGCTGACTGTGTGAGTAAGATAAGCGACCCTAGTGGCCGACACAAACACCGGGCCCATCTAGGAGTGGCACTGCAGTGTCACGCAAGATGGCCCTTCCAAAAAACCCTCCCCAAACAGCACATGACGCAAAGAAAAAAAGAGGCGCAATGAGGTAGCTGACTGTGTGAGTAAGATAAGCGACCCTAGTGGCCGACACAAACACCGGGCCCATCTAGGAGTGGCACTGCAGTGTCACGCAGGATGTCCCTTCCAAAAAACCCTCCCCAAACAGCACATGACGCAAAGAAAAAAAGAGGCGCAATGAGGTAGCTGACTGTGTGAGTAAGATAAGCGACCCTAGTGGCCGACACAAACACCGGGCCCATCTAGGAGTGGCACTGCAGTGTCACGCAGGATGGCCCTTCCAAAAAACCCTCCCCAAACAGCACATGACGCAAAGAAAAAAAGAGGCGCAATGAGGTAGCTGACTGTGTGAGTAAGATAAGCGACCCTAGTGGCCGACACAAACACCGGGCCCATCTAGGAGTGGCACTGCAGTGTCACGCAGGATGTCCCTTCCAAAAAACCCTCCCCAAACAGCACATGACGCAAAGAAAAAAAGAGGCGCAATGAGGTAGCTGACTGTGTGAGTAAGATAAGCGACCCTAGTGGCCGACACAAACACCGGGCCCATCTAGGAGTGGCACTGCAGTGTCACGCAGGATGGCCCTTCCAAAAAACCCTCCCCAAACAGCACATGACGCAAAGAAAAAAAGAGGCGCAATGAGGTAGCTGACTGTGTGAGTAAGATAAGCGACCCTAGTGGCCGACACAAACACCGGGCCCATCTAGGAGTGGCACTGCAGTGTCACGCAGGATGTCCCTTCCAAAAAACCCTCCCCAAACAGCACATGACGCAAAGAAAAAAAGAGGCGCAATGAGGTAGCTGACTGTGTGAGTAAGATAAGCGACCCTAGTGGCCGACACAAACACCGGGCCCATCTAGGAGTGGCACTGCAGTGTCACGCAGGATGGCCCTTCCAAAAAACCCTCCCCAAACAGCACATGACGCAAAGAAAAATAAAAGAAAAAAGAGGTGCAAGATGGAATTGTCCTTGGGCCCTCCCACCCACCCTTATGTTGTATAAACAGTAGAGATGAGCGCCTGAAATTTTTCGGGTTTTGTGTTTTGGTTTTGGGTTCGGTTCCGCGGCCGTGTTTTGGGTTCGAACGCGTTTTGGCAAAACCTCACCGAATTTTTTTTGTCGGATTCGGGTGTGTTTTGGATTCGGGTGTTTTTTTCAAAAAACACTAAAAAACAGCTTAAATCATAGAATTTGGGGGTCATTTTGATCCCAAAGTATTATTAACCTCAAAAACCATAATTTACACTCATTTTCAGTCTATTCTGAATACCTCACACCTCACAATATTATTTTTAGTCCTAAAATTTGCACCGAGGTCGCTGTGTGAGTAAGATAAGCGACCCTAGTGGCCGACTCAAACACCGGGCCCATCTAGGAGTGGCACTGCAGTGTCACGCAGGATGTCCCTTCCAAAAAACCCTCCCCAAACAGCACATGACGCAAAGAAAAAAAGAGGCGCAATGAGGTAGCTGTGTGAGTAAGATTAGCGACCCTAGTGGCCGACACAAACACCGGGCCCATCTAGGAGTGGCACTGCAGTGTCACGCAGGATGTCCCTTCCAAAAAACCCTCCCCAAACAGCACATGACGCAAAGAAAAAAAGAGGCGCAATGAGGTAGCTGACTGTGTGAGTAAGATTAGCGACCCTAGTGGCCGACACAAACACCGGGCCCATCTAGGAGTGGCACTGCAGTGTCACGCAGGATGTCCCTTCCAAAAAACCCTCCCCAATCAGCACATGATGCAAAGAAAAAGAAAAGAAAAAAGAGGTGCAAGATGGAATTGTCCTTGGGCCCTCCCACCCACCCTTATGTTGTATAAACAAAACAGGACATGCACACTTTAACCAACCCATCATTTCAGTGACAGGGTCTGCCACACGACTGTGACTGATATGACGGGTTGGTTTGGACCCCCCCCAAAAAAGAAGCAATTAATCTCTCCTTGCACAAACTGGCTCTACAGAGGCAAGATGTCCACCTCATCTTCACCCTCCGATATATCACCGTGTACATCCCCCTCCTCACAGATTATCAATTCGTCCCCACTGGAATCCACCATCTCAGCTCCCTGTGTACTTTGTGGAGGCAATTGCTGCTGGTCAATGTCTCCGCGGAGGAATTGATTATAATTCATTTTAATGAACATCATCTTCTCCACATTTTCTGGATGTAACCTCGTACGCCGATTGCTGACAAGGAGAGCGGCGGCACTAAACACTCTTTCGGAGTACACACTTGTGGGAGGGCAACTTAGGTAGAATAAAGCCAGTTTGTGCAAGGGCCTCCAAATTGCCTCTTTTTCCTGCCAGTATAAGTACGGACTGTGTGACGTGCCTACTTGGATGCGGTCACTCATATAATCCTCCACCATTCTATCAATGTTGAGAGAATCATATGCAGTGACAGTAGACGACATGTCCGTAATCGTTGTCAGGTCCTTCAGTCCGGACCAGATGTCAGCATCAGCAGTCGCTCCAGACTGCCCTGCATCACCGCCAGCGGGTGGGCTCGGAATTCTGAGCCTTTTCCTCGCACCCCCAGTTGCGGGAGAATGTGAAGGAGGAGATGTTGACAGGTCGCGTTCCGCTTGACTTGACAATTTTGTCACCAGCAGGTCTTTCAACCCCAGCAGACCTGTGTCTGCCGGAAAGAGAGATCCAAGGTAGGCTTTAAATCTAGGATCGAGCACGGTGGCCAAAATGTAGTGCTCTGATTTCAACAGATTGACCACCCGTGAATCCTTGTTAAGCGAATTAAGGGCTGCATCCACAAGTCCCACATGCCTAGCGGAATCGCTCCCTTTTAGCTCCTTCTTCAATGCCTCCAGCTTCTTCTGCAAAAGCCTGATGAGGGGAATGACCTGACTCAGGCTGGCAGTGTCTGAACTGACTTCACGTGTGGCAAGTTCAAAGGGCATCAGAACCTTGCACAACGTTGAAATCATTCTCCACTGCACTTGAGACAGGTGCATTCCACCTACTATATCGTGCTCAATTGTATAGGCTTGAATGGCCTTTTGCTGCTCCTCCAACCTCTGAAGCATATAGAGGGTTGAATTCCACCTCGTTACCACTTCTTGCTTCAGATGATGGCAGGGCAGGTTCAGTAGTTTTTGGTGGTGCTCCAGTCTTCTGTACGTGGTGCCTGTACGCCGAAAGTGTCCCGCAATTTTTCTGGCCACCGACAGCATCTCTTGCACGCCCCTGTCGTTTTTAAAAAAATTCTGCACCACCAAATTCAAGGTATGTGCAAAACATGGGACGTGCTGGAATTTGCCCATATTTAATGCACACACAATATTGCTGGCGTTGTCCGATGCCACAAATCCACAGGAGAGTCCAATTGGGGTAAGCCATTCCGCGATGATCTTCCTCAGTTGCCGTAAGAGGTTTTCAGCTGTGTGCGTATTCTGGAAAGCGGTGATACAAAGCGTAGCCTGCCTAGGAAAGAGTTGGCGTTTGCGAGATGCTGCTACTGGTGCCGCCGCTGCTGTTCTTGCGGCGGGAGTCCATACATCTACCCAGTGGGCTGTCACAGTCATATAGTCCTGACCCTGCCCTGCTCCACTTGTCCACATGTCCGTGGTTAAGTGGACATTGGGTACAACTGCATTTTTTAGGACACTGGTGAGTCTTTTTCTGACGTCCGTGTACATTCTCGGTATCGCCTGCCTAGAGAAGTGGAACCTAGATGGTATTTGGTAACGGGGGCACACTGCCTCAATAAATTGTCTAGTTCCCTGTGAACTAACGGCGGATACCGGACGCACGTCTAACACCAACATAGTTGTCAAGGACTCAGTTATCCGCTTTGCAGTAGGATGACTGCTGTGATATTTCATCTTCCTCGCAAAGGACTGTTGAACAGTCAATTGCTTACTGGAAGTAGTACAAGTGGGCTTACGACTTCCCCTCTGGGATGACCATCGACTCCCAGCGGCAACAACAGCAGCGCCAGCAGCAGTAGGCGTTACACGCAAGGATGCATCGGAGGAATCCCAGGCAGGAGAGGACTCGTCAGAATTGCCAGTGACATGGCCTGCAGGACTATTGGCATTCCTGGGGAAGGAGGAAATTGACACTGAGGGAGTTGGTGGGGTGGTTTGCGTGAGCTTGGTTACAAGAGGAAGGGATTTACTGGTCAGTGGACTGCTTCCGCTGTTACCCAAAGTTTTTGAACTTGTCACTGACTTATTATGAATGCGCTGCAGGTGACGTATAAGGGAGGATGTTCCGAGGTGGTTAACGTCCTTACCCCTACTTATTACAGCTTGACAAAGGGAACACACGGCTTGACACCTGTTGTCCGCATTTCTGGTAAAATACCTCCACACCGAAGAGCTGATTTTTTTGGTATTTTCACCTGGCATGTCAACGGCCATATTCCTCCCACGGACAACAGGTGTCTCCCCGGGTGCCTGACTTAAACAAACCACCTCACCATCAGAATCCTCCAGGTCAATTTCCTCCCCAGCGCCAGCAACACCCATATCCTCCTCATCCTGGTGTACTTCAACACTGACATCTTCAATCTGACTATCAGGAACTGGACTGCGGGTGCTCCTTCCAGCACTTGCAGGGGGCGTGCAAATGGTGGAAGGCGCATGCTCTTCACGTCCAGTGTTGGGAAGGTCAGGCATCGCAACCGACACAATTGGACTCTCCTTGTGGATTTGGGATTTCAAAGAACGCACAGTTCTTTGCGGTGCTTTTGCCAGCTTGAGTCTTTTCAGTTTTCTTGCGAGAGGCTGAGTGCTTCCATCCTCATGTGAAGCTGAACCACTAGCCATGAACATAGGCCAGGGCCTCAGCCGTTCCTTGCCACTCCGTGTGGTAAATGGCATATTGGCAAGTTTACGCTTCTCCTCCGACAATTTTATTTTAGGTTTTGGAGTCCTTTTTTTACTGATATTTGGTGTTTTGGTTTTGACATGCTCTGTACTATGCCATTGGGCATCGGCCTTGGCAGACGACGTTGCTGGCATTTCATCGTCTCGGCCATGACTAGTGGCAGCAGCTTCAGCACGAGGTGGAAGTGGATCTTGATCTTTCCCTAATTTTGGAACCTCAACATTTTTGTTCTCCATATTTTAATAGGCACAACTAAAAGGCACCTCAGGTAAACAATGGAGATGGATGGATTGGATACTAGTATACAATTATGGACGGGCTGCCGAGTGCCGACACAGAGGTAGCCACAGCCGTGAACTACCGCACTGTACTGTGTCTGCTGCTAATATATAGACTGGTTGATAAAGAGATAGTATACTCGTAACTAGTATGTATGTATAAAGAAAGAAAAAAAAACCACGGTTAGGTGGTATATACAATTATGGACGGGCTGCCGAGTGCCGACACAGAGGTAGCCACAGCCGTGAACTACCGCACTGTACTGTGTCTGCTGCTAATATATAGACTGGTTGATAAAGAGATAGTATACTCGTAACTAGTATGTATGTATAAAGAAAGAAATAAAAACCACGGTTAGGTGGTATATACAATTATGGACGGGCTGCCGAGTGCCGACACAGAGGTAGCCACAGCCGTGAACTACCGCACTGTACTGTGTCTGCTGCTAATATATAGACTGGTTGATAAAGAGATAGTATACTCGTAACTAGTATGTATGTATAAAGAAAGAAAAAAAAACCACGGTTAGGTGGTATATACAATTATGGACGGGCTGCCGAGTGCCGACACAGAGGTAGCCACAGCCGTGAACTACCGCACTGTACTGTGTCTGCTGCTAATATATAGACTGGTTGATAAAGAGATAGTATACTCGTAACTAGTATGTATGTATAAAGAAAGAAAAAAAAACCACGGTTAGGTGGTATATACAATTATGGACGGGCTGCCGAGTGCCGACACAGAGGTAGCCACAGCCGTGAACTACCGCACTGTACTGTGTCTGCTGCTAATATATAGACTGGTTGATAAAGAGATAGTATACTCGTAACTAGTATGTATGTATAAAGAAAGAAAAAAAAACCACGGTTAGGTGGTATATACAATTATGGACGGGCTGCCGAGTGCCGACACAGAGGTAGCCACAGCCGTGAACTACCGCACTGTACTGTGTCTGCTGCTAATATATAGACTGGTTGATAAAGAGATAGTATACTCGTAACTAGTATGTATGTATAAAGAAAGAAAAAAAAACCACGGTTAGGTGGTATATACAATTATGGACGGGCTGCCGAGTGCCGACACAGAGGTAGCCACAGCCGTGAACTACCGCACTGTACTGTGTCTGCTGCTAATATATAGACTGGTTGATAAAGAGATAGTATACTCGTAACTAGTATGTATGTATAAAGAAAGAAAAAAAAACCACGGTTAGGTGGTATATACAATTATGGACGGGCTGCCAAGTGCCGACACAGAGGTAGCCACAGCCATGAACTACCGCACTGTACTGTGTCTGCTGCTAATATATAGACTGGTTGATAAAGAGATAGTATACTCGTAACTAGTATGTATGTATAAAGAAAGAAAAAAAAACCACGGTTAGGTGGTATATACAATTATGGACGGGCTGCCGAGTGCCGACACAGAGGTAGCCACAGCCGTGAACTACCGCACTGTACTGTGTCTGCTGCTAATATATAGACTGGTTGATAAAGAGATAGTATACTCGTAACTAGTATGTATGTATAAAGAAAGAAAAAAAAAAACACGGTTAGGTGGTATATACAATTATGGACGGGCTGCCGAGTGCCGACACAGAGGTAGCCACAGCCGTGAACTACCGCACTGTACTGTGTCTGCTGCTAATATATAGACTGGTTGATAAAGAGATAGTATACTCGTAACTAGTATGTATGTATAAAGAAAGAAAAAAAAACCACGGTTAGGTGGTATATACAATTATGGACGGGCTGCCGAGTGCCGACACAGAGGTAGCCACAGCCGTGAACTACCGCACTGTACTGTGTCTGCTGCTAATATATAGACTGGTTGATAAAGAGATAGTATACTCGTAACTAGTATGTATGTATAAAGAAAGAAAAAAAAACCACGGTTAGGTGGTATATACAATTATGGACGGGCTGCCGAGTGCCGACACAGAGGTAGCCACAGCCGTGAACTACCGCACTGTACTGTGTCTGCTGCTAATATATAGACTGGTTGATAAAGAGATAGTATACTCGTAACTAGTATGTATGTATAAAGAAAGAAAAAAAAACCACGGTTAGGTGGTATATACAATTATGGACGGGCTGCCGAGTGCCGACACAGAGGTAGCCACAGCCGTGAACTACCGCACTGTACTGTGTCTGCTGCTAATATAGACTGGTTGATAAAGAGATAGTATACTCGTAACTAGTATGTATGTATAAAGAAAGAAAAAAAAACCACGGTTAGGTGGTACATACAATTATGGACGGGCTGCCGAGTGCCGACACAGAGGTAGCCACAGCCGTGAACTACCGCACTGTACTGTGTCTGCTGCTAATATAGACTGGTTGATAAAGAGATAGTATACTACTACTAATATTATATATACTGGTGGTCAGGTCACTGGTCACTAGTCACACTGGCAGTGGCACTCCTGCAGCAAAAGTGTGCACTGTTTTAATATAATATTATGTACTCCTGGCTCCTGCTATAACCTATAACTGGCACTGCAGTAGTGCTCCCCAGTCTCCCCCACAATTATAAGCTGTGTGAGCTGAGCAGTCAGACAGATATATAATATATATAGATGATGCAGCACACTGGCCTGAGCCTGAGCAGTGCACACAGATATGGTATGTGACTGACTGAGTCACTGTGTGTATCGCTTTTTTCAGGCAGAGAACGGATATATTAAATAAACTGCACTGTGTGTCTGGTGGTCACTCACTATATAATATATTATGTACTCCTGGCTCCTGCTATAACCTATAACTGGCACTGCAGTAGTGCTCCCCAGTCTCCCCCACAATTATAAGCTGTGTGAGCTGAGCAGTCAGACAGATATATATAATATTATATATAGATAATAGATGATGCAGCACACTGGCCTGAGCCTGAGCAGTGCACACAGATATGGTATGTGACTGAGTCACTGTGTGCTGTGTATCGCTTTTTTCAGGCAGAGAACGGATTATAAATAAAACTGGTGGTCACTATCAGCAAAACTCTGCACTGTACTGAGTACTCTTAATGCTCCCCAAAATTAGTAAATCAAGTGTCTCTCTAATCTATTCTAAACGGAGAGGACGCCAGCCACGTCCTCTCCCTATCAATCTCAATGCACGTGTGAAAATGGCGGCGACGCGCGGCTCCTTATATAGAATCCGAGTCTCGCGATAGAATCCGAGCCTCGCGAGAATCCGACAGCGTCATGATGACGTTCGGGCGCGCTCGGGTTAACCGAGCAAGACGGGAAGATCCGAGTCGCTCGGACCCGTGAAAAAAAACATGAAGTTCTGGCGGGTTCGGATTCAGAGAAACCGAACCCGCTCATCTCTATTTAAAACTTTTACTCTAAGCAGCTCTGGAGAGCTACCTAGCATGCACCCTTCTCGGCCGGGCACAAAAATCTAACTGAGGCTTGGAGGAGGGTCATAGGGGGAGGAGCCAGTGCACACCAGCTAGTCATAAAGCTTTTACTTTTGTGCCCAGTCTCCTGCGGAGCCGCTATTCCCCATGGTCCTTACGGAGTTCCCAGCATCCACTAGGACGTCAGAGAAATAATAGGTACTTCCTCACCTTTGTTGCCCCCTGCTAGTTTCCCTTCGTGGAGAGCACCTTTCCATGCACCATTGGACCCTCGCGGGCTCGGTGTCTCGCTCCGCTCTGCTTGCCACAGGTTACTATTCCAAATAGTTTGTGACATGGACCCAGGGGCTTATGGCAAAGGTCCTCTCCACAAAGAGAAACTAGCAGGGGGGCTTAAAGATGAGGAAGTACCAAATACTATATATATATATATATTATATATAGATATATATATATATACACACACACAGTGGTTAATGTTAAATTATCATTTTTGTTTTTCATTAAAAAGTACAATTAAAAATAACCCGCATGCAAAAGTATCACAAATAAAAATTAATCTCAGACTCGAAGTTATTGATATGCCTGTCTGTAATTAGAAGCTCCCTTCCTATTAACTGGTTAGGACGGAGTACTGGGGAAACATTCCCCTTTAAAGAAGCATAGGTCACTTTGAAATAAACAGTTCAACATACCAATCGGTTTGGCTTAGTAACCAGCAAATTGAGGGTATTACCCAGTTACTTGTACAGTAAGTAGGGCGCAGCTGAAGGAGCAGGACTTCAGATGAAGCAGGGAGAGCTGAGACACTGCACACCGTTCGGGTAACGGGGAGCTCAGGATCACATAGCCCGGGGGCGAAAAGACCAGGGGGCGAGGCTTATGAACTTTGAACTATCAGGTACAGCTGCAGCAGGGCTAGGGGCGGAGCTTATCGCGGACTGGGGGCGGAGCTTATTGCGGACTGGGGGCGGAGCATATTATTGCGGCTCTGATGAGGAGTTTCGGCCGACACAGGGGAGGTGTTGTGCGGGTTGCTAGCGGATTGGGAGGGATAGGCAAAGCTTTAGCCAGTCGTGTCTGAAGATGAATAGGGGAATATTATTTGTGATGACAGGAAAAAAAAAAATTTTCTCCTATCAACACTATCTGCACAGCAGTGGATCCTGTGGGCCTATTTTCAGTGGGGGGCCTGGAGCTGCAGCTCCATCCGCCCCACTGTTAATCCGGCCCTGCTTATTGGTGCTGAAACCAAATAGTTTGACTCACTTAACAAACACCAGCTATTACTCATTTAGTAGAAAGTTTTAAGGGTTGTATAGAATGTACAAGAGCAGTGCCGGCGCTAGCCGCTCAGCAAGGTCCGCAAAGCAGGGAGGCGCCTGGCATTAAAGGCGCCCTCCCTGCTCTGCTACTGTACTTTGCTGATGCGCAGTGTTGGTGCAGCCTGCGCCTGTCACACTGTGTGACAAGCAGAAGGCAGACGCGGTGCTGGCAGCATGAACACAGGATCCTCGGTCTCCTCCTGTGTCAGAGCCCTCCCCCTTCCCTGCCCATCTTGCTCCTCCCCGCTGCACATGTCATGCTGGGAGGCAGGAGCATCGTCCCCACCTCCTCTCTTCCCTCCCCCCTCACAGCAGACTTCAGCACCGCCCCTCTACGGAGTCCCCTCTCATCAATGATGGATTCAAGACCAGGTAGGGAGAAAAATAAGATTTTACTTACCGATAAATCTATTTCTCGTAGTCCGTAGTGGATGCTGGGACTCCGTCAGGACCATGGGGATTAGCGGCTCCGCAGGAGACAGGGCACAAAAATAAAAGCTTTAGGACTAGGTGGTGTGCACTGGCTCCTCCCCCTATGACCCTCCTCCAAGCCTCAGTTAGGATACTGTGCCCGGACGAGCGTACACAATAAGGAAGGATTTTGAATCCCGGGTAAGACTCATACCAGCCACACCAATCACACCGTACAACCTGTGATCTGAACCCAGTTAACAGTATGACAAACGTAGGAGCCTCTGAACAGACGGCTCACAACAATAACAACCCGATTTTTTTGTAACAATAACTATGTACAAGTATTGCAGACAATCCGCACTTGGGATGGGCGCCCAGCATCCACTACGGACTACGAGAAATAGATTTATCGGTAAGTAAAATCTTATTTTCTCTGACGTCCTAGTGGATGCTGGGACTCCGTCAGGACCATGGGGATTATACCAAAGCTCCCAAACGGGCGGGAGAGTGCGGATGACTCTGCAGCACCGAATGAGAGAACTCCAGGTCCTCTTTAGCCAGGGTATCAAATTTGTAGAATTTTACAAACGTGTTCTCCCCCGACCACGTAGCTGCTCGGCAGAGTTGTAATGCCGAGACCCCTCGGGCAGCCGCCCAAGATGAGCCCACCTTCCTTGTGGAATGGGCCTTGATAGATTTAGGCTGTGGCAGGCCTGCCACAGAATGTGCAAGTTGAATTGTGCTACAAATCCAACGAGCAATCGTCTGCTTAGAAGCAGGAGCACCCAGCTTGTTGGGTGCATACAGTATAAACAGCGAGTCAGATTTTCTGACTCCAGCCGTCCTTGAAATATATATTTTCAATGCCCTGACAACGTCCAGCAACTTGGAATCCTCCAAATCGCTAGTAGCCGCAGGCACCACAATAGGCTGGTTCAGGTGAAACGCTGAAACCACCTTAGGCAGAAACTGAGGACGCGTCCGCAGTTCTGCCCTGTCCGAATGGAAAATCAGATATGGGCTTTTATACGATAAAGCCGCCAATTCTGACACTCTCCTGGCTGAAGCCAGGGCCAGTAGCATGGTTACTTTACATGTAAGATATTTCAAATCCACCGATTTGAGTGGCTCAAACCAATGGGATTTGAGAAAATCCCAAACTACATTAAGATCCCACGGAGCCACTGGGGGCACAACCGGGGGCTGTATATGTAGTACTCCTTTTACAAAAGTTTGAACTTCAGGAACTGAAGCCAATTCTTTCTGGAAGAAAATCGACAGGGCCGAAATTTGAACCTTAATGGACCCTAATTTGAGGCCCATAGACAATCCTGTTTGCAGGAAATGTAGGAATCGACCCAGTTGAAATTCCTCCGTCGGGGCCTTCCTGGCCTCACACCACGCAACATATTTTCTCCAAATGCGGTGATAATGTTGTGCAGTCACCTCCTTCCTGGCTTTTACCAGGGTAGGGATGACCTCTTCCGGAATGCCTTTTTCCCTTAGAATTCGGCGTTCAACCGCCATGCCGTCAAACGCAGCCGCGGTAAGTCTTGGAATAGACACGGTCCCTGCTGAAGCAGGTCCCGTCTTAGAGGTAGAGGCCACGGATCTTCCGTGAGCATCTCCTGAAGTTCCGGGTACCAAGTTCTTCTTGGCCAATCCGGAGCCACGAGTATCGTTCTTACTCCCCTTTGCCGTATAATTCTCAGTACTTTTGGTATGAGAGGCAGAGGAGGAAACACATACACTGACTGGAACACCCACGGTGTTACCAGAGCGTCCACAGCTATTGCCTGAGGGTCTCTTGACCTGGCGCAATACCTGTCCAGTTTTTTGTTGAGGCGGGACGCCATCATATCCACCTTTGGTTTTTCCCAACGGTTCACAATCATGTGGAAGACTTCTGGATGAAGTCCCCACTCTCCCGGGTGTAGATCGTGTCTGCTGAGGAAGTCCGCTTCCCAGTTGTCCACTCCCGGAATGAACACTGCTGACAGTGCTATCACATGATCTTCCGCCCAGCGAAGAATCCTTGCAGCTTCTGCCATTGCCCTCCTGCTTCTTGTGCCGCCCTGTCTGTTTACGTGGGCGACTGCCGTGATGTTGTCCGACTGGATCAACACCGGCTGACCCTGAAGCAGGGGTTTTGCCAGGCTTAGAGCATTGTAAATCGCTCTTAGCTCCAATATATTTATGTGAAGAGACATCTCCAGGCTTGACCACACTCCCTGGAAGTTTCTTCCCTGTGTGACCGCTCCCCAGCCTCTCAGACTGGCATCCGTGGTCACCAGGACCCAGTCCTGTATGCCGAATCTGCGGCCCTCTAACAGATGAGCACTCTGCAACCACCACAGAAGAGACACCCTTGTCCGTGGAGACAAAGTTATCCGCTGATGCATCTGCAGATGCGATCCGGACCATTTGTCCAGCAGATCCCACTGAAAAGTTTGTGCGTGGAATCTGCCGAATGGAATCGCTTCGTAAGAAGCCACCATTTTTCCCAGGACTCTTGTGCATTGATGCACAGACACTTTTCCTGGTTTTAGGAGGTCCCTGACAAGTTCGGATAACTCCCTGGCTTTCTCCTCCGGAAGAAACACCTTTTTCTGAACCGTGTCCAGAATCATTCCCAGGAACAGCAGACGTGTCGTCGGGGTCAATTGAGATTTTGGAAAATTCAGAATCCACCCGTGCTGTTGCAGCACTACTTGGGTTAGTGCTACTACGTCCTCCAGCTGTTCTCTGGACCTTGCCCTTATCAGGAGATCGTCCAAGTAAGGGATAATTAATACGCCTTTTCTTCGCAGAAGAAACATCATTTCGGCCATTACCTTGGTAAAGACCCGAGGTGCCGTGGACAATCCAAACGGCAGCGTCTGAAACTGATAATGACAGTTTTGCACCACGAACCTGAGGTACCCTTGATGTGAAGGGCAAATTGGGACATGCAGGTAAGCATCCTTGATGTCCAGGGACACCATAAAGTCCCCTTCTTCCAGATTCGCTATCACTGCTCTGAGTGACTCCATCTTGAACTTGAATTTTTGTATGTACAGGTTCAAAGATTTCAGATTTAGAATAGGTCTTACCGAGCCGTCCGGCTTCGGTACCACAAATAGTGTGGAATAATACCCCTTTCCCTGTTGTAGGAGGGGTACCTTGACTATCACCTGCTGAGAATACAGCTTGTGAATGGCTTCCAATACCGTCGCCCTGTCTGAGGGAGACGTTGGCAGAGCAGACTTTAGGAACCGGCGAGGGGGAGACTTCTTGAATTCCAACCTGTAACCCTGAGATACTACCTGCAGGATCCAGGGGTCCACCTGTGAGTGAGCCCACTGTGCGCTGAAATTCTTGAGTCGACCCCCCACCGCCCCTGAGTCCGCTTGTAAAGCCCCAACGTCATGCTGAGGGCTTTGCAGAAGCCGGGGAGGGCTTCTGCTCCTGGGAGGGAGCTGCTTGGTGCACTCTCTTACCCTTTCCTTTGCCTCGGGGCAGATATGACTGTCCTTTTGCCCGCTTGTTCTTATAGGAACGAAAGGACTGCGGCTGAAAAGACGGTGTCTTTTTCTGTTGGGAGGGGACCTGAGGTAAAAAGGTGGATTTCCCGGCTGTTGCCGTGGCCACCAAATCCGATAGACCGACCCCAAATAATTCCTCCCCTTTATACGGCAATACTTCCATATGCCGTTTGGAATCCGCATCACCTGACCACTGTCGCGTCCATAAACTTCTTCTGGCAGATATGGACATCGCACTTACTCTCGATACCAGAGTGCAAATATCCCTCTGAGCATCTCGCATATAAAGAAAAGCATCCTTTAATTGCTCTATAGTCAATAAAATACTGTCCCTATCCAGGGTATCAATATTTTCAGTCAGGGAATCCGACCAAACCACCCCAGCACTGCACATCCATGCTGAGGCGATGGCTGGTCGCAGTATAACACCAGTATGAGTGTATATACTTTTCAGGGTAGTTTCCAGCCTCCTATCAGCTGGATCCTTGAGGGCGGCCGTTTCAGGAGACGGTAACGCCACTTGTTTTGATAAGCGTGTGAGTGCCTTATCCACCCTAGGGGGTGTTTCCCAGCGCGCCCTAACCTCTGGCGGGAAAGGATATAATGCCAATAACTTCTTTGAAATTAGCAGTTTTCTATCGGGGTTAACCCACGCTTCATCACACACTTCATTCAATTCCTCTGATTCAGGAAAAACTACAGGTAGTTTTTTCAGACCCCACATAATACCCCTTTTTGTGGTACTTGCAGTATCAGAGATATGCAAAGCCTCCTTCATTGCCGTGATCATATAACGTGTGGCCCTACTGGAAAATACGTTTGTTTCTTCACCGTCGACACTAGATTCGGTGTCCGTGTCTGGGTCTGTGTCGACCGACTGAGGTAAAGGGCGTTTTACAGCCCCTGACGGTGTCTGAGACGCCTGGACAGGTACTAACTGGTTTGTCGGCCGTCTCATGTCGTCAACTGATTTTTGTAACGTGCTGACATTATCACGTAATTCCATAAACAAAGCCATCCATTCCGGTGTCGACTCCCTAGGGGGTGACATCACCATTACCGGCAATTGCTCCGCCTCCACACCAACATCGTCCTCATACATGTCGACACACACGTACCGACACACAGCAGACACACAGGGAATGCTCTTATCGAAGACAGGACCCCACTAGCCCTTTGGGGAGACAGAGGGAGAGTTTGCCAGCACACACCCAAGCGCTATAAATATATAGGAACAACCCTACAGAAGTGTTGTTTCCTTTATAGCAGCTTAATATATCAATATCGCCAAAAAAGTGCCCCCCCTCTCTGTTTTTTTACCCTGTTTCTGTAGTGCAGTGCAGGGGAGAGTCCTGGGAGCCTTCCTCGCAGCGGAGCTGTGCAGGAAAATGGCGCTGTGTGCTGAGGAGATAGGCCCCGCCCCCTATTTCGGCGGGCTCTTCTCCCGGTGTTTGTGAGACCTGGCAGGGGTTAAATACATCCATATAGCCCCAGGGGCTATATGTGATGTATTTTTAGCCAGAACAAGGTATTATCATTGCTGCCCAGGGCGCCCCCCCCCAGCGCCCTGCACCCTCAGTGACCGCTGGTGTGAAGTGTGCTGACAACAATGGCGCACAGCTGCAGTGCTGTGCGCTACCTCATGAAGACTGAAAAGTCTTCTGCCGCCGGTTTCTGGACCTCTTCACTTTTCGGCATCTGCAAGGGGGTCGGCGGCGCGGCTCCGGGACCGGACTCCATGGCTGGGCCTGTGTTCGATCCCTCTGGAGCTAATGGTGTCCAGTAGCCTAAGAAGCCAATCCATCCTGCACGCAGGTGAGTTCACTTCTTCTCCCCTAAGTCCCTCGTTGCAGTGAGCCTGTTGCCAGCAGGACTCACTGAAAATAAAAAACCTAATAACTTTTTCTAAGCAGCTCTTTAGGAGAGCCACCTAGATTGCACCCTGCTCGGACGGGCACAAAAACCTAACTGAGGCTTGGAGGAGGGTCATAGGGGGAGGAGCCAGTGCACACCACCTAGTCCTAAAGCTTTTATTTTTGTGCCCTGTCTCCTGCGGAGCCGCTAATCCCCATGGTCCTGACGGAGTCCCAGCATCCACTAGGACGTCAGAGAAAAGCATATTAGTGTGTGTGTAAAGTAGTATGTTACTGTGTGCTGGGAAGGGGGGGGACTGGTGTGTTACTGTGTGCTGGGGGGAGGGGGGACTGGTATGTTTCTGTGTGCTGGGGGGGGGAAGATAAAGTGAAATATTACTGTGTGCTGGGGGGGGGACTGGTATATTACTGTGTGCTGGGGGGGAGATAAAGTGAATTATTACTGTGTACTGGGGTCGGGGGGGGGGAAGAACTGGTATGTTACTGTGTGCTGGGGTGGGGGGGGGAGATAAAGTGAAGTATTACTGTGTACTGGGGTGGGGGGGGACTGGTATGTTACTGTGTGCTGGGGTGGGGGGGGGAGATAAAGTGAAATATTACTGTGTACTGGGATCGGGGGGGGGGATAAACTGGTATGTTACTGTGTGCTGGGATGGGGGGGTATAAAGTGGAATATTACTGTACTGGGGTCGGGGGAGGGGATAAACTGGTATGTTACTGTGTGCTGGGGTGAGAGGGATAATGTGGAATATTAATATGTATTGGGGTCGGGGTGGGGGGGGGATAAGCTGGTATGTTACTGTGTGCTGGGGTGGGGGGGATAAAGTGGTATGTTACTGTGTGCTGGGGTGAGGGGGATAAAGTGGAATATTACTGTGTACTGGGGTCGGGGGGGGGAGAAACTAGTATGTTACTGTGTGCTGGGGTGGGTGGAATAAAGTGGAATATTAGTGTTTGCTGGGGTGGGGGGTGGATAAAGTGGCATATAATGTGTGCTGGGTGGTGGTGGTGGTAGTGTAGTTTTTGCGGGGACTGGGCTGCAGGGTAGCTGTGGTGTAGCGTGTGGGGAGGGGGGATTAATTGCTTAATTAGTCATTGTGGGGAGGTAGAGGAAAAAAAATCCCTTATAAGCCATGTCTCGCACAGCCTTATCAGGGCTAATTGAATAGCCCCTTGGAGACACAATTACCCGCGATCAGTGACCGTGGGTAATAGGATACCTCAATATGTTGTGTAAAGGTCACTAGGACTAACAGATTTTACTTATAGACTACAGGGCTGCATCCCCCCAGTAAAATCTGCCACCCGCAGGGACTGCCTAGCAGTGGCAGTGACTTACTGTACCATAGGAAGTGTTTCTCTTCATGGGACTGTAAGTCCGGACTTGTAATGTTACTATTTTTTTTAATTTATGTTAAATGCAGTTTCTCCACTGCCTGCCACCCGCTGCCTCTCCACAGCCGTCACCTCTCTCTCCTGTCACCCACTCACTCTCATCCTCTCACCATCACCTCTCTCTCCAGTCACTCTCTCCGTCACCCCCCCTCCCCATCACCTCTCTCTCCTATCACCCTCTCCCTGTCATCCAACCCTCTCCCCGTCACCTCTTTCCTGTCACTCTCTCCCTGTCATCCAACCCTCTCCCCGTCACCTCTTTCCTGTCACTCTCTCCCTGTCACCCACCCCTCTCCGCATCACCTCTCTCTCCTGTTGAACTATCCCTGTCACCCACTGATTCTCACCCTTTCCCCATCACCTCTCTCTCCTGTCACCCACTGACGCTCATCCTCTCCCCGTCATTCTCTTTTTTCACCCTCTGCTTGTCACCCTCTCATCGTCACCTTCCGGTTCTCACTGTTGCCCACTGCCTCTCCCTAGCTTCACTCTGTGCCCGTCTCCCACTATCTCTCACTGTAGCTATCCTCTCCCTGTCACCCACTGACATTCCTGTTATCCACTTACTCTCACCCTCTACCCGTCACCCTTTCTCTCCTGCTATCCTCTCTCTCTCACACACCCGTGATCCATACGATCGCATGGTGTGTGCACTCCCACTAACTGGATGCAGCTAGTCGCAAGCGCAATGTGGCTGCTTGTGGGTAGGATGAGAGCGGAGTAGGAGGGCGCAAAATTTAGAGTTTGCAGGAGGGCGCCGAATAACCTAGCACCGGCCCTGTACAAGAGAACAGATGGTCGTGCCAAAACTCCTAACTTCAGGCAGAAGACTAAGATTTTGTATTGAATTAGGGTGGCCAATGCAGGAATTCACAGGAATCGGGATTGAAAAATGATAAATCTCGGGGAACCTGGGATTGGCTTCTTTTCAATGTGTCCTGCCAAGGTCAGCCCAGATAACTCACCCTAATCTGGGCGGGTGGGGGGAATGGTCACTTGCTGCAAGGAGAGGAGGTGAGATGTGGGGCAGTGCAGGGCAGCGGTGAGGTCTGGTCAGCGGGTGGCTGGCTGCGCAGCATGACCTCTGACTTCACGTCACACTGCGCAGTGCACACAGCCGGGAGCAGGGGTAGACGGGCAGCATATGAGCCTCCTGAGGAGGCTCAACGCTTCCCAGCAAAGAAAAAAGTAAGGTGGTGGCCATTCCCGAAATCCCAGGGATTGGAATCTCCAATCCCGGCCAATTTTAGGCCTGCCGAACCCGATCCCGGGATTGGCCACCATATATTAAATTATGTTTCAGTAAAAATATAAAAAGGTTATACTTGTGTTATAAATCTAACAGTTCCAAAGCATTGTGTAGAATGTAAAGTCGGCAATGGGTGAAATTATTCCCTCCCCCCATCAATATTTTTTGATGAAAACAATTAATTAAATCTTAGAGGTAAATGGTAAAAATGGAGAGAATGGGGGATCATAATAGTATAATGGGTAGAGATATGGGGAGGGAACAAGCACATTTTAGGGTACATCTTTGATAATTTCCTTGGCGCTGCATGTATCACATAGAAATACATTGTCAGATTTGTACGTGTACATAATATCATCATATCTCTACAATTTATGAAAACTATACCAATTTTGAGTATTTGCAGATAGTAGAGATGTAGGGCCTAATTCAAGGTTGATTGCAAAAGCAAAATCTTCCTCTAATGGGCAAAACCATGTGCACTGCAGGTGGGGCAGATGTAACATGTGCAGAGAGTTACATTTGGGTGGGTTATATTGTTTCTGTGCAGGGTAAATACTTGCTGCTTTATTTTTCCACTGCTATTTAGATTTCAGTTTGAACAGACCCCATGCAAATCTAACTCTCTCTGCACATGTTATATCTGCCCCCCCTGCAGTGCACATGTTAATGCCCGTTAGAGGAAGATTTTGCTTTTGCAATCAACCTTGAATTAGGCCCATACTGCGGTAGAGGCAGTCAAAGCAATTTTAAGGCCACACAGGTTCAATCATTGCTCAATTCCAGAAAATGTTGATGATAGTCTATGTCTTAATAGATTTGTGCCAGCAAAATTTAGACCAGGACAGGAGCAAAGTAGTCTGTTGGACATGGAATGTGGCATATACTGTATCTGTTACAGATGTGCGCCTAGCCATTTTTCGGGTTTTGATTCTGGTTTTATTTTTGTTTTTTGTCTTTTTGGTTTTGGATTGGTTTTGCCAAAACTGCCCTTGTGTGTTTTGGTTTTGGTTCTATTTTTGTTTCTTAAATAATAAAAAACAGCTAAAATCACAGAATTTGGGCCTGTTTTTGTTCCTACAGTATTATTAACCTCAATAACATTCATTTCCACTCATTTCCAGTCTATTTTGAACATCTCACAGCTCACAATATTGTTTGCATTCAGTTTAGGCCAAAAGGTTGCACCGAGGTAGCTGTATGACTAAGCTAAGTGACAGAAGTGGGTAGCACGAAGACCTGCAAATCTAGAAGTGGCACTGCAGTGGCAGACAGGTTATCAGTTTTATAAACTATGCCCAAAAAATGCTCCGAAGAGCACATAATGCAAAGAAATAAGGTGCAAGATGGAATTGTTCTTGGACCCTCCTACCCACCCTTATGTTGTATATTAAACAGGACATGCAAAGTTTAACAAACCAATCACTTCAGTGACAGGGACTATCACTTAAGTTGTGGCTGAAACGATTGGTTTGTTTGGGCCCGACAAAACAAGCTGGCAATGGACAGTGCACAAACTGGCTTTAGTTTACAGCCATAATGTGTAGTTGTCATCATCATTATCTGATTCCTCACCCCCATCAGTGTCTACATCCTTTTCTTCACAGACTATTAATTCGTCCCTGCTGGAATCCACCATCCCAGGTCAGTCTGTACTTTTTGGAGGTAATTGCTGGTAAAAGCCTTTCTCGTGGCACTTGTAATTCGTTTTGATGAACATCATCCTTTCCCCATAATGGGGAAGTAACTTCCTATGCCGATCACTGACAAGGTGCCGGCTGCGCTAAAAACTCTTTCTCAGTACACACTGGAGGGTGGGCAACTTAGGTCAAACAAAGCAAGGTTGTGTAAGGGCCTCCAAGTTGTCGTTTTTGCCTGCCAGTATTCAAACGGACTGTCTGACATGCCAATTTGGATTGTGTCACTGAAATAATTGTCAACCTTTCTTTCAATGGTGACACCATCATATGCAGTGACAGTAGACATGTCAGTGATTTGAGGGAAATCCATCAGTCAGGACCAGATGTCAAAAGTCTTTCCTGAGTGATGGTCATCACCGCCAGTGGGTCTCTTTGGAAAGTTTCATTTTTTTCTTGCAGCCACAGTTGCCGGAGAAAATGAAGGAAGAGATTTAGCTTGTCACGTTCCGCTTAAGATGACAATTTTCTCAACAGCAGCAGATTTGTGCCTATTGGAAAGAAAGACACAACATATGACTTAAACCTAGGATCAAGTGTTGTCGCCAATATATAGTGCTCTGATTTCAAGAGATTGATTACCCTTGAATCCTGGGAAAGCGATTGAAGGGCTTGACTGCTGTCACTGCTGTGGCTCATTCCTGTTTGCGTTCTGTGTAACTACAGCCTGTCTCCTGTATGTGTGGTCTGAGCAGTTTAACCTGTCAGATAGCTAGGCCATTACCTTGTGTTATCTGTTTCTATTGGATCAGCATGCCATGTTTTCCTGCATTCTCAGTGCATTTCTTATTCCTGCAGGTTCCCTGTGTGTTCAGCTTCAGCTGCAGTATAATTAGGAGTTTTTGTCTGTGTGTGTGTGTAGCCGAACAGATGCATTGAATCGCCTCATCAGAGGGCATAGTTTTCCTGGCTGCTCTGATTGTGCTTGCTCCCTTTATTATCCAGCTTGCCCTTCACCTGAGTCCTGCGATAGCTGACTTGTTCCTGTATGTACCTGTGTCTGGTCCCTGTCCTATGGTGGAATCTTGAGCCTGTGCAGTTGGTGCTATTGCATTGCTTGTGATACCCAGTTCAGTTTGAATGGGTATCCTGTGTGTCCTGTCCTGCCAGAGTCATGCCACTGGGCATGGTGGAGGCTGGGTGGCAAAGGCTGGAGCTGCAGGGGACGCTGTTTGTGGTTGCGTGCAGTGACTTCCGGGTTCGGGGTAACCTCTGATGAAACTGCCCCTGAGAGGCGGAGAAACGCGTCAGTGATCACATTACTATCGTAGAACGCAGGTGGAATGCAGCCGGAAGCCCCGAACCCGGAAGTCACGGCACGCGATCACAAACAGCGTCCCCTGCAGCTTCGGACTTTGCTACCCAGCCTCCACATGCCCAACGACTGCATGTGAATTCCACCAGCCCACAACACCGTCCTCTAGCCCACGGTATCAGTACATTTGGAAGCCGCCGCAGTGCGGCATCCTGACCGTCATCATCAAGTGAGTGGGGACCCACAGCATTCACACAAACGGCTGGCAAACGCAGTGTGGAATTTCCTACATGTCAGGACCTGCATTTCCATTAAACACCAGGACACTCTACATCAGCACTCCCAAATTGATGAAGTATTAAGTTCATGTTATTAATCAGAGACTGCCTTATCACTTATACTAACGAAACTGAGCTTTGCTGCTTTTTTTTTTCCATCAATAGTTTTTTATTGAATTTTTTGTGTTGCAAAACAAGGGTACAAAAGGAAGAAAAAAGGGGGGAGGGGAAGTAGGTGCATAAACACATGAGACAACGCTATGACAGACATGTGCAAACAGTTCAAAGTCGATCAAACAGGTACATCATAAGGAAAACAAAAAATTAAGGGAAATGGAAGGGCGGCAATGGGCTTAACATAAATACAACACAAAAAGAAGGTCATCTCAGGCTTAGGGGGGGAGGGGGCCTTCTCAGCCGATGGGGCTGGGCGGTGCATGTCTAGGGGAGGGGAACGTAACATCAGTGTAGCACCCTCACCCTCCGAGGTAAACAGATGCCAAGGCATCCAGCGCACAAAGGGAGATTTAGCAGTGAAGGAGTATGGAATGTGTTCAGTCTCCATCAAGAAGTGCAGCTGTATTTTGTGTATCACCTTCAACAGTGGAGGCGGTGTGGGCTGTTTCCAGTTTTGGGCTAAAGCCGCACATGCGGCGAGACAGATATGGCCTAAGACATAGTGTAGATGTACACCCACGCATCGTGGGTATATATTCAATAAAGCTATAAGGGGGGAGGGGGACAAGTCAAGATTCAAAACTTTGTTGATAAGGCCAAATACCTCCATCCAGTACCCTTGAATATGGGAACATGACCAAAAAATATGGAAGAGGTGGCCTACCTCTCCGCATAAACGCCAACAAAACTTCGAACATGCAGGCCAAATCGTATGCAACCTTTCCGGTGTGAGGTATAATCTATGGAGTAGCTTGACATGCATTTCGGAGTGATTCAGGCATCTAGACATAGTAAAAGATGACATAAAAACGCGTTGCCATTGAGAATCATGGAGAACACAGCCAACATCCGCCTCCCACCTGATTTGGGCTCTAGATTTAGAAACGGGGAGTAGTGAGAGTAGTGTTTTATACCAGAAGGAGATCTCCCCTCTAGAAGTAGCGCTAGAAAATCGGCCTATGATGTGCAGAATACCAGGGGGTGGTGGAGAGGGGGTAAGGTGGAGGCTAGTCCACCAGTGCTGTATTTGGTAATATCGAAGCCTCTCAGAGTCAGGCAGAGATAAGCGTCCCTGAATATCAGAAAAGGAGGCGAGCACAGACCCATTAAACAAGTCTCCCAGGACCACCATCCCCCTGGACCTCCAGCCCGCGAGGTTAAGGTTAGGGACTAGGGCGGACACCGTTCATAGTGATATCAAGGACATATTATGATAAGAAGGGGATATGGCCGCAGTCAATTTGTCCCAAACCTGGAGCGTGGCTCGGGTAGAGGGGAGGAGGTTTAAGCTCTGTGGGCGAAAGGGTTTAGGGATCCAAAAGAGATCTTTCAGGGGAAAACGGGGGCAGGTCGCCTCCTCCAGACACGTCCACCCCGGACACACATCCTTGTAGAATTCTTTAATCTGGGCCAGAAGGGAGGCCTCCTGGTACAGCAGGAAATTGGGCATATCTAGGCCACCGACTCTCCTCGGTAGAGACATCCTCGCGCGAGCAAGTTTAAGCGGGCGCGAAGACCATATATAATTAGTGAGGATTGTGGTGGCCTTATCTAGATACTTCTTGGGGAAAATAAAAGGGATAGTTCGGAACAGGAACATTAATTTAGGGAGCAACGACATCTTAAAAGCTGCCAGACGACCCAACCAAGAAACTTCATAGTTGAGACATGATTTGGTGAACATCTGAAGGGAGGACAGCAGAGGAGGAAGATTAACATCAAATACAGAAGAGGTAGATGGGGAGATGTAGATACCCAGATATCGTATCAAGGATGTTTGCCAGTTATATGGATACTTAGCGCGTAATGGGGGCAAGGAGTGAGAGAGATTAATGGGCAAAGCATCGGTCTTAGAGGCGTTTAATTTATAATAGGATGCTGCAGAGTACATATCTAAAACATTGTGCAAATGGGGAAGTGTCGTGGATGGGTCCTTTACAAATAAAAGAACATCGTCTGCGAACAAACATAGTTTGAGCGACGAGGCGCCTAATCGCAGTCCAGGGAACTGCAGGTCCGCTCGAAGCCTAGCTGCCAGTGGTTCAATGGCCAGTACAAAAATGAGAGGGGAGAGAGGACAGCCCTGGTGGGTGCCATTATAGATTGGAAAAGAGCGAGATAAAAAACCATTACTGAAGACCCGGGCCGACGGGGAGCTATACAGGGCTAATATCGAAGAGAGGATGCGATCGCGCAGGCCAAATTTTAATAGGACTTCTCGCATATAAGACCAGTTTAAACGATCAAAGGCCTTCTCTGCGTCCAAAGATAGCAGAAGGAGACCTTGCTTAGGGGTTAGGGAATCGACAAGGTTAAAAACCCTGCGTGTATTATCAGACGCTTGTCTTCCCGGGATAAAGCCAACCTGGTCCGGATGTATCAGAGAGGGGAGGAGGGCGTTCAAACGAGAGGCTATTAATTTAGCATATATTTTAATATCCCCATTCAGTAGCGCAATGGGACGGTAATTTTGACAAAAGGTCACATCTTTGCCCGGTTTAGGGATCGTGACAATACGCGCCTCGAGCATCTCCTCAGGGAGGGTGCCCTGAGAGGTAATGTCGGTGTAGACTGCCACCAAAGAGGGAGCTAGGAGGTCTTGGAGCGAAACATAAAAGTCATTAATAAAGCCATCGGGGCCCGGCGCCTAACCCCGAGGAAGGGACTTGATCACCTGAAGGGTTTCCGATAAGGACCATGGGTCATTCAGTAATGCTAATTGATCGTCTGAGATATTCGGGAGGTTTATATCAGCTAAGAAGGAGTTGATAGAGGAGGGGGTAGGCTGGGGGGTGGCAGGATCAGTCGAGAGGTTATAAAGTTGGGAGTAGAAGTTGGCAAACTGATTCGCTATCTCTCTTGGGTTGGATATTTTGGTGCCTGTGGGGGATACAATAAGCTTGATTCTATTCCGAGCCTGCTGAGCCCTAAGCCTACGGGCAAGCATTTTCCCCGGCCTGTTCCCCGCTAAATGTTCTGACGCATCCTATTTAATGAAGCCTGGGTGCGTGCCATAAGTAATTTCTGGATTTGGGACCTAATGTCAGCTAACTGCTTCTGTAGGGTTTTCGTAGGTCTAGATTGATTTTTGTCCTCTAATTCCTTCAGTTTGAGCTCCAAATCGGCCTGACGTTGTAGATTAAGTTTCTTAAGCTGTGCTCCTGCCTGAATCGCTGCCCCCCGGGTGACAGCTTTAAGTGCGCACCAGAAGTTCAGGGTGGACGTGTCCGAGGGGGAATTAAATTCCATATAGGACGAGATACTGTCAACTATGATTTTTTTTGAGACTGGTTTGGACAGCAAATGAGGAGAGAGTCTCCAAGGGCGGGGGGGGGGAGTGTTGACTAGCTACATCCCAGTTAAGAATCAGCGGGGCATGGTCTGACCAAGTTATAGGGAGAATGTCCCAGGATCTGGCAAACTGGAGGATCCACTTATCCGAAAACATAAAATCAATACGGGAGTAAGAGTTGTGGACGGGGGAATAATAGGCGTACTCCCGACCGATATGGTTTTGCACTCGCCAGATGTCATAGAGGTCAAATTCAGCTAAGAGGTTACCAAAGGCTAAGGAGGGGCATTGGGGGAGGCTGAAGAGGAGGGAGAGGACCTAGGAGACCTGTCCAGTTTAGAGTCAAGGACTAAATTAAAATCCCCCATGAGTAAAAGGGAGCCCGTACGAATCTTCTGAATAGCTAGACATAACTTTCGGATAAAAGCAACTTGGTTTGAATTCGGGGCATATGCAGAGACCAGAGTGACCAGCTTGTCGTTTAAAAAGCCGCTCAGTATAAGATACCGGCCGTTTTTATCAGCTATCTGAGAGTGCAAAATAAAGGAGATGGAGTCCCTAAACAATATGGCCACACCATTCCTCTTAAAAGGGCCATTAGCAAAATAACCTAGAGGGAATCTACGATCTTTAAAAATAGGGGGTGCTGCAGATGAAAAGTGTGTCTCCTGCAGCGTGACAATATCAGCTTTATGCCTAGCAAAATAACCCAAAGCCAGCCTACGCTTATTGGGGGAGTTCACACCCTTGATATTCATAGATAATACCTGAACCATCGGAGCAAACTAATGCACGTTGTGGGAGGTGAAAGACCTTGACACATACAGAGATAGAATTGTCTCGAACAGCGAATACCTACATCATAAAATAGGGGGTGGGGGGGGGAGGGAGGGTAAAGGGAGGTGAGAGGAAAGGAATAAACCAAAACGACCCAGTACATCGGGTCGGCATAACTACTGCAAGGAAGGCAAAAAAATGCAGTAGTATATTACCTGGGGGGAACATGTGGCCTAGCGCCACCACCCATGAAACTGAACAGAAAAAATAAGAGTAAGCAGGAGCAAATATGCCTACCAACAGTACACATGAGAACACATGAAAAAACAGATACATATAAACTCGGATATAACATGAAAAGATAGGACACCATTATCACAACAGCACGCAGGGCAACTCACGTGACCCCAACAAGGATAATGGCTAAGTCCATTCCGTGATAACGGTACCGGAAACAGTTCAACTTGAAAACCCAAGCTGGAGGCATCAGCGTCAGGCGGTGACCCATTCCGAGCGGAGGGTGGGCTGTTTCTTGGATCCAGGAGGCAGCGTAACAGAGATATCCCACTCTGCCAGTAGTTTTACTCCAGTCTCCAATGAAGTCACTGTGTAGGACTTATTTTCATACGAGATGACGAGCTTCACCGGAAAACCCCATCTGTACGTGATGTCTTGGTCGCGAAGTGCCAAAGTGATGGGGAGGAATGCTCGTTGTTTGGCCAAGGTCAGAGCGGAGAAGTCCGGGAACAGTTTTAAACCGCCAAGAACATCCGAGTCGGAGCCTCCCGCCTCTCTGGCCGCTTTCAGGATGCGTTCTTTGGTTGTAAAGAAATGCACCCTCAGGAGTGTATCTCTCGGGAGCGAGGGAGCAACTGAGCGTGGTTTAGGCAGTCTATGGATCCTGTCTATAAGCAGCTCTCTAGCGTCGGATCTAGGCAGAAGCTTCTGGAACAGCATGGTAGCGTAATTTTCCAACTCGGAATTCTGCACGGAGTCGGGGATGCCTCGGATCTTAATATTATTACACCGGGATCTGTCCTCTATATCCGCAATCTTGAGTTTAAACGCCTCAAGGTCACTTTGCTGCTGGTCGTGGGCCGTTATGAGGTCATTATGAGACGAGACCAATTCCTCTACTTTCCCCTCTAGATGGTCCGTACGGTCTCCTATAGCGTGCAGCTCCGTCTTAACCTCCAGAAGAGCGGCTGTGAGGTCCTGAGTCAACTCAGATTTGAATGCTGAGAGGGCCTGATACAGAGTTTTGACCATGAGAGGTGCATCAGAATCAGGGTCAAACCCCGGCAAAGGGGTATCTTGTGGAGAAGCGGCAACCGGGGACTTCCGTAGAGAAGAGGCGGCAGGGGCCGTCTTCCGAGGCGGAAAAGATACTCTGGGAGGCAGCACCGCTTTGACCTTTTTAGGAGGCATTTCAATGAAGTGAGGTTCCGTAGGCGGAATGACGATGGTAGAGAAACTCAGGATCTCGTAGAATATATGGCGGAAAGTTAGGCAAGCATAAAGAACACGGGTGGTGGCGGACAAGTGATCTGAGCTACATCAGAAGATCGATATCACACATGGCCAGGCAGAGGGTCATCTCTATTCTGCGGGACCCAGATGGAAGGCTCCCAGCCGGGAGAGAGGGGTGAGCGGTCAGGCACAGAGCTCGGGTCCAGCAGCACTGTACGTTAAATGATGTGAGACAGGGCTGGACAGATATGGTACACTTCCCTCTAGGCACTTCACTGTTGCAGGAGAGGAGTAAGTGAGCAATAGCTGCCACCCAGGAGAGCAGGCTGGAAAGGCTAAACACACTAGCTTCTGCAGCTTAGAGCAGCTCCCTCTGTGCAGTCCAAGATGGCCGCCGCGTCTCCCTGGGCGTCCGTGCCCCGGATTTCCCCCACTGCCATGCGTCTCCACGACCTATTGCCCCACAGGGTATCCTCCCTGGGGGTCAGAAGGGATTGACGGCTCCTGGGGCTCCGGAGGGATCCGCTACGCTTTCCGGCGCCGCGACTCCGCTGTGGAGCTCAGAACGCGGGCACCGGGAGTACGCGAGTCCCCTGCTTCCGGATGATCGTAGGCCACAACCTGCGGGAGCTGTGAGAACAGCTCCCCGGCTCCGCGGCGGTCACTGCAGGGCACAGGGGGACTACAGGTGGAGAGGGGAGCCCCCGGAGATGATCAATAACGCACCAGTATAGGAAATAAAGGAGATTATTAAAGCTGGAGAGAGGAGTGAAGCAGAAGCACGTCTGCTCTCTTCCCCAGCCAGGCCACGCCCCCCCCCCCCCCCAGCTTTGCTGCTTTAACATCTGTGGTCACTAACAGCCGGCTTATGCAGGCATTTTAAATAACATTATACTATTATTATGCACTAAAACCAGCAAGTCCAAAGTTAAAAGGACATGTGTGTCCAGTATTTTTAATGTTCCTATGTTGTATTGTATGAATTATTTTTAAAGTGATATTAAACTTATTTTGATTATTTTATAAATAAACTATATATTTATAAACCAGCAGCTGCTTTTATATCCTCATCTAGTGAGCGCCCACATTGTTCTATCTTGGCTGCTATAGGTGAAGTCTTTGACTACAGGAGGCTAAAAGACTGCTGGGCAAGGGTAATTGCGTGAACAAGATAGGTTTTCTAACCTTTGGGGCTGAAATTTCAGAATAAATACTGCAGGCAGAAGGAAAGAAAGCCCCTTCTACTGTCAAAGCTATGGCCTGATTCTGCAGACAGCGAAAGATTCTCGGCATGTGAAACAGGTAACTTAGAAGAATCCAGAGGGTGATCTGCAGTTGTGGTCTCATTTACGTAGTTAGGACAACACGCAAATTAAAGGTCAGGTTTCTGGAACACAAGAGGAACATTGAAAAGGGTTTCATGTTCCACAGTGTTTCCAGACATTTTTTAGAACACCATGCCAAAAATAGCAAGGATATCATATTGATAGGCATAGAACTTATCAACCCTACCAAGAGGGTTGGGGATAGATATAGAAAACTGTGCATGAGATAGAACTACTGGATACACAAATTGAGGACCCTCGTTCCCGAGGGACTCAATGAGTCCATTGAAATAGACCTTTAGAATCTCTCATATCCATGTTTTGTCAACAAATTTAACCTAAAAAAAAAATTCTGTATAATTTATTACCATCATTATTTTTCATTTTTTTTTACTTCAGATTTTTATATATTTTTTTATATATATAAAATAAAACCATTTGTTTGTAAAAGGTGGTTTTGTTAGTACAGTAAAAGTACATATTAGGGCATAATAAATAATGTTTATTTCTTCTAAATGTCCTCTTCCCTAAACTTAATGTTTTTTAGGGCATCTATCTGTATAGTGTGTTTAGATTATTGGTAGGATTTGCCACAAGTATAGTCATTTACAGATATATTTTTCTATGCTGCTCCTTTTGATCGTCTGTGTGTTTATATGTTCATAAGTTTACATACCCTAGCAGAATTTGTGATTTTCTGGCCATTTGTCAGAAAAAATTAATGATAACTCACAAACTTTTCTTTCACTCATGGTTAGTGGTTGGGTGAAGACATTTTTTGTCAAACAACTGTGTTTACTCTTTTTAAATCATAATGACAAAGAAACTACCCAAATGACCCTGATCAAAAGTTTACATACCCTGGAGATTTTGGCCTGATAACATGCACACAAGTTGACACAAACTGGTTTGAATGGCTACTAAAGGTAACCATCCTCACCTGTGATCTATTTGCTTATAATCAGTGTGTGTGTATAAAAGGTCAGTGAGTTTCTGGACTCCTGAAAGACCCTTGCATCTTTCATCCAGCGCTAAACTGACGTGTCTGGATTCTGAGTCATGGGGAAAGCAAAAGAATTGTCAAAGGATCTGTGGGAAAAGATAATTGAACTGTATAAAACAGGAAAGGGATATAAAAAGATATCCAAGCAATTGAGAATGCCAATCAGCAGTGTTCAAACTCTAATTAAGAAGTGGAAAATGAGGGATTCTGTGGAAACCAAATCACGGTCAGGTAGACCAACAAAAATTTCAGCCACAACTGCAAGGAAAATTGTTCGGGATGCAAAGAAAAATCCACAAATAACTTCAGCTGAAATACAGGACTCTCTGAAAAAAAGTGGTGTGGTTGTTTCAAGATGCACAATAAGAGGCATTTGAAGAAAAATGAGCTGCATGGTCAAGTCGCCAGAAGAAAGCCATTACTACGCAAATGCCACAAAGCACCCTGCTTACAATACTGCAAACAGCACAGTGACAAGCCTCAAAACTTCTGGAACAAAGTCATTTGGAGTGATGAGACCAAAATTGAACTTTTTGGCCACAACCATAAACGTTACATTTGGAGAGGAGTCAACAAGGCCTATGATGAAAGGTACACCATTCCTACTGTCAAACACAGAGGTGGATCGCTGATGTTTTGGGGAAAGGCACTGGAAACTTGGTTAAAATTGATGGCAAGATGAATGTACCATGTTATCAGAAAATACTGCAGGAAAATTTGCACTTATCAGCCCGGAAGCTGCGCATGGGACATACTTGGATGTTCCAACATGACAATTATCCAAAACACAAGGCCAAGTCGACCTGTCATTGGCTACAGCAGAATAAAGTGAAGGTTCTGGAGTGGCCATCTCAGTCTCCTGACCTCAATATCATTGAGCCACTCTGGGGAGATCTCAAACGTGCAGTTCATGCAAGACAGCCCAAGAATTTACAGGAACTGGAGGCTTTTTGCCAAGAAGAATGGGCAGCTTTACCATCTGAGAAAATAAAGAGCCTCATCCACATCTACCACAAAAGACTTCAAGCTGTCATTGATGTTAAAGGGGGCAATACACAGTATTAAGAACTGGGGTGTGTAAACTTTTGATCAGGGTCATTTGGGTAGTTTCTGTTGTCATTATGATTTAAAAAGAGTAAACACAGTTGTTTGACAATAAATGGCTTCACCCAACCACTAACCATGAGTGAAAGAAATGTTTGTGAGTTATCTTTCATATTCTCTGACAAATGGCCAGAAAATCACAAATTCTGCCAGGGTATGTAAACTTATGAGCACAACTGTATGTAGCGGCCATAGTAGATGAGGTCTGTGCTGAAGTCCCGCCCCCAAATGTTAGTGTCTTCAAATGCTCCCATGTATAGGTTAGCGAAACTCGGCGCGAACCTCGTCCCCATGGCCGTGCCCAGAGTCTGTAAATAAAATTCATTATTGAACGAAAATTAATTAAGGTGCAAATGTACCTGTTTAAATCAACAAAAAGATTTAAAAATTCAGGGGGTTTTGAGGGGGAAAATTTTAAACCCTTACTCAATAGTTTAATATACGTTGTGGTAAGGGGTTTGGAAGATAGATTATGAATACTGTAGCTGTTTAATTTCTCAGATCTCTTTTCCCCCCCCTGTACTCTATATCCTCCTCGGTGTCCTCTATGCTGGGGTCTCTTTGTTTCCAATTTTTTAACAATTGTCCAATATTGTGTCCCATTTTTCCTTTAAATGCGAATCATCAATAAAGGTCAAATTTTTAAAGATCATGAGCCCCCTGGGTATTTTTTGGGATTTCACATATTGATGATCCGCATTTAAAGGAAAAATGGGACACAATATTGGTCAATTGTTCTTTTTCTTTACTGGATCTCCTCATAAAAAATCGAAATGAGAGGATAGACCTAATCACTATAGAGAGCGAGGAGACTAAAAAAATGTTACTGTCCTTCTCAGATCATCCGCAATATAGACACAATGATCTGAAATTAAATCATAAACTAGAACAGTTTGAAAAAGATATAATAGAAGGTAAAAGTAGGAAATTTGAGAGAGATGTGGATGATTACAATACCAGCAGAGTACGTTCATATAATAAAAAACAATCATTAAGAGGGAGACCATGTAGCAGATTGAACAAAATATCCAATTATGTTAATCATTCTCAAACGAGAGATTTTAACCAGCATGAAGGAGGTAGAGACTTAAGATCTGAGGTTACACACTCCCGACCTCTATCACCCAGAGATAATAAGTATACACAAAAATTGGAAACAAAGATTTACACACAAACAGATGAACAAGTAGTAAGACCCAAACAAATTAATCAGGATCAGAAATCAGTTAAATACACAACATCTGTTTTAGGTAAAAACCAATGGAGACATAGAACACTCTCCCCATATCATCATTACAACAGATACGACCCATTGCAGACAGAGACCCCAAAAAGAAGAAGAAACCCCTGCATAGAGAACACCGAGAAGGATTTAGAGTACAGGGGGAAAAAAAAGAGATCTGAGGAATTAAACAGCTGCAGTATTCATAATCTCTCTTCCAAACCCCTTACCACAACGGATATTAAACTATTGAGTAAGGGTTTAAAATTTGCCCCCTCAAAACCCCCGAAATTTTTAAATTTTTTTGTTGATTTAAACAGGTACATTCGCACCTTAGCTAGAAAGAGGTATTTTGCTAATAAGAACATCTCAAAAAATAGAGAACACGGTATACCTATTGTATTAGATGAAATAGACAGAACGGGCATTGATATGCTTGAGTCACTTCTACAAGAGAACAGTTCTTCTAGAGAAACTGTATTGTTATATGACCAAGATAGGTCTACCAATAGACAGTCAAAATTTAAAGTTAAGTCCCAGTTTTTTCTGCTACAACACAGGAGTACCCAGATAGATGTTTTTTATAAAAAAAAACTCTGGATGATTTTAATACTTTGTGCTCAAAGGAATCTAAGCGCTCTAAATACAGACAAAATCTGGAAATAAAAGAAAGAGCCTCTCTCAGAAAACTAACTAAAGACCTCTCCCTTGTCATCAAGCCGGCTGACAAGGGAGGTGGTATAGTCATTCAAAACACCTCAGACTATTTGTCAGAGGCCGATAGACAATTGGGAGATACTAGATTCTCTATATTCCACACACTAAAGGCGTTTCAGTTATAGAACATAAATTAAGTAATTCTGATGTACTATCAGCCAGACTGCAAAGGTTTATTGTAGATTCTATCACTTTCATTTTATCACATAATTATTTTTTGTTCAATAATGAATTTTATTTATAGACACTGGGCACGACCATGGGGATGAGGTTCGCGCCGACTTTCGCTAACCTATACATGGGAGCATTTGAAGACACTAACATTTGGGGGCGGGACTTCGGCACGGACCTTGTCTACTATGGCCGCTACATAGATGATTTGTTTTTCATTTTTGACGGGGATTTTTCACTTTTCACAGATTTCACTTCACTTCTTAATCAAAACGATTATAATTTACAATTAACGAGCACCATCGATAAGGCCTCTGTTTCTTTTCTCAAAATCACTTTATCCGTAATAGACGGAAACATCATTACAAAAACCTTTAGGAAAAAGGTAGACAATTATAATTTTTTGCATTACAATAGTATGCATTTTAAACCTTGGGTTAAGAATATTCCGTATGGACAATTGCGCCATCTATGACAGAACTGTAGTAACTACACTGCTTATGAAAATCAAGCACATGAACTCACCTTATCACTGTTAGATAGAGGATATCCAAAATCTCTTATTGACTCCGCAACAGAGAGGGTCAATAAATTAAGTAGAGAAGACCTCTTAGTTCATAAAACTAAGAATTCACCTTTTAAAAAAGGCAATCCACATTTTGTTTGTAAATACAATAATGCTGCTAAAAAAATAAAGAAAATAATATCTAATCATTTTTCTATCCTTCTCTCAGACAGAGTTCTTAGAACCGAGATTGGAGATGCACCGTCTGTGATCTTCAAGACATCAGAAAGTTTACAACAACATATCTCACCTAGTTTTTTATTGATAGGAGATCAGGTGAATCCGAAAATCAACCTCTATCCACACAATGGCTCCCATTAAAAACCATGGGTTGCTACAGATGTGGATTGAACAAATGTATCACCAGTTCCTTTATCAAAAACAATACACATTCCTTTGAATCATCTACTCATGATGAATTTGCTATCAAATCATTAATTAGCTGTAATAGCACATATCTTGTTTATATTTTAGTCTGCAGTTGTGGTCTCATTTACGTAGGCAGGACAACATGCAAATTAATGGTCAGGTTTCTGGAACACAAGAGGGACATTGAAAAGGGTTTCATGTTCCACAGTATTTCCAGACATTTTTTAGAACGCCATAGAATTTATCAACCCTACCAAGAGGGGTTGGGATAGATATAGAAAACTGTGCATGAGAGAGAACTACTGGATACACAAATTGAGGACCCTCGTTCCCGAGGGACTCAATGAGTCCATTGAAATAGACCTTTAGAATCTCTCATATCCATGTTTTGTCATCAAATTTAATCTAAAAAAAAAATTCTGTATAATTTTTACCATCATTATTTTTCATTTTTTTACTTCATATTTTTATATATTTTTTTATATATATAAAATAAAACCATTTGTTTGTAAAAGGTGGTTTTGTTAGTACAGTAAAAGTACGTATTAGGGCATAATAAATAATGTTTATTTCTTCTAAATGTCCTCTTCCCTAAACTTAATGTTTTTTAGGGCATCTATCTGTATGGCATGTTTAGATTATTGGTAGGATTTGCCACAAGTATAAAGAGTCAGTTACAGATATATTTTTCTATGCTGCTCCTTTTGATCGTCTGTGTGTTTACATATTTACTTAATTAATTAATATTGTATTATAATGTTATTTTTATAACATATATTTTAATTGAGAGAGTAATGTATATAATTTTTTAAATGTTTGATGAACTATGCAAGGTCTAATATACAAAAGAGATTATACAGAGCTGGTAATTGTCAGTGATTAATTATGCAAATTTGCTTGAGGGTAAAAATTAGTGATGAGCGGGTTCGGTTCCTCGGAAACCGAACCCCCCCGAACTTCACCCATTTTACACGGGTCCGAGGCATACTCGGATTCTCCCGTATAGCTTGGTTAACCCGAGCGCGCCCGAACGTCATCATCCCGCTGTCGGATTCTCGCGAGATTTGGATTCTATATAAGGAGCCGCGCGTCGCCGCCATTTTCACTCGTGCATTGGAAATGTTAGGGAGAGGACGTGGCTGGCGTCCTCTCCGTTTATTAATGTTGCTGCAAATATTTGTGCTTATTGCTTAATTGTGGGGACTGGGGAGCAGCTGTATTATATAGGAGGAGAACAGTGCAGAGTTTTGCTGATCAGTGACCACCAGTTTTATCCGTTCTCTGCCTGAAAAATGCTCCATATCTGTGCTCAGTGTGCTGCATATATCTGTGCTCACACTGCTTTATTGTGGGGACTGGGGAGCAGCTGTATTATATAGGAGGAGTACAGTGCAGAGTTTTGCTGATCAGTGACCACCAGTTTTATCCGTTCTCTGCCTGAAAAACGCTCCATATCTGTGCTCAGTGTGCTGCATATATCTGTGCTCACACTGCTTTATTGTGGGGACTGGGGACCAGCAGTATTATATAGGAGGAGTACAGTGCAGAGTTTTGCTGACAGTGACCACCAGTATATATAGCAGTACGGTACGGAAGGCCACTGCTCTACCTACCTCTGTGTCGTCAAGTATACTATCCATCTAGATTCTATACCTGTGGTGCATTTTAGTTTTGCAGTTTGCTGACAATGACCACCAGTATATATAGCAGTACGGTACGGAAGGCCACTGCTCTACCTACCTCTGTGTCGTCAAGTATACTATCCATCTAGATTCTATACCTGTGGTGCATTTTAGTTTTGCAGTTTGCTGACAGTGACCACCAGTATATATAGCAGTATGGTACGGAAGGCCACTGCTCTACCTACCTCTGTGTTGTCAAGTATACTATCTATCTAGATTCTATACCTGTGGTGCATTTTAGTTTTGCAGTTTGCTGACAGTGACCACCAGTATATATAGCAGTACGGTACGGAAGGCCACTGCTCTACCTACCTCTGTGTCGTCAAGTATACTATCCATCTAGATTCTATACCTGTGGTGCATTTTAGTTTTGCAGTTTGCTGACAGTGACCACCAGTATATATAGCAGTACGGTACGGAAGGCCACTGCTCTACCTACCTCTGTGTCGTCAAGTATACTATCCATCTAGATTATATACCTGTGGTGCATTTTAGTTTTGCAGTTTGCTGACAGTGACCACCAGTATATATAGCAGTACGGTACGGAAGGCCACTGCTCTACCTACCTCTGTGTCGTCAAGTATACTATCCATTTAGATTCTATACCTGTGGTGCATTTTAGTTTTGCAGTTTGCTGACAGTGACCACCAGTATATATAGCAGTACGGTACGGAAGGCCACTGCTCTACCTACCTCTGTGTCGTCAAGTATACTATCCATCTAGATTCTATACCTGTGGTGCATTTTAGTTTTGCAGTTTGCTGACAGTGACCACCAGTATATATAGCAGTACGGTACGGAAGGCCACTGCTCTACCTACCTCTGTGTCGTCAAGTATACTATCCATCTAGATTCTATACCTGTGGTGCATTTTAGTTTTGCAGTTTGCTGACAGTGACCATGTGCATGTCCTATTTATACAACATAAGGGTGGGTGGGAGGGCCCAAGGACAATTCCATCTTGCACCTCTTTTTTCTTTCATTTTTCTTTGCATCATGTGCTGTTTGGGGACTATTTTTTTAAGTGCCATCCTGTCTGACACTGCAGTGCCACTCCTAGATGGGCCAGGTGTTTGTGTCGGCCACTTGTGTCGCTTAGCTTACTCACACAGCGACCTTGGTGCGCCTCTTTTTTTCTTTGTATCATGTGCTGTTTGGGGACTATTTTTTTGAAGTGCCATCCTGTCTGACACTGCAGTGCCACTCCTAGATGGGCCAGGTGTTTGTATCGGCCACTTGTGTCGCTTAGCTTAGCCATCCAGCGACCTCAGTGCAAATTTTAGGACTAAAAATAATATTGTGAGGTGTGAGGTGTTCAGAATAGACTGAAAATGAGTGTAAATTATGGTTATTGAGGTTAATAATACTATGGGATCAAAATGACCCCCAAATTCTATGATTTAAGCTGTTTTTGAGGGTTTTTTGTAAAAAAACACCCGAATCCAAAACACACCCGAATCCGACAAAAAATTTCAGGGAGGTTTTGGCAAAACGCGTCCGATTCCAAAACACGGCCGCGGAACCGAATCCAAAACCAAAACACAAAACCCGAAAAATTTCCGGTGCACATCTCTAGTAAAAATCCCTGTTAGCTACACAGCTGTAGGTATTTACTGAAACCCTTTAAAAGTAATTATTTTTGGGTGAGGAGATATCACTTTGAAAAAGTCACGTGAGGTCGTGATGAAACGCGTCAGTCTCCGCCCACTTTTCTCTCAGCTGCAGCATTCGATATTGGCAAGTATTGATGTGTACGGCTAACAACAGCCGGAATCAGCACCGGACTTTGCTACGAGCCCATCCCTGCTGTGAGCTGAGACGCATATGCTGAGTTTAGGCTCAGCTTCAAGTGCCCGACAATCTGCACACCTCCTACGGATCAATCCCTTTGGACTAACAGCCGGTGAAAGAAAAGGCAACCCCCGTGGACACAAAAAATCAGAGGACGCTCGGAACCGGGGGCAAGACCACACCGCTGATTTCCATGGAGGAGGTATTTGGACAAACTGTAATGTTTACTTATAACCGCTACACCTCAATCAAATCCTCTTGAGCTTAACAGTGTCTTCACTATTGACTGTTAAAAAGTTGCAATGTGCTGATGGTAAGAACTTACCTTTGTTAAAACTCTTTCTGCGAGGTACACTGGGCTCCACAGGGAATGGACAATGGGGTGTAGAGTAGGATCTTGATCCGAGGCACCAACAGGCTCAAAGCTTTGACTGTTCCCAGAATGCATAGCGCCGCCTCCAATATCACCCCGCCTCCCTGCACAGGATCTCAGTTTTTAGTTAACCAGTCCAATGCAGTAGCAGGAAAAGAGACGACAACGGTTAGTAGCCACAACACCACATTCTCGCGACAGTAGACGTGTCAGCGGCTAATGCCATACCAACCCAAAGAAGCTAAGTGCGTCAGGGTGGGCGCCTTGTGGAGCCCAGTGTACCTCGCAGGAAGAGTTTTAACAAAGGTAAGTTCTTACCATAAAACTCGTTTTATTGAAAATATTCTACTAAAATTTCATCAATGATTAGTACAAAAATATATTAAAGATGATTAAAGCCTTATATAAATATGGGTAAGTTCTTACCATAAAACTCGTTTTCTGCTGCGGGGTACACTGGGCTCCACAAGGAATGGACAATGGGGATGTCCTAAAGCAGTTCCTTATGGGAGGGGACGCACTGCAGCGGGCACAAGAACCCAGCGTCCAAAGGAAGCATCCTAGGAAGCAGCAGTATCGAAGGCATAGAAACTTATGAACGTGTTCACAGAGGACCACGTAGCCGTCTTGCACAATTGTTCAAGGGTCGCACCACGTTGGGCCGCCCAAGAAGGTCCAACAGACTGAGTAGAATGGGCCTTAATGTGATCAGGAGCAGAGAGACCAGCCTTCACATAAGCATGTGCAATCACCATTCTAATCCATTTGGCCAGAGTTTGCTTGTGAGCAGGCCAGCCACGTTTGTGAAACCCAAACGCAACAAAAAGAGGATCAGATTTCCTAATAGGAGCAGTTCTCTTCACATAGATACGGAGAGCCCGTACCACATCCAAAGACCGCTCTTTGGGAGACAGATCAGGAGAAACAAGTGCCGGAACTACAATCTCCTGATTAAGGTGGAACGGAGAAACCACCTTAGATAGATAGCCAGGACGAGTCCTAAGAACCGCCCGGTCATGGTGAAATATCAGATATGGGGAACTACAGTACAAGGCACCCAAATCCGACACTCTTCTAGCTGAAGCAATAGCCAGCAGAAACACCACCTTAAGGGAAAGCCACTTAAGGTCAGCTGAATCAAGAGGTTCAAACGGAGACTCTTGTAACGCCTCCAAAACCACCGACAAGTCCCAAGGAGCCACAGGCGGGACATAGGGAGGTTGGATACGCAACACACCCTGAGTAAAGGTATGCACATCAGGTAAGGTCGCAATTTTTCTCTGAAACCACACCGACAAGGCAGATATTTGAACCTTGAGGGAGGCCAGACGCAGGCCTAAGTCCAGGCCCTGCTGAAGAAAAGCCAACAACTTGGCTATACTAAACTTGGAAGCGTCATAATCGTTAGATGCGCACCAAACAAAGTAAGAATGCCAGACCCTATAGTAAATCCGGGCCGAAGCCGGTTTCCGGGCCCGCAACATAGTTTGAATGACCGCCTCAGAAAACCCTTTAGCCCTTAAGACGGAAGCTTCAAGAGCCATGCCGTCAAAGACAGCCGGGCTAGGTCCTGGTAGACACAGGGGCCCTGAAGGAGGAGGTCTGGGCATTGTGGAAGCAGAATTGGACACTCTGACGATAGGCCTTGCAGGTCTGAGAACCAGTGCCGTCTGGGCCACGCTGAAGCTATGAGAAGCAGAATTCCTTTTTCTTGCTTGAACTTCCGAATTACCCTAGGCAGGAGTGACAGCAGAGGGAACACGTACGGCAGCCGAAACCTCCACGGTACCGCCAGCGCATCCACGAATGCTGCTTGAGGATCCCTTGTCCTTGATCCGAAGACCGGAAACTTGTGATTGTGTCGAGACGCCATCAGATCTACGTCCGGAAGGCCCCACCTTTCCACTAGGAGTTGAAACACTTCTGGATGGAGGCCCCACTCGCCGGCATGCACGTCCTGACGACTGAGAAAGTCCGCTTCCCAATTCAGGACTCCTGGAATGAATATTGCCAATATGGCCGGTAGATGGCGTTCTGCCCACTGTAGAATCCGTGAGACTTCCTTCATTGCCAGGCGGCTTCGAGTGCCGCCTTGATTAATGATGTAAGCCACTGTGGTGGCGTTGTCCGACTGTACTTGAACAGGACGGTTCTGAATTAAATGCTGGGCTAGGTTCAACGCATTGAAGACCGCCCGCAACTCCAGAATATTGATTGAGAGGAGGGACTCCTCCTTGGTCCACCGCCCCTGAAGGGAGTGTTGCTACAGTACCATGCCCCAACCTCTTAGACTGGCATCTGTCGGCAACAGGACCCAGTCGGATATCCAGAACGGACGGCCCCTGCACAGTTGTTGATCCCGGAGCCACCAGAGCAGCGACAGACGAACCTCCGGAGTCAATGAGATCATTTGAGACCTGATCCGGTGAGGCAGGCCATCCCATTTGGCTAGAATCAGCCTCTGGAGAGGGCGAGAGTGAAATTGAGCGTACTCCACCATGTCGAATGCTGACACCATGAGGCCCAGCACCTGCATCGCCGAATGTATCGACACTTGCGGACGAGATAGGAAGCAACAAATCCTGTCCTGAAGTTTCAGGACTTTCTCCTGAGACAGGAACAACCGCTGGTTGTGAGTGTCCAATAGTGCTCCCAGATGCACCATGCTCTGAGCAGGGATCAGGGATGACTTCTTCCAGTTGATGAGCCACCCGTGGGCTTACAGAAACCAGACCGCCACATCTAGTTGACGCAGGAGAAGTTCTGGGGAATTTGCCAGGATAAACAAGTCGTCCAAATACGGCAGTATCCTGACCCCTTGACGGCGGAGTACCACCGTCATCACCACCATGACTTTTGTAAAGACTCGCGGAGCTGTTGTTAAACCAAAAGGTAACGCCCAAAACTGGTAATGGCAGTTGCCAATCGCAAATTTCAGGTTTTGCTGATGAGACACTGCTATAGGAATATGCAGGTAAGCATCCTGTATATCCAGGGAGACCATGAAGTCCCCAGGTTCCAAGGCCAGAACTATAGAGCGAAGGGTTTCCATCCGGAACTTGGAAACCTTCACAAACCTGTTCAATGCCTTGAGGTTGAGAATGGGCCGGGAGGACCCATTCGGTTTCGGGACTAGAAACAGCGGAGAATAGTACCCCCGGCCCCTCTGCGCAAGAGGCACCTGTACTACGACTCCTGTGTCCAGGAGGGTCTGTACCACCGAATGTAGAGTGTTTGCCTTTGTCTTGTCCAACGGGACATCTGTCTGGCAAAATCGATGAGGGGGTCGGTTTTTGAAGGCTATGGCATAACCTCGAGTGACGACTTCCCGTACCCAGGCATCTGAAGTGGTCTTCAACCATTCCTGGGTATACCCTAGAAGCAGGCCCCCCACCCTGAGATCCCCCAGAGGGAGGCTCGCCCCGTCATGCGGAAGGCTTATCTGTCTTGGAAGCTGGCTGACGGGCCGCCCAGGCTCTTTTGGGCTTAGGCTTACCAGGTTTGGAAGTGCGGGCCTGCTTGTTGTACGCCTGACCTTTTGCTTTACCTGAAGGACGAAAGGAGCGAAAGGAAGTACCTTTAGCCTTCAACACAGAAGGAGCAGTACTTGGCAGACAGGCAGTTTTGGCAGTAGCCAAGTCAGCCACAATCTTATTTAAGTCCTCCCCAAACAGAATATCTCCATTAAAAGGGAGTACCTCTAGGGTTTTTCTAGAGTCCAGATCCACAGACCAGGATCTCAGCCACAATATCCGGTGAGCCAGGACTGACGTAGTAGAGGCCTTGGCTGCCAGGATACCGGCATCAGAAGCCGCCTCTTTAATATAACGAGAAGCTGTGACAATATAAGACAAGCATTGTCTAGCATGGTCAGAGGAGATTTCAGCATCTAACTCCAAGGCCCATGCTTCAATGGCCTCTGCAGCCCAAGTAGCTGCAATAGTGGGCCTTTGTGCAGCACCTGTGACGGTGTAAATCACTTTCAGACAACCCTGCACACATTTATCCGTAGGCTCTTTTAGAGACGTGACGGTGGTGACCGGTAGAGCTGAGGAAACCACCATCTTAGCCACATGTGAGTCCACTGGAGGAGGTGTTTCCAATTCTTAGACAGCTCCGGCTCGAGGGGATAGCGAGCCAGTATCTTCTTTTGAGGCACAAACTTCATACCCGGGTTTTCCCAGGGTTCCTGACGTATATCAATTAGGTGGTCAGAGTGAGGTAAAACTTGTTTAATCACCTTCTGACGCTTGAACCTATCTGGTTTCTGAGGAGGAACGGATGGCTCGGGATCATCCGTAATCTGTAAAATTAACCTAATAGCCTCCAATAGATCAGGAACATCCACATGTGAACCACCCTCCCCATCAGCCGTATCTGATTCAGAACCTGTGGGGTCAGTGTAAGCGCCGTCTTCATCCGACGAGGTGTCAGTTACAGCAGTTGATTATGAGGAGTCAAGCGCTCGCTTAGAGGACCCCTTGGACGTAGGCGAGCGACGGTCAGACTTTTTAGTAGTCAGGGACTGGTTCAACTTCTTTATTTGAGCAGATAAATCATCCGCCCACGGCGGGTTAGCTGCAGGGACCACAAACGGTTGTACCGGCATTGGGGGTCCCACAGGGGGTGTTAGTTTATGAACTAGCGTATGCAGAAGCGTGGAAAAAACGGCCCGCGGTGGGTCATTATTTGCCCCCGTTGTCACCGTCCCACTGGGGGGCAAGGAGCCCCCAGAACCAGAGCCCAAAACCACTATATTCTCCTCATAGGTATCTGCGGCTTTAGCAACACCGGCAGTGTGTTCAGCCCCAGAACCGTTACCCTCAGAAGCAGACATGATATAACTTGCAGTATCAGGTAACACAGTACAGTTTGTCAGCAGCACAATACCTCTAGCCCAACCCCTGCGCAGTGTAGTCAGCACCAGCAGAGATAAAGGAGAGATATGGTGACTAAATCACAGAGAAAAAGACGTAATACAGTATATCTTTGTGAAAATCCTATATTAGATAAAACCTGATGCACCAAGCCCCCTCAGGTTATAGAATATAGGGATAGCAGGTTGAGTGAAAGACACGAAATGGACACCACTCAGCTATCAAATGCACACACAAATAGTCACAGTTTGTACAATGCAGAGGTTATTACTAACAATAATACTGCACTGGACTAGCTTACACAGCTATATAACAATAGACATAACAGTACACAGTAAGAACTGGATGTATATCACAGGGTAATTGTACTAGGAAACCCTGACTAAATGCACTCTTTCTTAACTAACACTTACTAAAAAAGGCAGGTAGAATACTAAAGTGTCTTGTAAAGTCACAGCACTGACAACCAGGCGGCTTTACATAGGAGGATTTGCCCAAGCATTCCCAGTAACAGTGAGCTGAGGGATAATGGCGCCGCAGACACTGCCAGGGAGTGAGGGAGAGACAGATATGCAGCTCCAGGGCGGGAACATTTGCAGAAAATGGCGCTCTGGGGCTGGGGGAGGGGCTTCAGGTCCAAGCTCTATCCCCCTGCTGGCAAAACCACCGGGTACTGCGGGCTCTAATAAAATGGTTTATAGAGAAAACCTGACCTGTCCCATGCCCTGGTGATCTAGTGGGATCGCCTGTACTGCCACAGTGTCCACCGCCAGCGCGCGGCTCGCCTCCCACTGACTGCGCCGGATCGCGATAAAGACCGGGTCCTGCAAGCGGGACCCACTTACCACCTCCCGAAGCATGGCCACGCGATCCCGGAGAGCCCCCATCATGTGTGCCTGACAAGAAGAAAACCGGAGCCTCCTGCTGTAGTTACCCAGCAACCAGGGCTCGGGAGTGTACAGCGCCGCTGGGGAGAGCCGGGGCTGCAGCCTTGAATGTCCACTGACATGTAACACTGCTGCTGCCCTTGAAGTCTTCACTTTTTTCCTAAAATAAAAAGCTCTTCTTAGGGCTGCCTGGAGCAGCCCCTCTGTTAAGTGCCTGCTACTGCAGCACCAACTACAAAACTGAGATCCTGTGCAGGGAGGCGGGGTGATATAGGAGGCGGCGCTATGCATTCTGGGAACAGTCAAAGCTTTGAGCCTTGTCCATTCCTTGTGGATCCCAGTGTACCCCGCAGCAGAAATGCTTTTATATTTTTATATACCGGCTCTGATTATATGTATTAGGTATAAGGTATAAGGTATGAACCCATGAGCACAACTCTCTTTCTTGTCTAGTTACAGCCTAAAGATAAGCTGAAGGCTGCATAAGCCTGAAGCCATATAAGAGACCAATTTTTTGTGATTGGTTGTTTGTGACTAAGCAGTTGCTAGGCAGATCAGTGTGTTCTTGGGTATTTTCCTATAGGATTATAGGGCTGTCCATCAAGGGTTTAGGGGTTGGTCTTGGAATAATACATAAGCCATGGTCATGTGACTCAGCTTCCTCTTGCCATTTTGGAATGCCCTCCCGACCGCCCTGAATATATATATATATTTTTTTCCTACATCTTGTCTTTCTCGGTAGGCTCTTGACAGCCAGATCGGCGGGAAGTCGCTACCAACCAGCGGTCAGATGGGCATAAGTGGTCATTGTGGGGCACCCTCTTTAGAAGGACGGCAGGTGTGTCCTTACCTTGCGGTTGGACATTTAGACGTCCCCCTGCGGGAACCGAACGTTTGCCAGAGAAAAGAGTGGTGAGTCCTGCACAATGCGGGTTATGCAGGGAGGAGGCGGGGTTTGGGTACTCCCCTCCTTGGTGGTTGGATTTCATCCAAGGGACTGGAGCTGGTGTCTGGTAGCGACTGGTCCTTTTCCATCCTCCAATATAAAATCAATTCAATTACAATTATAGTTTAAAGAACAGGTCAGCGATCAATAAATATCGTCTGACCTTTAACTACAGCTAACCGTGTCCGTGTCGTTATTTTAGTGTGTGGTTATTTTAGTGATAAGCTAGCTTAAAGAAGTGTTTATGTCAATCGCAATAAAATTATGGGCGCCTTATAGTGAGTGTGACTGTAAATACCCCGTCGTTCGCCAACTCGTACATGTGGGCAGTAGATAAAGATTTATTTCTTAACCAGCCTACCATTACACAACATCTAGTCCTATACCTTCGTTACATTGATGACCTGCTGATTTTATGGTCAGGGCCACATGGTATTCTGGAGGATACCATTGCGGCTCACAATGCGTCATCCAGTCCTGTCAAATTAACTATGACATTGGACTCACAGCAGGTAGATTTTCTAGATGTGCACATCACACTCGTAGGTGGTAAGATAAATACATCCCTGTATACCAAGAATACAGATCGTAATACTCTGTTAAGGTACGATAGTTTCCATCCTAGAGCAACGATTAACGGCTTACCGTACTCACAAATGTTAAGGGTATGTAGGATTAACAGCGATGTGAAAGTAAGGGATCAGCAGCTGGATGAGATGTTTCTTAAGTTCAAAGATCGGGGGTACCATGACAGTTTGTTACATGGGGCCCGTGTTAAAGCTACCCGCAAATCGAGACAACAGCTGCTTGCGGAAGGTGACCCTATAATTAAAGAGAAAAGATTCCCATGGGTTAATCAATTTAATACGTCCAGTAGACACACTAGTAGAAGAGCCAAAGAGCTGTGGACAATCATAAGCACTGACCCAGATTTGTGGATGTTTAAAGATACAAAATTGATGCCCAGCTACACACGAGCCGGAACATCAGAAGTCTAGTCGTCAAGACAGATGTGGGCAAAAAATCTGTAGTTGAAGGGAGTTTCCTTAGGTCCAGAAAGGGCTGTTACAGATGCGGGTGCACTACATGCAATTTCCTGGTCCCGGGGGATTCGTTTAAACACCCATATTCGGGTAAAAAGATTTACCTCAAGGCGGCATATACGTGCAATTCCAAATTTGTGGTATATCTCCTGTCTTGCCCATGTGGTCAGCACTACGTGGGCAAGACAAAATGCACGTTTAAGGTTAGGATGACCCAGCACAGATCTGCCATCAGGGCAGCATTAGTGACAGGAACCAGTGAACAGCCGGTGGCGCGGCATTTTGCGGCTGCCAAACATTCATTATCATCCCTGAGGTATCGGATCGTGGATCAAGTACCTTTTTCCATTAGGGGAGGTGATAGAGTTAAACGCCTCCTGCAATTAGAAACAAAATGGATCATAGCACTGGACACGCTAAGTAGTGATGAGCACCGGAAATTTTTCGGGTTTTGTGTTTTTGTTTTGGGTTCGGTTCCGCGGCCGTGTTTTGGGTTCGAACGTGTTTTGGCAAAACCTCACCGAATTTTTTTTGTCGGATTCGGGTGTGTTTTGGATTCGGGTGTTTTTTTCAAAAAACCCTAAAAAACAGCTTAAATCATAGAATTTGGGGGTCATTTTGATCCCAAAGTATTATTAACCTCAATAACCATAATTTCCACTCATTTTCAGTCTATTCTGAACACCTCACACCTCACAATATTATTTTTAGTCCTAAAATTTGCACCAAGGTCGCTGGATGACTAAGCTCAGCGACCCAAGTGGCCGACACAAACACCTGGCCCATCTAGGAGTGGCACTGCAGTGTCACGCAGGATGGCCCTTCAAAAAACTACTCCCCAAACAGCACATGACGCAAAGAAGAAAAAAAAGAGGCGCAATGAGGTAGCTGTGTGAGTAAGCTAAGCGACCCTAGTGGCCGACACAAACACCTGGCCCATCTAGGAGTGGCACTGCAGTGTCACGCAGGATGGCCTTTCCAAAAAACACCCCCCAAACAGCACATGACGCAAAGAAAAAAAGAGGCGCAATGAGGTAGCTGTGTGACTAAGCTAAGCGACCCTAGTGGCCGACACAAACACCTGGCCCATCTAGGAGTGGCACTGCAGTGTCACGCAGGATGGCCCTTCAAAAAACTACTCCCCAAACAGAACATGACGCAAAGAAGAAAAAAAAGATGCGCAATGAGGTAGCTGTGTGACTAAGATAAGCGACCCTAGTGGCCGACACAAACACCTGGCCCATCTAGGAGTGGCACTGCAGTGTCACGCAGGATGGCCCTTCCAAAAAACACCCCCCAAACAGCACATGATGCAAAGAAAAAAAGAGGCGCAATGAGGTAGCTGTGTGACTAAGATAAGCGACCCAAGTGGCCGACACAAACACCTGGCCCATCTAGGAGTGGCACTGCAGTGTCACGCAGGATGGCCCTTCCAAAAAACACACCCCAAACAGCACATGACGCAAAGAAAAAAAGAGGCGCAATGAGGTAGCTGTGTGACTAAGATAAGCGACCCAAGTGGCCGACACAAACACCTGGCCCATCTAGGAGTGGCACTGCAGTGTCACGCAGGATGGCCCTTCCAAAAACTACTCCCCAAACAGCACATGACGCAATGAAGAAAAAAAAGAGGCACAATGAGGTAGCTGTGTGAGTAAGCTAAGCGACCCTAGTGGCCGACACAAACACCTGGCCCATCTAGGAGTGGCACTGCAGTGTCACGCAGGATGGCCCTTCAAAAAACTACTCCCCAAACAGCACATGACGCAAAGAAGAAAAAAAAGATGCGCAATGAGGTAGCTGTGTGACTAAGATAAGCGACCCTAGTTGCCGACACAAACACCTGGCCCATCTAGGAGTGGCACTGCAGTGTCACGCAGGATGGCCCTTCCAAAAAACACCCCCCAAACAGCACATGACGCAAAGAAAAAAAGAGGCGCAATGAGGTAGCTGTGTGACTAAGCTAAGCGACCCTAGTGGCCGACACAAACACCTGGCCCATCTAGGAGTGGCACTGCAGTGTCACGCAGGATGGCCCTTCAAAAAACTACTCCCCAAACAGCACATGACGCAAAGAAGAAAAAAAAGATGCGCAATGAGGTAGCTGTGTGACTAAGATAAGCGACCCAAGTGGCCGACACAAACACCTGGCCCATCTAGGAGTGGCACTGCAGTGTCACGCAGGATGGCCCTTCCAAAAACTACTCCCCAAACAGCACATGACGCAAATAAAAATGAAAGAAAAAAGAGGTGCAAGATGGAATTGTCCTTGGGCCCTCCCACCCACCCTTATGTTGTATAAACAGGACATGCACACTTTAACCAACCCATCATTTCAGTGACAGGGTCTGCCACACGACTGTGACTGAAATGACGGGTTGGTTTGGACCCCCACCAAAAAAGAAGCAATTAATCTCTCCTTGCACAAACTGGCTCTACAGAGGCAAGATGTCCACCTCATCATCATCCTCCGATATATCACCGTGTACATCCCCCTCCTCACAGATTATCAATTCGTCCCCACTGGAATCCACCATCTCAGCTCCCTGTGTACTTTGTGGAGGCAATTGCTGCTGGTGAATGTCTCCACGGAGGAATTGATTATAATTCATTTTAATGAACATCATCTTCTCCACATTTTCTGGATGTAACCTCGTACGCCGATTGCTGACAAGGTGAGCGGCGGCACTAAACACTCTTTCGGAGTACACACTTGTGGGAGGGCAACTTAGGTAGAATAAAGCCAGTTTGTGCAAGGGCCTCCAAATTGCCTCTTTTTCCTGCCAGTATAAGTACGGACTGTCTGACGTGCCTACTTGGATGCGGTCACTCATATAATCCTCCACCATTCTTTCAATGGGGAGAGAATCATATGCAGTGACAGTAGACGACATGTCCGTAATCGTTGTCAGGTCCTTCAGTCCGGACCAGATGTCAGCATCAGCAGTCGCTCCAGACTGCCCTGCATCACCGCCAGCGGGTGGGCTCGGAATTCTGAGCCTTTTCCTCGCACCCCCAGTTGCGGGAGAATGTGAAGGAGGAGATGTTGACAGGTCGCGTTCTGCTTGACTTGACAATTTTGTCACCAGCAGTTCTTTGAACCCCAGCAGACTTGTGTCTGCTGGAAAGAGAGATCCAAGGTAGGTTTTAAATCTAGGATCGAGCACGGTGGCCAAAATGTAGTGCTCTGATTTCAACAGATTGACCACCCGTGAATCCTTGTTAAGCGAATTAAGGGCTCCATCCACAAGTCCCACATGCCTAGCGGAATCGCTCTGTGTTAGCTCCTCCTTCAATGTCTCCAGCTTCTTCTGCAAAAGCCTGATGAGGGGAATGACCTGACTCAGGCTGGCAGTGTCTGAACTGACTTCACGTGTGGCAAGTTCAAAAGGTTGCAGAACCTTGCACAACGTTGAAATCATTCTCCACTGCGCTTGAGACAGGTGCATTCCACCTCCTATATCGTGCTCAGTTGTATAGGCTTGAATGGTCTTTTGCTGCTCCTCCAACCTCTGAAGCATATAGAGGGTTGAATTCCACCTCGTTACCACTTCTTGCTTCAGATGATGGCAGGGCAGGTTCAGTAGTTTTTGGTGGTGCTCCAGTCTTCTGTACGTGGTGCCTGTACGCCGAAAGTGTCCCGCAATTCTTCTGGCCACCGACAGCATCTCTTGCACGCCGCTGTCGTTTTTTAAAAAATTCTGCACCACCAAATTCAAGGTATGTGCAAAACATGGGACGTGCTGGAATTTGCCCATATTTAATGCACACACAATATTGCTGGCGTTGTCCGATGCCACAAATCCACAGGAGAGTCCAATTGGGGTAAGCCATTCCGCGATGATCTTCCTCAGTTGCCGTAAGAGGTTTTCAGCTGTGTGCGTATTCTGGAAAGCGGTGATACAAAGCGTAGCCTGCCTAGGAAAGAGTTGGCGTTTGCGAGATGCTGCTACTGGTGCCGCCGCTGCTGTTCTTGCGGCGGGAGTCCATACATCTACCCAGTGGGCTGTCACAGTCATATAGTCCTGACCCTGCCCTGCTCCACTTGTCCACATGTCCGTGGTTAAGTGGACATTGGGTCCAGCTGCATTTTTTAGGACACTGGTGAGTCTTTTTCTGAGGTCCGTGTACATTTTCGGTATCGCCTGCCTAGAGAAGTGGAACCTAGATGGTATTTGGTAACGGGGGCACACTGCCTCAATAAATTGTCTAGTTCCCTGTGAACTAACGGCGGATACCGGACGCATGTCTAACACCAACATAGTTGTCAAGGCCTCAGTTATCCGCTTTGCAGCAGGATGACTGCTGTGATATTTCATCTTCCTCGCAAAGGACTGTTGGACAGTCAATTGCTTACTGGAAGTAGTACAAGTGGGCTTACGACTTCCCCTCTGGGATGACCATCGACTCCCAGCAGCAACAACAGCAGCGCCAGCAGCAGTAGGCGTTACACGCAAGGATGCATCGGAGGAATCCCAGGCAGGAGAGGACTCGTCAGAATTGCCAGTGACATGGCCTGCAGGACTATTGGCATTCCTGGGGAAGGAGGAAATTGACACTGAGGGAGTTGGTGGGGTGGTTTGCGTGAGCTTGGTTACAAGAGGAAGGGATTTACTGGTCAGTGGACTGCTTCCGCTGTCACCCAAAGTTTTTGAACTTGTCACTGACTTATTATGAATGCGCTGCAGGTGACGTATAAGGGAGGATGTTCCGAGGTGGTTAACGTCCTTACCCCTACTTATTACAGCTTGACAAAGGGAACACACGGCTTGACACCTGTTGTCCGCATTTCTGTTGAAATAGTTCCACACCGAAGAGCTGATTTTTTTGGTATTTTCACCAGGCATGTCAACGGCCATATTCCTCCCACGGACAACAGGTGTCTCCCCGGGTGCCTGACTTAAACAAACCACCTCACCATCAGAATCCTCCTGGTCAATTTCCTCCCCAGCGCCAGCAACACCCATATCCTCCTCATCCTGGTGTACTTCAACACTGACATCTTCAATCTGACTATCAGGAACTGGACTGCGGGTGCTCCTTCCAGCACTTGCAGGGGGCGTGCAAATGGTGGAAGGCACATGCTCTTCACGTCCAGTGTTGGGAAGGTCAGGCATCGCAACCGACACAATTGGACTCTCCTTGTGGATTTGGGATTTCGAAGAACGCACAGTTCTTTGCGGTGCTACTGCTTTTGCCAGCTTGAGTCTTTTCATTTTTCTAGCGAGAGGCTGAGTGCCTCCATCCTCATGTGAAGCTGAACCACTAGCCATGAACATAGGCCAGGGCCTCAGCCGTTCCTTGCCACTCCGTGTGGTAAATGGCATATTGGCAAGTTTACGCTTCTCCTCCGACAATTTTATTTTAGGTTTTGGAGTCCTTTTTTTACTGATATTTGGTGTTTTGGATTTGACATGCTCTGTACTATGACATTGGGCATCGGCCTTGGCAGACGACGTTGCTGGCATTTCATCGTCTCGGCCATGACTAGTGGTAGCAGCTTCAGCACGAGGTGGAAGTGGATCTTGATCTTTCCCTAATTTTGGAACCTCAACATTTTTGTTCTCCATATTTTAATAGGCACAACTAAAAGGCACCTCAGGTAAACAATGGAGATGGATGGATGGATACTAGTATACAATTATGAATGGACTGCTGAGTGCCGACACAGAGGTAGCTACAGCCGTGGACTACCGTACTGTACTGTGTCTGCTGCTAATATAGACTGGATGATAATGAGATGTAGTATGTATAAAGAAGAAAGAAAAAAAAACCACGGGTAGGTGGTATACAATTATGGATGGACTGCCGAGGGCCGACACAGAGGTAGCTACAGCCGTGGACTACCGTACTGTACTGTGTCTGCTGCTAATATAGACTGGTTGATAATGAGATGTAGTATGTATGTATAAAGAAGAAAGAAAAAAAAAACCACGGGTAGGTGGTATACAATTATGGATGGACTGCCAAATGCCGACACAGAGGTAGCTACAGCCGTGGACTACCGTACTGTACTGTGTCTGCTGCTAATATAGACTGGATGATAATGAGATGTAGTATGTATAAAGAAGAAAGAAAAAAAAACCACGGGTAGGTGGTATACAATTATGGATGGACTGCCGAGTGCCGACACAGAGGTAGCTACAGCCGTGGACTACCGTACTGTACTGTGTCTGCTGCTAATATAGACTGGTTGATAATGAGATGTAGTATGTATGTATAAAGAAGAAAGAAAAAAAAACCACGGGTAGGTGGTATACAATTATGGATGGACTGCCGAGTGCTGACACAGAGGTAGCTACAGCCGTGGACTACCGTACTGTACTGTGTCTGCTGCTAATATAGACTGGATGATAATGAGATGTAGTATGTATAAAGAAGAAAGAAAAAAAAAACACGGGTAGGTGGTATACAATTATGGATGGACTGCCGAGTGCCGACACAGAGGTAGCTACAGCCGTGGACTACCGTACTGTACTGTGTCTGCTGCTAATATAGACTGGCTGATAATGAGATGTAGTATGTATGTATAAAGAAGAAAGAAAAAAAAACCACGGGTAGGTGGTATACAATTATGGATGGACTGCCGAGTGCCGACACAGAGGTAGCTACAGCCGTGGACTACCGTACTGTACTGTGTCTGCTGCTAATATAGACTGGATGATAATGAGATGTAGTATGTATAAAGAAGAAAGAAAAAAAAAACCACGGGTAGGTGGTATACAATTATGGATGGACTGCCGAGTGCCGACACAGAGGTAGCTACAGCCGTGGACTACCGTACTGTACTGTGTCTGCTGCTAATATAGACTGGATGATAATGAGATGTAGTATGTATGTATAAAGAAGAAAGAAAAAAAAACCACGGGTAGGTGGTATACAATTATGGACGGACTGCCGAGTGCCGACACAGAGGTAGCTACAGCCGTGGACTACCGTACTGTACTGTGTCTGCTGCTAATATAGACTGGTTGATAATGAGATGTAGTATGTATGTATAAAGAAGAAAGAAAAAAAAAACACGGGTAGGTGGTATACAATTATGGATGGACTGCCGAGTGCCGACACAGAGGTAGCTACAGCCGTGGACTACCGTACTGTACTGTGTCTGCTGCTAATATAGACTGGATGATAATGAGATGTAGTATGTATAAAGAAGAAAGAAAAAAAAAAACCACGGGTAGGTGGTATACAATTATGGATGGACTGCCGAGTGCCGACACAGAGGTAGCTACAGCCGTGGACTACCGTACTGTACTGTGTCTGCTGCTAATATAGACTGGATGATAATGAGATGTAGTATGTATGTATAAAGAAGAAAGAAAAAAAAACCACGGGTAGGTGGTATACAATTATGGACGGACTGCCGAGTGCCGACACAGAGGTAGCTACAGCCGTGGACTACCGTACTGTACTGTGTCTGCTGCTAATATAGACTGGTTGATAATGAGATGTAGTATGTATGTATAAAGAAGAAAGAAAAAAAAACCACGGGTAGGTGGTATACAATTATGGATGGACTGCCGAGTGCCGACACAGAGGTAGCTACAGCCGTGGACTACCGTACTGTACTGTGTCTGCTGCTAATATAGACTGGATGATAATGAGATGTAGTATGTATAAAGAAGAAAGAAAAAAAAAACCACGGGTAGGTGGTATACAATTATGGATGGACTGCCGAGTGCCGACACAGAGGTAGCTACAGCCGTGGACTACCGTACTGTACTGTGTCTGCTGCTAATATAGACTGGTTGATAATGAGATGTAGTATGTATGTATAAAGAAGAAAGAAAAAAAAACCACGGGTAGGTGGTATACAATTATGGACGGACTGCCAAGTGCCGACACAGAGGTAGCTACAGCCGTGGACTACCATACTGTACTGTGTCTGCTGCTAATATAGACTGGTTGATAATGAGATGTAGTATGTATGTATAAAGAAGAAAGAAAAAAAAACCACGGGTAGGTGGTATACAATTATGGATGGACTGCCGAGTGCCGACACAGAGGTAGCTACAGCCGTGGACTACCGTACTGTACTGTGTCTGCTGCTAATATAGACTGGATGATAATGAGATGTAGTATGTATAAAGAAGAAAGAAAAAAAAACCACGGGTAGGTGGTATACAATTATGGATGGACTGCCGAGTGCCGACACAGAGGTAGCTACAGCCGTGGACTACCGTACTGTACTGTGTCTGCTGCTAATATAGACTGGATGATAATGAGATGTAGTATGTATAAAGAAGAAAGAAAAAAAAACCACGGGTAGGTGGTATACAATTATGGACGGACTGCCGAGTGCCGACACAGAGGTAGCTACAGCCGTGGACTACCGTACTGTACTGTGTCTGCTGCTAATATAGACTGGTTGATAATGAGATGTAGTATGTATGTATAAAGAAGAAAGAAAAAAAAACCACGGGTAGGTGGTATACAATTATGGACGGACTGCCGAGTGCCGACACAGAGGTAGCTACAGCCGTGGACTGCCGTACTGTACTGTGTCTGCTGCTAATGTAGACTGGATGATAATGAGATGTAGTATGTATAAAGAAGAAAGAAAAAAAAAACCACGGGTAGGTGGTATACAATTATGGATGGACTGCCGAGTGCCGACACAGAGGTAGCTACAGCCGTGAACTACCGTACTGTGTCTGCTGCGACTGGATGATAAATAATGATATAAAAAATATATATATATCACTACTGCAGCCGGACAGGTATATATTATATAATGACGGACCTGCTGGACACTGTCTGTCAGCAGAATGAGTTTTTTATAGAATAAAAAAAAAAACACCACACAAGTCACACGACGAGTGTTTAACTTTTTCAGGCAATCACAATATAGTATACTATACTGGTGGTCAGTGTGGTCAGGTCACTGGTCAGTCACACTGGCAGTGGCACTCCTGCCTGCAGCAAAAGTGTGCACTGTTTAATTTTAATAATATGTATGTACTCCTGGCTCCTGCTATAACCTATTACTGCTCCCCAGTCTCCCCCACAATTAAGCTGTGTGAGCACAGTCAGATATTATACATAGATGATGCAGCACACTGGGCTGAGCACAGATATGGTATGTGACTGAGTCACTGTGTATCGGTTTTTTCAGGCAGAGAACGGATTATATTAAATAAAACTGCACTGGTGGTCACTGGTCAGTGGTCAGTCACTAGTAAACTCTGCACTCTCTAGTACTCCTAAACTCCAGTAAATCAAGTGTCTCTGTCTCAATCTCACTCTCTCTCTTCTAATCTAAATGGAGAGGACGCCAGCCACGTCCTCTCCCTATCAATCTCAATGCACGTGTGAAAATGGCGGCGACGCGCGGCTCCTTATATAGAATCCGAGTCTCGCGATAGAATCCGAGCCTCGCGAGAATCCGACAGCGTCATGATGACGTTCGGGCGCGCTCGGGTTAACCGAGCAAGGCGGGAAGATCCGAGTCGCTCGGACCCGTGTAAAAAAACATGAAGTTCGGGCGGGTTCGGATTCAGAGGAACCGAACCCGCTCATCTCTACTGTTTACCAGCTCTTTGTAGATCGGAATTGATTCTATGTATCCTAAGTAACCATTTGTGAATATGGGAGTCCTAATTTCAGTTCCCGTAGATGGTTGCTGTTCATATGTAGCAGTGTATTTCGGTCAGTAGGCTTACAGTAGACTGAAGTTGATAATTCATTACCATTACAGGATACCTGCACACATCCAAAAAATGTATCTGAGTTTGACTCATGTTAAGAGTTAACTTGACTGGACTATTGGCGTGATTTATGGATGATGGAGGCCACTGTGCTCATTGGGACCTTCAAAGCAGCAGATATTTTTCTGTACCCTTCCCCAGATTTGTACCTTGAGACAATCTTCTTTCGGTGGTCTACAGACAATTCTTTTGTTTGGGTTGTGCTCAGAGATGCACTGTCAAGTGTGGTACCTTATATAGACAGGTGTGTGCCTTTCCATGTCATGTCCAATAACCAAATACTACAGGTAGACTCCAATTAAGCTGTAGAAACCTCTCAAGGATGATCAGTGGAAACAGGATGCACCTCAGCTCAATTTTGAGCTTTATGGAAAAGACTGTGAATACTTATGTATATGTGATTTCTTAGTTTTTTATTTTTAATTAATTTGCAAAACTCTAAAAAAAAATGTTCACGTCGTCATTATGGGGTATTGTGTGTAGAATTCTGAGGGGAAAATTAATTTATTCCATTTTGGAATAAGGCTGTAACATAAAAAAAATGTGGAAAAATGTAAGCGCTGTGAATACTTTCCAGATGCACTGTATGCTAGTTACAGAACAACATAACAGTAATATCAGTGCTGGTAACTGTGCACGCCCAAACGGAGCAACAACTAAATTGCTCTGTCAGATGCCATCTAGTGGCAAGCAGTGCGCAAAACAGTTGTTTTCCCCCCATAGACGTGAGTAGCAGCGTTAGCCTTTTATTTTATTATATAGGATATATATAAACAGGTTGAGTATCCCACATTTAAATATTCCGAAATATGGAATATTCCGAAATACAGAATTTTTTGAGTGAGAGTGAGATAGTGAAACCTTTGTTTTATGATGGCTTAATGTACACAAACTTTGTTTAATACACAAAGTTATTAAAAATAATGTATTAAATGACCTTCAGGCTGTGTGTATAAGGTGTATATGAAACATAAATGAATTGTGAGAATGTACACACACTTTGTTTAATGCACAAAGTTTTTACAACTATTGGCTAAAACTACATTCAAGCTGTGTGTATAAGGGAGGTCATTCCGAGTCGTTCGCTCGGAAAATTTCTTCGCATCGCAGCGTTTTTCCGCAGAGTGCGCATGCGCAATGTCCGCACTGCGACTGCGCCAAGTAAATTTGCTATGAAGGTAGGATTTTTACTCACGGCTTTTTCTTCGCTCAGGCGATCGTAGTGTGATTGACAGGAAATGGGTGTTTCTGGGCGGAAACAGGCCGTTTTATGGGCATGTGGGAAAAAACGCTACCGTTTCCGGAAAAAACGCAGGAGTGGCTGGAGAAACGGAGGAGTGGCTGGGCGAACGCTGGGTGTGTTTGTGACGTCAAACCAGGAACGATAAGCACTGAACTGATCGCAGATGCCGAGTAAGTCTGAAGCTACTCAGAAACTGCTACGAGGTGTGTAATCGCAATATTGTGAATACGTCGTTCGCAATTTTAAGATGCTAAGATTCACTCCCAGTAGGCGGCGGCTTAGCGTGAGCAACTCTGCTAAAATCGCCTTGCGAGCGAACAACTCGGAATGACCTCCAAGGTGTATATGAAACATAAATGTTTTCTATGCTTAGACTTAGGTCCCATCGCCATGATATCTCATTATGGTATGCAATTATTCCAAAATACGGAAAAATACGATATCCAAAACACTTCTGGTCCCAAGCATTTTGGATAAGAAATACTCAACCTGTATATATATATATATATATATATATATATATATATATATATATATGGAAAAGACAGCACTCAGTGAAAGATGTAAACAACAAAACAAATGGTGGTACAAGGTTAAAATAGGGTTAATATTGACACTCACTTTTCCCAGGTAATGAAGAAAGAATATACCAGCACTGACTTTTAGAGATAACATAAATTATTATTTAGTCTTCATAAAGATTCCATTGCATATAGACCAACAGCTGCAGCCAGACAGCTGTTTCAACTAGCACAGAGTGGTTTTCTTCAGGGGTCTATATGCAATGGAATCTTTATGAATAATAAATAATAATTTTTTCACCTCTAAAGGTGAGTGCTGGAATATTCTTTTTTCAGTACCTGGGAAAAGTGAGTGTGTGTGTGTGTGTGTGTGTGTGTGTGTGTGTGTGTGTGTGTGTGTGTGTGTGTGTGTGTGTGAACCCTTTGCACTCTGCAGCAGCAATACCGTGTTTTCCAGGTTGCCCAGAGTCAGCTGGGAATCATCACAGAGAACCGGAAAAGTTTAAAACTCCCATTCACCTAGAGTTCTGGGCACTGACACCGGCAGCAGCCAATTAGTAGGCCAGAGTCTTCTTAGTGCCAGGGACCGATGATATTAGCTGTGCCAGAGGGGCACAGCGAATTGGAGTTGCATGCCATTGCAAGAGATCACTAAGCAAATTAGTGCTAGGACATTTACTATGAACTTTTTTTTATTTTTATGTGCCTGTTTGTCCAGGCCTTTGTATATGCATGTATATGTCATTAAATATACTGATCTCCATGAACCTGCCTGTCATGAGTTCTCATTTCTACAACCTTTTACAATAACTATATATATATATATATATATATACACACATACAAAAGGCTTTAATCCACAGCACTCAAACATTCCAGTGGAATATTTGATTTAATTAAGAAAATTATACAAACTCAGCACTCACCTAATTATACTCCAAACTATACATTATCTGAATTCAGGGAAAGTTAATTCCAACATATTGTTATAATTTATTAAGCTGACCAGCTCCATCATGGCCTTCTCTTTTGGTCAGTCCCTATACTGACTTTCAACATTGTAAGTATTGCACGGGCTCAGGCATCATATGGATTTTAAATACACAGTACAGTATGTTTCTATCATGGGTTTAGGGCCTGTCCCACCAGGGCCGTCTTAACAGCAGTGTAGGCCCCTGGGCACAGCAATGCACTGGGCCCCCTACCCATCCTCCGGCGGTAGGGGTGGGGGGTGCTCTCAGTGGCAGCTTTGATGTCCTGCGGGTGGTAGAGGGTGTTTTATCTTCCGCTCAGCATGTAGGACCTGGAGCAGTAATTTCTGCTAATTACTACTTTACTGCACAGATGGGGCTAAACTGTGGAGGGGGCATTAGGCTGAATGAAGAAGTCCTGGTACATGACGTCCAGGGTGGTAGGGGGTGTTTAATACGTAAAGGAGGGGTGGATAGTGGAGTGGGCTTAATATTTATCATTTTACGGTGGGAGGGCAGTTAGCTTGACTGCAGATATCTCAAGTTCCTGAAAATATATTTCTTAGCTTTGAATGGGATAAAAAAACTAGAGAGTCCCACCTTGCAGGAGGTGTTGGGGATTTGGGTATCTGTGGTTCTGGGCATAGTAGAGACAAGCTGCCAGTGTCCACTTAAAGGGGAGAGTCCCAGCTTTAGGATTATACCTGCAGAAAAACTCTATGTCAGACAGAACCTGAGATATCTGGCTGGGAAGAGCAATTAACAGGCTTGGATGGGGACCACTGCTTTCAAGTCAGATATCTCCGGTTCCCCAGGGCCGATTTTCAAAAATCTGGTACCACTGGAAAGAGGGGACCCTCAGCTAGCAACCTAGGGCCCTTATACTCATGGGGCCCTTGGGCAAGAGCCCATTGAGCCCATACGAAAAGACGGCCCTGTGTCCCACTCTTTTAAAGAAACAGAACCAGCTCCAAGCATATTAGTTAATGAACACCTTGGGAATATCTAACAACATTTGTCTTACTTATGGAAAATAAGGGTTCACCCCAAATACGGTGTGGCCACAAATTCTTTTATATAAATAAGCTTTAATCCACAGCACTCAAACATCCACGGTGCCAGTGGTATGTGACCACACCATTTAAATAAAAAAAAATCATACAAACTCAGCACTCACCTAATCACACTCCAAACTGTAATTCATCTGAATTCAGGGAATGTTTTATATATACAGTACCAGTAAAATGTTTAGACACACTTTCTCATTCAAATGCATGAGAAAGTGTGTCCAAACTTTTGACTGGTGCTATATAGCTATATATATATTAGTGATGAGCGGGTTCGGATCCTCGGGATCCGAACCCCCCCGAACTTCACCCATTTTACACGGGTCCGAGGCAGACTCAGATCCTCCCGCCTTGCTCGGTTAACCCGAGCGCGCCCGAACGTCATCATCCCGCGGTCGGATTCTCGCGAAATTCGTATTCTATATAAGGAGCCGCACGTCGCCGCCATTTTTCACTCGTGCATTGGAGATGATCGTGAGAGGACGTGGCTGGCGTCCTCTCAGTTTCTATGTTCAGTGGGCTGCAAATATCTGTGCTCAGTGTGCTGCAAATATCTGTGCTCAGTGTGCTGCAAGTGCAAATATCTATGTTCTCTGCCTGAAAAACGCTCCATATCTGACTGTGCTCAGTGTGCTGCAAATATCTGTGCTCAGTGTGCTAATTGCTTTATTGTGGGGACTGGGGACCAGCAGTATTATATAGTAGGAGGACAGTGCAGAGTTTTGCTGACCAGTGACCAGTGACCACCAGTATTATACGTTCTCTGCCTGAAAAACGCTCCATATCTGTGCTGCATTGTAGTATATAGTAGGAGGACAGTGCAGAATTTTGCTGACCACTAGTATAACTATATATATAGCAGTACGGTACAGTAGTCCACTGCTCTACCTACCTCTGTGTCGTCAAGTATACTAGTATCCATCCATACCTGTGGTGCATTTCAGTTTTGCACAGTTTGCTGTCCACCAGTATATAATATATAGCAGTACGGTACAGTAGGCCACTGCTCTACCTACCTCTGTGTCGTCAAGTATACTATCCATCCATACCTGTGGTGCATTTCAGTTTTGCACAGTTTGCTGACCACCAGTATATAGAGCCAGTTTGTGCAAGGAGAGATTGATTGCTTCTTTTTTTGGTGGGGGCCCAAACCAACCAGTCATTTCAGTCACAGTCGTGTGGCAGACCCTGTCGCTGAAATGATGGGTTCGTTAAAGTGTGCATGTCCTGTTTATACAACATAAGGGTGGGTTGGAGGGCCCAAGGACAATTCCATCTTGCACCTCTTTTTTCTTTCATTTTTCTTTGCATCATGTGCTGTTTGGGGACTATTTTTTTGAAGTGCCATCCTGCCTGACACTACAGTGCCACTCCTAGATGGGCCAGGTGTTTGTGTCGGTCCCTTGGGTCGCTTAGCTTAATCACACAGCTACCTCATTGTGCCTCTTTTTTTCTTTGCATCATGTGCTGTTTGGGGACTATTTTTTTGAAGTGCCATCCTGTCTGACACTGCAGTGCCACTCCTAGATGGGCTAGGTGTTTGTGTCGGCCACTTGTGTCGCTTAGCTTAGTCATCCAGCGACCTTGGTGCACCTCTTTTTTTCTTTGCATCATGTGCTGTTTGGGGACTATTTTTTAAATCTGCCATCCTGTCTGACACTGCAGTGCCACTCCTAGATGGGCCAGGTGTTTGTGTCGGCCACTTGGGTCGCTTAGCTAAGTCATCCAGCGACCTCGGTGCAAATTTTAGGACTAAAAATAATATTGTGAGGTGTGAGGTGTTCAGAATAGACTGAAAATGAGTGGAAATTATGGTTATTGAGGTTAATAATACTATGGGATCAAAATGACCCCCAAATTCTATGATTTAAGCTGTTTTTGAGGGTTTTTTGTAAAAAAAACACCCGAATCCAAAACACACCCGAATCCGACAAAAAATTTTCAGGGAGGTTTTGCCAAAACGTGTCCAAATCCGAAACTAGAGATGTGCACCGGAAAATTTTCGGGTTTTGTGTTTTGGTTTTGGGTTCGGTTCCGTGGCCGTGTTTTGGGTTCGAACGCGTTTTGGCAAAACCTCACCGAATTTTTTTTGTCGGATTCGGGTGTGTTTTGGATTCGGGTGTTTTTTTCAAAAAACCCTAAAAAACAGCTTAAATCATAGAATTTGAGGGTCATTTTGATCCCAAAGTATTATTAACCTCAATAACCATAATTTCCACTCATTTTCAGTCTATTCTGAACACCTAACACCTCACAATATTATTTTTAGTCCTAAAATTTGCACCAAGGTCGCTGGATGACTAAGCTCAGCGACCCAAGTGGCCGACACAAACACCTGGCCCATCTAGGAGTGGCACTGCAGTGTCACGCAGGATGGCCCTTCCAAAAAACACTCCCCAAACAGCACATGACGCAAAGAAAAAAAGAGGCGCAATGAGGTAGCTGTGTGAGTAAGCTAAGCGACCCTAGTGGCCGACACAAACACCTGGCCCATCTAGGAGTGGCACTGCAGTGTCAGGCCGGATGGCCCTTCCAAAATATACTCCCCAAACAGCACATGACGCAAAGAAGAAAAAAAAGAGGCGCAATGAGGTAGCTGTGTGACTAAGATAAGTGACCCTAGTGGCCGACACAAACACCTGGCCCATCTAGGAGTGGCACTGCAGTGTCACGCAGGATGGCCCTTCCAAAAAATACTCCCCAAACAGCACATGACACAAAGAAGAAAAAAAAGAGGCGCAATGAGGTAGCTGTGTGACTAAGATAAGCGACCCTAGTGGCCGACACAAACACCTGGCCCATCTAGGAGTGGCACTGCAGTGTCACGCAGGATGGCCCTTCAAAAAACTACTCCCCAAACAGCACATGACGCAAAGAAAAAAAGAGGCGCAATGAGGTAGCTCTGTGACTAAGATAAGCGACCCAAGTGGCCGACACAAACACCTGGCCCATCTAGGAGTGGCACTGCAGTGTCACGCAGGATGGCCCTTCAAAAAACTACTCCCCAAACAGCACATGATGCAAAGAAAAATTAAAGAAAAAAGAGGTGCAAGATGGAATTGTCCTTGGGCCTGTCACGATCCGGGTATCTGGACGCCATTTCTTACCCATCAGATGCCTCCTAAGGCTGGCTCAGCGCTCCAGGACCGGATCCCATCTGTTATCCTGATGTTTACATTCCTGTATCCTCTCCTGTCACTCTGAGACGCTGTCACAGTAAACGCCATATTACACCTGGCATGGTGTCTCCCGCGGCCTCCGCCGCCGTCCCTGAGCTTCTGCATGCAGAGTGTCTGAGTGGCGATTACGTCAGCCGCGGCCTCCGCTGTGTCCGCGTGGTTGGATGTGCACCTGTCAGCTTGGCGCCTCCTGTCTCCGGTGGCCGGCGCCGCCATTACTGTTTTCATTACCACATGGATTACAAACCAAACTTCCCTCCAAGTGTCTGCATGGGCGCAGCCATCTTGGATTCTGTCAGCTGATCATTTCCACCAATCTGTTCTCAGTATTGATAATCTGCATAATTGCCTAGCCAATCCCTTCCTTGCTGCATGTATAAATACACTGTGCCTGAGCAAGGAAGGCGTCAGTGCTTTGGTTGTCAAACCTAGTTCCTGTTTGTCTCTCTCCTGTGATTGTCTTCCAGGTTCCAGCTCCTGTCTCAAGACTTCCACCATAGAGACCCGCACCAGCATTCCACCTGCGGTGTAGCCTGACTCTCCGATCCATTGTGGATTCATCTGTTTCCAGCTACAACATTACCTGCTTCCAGCCCAGCTTCCAGCAGAGTACAGCTTCTCTTAAAGGGCCGGTGTCCTTTCTACAGTTTACCACTCTCCACCGGTATTATTATTTCTCCGCTCTCAAACTCTACATTTCATTCATATTGCATCGCTCTCAAGCTTCATTTATTATTTAACTGGTTCCAGCCAGTATCCACTCCGTGCCAACATCTGTCTGGTTCCAACCAGAACCCACAGCAGCTATTTTATTTACAGCAGTCCAGCTTTCCCTGGAACACCAGCTGGTACGATCCTGGGCTTTCTTCATTGCTACAGTCAGGCCTGGTAAGGACTTTCCAACTCGCAGATAATAAGAACTGTCTCATACTACCAGAGCTCTGTGGCCCCTGCCACCCTGTAGTACCCAGGAACTGTATTATTTCTCTGCTGATTTTATGTTTCTTTTACTGCTACTGTGATGCATGGAGTTTGTCATAAATAAACATCATTGACTTTTATTCAAGTTGTCGTGGTCACGCCTTCGGGCGGTTCTTCTTCATGTTACTTACATGTCCAGGGGTCTGATACAACCTCCCAGGTTCCGGTACATCTCAGCCCCTACAACTGAGGCTGCCTCCCGTCAGCTCAGGCCCTCAGTTGTGACAGTAAGCACTGACCTAATGAATCCAGCCGGAGACCAGGATCAAGCGGCCAGGCCGATGCAAGAACTGGCAGCCTGACTAGAACATCAGGAGGCTGCACAGGGCCACATCATCCGCTGTCTCCAGGATCTCTCTACTCGGCTGGATGGGATTCAGACAACTCTCCGTGGATCAGGCGCGTCTGGTGCGTCAACCACAGTGACTCCAGCTATAACCCCACCCACCTTACCCATTTCTGCTCCACGTCTTCATCTTCCAACGCCAGCAAAATTTGACGGATCTCCAAGATTCTGCAGGGGATTTCTCAACCAGTGTGAGATTCAGTTTGAGCTACAACCTGGCAATTTTCCCAGTGACCGTACAAAAATTGCCTACATTATTTCTCTTCTCAGTGGCTCAGCCCTTGATTGGGCATCACCGTTATGGGAGAGGTCCGACACCCTGCTATCTTCTTACACTGCATTCGTGTCAACATTCAGGCGCATCTTTGACGAGCCAGGCCGGGTAACCTCAGCTTCATCCGAGATTCTCCGTTTACGCCAGGGGTCACGTACTGTAGGACAATATCTGATACAGTTCCAGATCCTGGCATCCGAACTGGCATGGAACGACGAGGCCCTGTATGCTGCATTCTGGCATGGCTTATCTGAGCGTATTAAAGATGAGTTAGCTACCAGAGACTTACCCTCTAAGTTAGACGAGCTAATCTCACTCTGCACGAAAGTTGATTTACGTTTCAGAGAGAGAGCAACTGAGCGTGGAAGATCATCTGCTCCAAAATCTTCTGCTCCTCCTCCTCGCCAACTGTCACCAACTAAAGATGAGCCCATGCAAATTGGCCGTTCCCGTTTAACTCCTGCTGAGCGCCGAAGACGTCTCTCCGAGTCTCTCTGTCTTTATTGTGCAGCTCCGTCTCACACCATTAATGCCTGTCCCAAACGTCCGGGAAACTCCAAATCCTAGCTCGCCAAGGAGAGGGCCGGCTAGGAGTAATGATCTCCTCTCCATCTCCTCAAGATTGTAATCTCCCAGTCTCGCTTCAAGTTGCTCAACGTTATCGGAACGTCATTGCCCTCCTTGATTCCGGAGCAGCTGGGAACTTTATTACCGAAGCCTATGTTAAACGGTGGTCCCTACCCACCGAGAGACTTCCTTTCGTCCATTTCTTTAACTGCCGTGGATGGCAGCAAAATTTTTGATGTAGTTATTTCTTTAAGGACTCTACCAGTTCGTCTGAGAGTGGGAGTTCTTCATTCCGAACTTATTTCTTTTTTAGTGATTCCAAGAGCCACACATCCTGTGGTCCTGGGCCTTCCATGGCTCCGTCTTCACAATCCTACAATTGATTGGACGACTACGCAAATCCTGGCATGGGGTTCCTCCTGTGCTGAGACATGTTTGTTTAAAGTATTGCCTGTCTGTTCTTCCTCCCCCAGGTCGTCTGATGTTCCACCTCCTCCATATCAAGATTTCACGGATGTGTTCAGTAAAGCTTCTGCTGATATCCTTCCTCCTCATTGAGAATGGGACTGCCCGATTGATCTCGTTCCAGGGAAGGTTCCACCTCGAGGCCGAACTTATCCGTTGTCTCTGCCTGAGACGCATTCTATGGAGGAATACATTAAAGAGAACCTAGCAAAGGGGTTCATTCGACCTTCTTCTTCCCCAGCCGGTGCAGGCTTCTTTTTAAAAAAAAGAAAGATGGTGGTCTGCGGCCGTGCATCGACTACAGAGGTTTGAACGACATTACCATCAAGAACCGTTATCCTTTACCCCTGATTACTGAGCTCTTTGACAGAGTTAGCGGAGCTACCATCTTTACAAAGCTAGACTTGAGAGGTGCATACAATCTCATCCGGATCCGTGAGGGTGACGAGTGGAAGACCGCCTTTAACACCCGTGACGGACATTATGAGTACCTCGTCATGCCCTTCGGATTGAGCAATGCTCCAGCTGTCTTCCAGCATTTTGTCAATGAGATCTTCAGAGACATTCTATACCGTCATGTCGTGGTCTATCTAGACGATATCCTCATTTTTGACAACGATTTAGAGGAACATCGTTTTTGGGTTAAAGAGGTTCTGTCCCGTCTCCGTGTCAATCATCTCTATTGCAAATTAGAGAAATGCGTCTTTGAAGTCAAGTCCATTCCGTTTCTAGGGTACATTGTGTCCGGTTCCGGACTAGAGATGGATCCTGAGAAACTACAAGCAATCCAAAATTGGCCGGTACCCTTAACCCTCAAAGGGGTCCAGAGGTTCTTAGGGTTCGCCAACTATTACCGAAAGTTTATACGAGACTTTTCCACCATTGTGGCGCCTATTACTGCTTTCACTAAGAAGGGTGCTAACCCATCCAAGTGGTCTGAAGAAGCCATGCAAGCATTTCATCTTTTAAAACAAAGGTTCATCTCTGCGCCTGTTCTGAAACAGCCTGACATCGACTCTCCTTTCATCTTAGAGGTGGATGCCTCCTCCGTTGGAGTAGGAGCGGTGTTATCTCAGAGGGCTAAAGATGGCCATTTACACCCTTGCAGTTTCTTCTCCCGGAAGTTCTCCCCAGCTGAGCGCAACTATGCCATTGGCGACCAGGAGTTGCTAGCCATCAAGCTCGCTCTAGAAGAGTGGAGGTATCTGTTGGAGGGAGCTTCTCATTCAATCACCATACTTACAGACCACAAGAACCTGTTATATCTGAAAGGCGCACAATGTCTCAACCCTCGTCAGGCCAGATGGGCACTTTTCTTTTCCAGGTTCGACTTTAAACTCCAGTTCTGTCCGGGCTCTCAGAATCGCAAGGCCGATGCCCTTTCCCGCTCATGGGAGCAAGAAAATGAGTCAGAGTCTTCAGACAAGCATCCTATTATAAATCCGTTGGCATTCTCCACGGTAGGGATGGACTCTACGCCCCCATCAGGGAAAAGTTTTGTGAAACCGATGCTAAGGAAGAAGCTCATGCATTGGGCCCATGCTTCCCGTTTTGCCGGACATACAGGTATCCAAAAAACCCTGGAGTTTATCTCTAGGTCCTATTGGTGGCCAACTCTGAAAAAGGACGTCTTGGAGTTTATTGCATCTTGTCCAAAGTGTGCTCAACATAAGGTATCCCGCCAGTCGCCTGCGGGGCAACTGGTTCCACTATCTGTTCCCCGTCGACCTTGGACCCATTTGTCGATGGATTTTATTACAGATTTGCCCATGTGCAACAAGTTCAATACCATCTGGGTGGTAGTTGACCGGTTCACCAAGATGGCACACTTCATTCCTCTCACCGGTCTTCCGTCAGCTTCCAAGTTGGCTCAAGTATTCATACAAGAGATCTTCCGACTCCACGGTCTTCCTGAAGAAATTATCTCAGATCGAGGAGTTCAATTCACAGCCAAATTCTGGCGAAGTTTATGTCAAGTCCTCCAAGTCAAGCTAAAGTTTTCCACGGCTTACCATCCTCAGACCAATGGTCAAACCGAGAGGGTGAATCAGGACTTGGAGGCCTTCCTCCGCATCTATGTGTCCTCCTCTCAAGATGACTGGGTTCAATTACTTCCCTGGGCCGAGTTCTGTCATAACAACCAGTATCATTCTTCATCTGCTTCAACACCATTCTTCACCAACTTTGGATTCCACCCTAAAGTCCCTGAGTTCCAACCGCTTCCAGCAACTTCTGTTCCCGCAGTGGATATCACCTTGCATCAGTTTGCCAATATCTGGAAGAGCGTACGATCAGCTCTGCTCAAGGCATCGTTCAGGTACAAGAAGTTTGCGGATAAGAAGCGTCGAGCAGTTCCTGCTCTCAAGGTGGGTGATCGGGTTTGGTTATCCACGAAGAATTTGAGATTAAGAGTTCCCAGTATGAAGTTTGCACCTCGCTATATCAGTCCTTTCAAGATTGAACAAGTCATCAATCCTGTTGCTGACAGACTTCAGTTGCCTCCCTTCTTAAAAATACCCAGGACATTCCATGTTTCCCTGTTGAAACCGCTGATCTTGAATCGGTTTCATTCCTCACTTCCTCCAACTCCGAAAGTCCAAACTCAACGAGGCGTTGAGTATGAAGTAGCCAAGATCCTGGACTCACGTCACCGTTACGGTCAACTACAATATCTTATTGACTGGAAGGGTTATGGCCCTGAGGAACGTTCATGGACCAATGCTTCTGATGTCCATGCTCCTGCCTTGGTCCGGAGATTCCATTCCAAGTTTCCTCAAAAGCCAAAGAAGTGTCCTGGGGCCACTCCTAAAGGGGGGGGTGCTGTCACGATCCGGGTATCTGGACACCATTTCTTACCCATCAGATGCCTCCTAAGGCTGGCTCAGCGCTCCAGGACCGGATCCCATCTGTTATCCTGATGTTTACATTCCTGTATCCTCTCCTGTCACTCTGAGACGTTGTCACAGTAAACGCCATATTACACCTGGCATGGCGTCTCCCGCGGCCTCCGCCGCCGTCCCTGAGCTTCTGCATGCAGAGTGTCTGAGTGGCGATTACGTCAGCCGCGGCCTCCGCTGTGTCCGCGTGGTTGGATGTGCACCTGTCAGCTTGGCGCCTCCTGTCTCCGGTGGCCGGCGCCGCCATTACTGTTTTCATTACCACATGGATTACAAACCAAACTTCCCTCCAAGTGTCTGCATGGGCGCAGCCATCTTGGATTCTGTCAGCTGATCATTTCCACCAATCTGTTCTCAGTATTGATAATCTGCATAATTGCCTAGCCAATCCCTTCCTTGCTCCAGGTATAAATACACTGTGCCTGAGCAAGGAAGGCGTCAGTGCTTTGGTTGTCAAACCTAGTTCCTGTTTGTCTCTCTCCTGTGATTGTCTTCCAGGTTCCAGCTCCTGTCTCAAGACTTCCACCATAGTGACCCGCACCAGCATTCCACCTGCGGTGTAGCCTGACTCTCCGATCCATTGTGGATTCATCTGTTTCTAGCTACAACATTACCTGCTTCCAGCCCAGCTTCCAGCAGAGTACAGCTTCTCTTAAAGGGCCGGTGTCCTTTCTACAGTTTACCACTCTCCACCGGTATTATTATTTCTCCGCTCTCAAACTCTACATTTCATTCATATTGCATCGCTCTCAAGCTTCATTTATTATTTAACTGGTTCCAGCCAGTATCCACTCCGTGCCAACATCTGTCTGGTTCCAACCAGAACCCACAGCAGCTATTTTATTTACAGCAGTCCAGCTTTCCCTGGAACACCAGCTGGTACGATCCTGGGCTTTCTTCATTGCTACAGTCAGGCCTGGTAAGGACTTTCCAACTCGCAGATAATAAGAACTGTCTCATACTACCAGAGCTCTGTGGCCCCTGCCACCCTGTAGTACCCAGGAACTGTATTATTTCTCTGCTGATTTTATGTTTCTTTTACTGCTACTGTGATGCATGGAGTTTGTCATAAATAAACATCATTGACTTTTATTCAAGTTGTCGTGGTCACGCCTTCGGGCGGTTCTTCTTCATGTTACTTACATGTCCAGGGGTCTGATACAACCTCCCAGGTTCCGGTACATCTCAGCCCCTACAACTGAGGCTTCCTCCCGTCAGCTCAGGCCCTCAGTTGTGACAGGGCCCTCCCACCCACCCTTATGTTGTATAAACAGGACATGCACACTTTAACCAACCCATCATTTCAGTGACAGGGTCTGCCACATGACTGTGACTGAAATGACGGGTTGGTTTGGACCCCCACCAAAAAAGAAGCAATTAATCTCTCCTTGCACAAACTGGCTCTACAGAGGCAAGATGTCCACCTCATCATCATCCTCCGATTCATCACCGTGTACATCCCCCTCCTCACAGATTATCAATTCGTCCCCACTGGAATCCACCATCACAGCTCCCTGTGTACTTTGTGGAGGCAATTGCTGCTGGTGAATGTCTCCATGGAGGAATTGATTATAATTCATTTTAATGAACATCATCTTCTCCACATTTTCTGGAAGTAACCTCGTACGCCGATTGCTGACAAGGTGAGTGGCGGCACTAAACACTCTTTCGGAGTACACACTTGGTAGAATAAAGCCAGTTTGTGCAAGGGCCTCCAAATTGCCTCTTTTTCCTGCCAGTATACGTACGGACTGTCTGACGTGCCTACTTGGATGCGGTCACTCATATAATCCTCCACCATTCTTTCAATGGTGAGAGAATCATATGCAGTGACAGTAGACGACATGTCCGTAATCGTTGGCAGGTCCTTCTGTCCGGACCAGATGTCAGCAACAGCAGTCGCTCGAGACTGCCCTGCATCACCGCCAGCGGGTGGGCTCGGAATTCTGAGCCTTTTCCTCGCACCCCCAGTTGCGGGAGAATGTGAAGGAGGAGATGTTGACAGGTCGCGTTCCGCTTGACTTGACAATTTTCTCACCAGCAGTTCTTTGAACCCCTGCAGACTTGTGTCTGCCGGAAAGAGAGATACAACGTAGGTTTTAAATCTAGGATCGAGCACTGTGGCCAAAATGTAGTGCTCTGATTTCAACAGATTGACCACCCGTGAATCCTTGTTAAGCGAATTAAGGGCTCCATCCACAAGTCCCACATGCCTAGCGGAATCGCTCAGTGTTAGCTCCTCCTTCAATGTCTCCAGCTTCTTCTGCAAAAGCCTGATGAGGGGAATGACCTGACTCAGGCTGGCAGTGTCTGAACTGACTTCACGTGTGTCAAGTTCAAAAGGTTGCAGAACCTTGCACAACGTTGAAATCATTCTCCACTGCGCTTGAGACAGGTGCATTCCACCTCCTATATCGTGGTCAGTTGTATAGGCTTGAATGGCCTTTTGCTGCTCCTCCAACCTCTGAAGCATATAGAGGGTTGAATTCCACCTCGTTACCACTTCTTGCTTCAGATGATGGCAGGGCAGGTTCAGGCGTTTTTGGTGTTGCTCCAGTCTTCTGTACGTGGTGCCTGTACGCCGAAAGTGTCCCGCAATTCTTCTGGCCACCGACAGCATCTCTTGCACGCCCCTGTCGTTTTTTAAATAATTCTGCACCACCAAATTCAAGGTATGTGCAAAACATGGGACGTGCTGGAATTTGCCCAGATTTAATGCACACACAATATTGCTGGCGTTGTCCGATGCCACAAATCCACAGGAGAGTCCAATTGGGGTAAGCCATTCTGCGATGATCTTCCTCAGTTGCCGTAAGAGGTTTTCAGCTGTGTGCGTATTCTGGAAAGCGGTGATACAAAGCGTAGCCTGCCTAGGAAAGAGTTGGCGTTTGCGAGATGCTGCTACTGGTGCCGCCGCTGCTGTTCTTGCGGCGGGAGTCAATACATCTACCCAGTGGGCTGTCACAGTCATATAGTCCTGAGTCTGCCCTGCTCCACTTGTCCACATGTCCGTGGTTAAGTGGACATTGGGTACAACTGCATTTTTTAGGACACTAGTGAGTCTTTTTCTGAGGTCTGTGTACATTTTCGGTATCGCCTGCCTAGAGAAATGGAACCTAGATGGTATTTGGTACCGGGGACACAGTACCTCAAACAAGTCTATAGTTGGCTCTGCAGTAATGATGGATACCGGAACCACGTTTCTCACCGCCCAGCATGCCAAGGCCTCAGTTATCCGCTTTGCAGCAGGATGACTGCTGTGATATTTCATCTTCCTCGCAAAGGACTGTTGGACAGTCAATTGCTTGGTGGAAGTAGTAAAAGTGGTCTTACGACTTCCCCTCTGGGATGACCATCGACTCCCAGCAGCAACAACAGCAGCGCCAGCAGCAGTAGGCGTTACACTCAAGGATGCATCGGAGGAATCCCAGGCAGGAGAGGACTCGTCAGAATTGCCAGTGACATGGCCTGCAGGACTATTGGCATTCCTGGGGAAGGAGGAAATTGACACTGAGGGAGTTGGTGGGGTGGTTTGCGTGAGCTTGGTTACAAGAGGAAGGGATTTACTGGTCAGTGGACTGCTTCCGCTGTCGCCCAAAGTTTTTGAACTTGTCACTGACTTATGATGAATGCGCTGCAGGTGACGTATAAGGGAGGATGTTCCGAGGTGGTTAACGTCCTTACCCCTACTTATTACAGCTTGACAAAGGCAACACACGGCTTGACACCTGTTGTCCGCATTTCTGTTGAAATACTTCCACACCGAAGAGCTGATTTTTTTGGTATTTTCACCAGGCATGTCAATGGCCATATTCCTCCCACGGACAACAGGTGTCTCCCCGGGTGCCTGACTTAAACAAACCACCTCACCATCAGAATCCTCCTTGTCAATTTCCTCCCCAGCGCCAGCAACACCCATATCCTCCTCATCCTGGTGTACTTCAACACTGACATCTTCAATCTGACTATCAGGAACTGGACTGCGGGTGCTCCTTCCAGCACTTGCAGGGGGCGTGCAAATGGTGGAAGGCGCATGCTCTTCACGTCCAGTGTTGGGAAGGTCAGGCATCGCAACCGACACAATTGGACTCTCCTTGTGGATTTGTGATTTCGAAGAACGCACAGTTCTTTGCTGTGCTTTTGCCAGCTTAAGTCTTTTCATTTTTCTAGCGAGAGGCTGAGTGCTTCCATCCTCATGTGAAGCTGAACCACTAGCCATGAACATAGGCCAGGGCCTCAGCCGTTCCTTGCCACTCCGTGTGGTAAATGGCATATTGGCAAGTTTACGCTTCTCCTCCGACAATTTTATTTTAGATTTTTGAGTCCTTTTTTTACTGATATTTTGTGTTTTGGATTTTACATGCTCTGTACTATGACATTGGGCATCGGCCTTGGCAGACGACGTTGATGGAATTTCATCGTCTCGGCCATGACTAGTGGCAGCAGCTTCAGCACGAGGTGGAAGTGGATCTTGATCTTTCCCTATTTTTGGAACCTCAACATTTTTGTTCTCCATATTTTAATAGGCACAACTAAAAGGCACCTCAGGTAAACAATGGAGATGGATGGATACTAGTATACTTATGGATGACGAGTGACTGACGACACAGAGGTAGCTACAGCCGTGGACTACCGTACTGCGTCTGCTAGTATAGAGATGATAATGATATAAAAAAAAAATATATATATATATCACTACTGCAGGTATATATAATATAATGACGGACCTGCTGGACACTGTCAGCAGACTCCTAAACTACTAGTATGAAGAAGATAGAAAAAAAAACCCCACCACAGGTAGGTATACAATTATGGACGAGCACTGACGACACAGAGGTAGCTACAGCCGTGGACTACTGTACTGCGTCTGCTAGTATAGAGATGATAATGATATAAAAAATATATATATATCACTACTGCAGGTATATATAATATAATGACGGACCTGCTGGACACTGTCAGCAGACTCCTAAACTACTAGTATGAAGAAGATAGAAAAAAAACCCCCACCACAGGTAGGTATACAATTATGGACGAGCACTGATGACACAGAGGTAGCTACAGCCGTGGACTACCGTACTGCGTCTGCTAGTATAGAGATGATAATGATATAAAAAATATATATATATCACTACTGCAGGTATATATAATATAATGACGGACCTGCTGGACACTGTCAGCAGACTCCTAAACTACTAGTATGAAGAAGATAGAAAAAAAAAACCCCACCACAGGTAGGTATACAATTATGGACGAGCACTGACGACACAGAGGTAGCTACAGCCATGGACTACCGTACTGCGTCTGCTAGTATAGAGATGATAATGATATAAAAAATATATATATATATCACTACTGCAGGTATATATAATATAATGACGGACCTGCTGGACACTGTCAGCAGACTCCTAAACTACTAGTATGAAGAAGATAGAAAAAAAAAAACCACCACAGGTAGGTATACAATTATGGACGAGCACTGACGACACAGAGGTAGCTACAGCCGTGGACTACCGTACTGCGTCTGCTAGTATAGAGATGATAATGATATATAAAATATATATATATATCACTACTGCAGGTATATATAATATAATGACGGACCTGCTGGACACTGTCAGCAGACTCCTAAACTACTAGTATGAAGAAGATAGAAAAAAAAACCCCACCACAGGTAGGTATACAATTATGGACGAGCACTGACGACACAGAGGTAGCTACAGCCGTGGACTACCGTACTGCGTCTGCTAGTATAGAGATGATAATGATATAAAAAATATATATATATCACTACTGCAGGTATATATAATATAATGACGGACCTGCTGGACACTGTCAGCAGACTCCTAAACTACTAGTATGAAGAAGATAGAAAAAAAAACCCCACCACAGGTAGGTATACAATTATGGACGAGCACTGACGACACAGAGGTAGCTACAGTCGTGGACTACCGTACTGCGTCTGCTAGTATAGAGATGATAATGATATAAAAAATATATATATATCACTACTGCAGGTATATATAATATAATGACGGACCTGCTGGACACTGTCAGCAGACTCCTAAACTACTAGTATGAAGAAGATAGAAAAAAAAACCCCACCACAGGTAGGTATACAATTATGGACGAGCACTGACGACACAGAGGTAGCTACAGCCGTGGACTACCGTACTGCGTCTGCTAGTATAGAGATGATAATGATATAAAAAATATATATATATCACTACTGCAGGTATATATAATATAATGACGGACCTGCTGGACACTGTCAGCAGACTCCTAAACTACTAGTATGAAGAAGATAGAAAAAAAAACCCCACCACAGGTAGGTATACAATTATGGACGAGCACTGACGACACAGAGGTAGCCACAGCCGTGGACTACCGTACTGCGTCTGCTAATATAGAGATGATAAAGATGATAGAGATGAACAAAAAAAATATAACACTACTGCAGGTAAATATTTATATAATATAATGAATGACGGACCTGCTGGACACTGTCAGCAGAATGCGTTTATAGAATAAGAAAAAAAAACACCACAGGAGTGTTTAACTTTTTCAGGCAGACAATATACTGGTGGTCACTGGTCAGTCACACTGGCAGCAAAAGTGTGCACTGTACTCCTGCTATAACTGCACCCCAGTCTCCCCCACAATTCAGCTGTGTGAGCAGTGAGCACTCAGCACAGTCAGATATACATAGATGATATTATCATGCAGCACACTGAGGCTGAGCACAGATATGGTATGTGACTGTGTATCGTTTTTTTTCAGGCAGAGAACGGATTATATTAAATAATAAATAAAACTGGTGGTGGTCACTAGTAACTATCAGCAAAACTCTGCACTCTGAGTACTCCTAATGCTCCCCAAAATTACTAAGTTAGTAGTAAATCAACTCAAGTGTCTCTATCTATTCTAACGGAGAGGACGCCAGCCACGTCCTCTCCCTATCAATCTCAATGCACGTGTGAAAATGGCGGCGACGCGCGGCTCCTTATATAGAATCCGAGTCTCGCGATAGAATACGAGCCTCGCGAGAATCCGACAGCGGGATGATGACGTTCGGGCGCGCTCGGGTTAACCGAGCAAGGCGGGAAGATCCGAGTCTGCCTCGGACCCGTGTAAAAAGGCTGAAGTTCGGGGGGGTTCGGATTCCGAGGAACCGAACCCGCTCATCTCTATCCGAAACACTTCCTCGGAACCGAATCCAAAACCAAAACCCGAAAAATTTCCGATGCACATCACTAATATATATATATATATATATATATATATAGATAGATAGATAGATAGATAGATAGATATAAATATATATATATATATGTATATATATATATATATATATATATATAAAACAAAAACAGATTCCTGAGTGCGCTGATTTATGGATGTCTACTGGAAGGAATATGCCCGAATCTGAGCTTTCCAATAGAGGTTTCTCCAGTTTCTTGACCTTTTGTGGTCTCTCTGATGAGGGCCTGTAGAAAACACCCTCTCACCAAAAAGTCACCCAAATTTAATAATGAATTATTTTAAAACAGACAATCAATAAAAGATACCAAAACCGATTTATTTTACAGATTCTGAAATGATTGATAATACATGATCAATGTGAGTATTGGTTACAGTTTCTCATAACAGGATTACAGCAATAACAATTTTAACTTGCATAAACACACCAGTGTGAAAGAATAGTTGACAAAATCAAGCTACCCTCACCTTCAAAAGGTGTGAGCTCAAGGGTGGGTACTCAGACAATTGGGTGATAAACGAGAATTGATAAACCCTACGCGTTTCATCCAAGGTGGACTTCTTCAGGGGTAGGTATCTAATAGGTGAAGAAAAATGTTGTTCAAAAAATGGGTGTGTGGATATGAAGGATTATTAAATTAATAGTAAATTGATCAATGTTACATACCTAGAGAAAAGCTTCCATAAATCACGTATATCAAGTGAATTCTGAAGGCCATGAATAAGACTAAAGACTGTCTTTAGATGCCTAGCGATAAAGGATGACTTCATTATTAGTGTGAACTTTCACTTAGATACAGAAAAAAAAATCTTTTTTTTTTCTTTCTGTGTATCAAGAGTTAGTACTAAGACAGACTCCTGGTGGCCTCTCTCTTTAACTAGTGTAGGTACTGTGAACACCAGAGAGAATAACTAATTGTGCCTACAAAGTAAATAATATTTAATATATTTATCTACTTTTATTTATATATATATATATATATATATATATATATATATATATAGTCGAGTCACATTATTATGACTACCTCCTACATTTGATGCCAGCTGCACATAGCCCATGAAGTAGTTGGTGGGTATATAAGGTGTGTGATAGGCCGTATGCACACATATCACTTGCTGGTGTCATAGGTAAGAGGGGAGATTTATCCAAATTGCAAAAAGGGATGATCATCAGCTTTCGGGCCAAGGGTGGCAGTATTTCTGAAACAGCGCAGTTTGTGAACTGTTCGCATGCTGCTGTGGTGAAGGTGTATTGTGACTGGACAAATGGCACCATTGTAAATAACCGACGTGGAAACTGCGGAGCACCACGTGCCATTTATGTGAGAAGTGAACGTTGGCTATGAAAGTGCGTGATGGCTGGCCGACATGCTACATGTGTCTAAAATGACAGTTCAGCCCATCTAGCTGCTGTCCATGCTGCATACACAGGTTACTCTGGCTATTAGCTGGTGGTCATAAAAATGTGACTTGACCGTGTATATATGTATTTATGTAAGTGTGTATGTGTGTGTGTGTATATCTGTAGAGAGAGAAAGGTCATGGAATCAAGTAATTCTAATTGTAAATGATCTGTTGTTTGTATAAAGATTGCCTTTATACTATTTGACCCTCTATGTCCAAATGTACTTGCCTCCTATATCTCTATATGTTGCACTCAGGACCCCCCCCCCCCCCCCACACACACACGTCTATGTGTTTGGCTTTCTGCTATCCACCAATCTGTGTTGTGCTGCCCATGTTACATCCATGATAGGATATTTGTATATATGACAACACAGTGTTTTTCTTTACTTGAGAAAAATCTATAACTACTTTCTGAACAGATATATACAGATGTGTCCATATGCATCAGTGCCCCGGTGCGTACGCATCGCAAAATAAGAGGCCCTGACATTCATGCTCGCACCCGCGATCCATACGCACTGCATGTTGAAACCATGTGGGCATTTTCATTCACTAATATCCACTCTCCAATTAGCAGAACCCATCCCCCAATTTAGTGGAACTCTGGAGCCGGGGTGGATTTAGGGGTTAGGGCACCGCTAGGCACAAGAGTTATGGCTGCCCAACTTTGCTTAGTTTTGTTATAAGCCCTCATTTGATGATTGGCAAAATGATATACTAATTAAAAAAAGTCATGAACTATGACATTTTTATTTTATTTAGAATTCTGTATACATGCAGTATTTACCAAGTAAGACAGTTTACAGGGGCAGTATGTGATAATCCTACCGGTTTACATGCCACTCGAGATGGTACATGGTATAGTAGAGTGGAAATATTTAGAAATTACTGGTATATTTTGGACTGTCGCCCCCCCTAAAGGGCCCTACACACTACCCGATCCCAATATCGGCGTCGGGCAATATCGGCGTCGGCCGGGACCCGGCAAGGGGGGAGCTGCATCGGCAAGTGCATACACACTTGCCGATGCCAGCGAGCAAGGGACCAATGGCAGGGGGGCGGCAGGGGGGGAGGCGGGGGGGAACGACAGATGCAGCATGGCTAACATTAACGAGGACCTCCCTCGTCCGTACATGTTCGGACGAGGGAGGGGGTCGTTAACGATGCGCGGGAGCGTGCCTCGTTAACGACATTTAGTGTACACACTGGACGAGATTGTGAAAGATCTCGCTCAGATCGGCCATTCTGAGCGAGATCTTTAAAGATCTCGTCTACTGTGTATGAGGCTTAAGAGTGGCATCTCTAGGCGCGTACATCACATGCCTAATGGGAAATTCACCACTGCTCTGTAGAATTCATTCCAGTGGTGAGGATTCCAAACTTGTTATCACAGTATGAGAAGCAACATCAGGATCTTCATAGCTCTGCTAGCTGGAAGGAGGGTGATTGTAGCCAGAAAATGTCCCATGCAGGTGGTTATATTGTAATAACCCTTAGCATTATACCTGATGGTGTTTAAATCAAATGTAAGTTAAAACACAAGTAAAAACACGTCAAAGCATATACATTAGTCATTTGATTTGTTAACTAGCATTTTTACTTGCATTCAGGTGATGTCTTTCCATTGAGATCAACTTGATTATTTTTAACATAAAACCTAAAAAGCATTTGAAAAAATGAAACAGCCAAATGCCAGTGAAAACAGAAGTGGCTATGCTGACACTTGTTTCCATTATCCTAACATTCCTAAACAGTTTGTTTATTGAGTATTATGCGATTCAATATTATTATTTTAACAGAGAAACAAAATGTCTGTTTGTTTTAGAGGCGCAGGCAGGCCGCAGGCATAATCTCAAGATGTGTCTCAAGGTGCTACATGTATGCAGGGTGAGCTGTTACAGTGAAGTAAGCTGGAACACTAGCAAGACAGAAATCAAATCAAGGAGCTGGGGCCAGTAAAGCTGTGTCCAAAGACCCCTAGAAAACAGGGCTGACATGCCGCCATTTTCTGGATCGCTCCTCATCACTGTCACCAACTGCCAGCTGCATGTCAATCATAAAGAGGATTTGCGGGTACTGCGAGTGACATCACATTCCCAGATCTGAACTATAGACCAACTGTAAAAATTATCGAAATAGCACCAATCTCATAATCTGCCCCAGAGAGAAGAACACAAGCAGGGCAGAGAGAGAAACAAGAGCAGGGCAGCGAGAGGCAGAGGCGTAACTAGGGTTTTCGGAGCCCAAGGCAAGATGAAGAGTGCCCCCCCCCAAAAAAAAAAAAAAAACACATACAAAAAGAAGTATGTGCCGAAAAAAACGGGCGTGACCACGCACCGGAAGGGGAGTGGCCACGGCCCAGAAGGGGTGTGGCCACTGAAAATGGGGCATGCCAACATGACTATCACCTACACCCTGTGTCGCCTCTCAGCACACTATGGGGGTAATTTTGAGCTGATCGCAGCAGCAAGTTTGTTAGCAATTGGGCAAAACCATTGGGGGAATTCCAAGTTGATCGCAGCAGGAACTTAGTTAGCAGTTGGGCAAAACCATGTGCACTGCAGGGAAGGCAGATATAACATGTGCAGAGAGAGTTAGATTTGGGTGGTGTGAGTTCAATCTGCAATCTAAATTGCAGTGTAAAAATAAAGCAGCCAGTATTTACTAGAGATGTGCACTTGAAATTTTTCGGGTTTTGTGTTTTGGTTTTGGGTTCGGTTCCGCGGCCGTGTTTTGGGTTCGACCGCGTTTTGGCAAAACCTCACCAAATTTTTTTTGTCGGATTCGGGTGTGTTTTGGATTCGGGTGTTTTTTTCAAAAAACACTAAAAAACAGCTTAAATCATAGAATTTGGGGGTCATTTTGATCCCAAAGTATTATTAACCTCAAAAACCATAATTTCCACTCATTTTTAGTCTATTCTGAACACCTCACACCTCACAATATTATTTTTAGTCCTAAAATTTGCACCGAGGTCGCTGGATGACTAAGCTAAGCGACCCTAGTGGCCGACACAAACACCTGGCCCATCTAGGAGTGGCACTGCAGTGTCACGCAGGATGGCCCTTCCAAAAAACACTCCCCAAACAGCACATGACGCAAAGAAAAAAAGAGGCGCAATGAGGTAGCTGTGTGAGTAAGATAAGCGACCCTAGTGGCCGACACAAACACCTGGCCCATCTAGGAGTGGCACTGCAGTGTCACGCAGGATGGCCCTTCCAAAAAACACTCCCCAAACAGCACATGACGCAAAGAAAAAAAGAGGCGCAATGAGGTAGCTGTGTGAGTAAGCTAAGCGACCCTAGTGGCCGACACAAACTCCTGGCCCATCTAGGAGTGGCACTGCAGATCTTGATCTTTCCCTATTTTTGGAACCTCAACATTTTTGTTCTCCATATTTTAATAGGCACAACTAAAAGGCACCTCAGGTAAACAATGGAGATGGATGGATACTAGTATACTTATGGATGACGAGCGACTGCCGACACAGAGGTAGCTACAGCCGTGGACTACCGTACTGTGTCTGCTGCTAATATAGACTGGATGATAATGAGATAAAATTAAAATATATATATATATCACACTAGTACTGCAGCCGGACAGGTATATATTATGTAATGACGGACCTGCTGGACACTGTCTGTCAGACTCAGCACTGCAGACTCCTAAAGTAAGCTACTAGTATCAAGAAGATAGGAAAAAAAAAAAACCACGGGTAGGTGGTATACAATTATGGATGGACGAGCGACTGCCGACACAGAGGTAGCTACAGCCGTGGACTACCGTACTGTGTCTGCTGCTAATATAGACTGGATGATAATGAGATAAAATTAAAATATATATATATATCACACTAGTACTGCAGCCGGACAGGTATATATTATGTAATGACGGACCTGCTGGACACTGTCTGTCAGCACTGCAGACTCCTAAAGTAAGCTACTAGTATCAAGAAGATAGAAAAAAAACAAAAACCACGGGTAGGTGGTATACAATTATGGATGGACGAGCGACTGCCGACACAGAGGTAGCTACAGCCGTGGACTACCGTACTGTGTCTGCTGCTAATATAGACTGGATGATAATGAGATAAAATTAAAATATATATATATATATCACACTAGTACTGCAGCCGGACAGGTATATATTATGTAATGACGGACCTGCTGGACACTGTCTGTCAGACTCAGCACTGCAGACTCCTAAAGTAAGCTACTAGTATCAAGAAGATAGAAAAAAAAAAAACCACGGGTAGGTGGTATACAATTATGGATGGACGAGCGACTGCCGACACAGAGGTAGCTACAGCCGTGGACTACCATACTGTGTCTGCTGCTAATATAGACTGGATGATAATGAGATAAAATTAAAATATATATATATATCACACTAGTACTGCAGCCGGACAGGTATATATTATGTAATGACGGACCTGCTGGACACTGTCTGCAGAATGCGTTTATAAAAACACCACACGACGAGTGTTTAACTTTTTCAGGCAGACAATCACAATATACTGGTGGTCAGCAGACAATCACAATACTGGTGGTCAGTGGTCACTGGTCAGTCACACTGGCAGTGGCACTCTGGCAGCAAAAGTGTGCACTGTACTTAAAATATGTACTCCTGCTATAACTGCTCCCCAGTCTCCCCCACAATTAAGCTGTGTGAGCAGTGAGCACTCAGCACAGTCAGATAATGATATACAGTATTACATATGATGCAGCACACTGGGCTGAGCACAGATATGGTATGTGACTGTGTCACACTGTGTATCGTTTTTTTTCAGGCAGAGAACGGATTAATTAAACTGGTGGTCACTGGTCACACTATCAGCAGCAAGTAGTACTCCTCCTAATAATATGCTCCCCAAAATTTGTGTCTCTCTCTAGTACTCTAGTCTAAACGGAGAGGACGCCAGCCACGTCCTCTCCCTATCAATCTCAATGCACGTGTGAAAATGGCGGCGACGCGCGGCTCCTTATATAGAATCCGAGTCTCGCGATAGAATACGAGCCTCGCGAGAATCCGACAGCGGGATGATGACGTTCGGGCGCGCTCGGGTTAACCGAGCAAGGCGGGAAGATCCGAGTCGCTCGGCCTCGTGTAAAAAAAACTGAAGTTCGGGCGGGTTCGGATTCCGAGGAACCGAACCCGCTCATCTCTAGTATTTACCCTGCACAGAAACAAAATAACCCACCCAAATCCAACTCTCTCTGCAAATGTTATATCTGCCCCACCTGCAGTGCACATGGTTTTGCCCAACTGCTAAAAAATTTCCTGCTGCGATCAACTTGGAATTACCCCCCATGTGCACTGCAGGTGTGGCAGATATAACATTTGCAGAGAGAGTTAGATTTGGGTGGGTTATTTTGTTTCTGTGCAGGGTAAGTAGTGGCTGCTTTATTTTTACACTGCAATTTGGATTTCAGTTTGAATATACCCCACCCAAATCTAACTCTCTCTGCACATGTTACATCTGCCTCCCCTGCAGTGCACATGGTTTTGCCCAACTGCTAACAAATTTGAAGCTGCGATCAACTCAGAATTAGGCCCAGTCACCTACCCCTTGTGTCGTCTCTCAGCACACCTTCATTCAATTTTTGCACAGTACGCATGCAGAATCCCCTTTTTACACAGTGCCAGATACACAATTGCCCCACAGTGCCAGATACACAGTGCCCCACAGTGACAGATACAGCGCCCCACAGTACCAGATACAATCCCCACAGTGCCAGATACAATGCCCCACAGTGCCAGTTACAATGCCCCACAGTACCAGATACAATGCCCCACTGTGCCAGTTACATGCCCCACAGTGCCAGTTACATGCCCCACAGTGCCATACATGCCCCACAGTGCCAGATACATGCCCCACAGTGCCAGTTACATTGCCCCACAGTGCCAGTTACAATGCCCCACAGTGCCAGATACATGCCCCACAGTGCCAGATACATGCCCCACAGTGCCATACATGCCCCACAGTGCCAGTTACATGCCCCACTGTGCCAGTTACATGCCCCACAGTGCCATACATGCCCCACAGTGCCAGATACAATGCCCCACAGTGCCAGTTACAATGCCCCACAGTGCCATATACAATACCCCACAGTGCCAGTTACATGCCCTACAGTGCCATACATGCCCCACAGTGCCAGATACAATGCCTCACGGTGCCAGTTACATGACCCACAGTGCCATACATGCCCCACAGTGCCAGATACATGCCCCACAGTGCCAGTTACATGCCCCACAGTGCCAGTTACATGCCCCACAGTGCCATACATGCCCCACAGTGCCAGATACAATGCCCCACAGTGCCAGTTACATGCCCCACAGTGCCATACATGCCCCACACTGCCAGATACATGCCCCACAGTGCCAGATATAAGACCCCCCAGCCCCCCCGTCACTCACCGCTTCCTTCCCTCTGCTATGTGAGGGGAGGAGAGCGCAGCGCCTCTCCTATCCCTCAACGCTCCAGGTCTCCGGCGGCAGCAATGTGGAGCCGGTTCGTTAGCCAATCAGAGCTCGCGGACCGGCAGCCAATCAGGAGCCGGTCCGCAAGCTCTGATTGGCTAACGCCACCGGAGACCAGACACACGCGCAGCGCTGTTGGCAGCGCTGAGCGGCAGGCAGTTAGCACATTGAGGGGCAGGAGAGACGCTGTGCTCTCCTCCCTCACATTGCAGCATGACGGGGGCGAGTGGGCATGATGCCCTGGCCGCCGCCGGAGCCCTCCTCTGCTGGGCCTGCCAAGGCGCCCAGGGCACGTGCCCCACTCGCCCTGCCTTAGTTACGCCTCTGGCGAGAGGAGAGTAAAAACAGAGAAAATGCACTTGGCTGCTGTAGCTAGCTGTAGGATGAGGTAAGACACCCCGGACAAAGAGGTCAATGATACCGTTCTAGCGCTTGATGCTGGAGTCATGGGTGTAATAATATGCAAATGCTGGTTTAAGCCTTCCCCTCGTGTTCTAGCATGCGCCTGAATGTGCAGTACCAGAGATGCCCCATTTATGTGCCTGTGCATAGCCGGTGGTTCTTGTCACTTTACCATCGGAGCACCATCTCACGCACCACCAACACTTGCACCTGCTCTATGATAGGTGCAATTCCTCCATCTGCACATAGCCTGGGTAGTTTCAGACTCTTAATGACTGAAGAAGTTCCATTGTAGATAAAAAAAATAGTTTATATTAATCCATGCTTATATCATGAGTTTTTTGGGTCTACAAGTTGGCACTCCATTCATATGTATCAATTTGGTTTCATGAAGTGAATGACAAGGAGCTGGCTTGGCAGCTTCCCCTACCATTCTTCCAGAGACTCATGAAGAAAAATCTTTTCAAGCAGCGAAAGGGTTAAGAAAATGTTTTTGGGTTTTTTTTGGCAGAAGGTATTGACTTTTATGTCTTTTTGCTGGTGGTGCTCTTATTTCTGACTACAACTCTCCATATATGGTCTGTGCACTGTCTGCCCTGACCTTTCATTGTCACTGAAACAGGTACAATGATTTCCTGGATGGATTTATTGCATGTAATAACACAGTCCAACAAAAGGAAGCAGTCAACATCCAAATGAAGATTCAAACTATTCTCCCAAAGAGGTTATATATTGCAGCAAGACATGTTTTGGTAATATGGAAAATCAGCCATATATTTTACATGGGTGTAGTATGGTATGCCGGTGCCCTGGCTCCCGGCGGCCAGCATACCAGCGCCGGAATCCCAAGCAATGGCATACCGACAGTTGGGCGAGCGCAAATGAGCCCCTTGCGGGCTCGCTGTGGGCGCGGTAGCGCGCTACGCGCGCCATGCCATCTGTTCTTCCTCCAGGGGGTTGTGGACCAATCAGATCTTCTAAGGCAGTAATTCTCAAATTTTCTTGAATCATAGTGCTCTAGAATGTCAGCAATTGTATCATGGTATCCAAAAGATTGAGAAGTTCTGTAAACATTGTTGAATTAAGTAAATTGTGCTTATATGTCATATTTAGATTCAGTTTTGGTGGCGGACAGGAATGTGCTTATGTTTGTCAATATATTTTATGATTGCCAGCCACCAGCACTGTTTTTGACTATCACATCGACTATACAAAATTTGATTTGGTCCTGGACCTTCGACTCGTGTCACAGGGCCCCACAGCACCCAATTTGGGTACCACTGTTCTAAGTCATTCCTGCTAGAAGATTAGCTTTTGACATCGGCTACCTCAGAGGGCAAATTATGACTCACACAAATTTTCCTTATACAGCATGAACTTTTGTCATATAATTCATGTATATTATATAAGCAATGTTACATCTAGCTACAAGGCAAAATATATTAAATTAGAAGTTTGTGTGATATGCTTTATTTTCAAAATGAATTACATATATTTTTCTACAAAATCTACTACCAACCACTACACAAAGGAGACTACTGAATTTCAGGGAGCTCTATCGATCTCGGCATTGTGTATGGAAGTGTGTGGTCCAGACGCTCGGTGACAGCAACACGCACCTGGCACCTACCAATCAAGTAGCGTCATCACCCTCCCATGATGTTTTACCGCAATATTTGTAACACCACCCACTTCACCTGAAAAAACTCTCCAAAAAATAGAATGTGGGAGACTTGTCCACTTTCATGATTGCTGAGAAACACTCCCTGGCCCCCTCAAATTCGAGAGTCTCCTGGAAATTCTGATGGAGTAAGCAAGCATGTACTTCTCAGGCAACTACTATGGGACAGATGTAAGAAGCAGAGGAGTGTGCCAGTGAAGATGGAGACTCCCTGAAATAGAAGCAATCTCCTTGACTCCCTGAATAGTCCATCAATCTCCCTGATTACACCTTATCTCCATTATGCAGCTGTTACATTCTTGGGGGAAAATAGAAATCAGAGATACATACATTCAAACGGGATCATCAGTGCCATTTCCCTGCATTGGTTATAAGGCACAATGGTCTGGAGATTGATGCATATGGAGATTGCAGTCAAACCTCTGAAAACAAAATTTTTTGCGTTTGATGCATCCCACCCTAAAGCAACAGCCCTAAAATTGTTGTGCCTACCTCTGCTATGGTACAATCCTGCCTTTCTCTCTTTCTTTTCTCTTTGCACTAACTCTCCGCATTTCATGAGCTCCAACTAAGGCTGTATTAAGGCTTGTGGTGGCCTCGGGGCAACTAAATTGTGGGGCTCCACCTCCAAAAATTTGTCCCCTTAACCACCTCCTCCAATATGAACACAGTCCACACCTTCCTAACCTGTATGTTATGCAGTTGCCTAAGTCTGACTCCTCCTTACTGGGGTCCGAATGTAACACCTACTTACCTCTCCTGCTACGCGCCAGACATCCAGACCCTGTGCAGGGGTGCGGGGTTGCTATAGGGCAAGGCTGGTCGGGACAAGTTGTGACTGTGGCTGTGGTATGGGACGCAAACACCCTGTTCATCGCCGCTGCCCATTCCTCCCCGGATTCGAGTTGGGAGCTGCTCAGCACTGCATGCAGTCTATCTTTATGCATAATGCAGAGCAGCAGCAGCCCCCATATAGGAATAGGTACTGCTGGATACCTTTTCTCAGCTGGGGGCTGCTGCAGCTATTCATTCAGACAGACTGCATACAGCGCAGAGCAGCTCCCAACTCAGATCGGGGGTTGGGTAGGAGGGTAACAGCGGTGAACAGGGTGATCGCCCCCCCATAACACAGCCACTCTTCCTCTGTAACTGAACTCCTGAAACCTAGAACTCCTAGAAAGTTGACCTTTATATGACAATGATAGCATCAAACTATGGGGGTAATTCAGACCTGATCGCTAGGTTGCGTTTTCTCACAGCCTGCGATCAGGTCCAAACTGCGCATACGTATGCACCGCAATGTGCAGGTGTATTGCACGGGTAAAAAGCAGATCGCTGCTCAGCGATGGGTTTGTGCAATGGATCCGTTCGCACGGGCATTCGCAAGGAGATTGACAGGAAGAAGTGGGTGGCAACTGACCATTTTCAGGGAGGGTTTGGAAAAACGCAGTATTATTAACCTCAATAACCATAATTTCCACTCATTTTCAGTCTATTCTGAACACCTCACACCTCACAATATTATTTTTAGTCCTAAAATTTGCACCGAGGTCGCTGGATGCCTAAGCTAAGCGACCCAAGTGGCCGACACAAACACCTGGCCCATCTAGGAGTGGCACTGCAGTGTCACGCAGGATGGCCCTTCAAAAAACTAATCCTCAAACAGCACATGACGCAAAGAAGAAAAAAAGAGGCGCAATGAGGTAGCTGTGTGAGTAAGCTCAGCGACCCTAGTGGCCGACACAAACACCTGGCCCATCTAGGAGTGGCACTGCAGTGTCACGCAGGATGGCCCTTCCAAAAAACACCCCCCAAACAGCACATGACGCAAAGAAAAAAAGAGGCGCAATGAGGTAGCTGTGTGACTAAGATAAGCGACCCAAGTGGCCGACACAAACACCTGGCCCATCTAGGAGTGGCACTGCAGTGTCACGCAGGATGGCCCTTCCAAAAAACACCCCCCAAACAGCACATGACGCAAAGAAAAAAAGAGGCGCAATGAGGTAGCTGTGTGACTAAGATAAGCGACCTAAGTGGCCGACACAAACACCTGGCCCATCTAGGAGTGGCACTGCAGTGTCACGCAGGATGGCCCTTTCAATAACTACTCCCCAAACAGCACATGACGCAAAGAAGAAAAAAAAGATGCGCAATGAGGTAGCTGTGTGAGTAAGCTAAGCGACCCTAGTGGCCGACACAAACACCTGGCTCATCTAGGAGTGGCACTGCAGTGTCACGCGGGATGGCCCTTCCGAAAAACACCCCCCAAACAGCACATGACGCAAAGAAGAAAAAAAAGAGGCGTAATGAGGTAGCTGTGTGAGTAAGCTAAGCGACCCTAGTGGCCGACACAAACACCTGGCCCATCTAGGAGTGGCACTGCAGTGTCACGCAGGATGGCCCTTCCAAAAAACACCCCCCAAACAGCACATGACGCAAAGAAAAAAAGAGGCGCAATGAGGTAGCTGTGTGACTAAGCTAAGCGACCCTAGTGGCCGACACAAACACCTGGCCCATCTAGGAGTGGCACTGCAGTGTCACGCAGGATGGCCCTTCAAAAAACTACTCCCCAAACAGCACATGACGCAAAGAAGAAAAAAAAGATGCGCAATGAGGTAGCTGTGTGACTAAGATAAGCGACCCTAGTGGCCGACACAAACACCTGGCCCATCTAGGAGTGGCACTGCAGTGTCACGCAGGATGGCCCTTCCAAAAAACACCCCCCAAACAGCACATGACGCAAAGAAAAAAAGAGGCGCAATGAGGTAGCTGTGTGACTAAGCTAAGCGACCCTAGTGGCCGACACAAACACCTGGCCCATCTAGGAGAGGCACTGCAGTGTCACGCAGGATGGCCCTTCAAAAAACTACTCCCCAAACAGCACATGACGCAAAGAAGAAAAAAAAGATGTGCAATGAGGTAGCTGTGTGACTAAGATAAGCGACCCAAGTGGCCGACACAAACACCTGGCCCATCTAGGAGTGGCACTGAAGTGTCACGCAGGATGGCCCTTCCAAAAACTACTCCCCAAACAGCACATGACGCAAAGAAAAATGAAAGAAAAAAGGTGCAAGATGGAATTGTCCTTGGGCCCTCCCACCCACCCTTATGTTGTATAAACAGGACATGCACACTTTAACCAACCCATCATTTCAGTGACAGGGTCTGCCACACGACTGTGACTGAAATGACGGGTTGGTTTGGACCCCCACCAAAAAAGAAGCAATTAATCTCTCCTTGCACAAACTGGCTCTACAGAGGCAAGATGTCCACCTCATCATCATCCTCCGATATATCACCGTGTACATCCCCCTCCTCACAGATTATCAATTCGTCCCCACTGGAATCCACCATCTCAGCTCCCTGTGTACTTTGTGGAGGCAATTGCTGCTGGTGAATGTCTCCACGGAGGAATTGATTATAATTCATTTTAATGAACATCATCTTCTCCACATTTTCTGGATGTAACCTCGTACGCCGATTGCTGACAAGGTGAGCGGCGGCACTAAACACTCTTTCGGAGTACACACTTGTGGGAGGGCAACTTAGGTAGAATAAAGCCAGTTTGTGCAAGGGCCTCCAAATTGCCTCTTTTTCCTGCCAGTATAAGTACGGACTGTCTGACGTGCCTACTTGGATGCGGTCACTCATATAATCCTCCACCATTCTTTCAATGGTGAGAGAATCATATGCAGTGACAGTAGACGACATGTCCGTAATCGTTGTCAGGTCCTTCAGTCCGGACCAGATGTCAGCATCAGCAGTCGCTCCAGACTGCCCTGCATCACCGTCAACGGGTGGGCTCGGAATTCTGAGCCTTTTCCTCGCACCCCCAGTTGCGGGAGAATGTGAAGGAGGAGATGTTGACAGGTCGCGTTCCGCTTGACTTGACAATTTTGTCACCAGCAGTTCTTTGAACCCCAGCAGACTTGTGTCTGCCGGAAAGAGAGATCCAAGGTAGGTTTTAAATCTAGGATCGAGCACGGTGGCCAAAATGTAGTGCTCTGATTTCAACAGATTGACCACCCGTGAATCCTTGTTAAGCGAATTAAGGGCTCCATCCACAAGTCCCACATGCCTAGCGGAATCGCTCTGTGTTAGCTCCTCCTTCAATGTCTCCAGCTTCTTCTGCAAAAGCCTGATGAGGGGAATGACCTGACTCAGGCTGGCAGTGTCTGAACTGACTTCACGTGTGGCAAGTTCAAAAGGTTGCAGAACCTTGCACAACGTTGAAATCATTCTCCACTGCGCTTGAGACAGGTGCATTCCACCTCCTATATCGTGCTCAGTTGTATAGGCTTGAATGGCCTTTTGCTGCTCCTCCAACCTCTGAAGCATATAGAGGGTTGAATTCCACCTCGTTACCACTTCTTGCTTCAGATGATGGCAGGGCAGGTTCAGGCGTTTTTGGTGGTGCTCCAGTCTTCTGTACGTGGTGCCTGTACGCCGAAAGTGTCCCGCAATTCTTCTTGCCAACGACAGCATCTCTTGCACGCCTCTCTCGTTTTTTAAATAATTCTGCACCACCAAATTCAAGGTATGTGCAAAACATGGGACGTGCTGGAATTTGCCCAGATTTAATGCACACACAATATTGCTGGCGTTGTCCGATGCCACAAATCCACAGGAGAGTCCAATTGGGGTAAGCCATTCCGCGATGATCTTCCTCAGTTGCCGTAAGAGGTTTTCAGCTGTGTGCGTATTCTGGAAAGCGGTGATACAAAGCGTAGCCTGCCTAGGAAAGAGTTGGCGTTTGCGAGATGCTGCTACTGGTGCCGCCGCTGCTGTTCTTGCGGCGGGAGTCCATACATCTACCCAGTGGGCTGTCACAGTCATATAGTCCTGAGCCTGCCCTGCTCCACTTGTCCACATGTCCGTGGTTAAGTGGACATTGGGTACAACTACATTTTTTAGGACACTGGTGACTCTTTTTCTGAGGTCTGTGTACATTTTCGGTATCGCCTGCCTAGAGAAATGGAACCTAGATGGTATTTGGTACCGGGGACACAGTACCTCCAACAAGTCTCTAGTTGGCTCTGCAGTAATGATGGATACCGGAACCACGTTTCTCACCGCCCAGGATGCCAAGGCCTCAGTTATCCGCTTTGCAGCAGGATGACTGCTGTGATATTTCATCTTCCTCGCAAAGGACTGTTGGACAGTCAATTGCTTGATGGAAGTAGTAAAAGTGGTCTTACGACTTCCCCTCTGGGATGACCATCGACTCCCAGCAGCAACAACAGCAGCGCCAGCAGCAGTAGGCGTTACACGCAAGGATGCATCGGAGGAATCCCAGGCAAGAGAGGACTCGTCAGAATTGCCAGTGACATGGCCTGCAGGACTATTGGCATTCCTGGGGAAGGAGGAAATTGACACTGAGGGAGTTGGTGGGGTGGTTTGCGTGAGCTTGATTACAAGAGGAAGGGATTTACTGGTCAGTGGACTGCTTCCGCTGTCGCCCAAAGTTTTGGAACTTGTCACTGACTTATGATGAATGCGCTGCAGGTGACGTATAAGGGAGGATGTTCCGAGGTGGTTAACGTCCTTACCCCTACTTATTACAGCTTGACAAAGGCAACACACGCTTAACAAATGTTGTCCGCATTTCTGTTGAAATACTTCCACACCGAAGAGCTGATTTTTTTGGTATTTTCACCAGGCATGTCAATGGCCCTATTCCTCCCACGGACAACAGGTGTCTCCCCGGGTGCGTGACTTAAACAAACCACCTCACCATCAGAATCATCCTGGTCAATTTCCTCCCCAGCGCCAGCAACACCCATATCCTCCTCATCCTGGTGTACTTCAACACTGACATCTTCAATCTGACTATCAGGAACTGGACTGCGGGTGCTCCTTCCAACACTTGCAGGGGGCGTGCAAATGGTGGAAGGCGCATGCTCTTCACGTCCAGTGTTGGGAAGGTCAGGCATCGCAACCGACACAATTGGACTCTCCTTGTGGATTTGTGATTTCGAAGAACGCACAGTTCTTTGCTGTGCTTTTGCCAGCTTGAGTCTTTTCATTTTTCTAGCGAGAGGCTGAGTGCTTCCATCCTCATGTGAAGCTGAACCACTAGCCATGAACATAGGCCAGGGCCTCAGCCGTTCCTTGCCACTCCGTGTGGTAAATGGCATATTGGCAAGTTTACGCTTCTCCTCCGACAATTTTATTTTAGATTTTTGAGTCCTTTTTTTACTGATATTTGGTGTTTTGGATTTTACATGCTCTGTACTATGACATTGGGCATCGGCCTTGGCAGACGACGTTGCTGGCATTTCATCGTCTCGGCCATGACTAGTGGCAGCAGCTTCAGCACGAGGTGGAAGTCGATCTTGATCTTTCCCTATTTTTGGAACCTCAACATTTTTGTTCTCCATATTTTAATAGGCACAACTAAAAGGCACCTCAGGTAAACAATGGAGATGGATGGATACTAGTATACTTATGGATGGACGAGCGACTGCCGACACAGAGGTAGCTACAGCCGTGGACTACCGTACTGCGTCTGCTGCTAATATAGACTGGATGATAATGATATAAAAAATATATATATATCACTACTGCAGCCGGACAGGTATATATTATATAATGACGGACCTGCTGGACACTGTCAGCACTGCAGACTCCTAAAGTAAGCTACTAGTATCAAGAAGATAGAAAAAAAAAACACAACAGGTAGGTGGTATACAATTATGGATGGACGAGCGACTGCCGACACAGAGGTAGCTACAGCCGTGGACTACCGTACTGCGTCTGCTGCTAATATAGACTGGATGATAATGATATAAAAAATATATATATATCACTACTGCAGCCGGACAGGTATATATTATATAATGACGGACCTGCTGGACACTGTCAGCACTGCAGACTCCTAAAGTAAGCTACTAGTATCAAGAAGATAGAAAAAAAAAAAACACAACAGGTAGGTGGTATACAATTATGGATGGACGAGCGACTGCCGACACAGAGGTAGCTACAGCCGTGGACTACCGTACTGCGTCTGCTGCTAATATAGACTGGATGATAATGATATAAAAAATATATATATATCACTACTGCAGCCGGACAGGTATATATTATATAATGACGGACCTGCTGGACACTGTCAGCACTGCAGACTCCTAAAGTAAGCTACTAGTATCAAGAAGATAGAAAAAAAAAAACACAACAGGTAGGTGGTATACAATTATGGATGGACGAGTGACTGCCGACACAGAGGTAGCTACAGCCGTGGACTACCGTACTGCGTCTGCTGCTAATATAGACTGGATGATAATGATATAAAAAATATATATATATCACTACTGCAGCCGGACAGGTATATATTATATAATGACGGACCTGCTGGACACTGTCAGCACTGCAGACTCCTAAAGTAAGCTACTAGTATCAAGAAGATAGAAAAAAAAAAAACACCACAGGTAGGTGGTATACAATTATGGATGGACGAGCGACTGCCGACACAGAGGTAGCTACAGCCGTGGACTACCGTACTGCATCTGCTGCTAATATAGACTGGATGATAATGATATAAAAAATATATATATATCACTACTGCAGCCGGACAGGTATATATTATATAATGACGGACCTGCTGGACACTGTCAGCACTGCAGACTCCTAAAGTAAGCTACTAGTATCAAGAAGATAGAAAAAAAAAAAAACACAACAGGTAGGTGGTATACAATTATGGATGGACGAGCGACTGCCGACACAGAGGTAGCTACAGCCGTGGACTACCATACTGCGTCTGCTGCTAATATAGACTGGATGATAATGATATAAAAAATATATATATATCACTACTGCAGGACAGGTATATATTATATAATGACGGACCTGCTGGACACTGTCAGCAGAATGCGTTTATAGAATAAAAACACCACACGACGAGTGTTTAACTTTTTCAGGCAGACAATCACAATATACTGGTGGTCAGTGGTCACTGGTCAGTCACACTGGCAGTGGCACTCTGGCAGCAAAAGTGTGCACTGTTAATGTACTCCTGCTATAACTGCTCCCCAGTCTCCCCCACAATTAAGCTGTGTGAGCAGTGAGCACTCAGCACAGTCAGATATACATAGATGATGCAGCACACTGAGGCTGAGCACAGATATGTTATACTGAGTCACTGTGTATCGTTTTTTTTTCAGGCAGAGAACGGATTATATTAAATAATAATAAAACTGCACTGGTGGTCACTGGTCAGTCACTAGTAAACTCTGCACTCTCTGAGTACTCCTAAGCTCCAGTAAATCAAGTGTCTCACTCTCACTCTCTATCTATTTCTATTCTAAACGGAGAGGACGCCAGCCACGTCCTCTCCCTATCAATCTCAATGCACGTGTGAAAATGGCGGCGACGCGCGGCTCCTTATATAGAATCCGAGTCTCGCGATAGAATCCGAGCCTCGCGAGAATCCGACAGCGGGATGATGACGTTCGGGCGCGCTCGGGTTAACCGAGCAAGGCGGGAAGATCCGAGTCTGCCTCGGACCCGTGTAAAAAGGCTGAAGTTCGGGGGGGTTCGGATTCCGAGGAACCGAACCCGCTCATCACTAATAGTATCCCCTAGGTCGTTGGTGCTGCACTAATGATTTATCGGAATTGGATGGAATCGGATGAAAAAAGTGTGTTTTTTGTGCATATGATATATCGCATGCGAAGTATCACAGGGAAGTTTGACTGGCATTCTCAGGACACTCCCAGCCCCTGTAGCCCTCTATCCAGCACATCAAATATATCTCATGGTACAGTTGTATGCCGTACGATATATTGCATGCGATGTATTGCGGCTTCATCAATCTCATGCGATATATCTTATGCAAAAATAGCACAAAAGTGCCAAATCATATGGTATCACTCCCGGGAATGTCCCGGGGGAGTTCAAGGGAAATAACATCCGACTTCAGCCTCAGACATATCGTTGTAGTGTATGGGGCCCTTTAGACTGGGGAATGAGAGGCCCACTAGGGAATGCAGTGGTAGGGCACCATGTTTACAGGTGTGGCTAATCTCCAGAGGGTTGTGGTCAGCCACCACATTGGTTAGCCTAACAATTAACAAGAGCATGGTCTGGGCTCCTTGATAACTATACATAGTAAATACTGCTAGTGCATGCCTGATAATGTACCAGATTAATGACAACAATGCACAGTAGAAAATACACCATAGTCCTGGGCAGTATTAGGTAACATATGTATAATGTATATTGCAAGTGCACAGTCTGGAACCTGATCCCTAGAGGAGGAGATGGACCCATAGGCAGTGGGCCCTCTGGGGGGTTTCCCCTGTACTCCTCTAGGCCAGTCCAACCCTGAATTTGAGTCTCTAACTTGGAAATGTGGAATGTTAATGATTACCCATTCTTGATTTAAAGGTATAGTAACAAAAGTGGAAAAAAAAAAACATAATATCAGGTATCTTGGTTACATAAAAACTGTTCTGACATTCATTTTTTTATTTCTTATTTTTATTATTTATTTATTTATTTATTTATTATGGAACAGTTGTTCGATTACCAACACAATGAAAGTGAAGGATCTCGGTAAATGGCTGTAACTCTTGCTTATGAAGGTGCAAATGGCATTACAAATGTTCTTTTACTTACCTTAGATGCACCCACTTTATGTAGCTTTCCCTATCTTTTATTAGGCTGCAATATATTTCCTTCCCCCACGAAAGTACTTGAATTTTTGGTGCCCTTCACTATGATGGAGTAAAGCACTTTTAGTGGTTTATAAATTACCCTTCTGTCATTTGCTTATTGTAGAAACCAATGTTAAACAATTGTTGGTCGTGCTTCCAGCCTAATGCAATGTTTTATAATAACTCCCAAGCCATTGTATTTGGGCCAAACAGCACATGGGGCCTATTGCCAAAGAAAAACATGCATCTGAAGGTTTCCTGAATCTGACATTACGTTTCTTCAGGTAGCAATTGAAAATACCAATTACTGAGGATAAAACAAATATTCATTATTCAGACAGATTGAAAAAAATGAAATGTATGTGTTACTATGTGCTGCTCCAGAGCAGATACTGATTAGGGACTAGGGAGTATAATATTGCTAATCATTTCAAATCAGAGACTAGTTTAGAAGGGCAGACAGACTGTGGTGCCCAGTATTTGTGAACTATGAATTTTAACCTATGCATAAAATTATACTTCTGTTCATTGGATTACCTCTGCTTTGGAATCATTACATTATTCTCCATTCATATGATGTTTGCTGATAATAATTGTAATAAATGCTTTAGGGGCAGATGTGGATGTTCTTGTGATTGCTGTTGCTATCTTTTGCCATACACAATTGCGATTATATGCTAATATGGGCAGAAGCTAACCTGAGCATAGGGACGCCCACTGGGACACCCACTGTTGCATCATTTCCATCTGACGGCGTACAGATGCTGATATATTGGTACCATCGACACAAATTGGGTCATGTTGGAAAGTCTGACTGCCTCTGAAGACACGCAGGCTAAGTTCTCCCAGGATGCAGAGGGCTCCCCAGTAGCATGTAAGATCACAACTGCCAATTTATACATGCCCAGAAAATCCAAACCCACAGAACCTGACCTTAGCATTCTACCTTCCCCTGTTTTGTAGAATGGTCCGCGTTTTTCCCTCCGAAAATGCCACAGCATGTCAATCAGGCTGCAGGTAATGAGGACTGCAAATGATCATGCAGAACCAGTTCTGCACATGTGTAGACCCACAAACACTGGAGATGCCAATCACTCATACCTCCCAACTTCAGAAGGCGGTGATGCGGGATCTGGTTTGCCTCCAAAATAATTATGCTCGAAAAGGTGTGGTGCCTCACATTGAGGGGGCAGGGCCTCGCTGTATGACCCCTATTACGTTCCCTGAGCAGCCCCTGTCTCGCCTCCCTGCCCGTGTGAGCGGGATCTATTCAGTGATCACCGGCTGCTTTACACAGCAGAGCAGCAGTGATTACAGGCTCTTCCATCTCCCATGGGCGGGACAGTGTACTGCTGAAATTAGGACAGTTGGGAGGTATGCCCTCATTGGATTTATGCACATCACATCTTACACACATATCACATGTAACCATCTGCAACATTGTTTTACCCAGGTGCAAAGTCACTTGTTTTTTTTCTTCACTTTCAACTCAGAATCAGCTCCATGACTTTACTACATTGATTTATTTCATATAGCATTGCTTTCTAAAAAGGATTACAACATGACAAAATATGACCTATTACTCAGATTAACCGGGCACTCTTTGTTCTACACTGCTTTGCAATATATTGGACAACTGTGCTGTTTTATTTGTACTGCATTCCCTATAACTTGACCTTTGAAATTATCCAGATCCTGAAATACAGCTTCTAGTTCAGACTGTTTACCGGATACCATCAAACAAATACAAATTTTCTGGCTTATATTTTTTCTGCATATAGGACCTGTCTTATAACACCACTTTAGAGTGTGCTATAAGCAGGAGACATTTGTGAACTTCCGAGTACAGTAATGGCTTTCTTCCTACCATGGACATTCATTTTAGAGATGAGTGGGTTCAGTTCTCAGAGAACCGAACCCCCCCAAACTTTGGCTTCCGAGTACGGATCCGATCTTCCCTCTTGACTTGGAAACCCAAACTTGGCAAAACGTCATCATCCTGCTGTCGGATTCTCGCGGGATTTGGATTCCATATAAGGAGCCGCGCGTAGCGGGCATTTTCACTCCAGTCTCGGAGAGTGAGAGGACGTGTACTATTCAGTGTGCTCAGTCTCTGTTTATTCGGGCGGGAAAGTGGGTTGACAAGTGTTATGCTGCTCCGTCCAGTCCATATATCCAGTGTAGCTGTATAAAGTGGTGCTGTGTTGTGCAGACCAGTCCAGTGTAGTCACTCAGTGTATTGTGCTGCATCAGTCCAGGCAGTCACAGTGTTGGTGTTCTCTGCTGCCATATATCCAGTGTCCTGTGTCATCAGTAATTCCAGTGACGATATACGCTGCTGCTATATATATACACTGCTGCAGTATAACAAATTACAATTATATTATTATTAAAAAGCTGTTGGGCTGTATCAGACCAGTGGTAGTGTGTGTCCTGTGTCATCAGTAATTCCAGTGACGATATACGCTGCTGCTATATATATCCACTGCTGCAGTATAACAAATTACTTACAATTATATTATTATTAAAAAGCTGCTGGGCTGCATCAGACCAGTGGTAGTGTGTCCTGTGTCATCAGTAATTCCAGTGACGATATACGCTGCTGCTATATATATTCACTGCTGCAGTATAACAATTATAACAACCTGTTAGGCTGCATCAGACCATTTGTAGTGCCCTGTGTCATCAGTAATTCCAGTCATTCCAGTGACGCATATTGTCTCTTATAACTCCCAAAAAATAATGAAGAACAAAAAATTTAAGGAGAAAATAGGGAAAGATCAAGAAGAACCACTTCCTCCTAGTTCTGAAGCTGCTGCCACTAGCCATGACATAGCCGATAAAATACCATCAACGTCGTCTGCCAAGGCTGATGCCCAATGTGATAGTAGAGGGCGTGTAAAATCCAAAAAGCCAAAGTTCAGTAAAAAGAACCAAAAAAATTAAATTTAAATTGTCTGATGAGAAACGTAAACTTGCCAATATGCCATTTACGACACGGAGTGGCAAGGAACGGCTGAGGCCCTGGCCTATGTTCATGGCTAGTGGTTCAGCTTCACATGACGATGGAAGCCCTCATCCTCCCGCTAGAAAAATTAAAAGAGTTAAGCTGTAAAGAGCACAGAAAAGAACTGTGTGCTCTGAGATGGTATCACAAATCCCCAAGGAGAGTCCAAGTGTGTCGGTGGTTGCGATGCCTGACCTTCCCAACACTGGACGGGAAGATGTGGCTCCTTCCACCATTTGCACGCCCCCTGCAAGTGCTGGAAGGAGCACCCACAGTCCAGTTCCTGATATTCAAATTGAAGATGTCACTGTTGAAGTACATCAGGATGAGGATATGGGTGTTGCTGGCGCTGAGGAGGAAGTTGACGATGAGGATTCTGATGGTGATGTGGTTTGTTTAAGTCAGGCACCGGGGGAGACACCTGTTGTCCTTGGGACGAAGAAGCCCATTGTGATGCCTGGGCAAACTACCAAAAAAGCCACCTCTTCGGTGTGGAATTAGTTCTCCTCATTCCGGACAACAGGTGTCAAGCCATCTGTTGCCTCTGTCAATCTGTAATAAGTAGGGGTAAGGATGTTAACCACCTAGGAACATCCTCCCGTATATGTCAGAAGTCACTGTCAAGTTCAGAAACTTTGGGTAAGAGCGTAAGCAGTCCACTGACACCTAAATCCCTTCTTCCTCCTGTACCCAAGCTCCTGCAAGCCACGCCACCAACTCCATCAACGTCAACTTCCTCAATCCGGAACGTCCGTAGTACTGCAGGCCCTGTCACTGTCAAGACTGAGGAGTCCTCTTCTAACCGGGATTCCTCCGTAGGATCCTTGAGTGGTACGCCTGCTGTTGTTGTTGCCGCTGCTGTTGTTTCTACTGGGAGTCGATCATCATCCCAGAGGGGAAGTCGGAAGACCACTCGTACTACTTCCAGTAAGCAATTGACTGTCCAACAGTCCTTTGTGAGGAAGATGAAATATGACAGCAGTCATCCTTTTGCAAAGAAGATAACTGAGGCCTTGACAGCTATGTTTGTGTTAGAGGTGCGTCCGGTATCCACCATTAGTTCAGAGTCACTTAAAGATTTGTTTGAGTTACTGTGTCCCCGGTATCAATTCCCATCTAGGTTCCACTTCTCTAGGCAGGCGATACCGAGAATGTACACAGACGTCAGAAAAAGAGTCACCAGAGTCCTAAAAAATGCGGTTGTATCCACTGTCCACTTAACCACGGACATGTGGACAAGTGGAACAGGGCAGACTAAGGACTATATGACTGTAACAGTCCACTGGGTAGATGTATGGCCTCCCGCAGTGGCACCAGTAGCAGCATCTTGCAAACGCCAACTCATTCCTAGGCAGGCTACGCTATGTATCACCGCTTTCCATAAGAGGCACACAGCTGACAACCTCTTAGGGAAACTGAGGAACATCATTGCAGAATGGCTTACCCCAATTGGACTCTCCTGAGGATTTGTGATATCGGACAACGCCACCAATATTGTGCGTGCATTACAACTGGACAAATTCCAGCACATCCCATGTTTTGCACATACAATTAATTTGGTGGTGCAGAATTTTTTTAAAAATGACAGGGGTGTGCAGGAGATGCTGTCGGTGGCCCGAAAAATTGTGGGCCACTTTCGGCATTCTGCCACTGCGTGCAGAAGACTGGAGCGCCTGCAAACACTCCTGAACCTGCCCCGCCATCAACTGAAGCAAGAGGTGGTAACGAGGTGGAATTCAACACTCTATATGCTTCAGAGGATGGAGGAGCAGCAAAAGGCCATTCAAGCCTATACATCCACCTACGATATAGGCAAAGGAGGGGTAATGCACCTGACTCAAGCGCAGTGGAGAATGATTTCCATCTTGTGCAAGGTTCTCCAACCCTTCGAACTTGCCACACGTGAAGTCAGTTCAGACACTGCCAGCTTGAGTCAGGTCATTCCCCTCATCAGGCTTTTGCAGAAGCAGCTGGATAAATTGAAGGAGTTAAGACGGAGCGATTCTGCAAAGTATGTGGTACTTGTGGATGGAGCCCTTAATTCGCTTTGCCAGGATTCAAGGGTGGTCAATCTGTTGAAATCAGAGCACTACATTTTGGCCACCGTGCTCGATCCTAGGTTTAAAGCCTACGTTGTATGTCTCTTTCCAGCAGACACAAGTGTGCAGAGGTGCAAACACCTGCTGGTTAGTAGATTGTCAACTCAAGCGGAATGTGACCCGTCAACAGCTCCTCCTTCAATTTCTCCCGCCACTGGGGCTGCAAGGAAAAGGATAACATTTCCTAGCCCACCCACTGGCGGTGATGCAGGGCAGTCAGGAGCGAAAGCTGACATCTGGTCCGGACTGAAGGACCTGCCAACGATTACTGACATGTCTACAGTCACTGCATATGATTCTGTCACCATTGAAAGAATGGTGGAGGATTATATGAGTGACAGCATCCAAGTAGGCATGTCAGACAGTCCGTACGTATACTGGCAGGAAAAAGAGGCAATTTGGAGGCCCTTGCACAAACTGGCTTTATTTTACCTAAGTTGCTCCCTCTCCAGTGTGTACTCCGAAAGAGTGTTTAGTGCAGCCAGTAACCTTGTCAGTGATCGGCATAAGAGGTTACTTCCAGAAAATGTGGAGAAGATGATGTTCATCAAAATGAATTATGAAGTCTTCCGGGAAGACCTTTACCAGCAATTGCCTCCAGAACGTACACAGGAACCTGTGATGGTGGATTCCAGTGGGGACGAATTAATACTGAGTGAGCAGGATGTACACGGTGAAAGGGGTGAGGAATCGGAGGATGATGATGAGGTGGACATCTTGCCTCTGTAGAGCCAGTTTGTACAAGGAGAGATTGATTGCTTCTTTTTTGGTGGGGGCCAAAACAAACCAGTCATTTCAGCCACAGTCGTGTGGCAGACACTGTCGCTGATATGATTGGTTTGTTAAAGTGTGCATGTCCTGTTTATACAACATAAGGATGGGTGGGAGTTCCCAAGGACAATTCCATCTTGCACCTCTTTTTCTTCTTTGCATCATGGCCCTCATTCCGAGTTGTTCGCTCGCAAGCTGCTTTTAGCAGCTTTGCACACGCTAAGCCGCCGCCTACTGGGAGTGAATCTTAGCATAGTAGATTTGCGAACGAAAGATTAGCAGATTTGCGAATAGACAGTTCTTAGCAGTTTCTGAGTAGCTCGAGACTTACTCTGCCAATGCTATCAGTTCAGTCAGTTTCGTTCCTGGTTTGACGTCACAAACACACCCAGCGTTCGCCCAGTCACTCCCCCGTTTCTCCAGCCACTCCCGTGTTTTTCCCAGAAACTGCAGCGTTTTTCCGCACATTCCCATAAAATGGGCAGTTTCCGCCCAGAAACACACACTTCCTGTCAATCACACTACGATCACCAGAACGAAGAAAAAACCTTGTAATGTTGTGAGTAAAATACCAAACTTAATAGCAAATTTACTTGGCGCAGTCGCACTGTGGACATTGCGCATGCGCATTAGCGACTAATCGCTCCGTTGCGAAAAAAAAATAACGAGCGATCAACTCGGAATGACCACCCATGTGCTGTTTGGGGAAGAGTTTTTTTTAAGTGCCATTCTGTCTGTAACTGCAGTGCCACTCCTAGATGGGCCAGGTGTTTGTGCTGCACACTTGTGTCATTTAGCTTGGCCATCTAGCTACCTAATTGCTAGAGATGAGCGCCTGAAATTTTTCGGGTTTTGTGTTTTGGTTTTGGGTTCGGTTCCGCGGCCGTGTTTTGGGTTCGAACGCGTTTTGGCAAAACCTCACCGAATTATTTTTGTCGGATTCGGGTGTGTTTTGGATTCGGGTGTTTTTTTCAAAAAACCCTAAAAAACAGCTTAAATCATAGAATTTGGGGGTAATTTTGATCCCAAAGTATTATTAACCTCAAAAAACATAATTTACACTCATTTTCAGCCTATTCTGAACACATCACACCTCACAATATTATTTTTAGTCCTAAAATTTGCACCGAGGTCGCTGTGTGAGTAAGATAAGCGACCCTAGTGGCCGACACAAACACCGGGCCCATCTAGGAGTGGCACTGCAGTGTCACGCAGGATGTCCCTTCCAAAAAACCCTCCCCAAACAGCACATGACGCAAAGAAAAAAAGAGGCGCAATGAGGTAGCTGTGTGAGTAAGATTAGCGACCCTAGTGGCCGACACAAACACCGGGCCCATCTAGGAGTGGCACTGCAGTGTCACGCAGGATGGCCCTTCCAAAAAACCCTCCCCAAACAGCACATGACGCAAAGAAAAAAAGAGGCGCAATGAGGTAGCTGACTGTGTGAGAAAGATAAGCGACCCTAGTGGCCGACACAAACACCGGGCCCATCTAGGAGTGGCACTGCAGTGTCACGCAGGATGGCCCTTCCAAAAAACCCTCCCCAAACAGCACATGACGCAAAGAAAAAAAGAGGCGCAATGAGGTAGCTGACTGTGTGAGTAAGATTAGCGACCCTAGTGGCCGACACAAACACCGGGCACATCTAGGAGTGGCACTGCAGTGTCACGCAGGATGTCCCTTCCAAAAAACCCTCCCCAAACAGCACATGACGCAAAGAAAAAAAGAGGCGCAATGAGGTAGCTGTGTGAGTAAGATTAGCGACCCTAGTGGCCGACACAAACACCGGGCCCATCTAGGAGTGGCACTGCAGTGTCACGCAGGATGTCCCTTCCAAAAAACCCTCCCCAATCAGCACATGATGCAAAGAAAAAGAAAAGAAAAAAGAGGTGCAAGATGGAATTATCCTTGGGCCCTCCCACCCACCCTTATGTTGTATAAACAAAACAGGACATGCACACTTTAACCAACCCATCATTTCAGTGACAGGGTCTGCCACACGACTGTGACTGATATGACGGGTTGGTTTGGACCCCCCCCAAAAAAGAAGCAATTAATCTCTCCTTGCACAAACTGGCTCTACAGAGGCAAGATGTCCACCTCATCTTCACCCTCCGATATATCACCGTGTACATCCCCCTCCTCACAGATTATCAATTCGTCCCCACTGGAATCCACCATCTCAGCTCCCTGTGTACTTTGTGGAGGCAATTGCTGCTGGTCAATGTCTCCGCGGAGGAATTGATTATAATTCATTTTAATGAACATCATCTTCTCCACATTTTCTGGATGTAACCTCGTACGCCGATTGCTGACAAGGTGAGCGGCGGCACTAAACACTCTTTCGGAGTACACACTTGTGGGAGGGCAACTTAGGTAGAATAAAGCCAGTTTGTGCAAGGGCCTCCAAATAGCCTCTTTTTCCTGCCAGTATAAGTACGGACTGTGTGACGTGCCTACTTGGATGCGGTCACTCATATAATCCTCCACCATTCTATCAATGTTGAGAGAATCATATGCAGTGACAGTAGACGACATGTCCGTAATCGTTGTCAGGTCCTTCAGTCCGGACCAGATGTCAGCATCAGCAGTCGCTCCAGACTGCCCTGCATCACCGCCAGCGGGTGGGCTCGGAATTCTGAGCCTTTTCCTCGCACCCCCAGTTGCGGGAGAATGTGAAGGAGGAGATGTTGACAGGTCGCGTTCCGCTTGACTTGACAATTTTGTCACCAGCAGGTCTTTCAACCCCAGCAGACCTGTGTCTGCCGGAAAGAGAGATCCAAGGTAGGCTTTAAATCTAGGATCGAGCACGGTGGCCAAAATGTAGTGCTCTGATTTCAACAGATTGACCACCCGTGAATCCTTGTTAAGCGAATTAAGGGCTGCATCCACAAGTCCCACATGCCTAGCGGAATCGCTCCGTGTTAGCTCCTTCTTCAATGCCTCCAGCTTCTTCTGCAAAAGCCTGATGAGGGGAATGACCTGACTCAGGCTGGCAGTGTCTGAACTGACTTCACGTGTGGCAAGTTCAAAGGGCATCAGAACCTTGCACAACGTTGAAATCATTCTCCACTGCACTTGAGACAGGTGCATTCCATCTCCTATATCGTGCTCAATTGTATAGGCTTGAATGGCCTTTTGCTGCTCCTCCAACCTCTGAAGCATATAGAGGGTTGAATTCCACCTCGTTACCACTTCTTGCTTCAGATGATGGCAGGGCAGGTTCAGTAGTTTTTGGTGGTGCTCCAGTCTTCTGTACGTGGTGCCTGTACGCCGAAAGTGTCCCGCAATTTTTCTGGCCACCGACAGCATCTCTTGCACGCCCCTGTCGTTTTTTAAAAAATTCTGCACCACCAAATTCAAGGTATGTGCAAAACATGGGACGTGCTGGAATTTGCCCATATTTAATGCACACACAATATTGCTGGCGTTGTCCGATGCCACAAATCCACAGGAGAGTCCAATTGGGGTAAGCCATTCCGCGATGATCTTCCTCAGTTGCCGTAAGAGGTTTTCAGCTGTGTGCGTATTCTGGAAAGCGGTGATACAAAGCGTAGCCTGCCTAGGAAAGAGTTGGCGTTTGCGAGATGCTGCTACTGGTGCCGCCGCTGCTGTTCTTGCGGCGGGAGTCCATACATCTACCCAGTGGGCTGTCACAGTCATATAGTCCTGACCCTGCCCTGCTCCACTTGTCCACATGTCCGTGGTTAAGTGGACATTGGGTACAACTGCATTTTTTAGGACACTGGTGAGTCTTTTTCTGACGTCCGTGTACATTCTCGGTATCGCCTGCCTAGAGAAGTGGAACCTAGATGGTATTTGGTAACGGGGGCACACTGCCTCAATAAATTGTCTAGTTCCCTGTGAACTAACGGCGGATACCGGACGCACGTCTAACACCAACATAGTTGTCAAGGACTCAGTTATCCGCTTTGCAGTAGGATGACTGCTGTGATATTTCATCTTCCTCGCAAAGGACTGTTGAACAGTCAATTGCTTACTGGAAGTAGTACAAGTGGGCTTACGACTTCCCCTCTGGGATGACCATCGACTCCCAGCGGCAACAACAGCAGCGCCAGCAGCAGTAGGCGTTACACGCAAGGATGCATCGGAGGAATCCCAGGCAGGAGAGGACTCGTCAGACTTGCCAGTGACATGGCCTGCAGGACTATTGGCATTCCTGGGGAAGGAGGAAATTGACACTGAGGGAGTTGGTGGGGTGGTTTGCGTGAGCTTGGTTACAAGAGGAAGGGATTTACTGGTCAGTGGACTGCTTCCGCTGTCACCCAAAGTTTTTGAACTTGTCACTGACTTATTATGAATGCGCTGCAGGTGACGTATAAGGGAGGATGTTCCGAGGTGGTTAACGTCCTTACCCCTACTTATTACAGCTTGACAAAGGGAACACACGGCTTGACACCTGTTGTCCGCATTTCTGGTGAAATACCTCCACACCGAAGAGCTGATTTTTTTGGTATTTTCACCTGGCATGTCAACGGCCATATTCCTCCCACGGACAACAGGTGTCTCCCCGGGTGCCTGACTTAAACAAACCACCTCACCATCAGAATCCTCCTGGTCAATTTCCTCCCCAGCGCCAGCAACACCCATATCCTCCTCATCCTGGTGTACTTCAACACTGACATCTTCAATCTGACTATCAGGAACTGGACTGCGGGTGCTCCTTCCAGCACTTGCAGGGGGCGTGCAAATGGTGGAAGGCGCATGCTCTTCACGTCCAGTGTTGGGAAGGTCAGGCATCGCAAACGACACAATTGGACTCTCCTTGTGGATTTGGGATTTCAAAGAACGCACAGTTCTTTGCGGTGCTTTTGCCAGCTTGAGTCTTTTCAGTTTTCTAGCGAGAGGCTGAGTGCTTCCATCCTCATGTGAAGCTGAACCACTAGCCATGAACATAGGCCAGGGCCTCAGCCGTTCCTTGCCACTCCGTGTGGTAAATGGCATATTGGCAAGTTTACGCTTCTCCTCCGACAATTTTATTTTAGGTTTTGGAGTCCTTTTTTTTCTGATATTTGGTGTTTTGGATTTGACATGCTCTGTACTATGACATTGGGCATCGGCCTTGGCAGACGACGTTGCTGGCATTTCATCGTCTCGGCCATGACTAGTGGCAGCAGCTTCAGCACGAGGTGGAAGTGGATCTTGATCTTTCCCTAATTTTGGAACCTCAACTTTTTTGTTCTCCATATTTTATAGGCAGAACTAAAAGGCACCTCAGGTAAACAATGGAGATGGATGGATTGGATACTAGTATACAATTATGGACGGACTGCCACGGTTAGGTGGTATAAAAAAACCACGGTTAGGTGGTATATATTATAATAATAATACAATTATGGATGGACGGACTGCCTGCCGACTGCCGACACAGAGGTAGCCACAGCCGTGAACTACCGCACTGTACACTGGTTGATAAAGAGATAGTAGTATACTCGTAACAACTAGTATGACACTATGACGACGGTATAAAGAATGGAAAAAAAACCACGGTTAGGTGGTATATATTATAATAATAATACAATTATGGATGGACGGACTGCCTGCCGACTGCCGACACAGAGGTAGCCACAGCCGTGAACTACCGCACTGTACACTGGTTGATAAAGAGATAGTAGTATACTCGTAACAACTAGTATGACACTATGACGACGGTATAAAGAATGGAAAAAAAACCACGGTTAGGTGGTATATATTATAATAATACAATTATGGATGGACGGACTGCCTGCCGACTGCCGACACAGAGGTAGCCACAGCCGTGAACTACCGCACTGTACACTGGTTGATAAAGAGATAGTAGTATACTCGTAACAACTAGTATGACACTATGACGACGGTATAAAGAATGGAAAAAAAACCACGGTTAGGTGGTATATATTATAATAATAATACAATTATGGATGGACGGACTGCCTGCCGACTGCCGACACAGAGGTAGCCACAGCCGTGAACTACCGCACTGTACACTGGTTGATAAAGAGATAGTAGTATACTCGTAACAACTAGTATGACACTATGACGACGGTATAAAGAATGGAAAAAAAAACACGGTTAGGTGGTATATATTATAATAATAATACAATTATGGATGGACGGACTGCCTGCCGACTGCCGACACAGAGGTAGCCACAGCCGTGAACTACCGCACTGTACACTGGTTGATAAAGAGATAGTAGTATACTCGTAACAACTAGTATGACACTATGACGACGGTATAAAGAATGGAAAAAAAACCACGGTTAGGTGGTATATATTATAATAATAATACAATTATGGATGGACGGACTGCCTGCCGACTGCCGACACAGAGGTAGCCACAGCCGTGAACTACCGCACTGTACACTGGTTGATAAAGAGATAGTAGTATACTCGTAACAACTAGTATGACACTATGACGACGGTATAAAGAATGGAAAAAAAACCACGGTTAGGTGGTATATATTATAATAATAATACAATTATGGATGGACGGACTGCCTGCCGACTGCCGACACAGAGGTAGCCACAGCCGTGAACTACCGCACTGTACACTGGTTGATAAAGAGATAGTAGTATACTCGTAACAACTAGTATGACACTATGACGACGGTATAAAGAATGAAAAAAAAACCACGGTTAGGTGGTATATATTATAATAATAATACAATTATGGATGGACGGACTGCCTGCCGACTGCCGACACAGAGGTAGCCACAGCCGTGAACTACCGCACTGTACACTGGTTGATAAAGAGATAGTAGTATACTCGTAACAACTAGTATGACACTATGACGGTATAAAGAATGAAAAAAAAACCACGGTTAGGTGGTATATATTATAATAATAATACAATTATGGATGGACGGACTGCCTGCCGACTGCCGACACAGAGGTAGCCACAGCCGTGAACTACCGCACTGTACACTGGTTGATAAAGAGATAGTAGTATACTCGTAACAACTAGTATGACACTATGACGACGGTATAAAGAATGAAAAAAAAACCACGGTTAGGTGGTATATATTATAATAATAATACAATTATGGATGGACGGACTGCCTGCCGACTGCCAACACAGAGGTAGCCACAGCCGTGAACTACCGCACTGTACACTGGTTGATAAAGAGATAGTAGTATACTCGTAACAACTAGTATGACACTATGACGGTATAAAGAATGAAAAAAAAACCACGGTTAGGTGGTATATATTATAATAATAATACAATTATGGATGGACGGACTGCCTGCCGACTGCCGACACAGAGGTAGCCACAGCCGTGAACTACCGCACTGTACACTGGTTGATAAAGAGATAGTAGTATACTCGTAACAACTAGTATGACACTATGACGACGGTATAAAGAAAGAAAAAAAAATACCACGGTTAGGTGGTATATATTGTAATACAATTATGGATGGACGGACTGCCTGCCGAGTTCCGACTGCCGACACAGAGGTAGCCACAGCCGTGAACTACCGCACTGTACTGTGTCTGCTGCTAATATAGACTGGTTGATAAAGAGATAGTATACAATACATACAACAATATACTACTATACTGGTGGTCAGGCACTGGTCACCACTAGTCACACTGGCAGTGGCACTCCTGCAGCAAAAGTGTGCACTGTTTAATTTTAAATTAATATAATATTATGTACTCCTGGGGGCTCCTGCTATAACAACCTGCAGTGCTCCCCAGTCTCCCCCACAATTATTATAAGCTTTGCCTTTTATACATTGATGTGCAGCACACTGGGCTGAGCTGAGTGCACACAGACTGAGTCACACTGTGTGACTGGCTGCTGCTGTGTATCGTTTTTTTTCAGGCAGAGAACGGATATAGCAGAGAACGGATATATTAAAATTAATAAAAGTTAACTAACAACAACTGCACTGGTCACTGTGGTAAACTCTGTCTGACTCTGCACAATCTCTCTCTCTCTTCTAATCTAATTTCTAATGGAGAGGACGCCAGCCACGTCCTCTCCCTATCAATCTCAATGCACGTGTGAAAATGGCGGCGACGCGCGGCTCCTTATATAGAATCCGAGTCTCGCGAGAATCCGACAGCGTCATGATGACGTTCGGGCGCGCTCGGGTTAACCGAGCAAGGCGGGAGGATCCGAGTCTGCTCGGACCCGTGAAAAAAACATGAAGTTCGTGCGGGTTCGGTTTCAGAGAAACCGAACCCGCTCATCTCTACTAATTGCACCTCTTTTTCTTCTTTGCATCATGTGATGTTTGGGGACTAGTTTTTTTTAAGTCCCATCCTGTCTGTAACTGCAGTGCCACTCCTAGATGGGCCAGGTGTTTGTGCTGCACACTTGTGTCGCTTAGCTTAGTCATACAGCCACCTCAGTGCAACTTTTAGACCTAAAAACAATATTGTGAGGTGTGAGGTGTTCAGAATAGACTGGAAATTAGTGGAAATTATTGTTATTGAGGTTAATAATACTGTAGGATCAATTTTAGCTGTTTTTATGGGTTTTTAAAAAAAATCATCCAGATCCAAAACCAAAACACGAAAGGGTGGTTTTGGCAAAACCAAGCCAAAACCAAAACACGAAAATGGAATTAGAACCAAAACACAAAACACGAAAAGTGCCAGCCGCACATATTCCTAATTTTACTGTAACCCTGTTTGCCTGGTTGGTGATGGGTGAACTATTAGAATGACCTGTGCAGAGCATTGGATCAGCTTCTCAGCTGCACCTCTCCCTCACAACTGATTTCTGTGGATGAACAGCAAACGTTCATCCCTGCGATGCATGCTAGTGACAAAAGCAAATATATATACTGTGGTATCTAACTTAATCTAGGCTGCAATATTGTGGCCCGAATATATATGCAAATATTCAGCAGCAAAATTGTGGCCTAACATCTATTTATTTTGAGTTACATATACAGATGTAGCCACCTTTATCTTGACTGTTTCTCCGCCGAGACGGGCGTTTAGTCACGCTAAGGCGATAGCTGAGTTTAATCACAGGTAGGCGCGTTGAGGCGATCTAGATACTCATCATGCATTACACATCTCCACCACTGTGTGGCTAATGCTCCACTAATCCAGTACTTTCGATCGTACAGTATAGCGGTGGATTGATCTACAGCTCTGGCAATACTGTAGGCGTAACGGGAGGCGGTGGAAAAAGTATGGAGTACTGTATGTGTATGGAGACGCAACTACAGTAATTGTGTAAAAGGAAGAATGTACAGGACAATGTATAAACACCGTGCTTTTAAAATACATGAGCGTCTGGGAATGGAGGGCTACAGTAGCTAGCAGGAGGCGGTGGAAAATACCGTGCTTTACAAATGCGAGCGTCCGAGTCCTCTAAGGCATAAACCAACACCAATGGGGTGGGGGCCGGGCGCTGTTTGCAGTACTTTCACACATGAAATTGGGAGTCTCTCATGAGGCGTCATGGGCTAGGGGTGAAGGCTCCCACCTCCCACGCTGGGGGTCCTGGGTTCGAGACGTGATGTGCCTTTTTTTTTTTTTTTATTGTAATAATACACTGTATTATTTTATCTACATTGTAAGACAGTCAATGGAAAGGTGCACACAAGTTACATATAAATCAGAGTACATCTGCAGGAGTGATTCTTTACGCTAAATGCAACTAAACAGCGGGAATGAAATGAGGGTATTCTGACGCTACTAACTGAGCAAAACAGTACTGTAGATCTTCAGCGTTTGTGTATTGCACATGACCTGAATTCCCTCCCTGTGCAGGCTCCCAGGGGGGAAGGGCGATGGGGGTAGGGGGAGACGATGGGAAATACTGTACTGTGCCTTTGAAATGCAATTACATGAGCGTCCGAGTCCACTACGGCATACTGTAAACCAACACCAATGGGAAGGAAATGCCAACCATTTTTTTTATGTGTTCCCGTGACATTCATTTTAAAAAAAAAATTTTTCTCTCTAATACATCCAATGGAAGGATGCACACAGGTTTCACATAAATCAAAGTACATCTGCAGGAGCGATTCTTTACGCTAAATGCAACTGCACAACGGCAATGAGTAGAAATGAGTGTATTCTGACGCTACTAAGTGAGCAAAACAGTACTATACAGTAGATATTCGGCGTTTGTGTATTGCACATGACCTGAATTCCCTCCCTGTCTACTGCATGATCTGTGCAGGCTCCCAGGGGGGAAGGGCAATAGGCTAGCAGGAGGCGGTGGAAAATACCGTGCTTTACAAATGCGAGCGTCCGAGTCCTCTAAGGCATAAACCAACACCAATGGGGTGGGGGCCGGGCGCTGTTTGCAGTACTTTCACACATGAAATTGGGAGTCTCTCATGAGGCGTTGTGGGCTAGGGGTGAAGGCTCCCACCTCCCACGCTGGGGGTCCAGGGTTCGAGACGTGATGTGCCTTCTTTTTTTTTTTTTTATTGTAATAATACACTGTATTATTTTATCTACATTGTAAGACAGTCAATGGAAAGGTGCACACAAGTTACATATAAATCAGAGTACATCTGCAGGAGCGATTCTTTACGCTAAATGCAACTAAACAGCGGGAATGAGTAGAAATGAGTGTATTCTGACGCTACTGTGAGCAAAACAGTACAATACAGTAGATATTCGGCGTTTGTGTATTGCACATGACCTGAATTCCCTCCCTGTCTACTGCATGATCTGTGCAGGCTCCCAGGGGGGAAGGGCAATAGGCTAGCAGGAGGCTACTGGGGACTCAGACTCATACAGTACTTGCATTTCAAAAGCACAGTATTTTCCACCGCCTCCCGCTTGCCCATCGCCCTTCCCCACTGGGATCCTGCACAGGTCATGCAGTAGACAGGGAGGGAGTTACTCACGTAAACTACGGCAAAGCTGCAGGAGCAGTGGTACTGTTTAGGGTCTATGCACCATATGGTATACATACAATTCTATAGCAGGGCAGACTCAATTGAAATGGCTACCGCCTGTGTCTCCTCGCCCAATGGAGGCCCTCGGCTATGGAGCAAGTAACAGCACAGATTTGGTAGGTCACGGGGCAATGCTGAAGGAGCGTCAGAATCCCCTAGCTAAAATACACAGGGGTGATAGGGATAAGTGAGGTCTTTGCGCATAACGATACACCGCAAAGTTCCCCATGGTTTTGATTATGCCTTTTCTTTGAACACGGTATTTTCCACTGCCTCACCCTACCCCCATCCCACTTTCCCCTTCCCCCCCTGGGAGCCTGCAAAGTACATGCAGTAGACAGGGAGGGAGTTCCGATCAGGTTACAAGACATGTGCAACAGTATACTACTGTATGTAGGAAAATCCACCGCCCACTCTGATTTATGTGAAACCTGTGTGCACCCTTCCATTGAATGTATAACAAAGAAAAATAATAATAATAAAGTGAATGTTACAGGAACACATTAAAAAAAGGTTGGCACTTCCTTCCCATTGGTGTTGGTTTATGCCTTAGGGGACTCGGACGTTAATATTTGTATTTCAAAAGCACAGTATTTTCCACCGCCTCTCCCTACCCCCATCGCCCTTCCCCCCTGGGAGCCTGCACAGGTCATGCAGTGGACAGGGAGGGAGTTCAGATCAGGTACAGTACACAAATGCTGACGATCTACAGTACTGTGTTCCTCAGTTAGTTGCGTTGGAATACACTAATTTATACTCATTACCGCTGTGTATTTGTATATAGCGGAATGAATCGCTGCTGCAGATTTACTTTGATTTATGTGAAACCTGTGTGCACCCTTTCATTGAATGTACAACAAAGAAAAATAATAATAAAGTGAATGTCACGGGAACATAGAAAAAAAAAGGTTGGCACTTTGTGACTCTCAGCATGGGAGGTGGGAGCCTTCATCACTAGGTTGGTATGGAAGGGGAGACAATTAGCTACCGGAGGGTACCAACCCCAAGTTTCTGTGACCCCCACAAGGCTCATGGCAAGCGTCGGAACCTATGGTGGGTCTGAATTAACGGTCCCATTATAGTCTATGGGAAAATGGGTCCACTTTGCGTACTGATATCTCTGGTTCTGGGTGTCCCAGAGACTCAGGACTGGTACCATACAAAAGAGGAGACTCTTGGCTTTCGGGGCAGACCAACCACTAGTTTATGTGACACTGGAAAAGGAAACGGGAAGCAACCGTGTTTCGGATCCCCTCCAGTTGTCCGCCTAGCTTGCACAGGATACAGGGTTTCTGGCTAGATAGGAAATACTGTACAGAAATGCTAAGCATGGTAATTTGACATCCAGGAACATAGGGAGGAGTTTTTATCTCACTCCATTATACTTAGAAAAATTACACTTGCCACTGTACGTTACAAGCTGTTTGTGCTAATTAGTACACTAGTAGAACATACTGTACAGAGATACTAAGGACAGTGATTTGGCATCCACGAACTTAGGGAGGAGCTTTTATCTCTCTCCATTGTAATCTTTCTAAGTATAATGGAGAGAGATAAAAGCTCCTCCCTAAATTCCTGGGTGCCAAATAACCGTCTTTAGTATCTCTGTATAGTATTTTCAATTAGGGTACTAATTAGCACGGACAGCTTGTAAAGTACAGCGGAAAGTTTAATCTTTCTATGTAAAATGGAGAGAGATAAAAGCTCCTCTGGAAGTTCCCAGATGCCAAATCACCATTCTTAGTATCTCTGTACAGTATGTTCTACTAGTATACTAATTAGCACGAACAGCTTTTAACTGGATGCCAAATCACCATACTTCGTATCTCTGTACAGTATGTTCTATTAGGGTACTAATTAGCACGAACAGCTTGTAACGTACAGTGGCAAGTTTAATCTTTCTATGTATAATGGAGAGAGATAAAAGCTCCTCAATAAGTTCCTGGATACAAAATCACCATACTTAGTATCTCTGTACAGTATGTTCTATTAGGGTACCAATTAGCTGTTTGTGCTAATTAGTACCCTAATAGAAAATACTATACAGAGATACTAAGGACGGTGATTTGGCAACCAGGAACCTAGGGAGGAGCTTTTATCTCTCTATATTATACATAGAAAGATTAAACTTGCCACTGTACGTTACAAGCTGTTCGTGCTAATTAGTACACTAGTAGAACATACTGTACAGAGATACTAAGTACAGTGAATTGGCATCCACGAACTTAGGGAGGAGCTTTATTCTCTCTCCATTGTAATCTTTCTAAGCATAATGGAGAGAGATAAAAGCTCCTCCCTAAGGTTCCTGGATGCCAAATCACTGTATGTAGTATCTCTGTACAGTACGTTCTAATAGTGTACTAATTAGCACGAACAGCTTGTAACGTACAGTGGCAAGATTAATCTTTCTATGTATAATGGAGAGAGATAAAAGCTCCTCAGTAAGTTCCTGGATGCCACATCACTGTACTTAGTATCTCTGTAAAGTATTTTCTATTAGGGTACTAATTAGCTGTTCGTGCTAATTAGTACCCTAATAGAAAATACTATACAGAGAAACTAAGGATGGTGATTTGGCAACCAGGAACTGAGGGAGGAGCTTTTATCTCTCTACATTATACATAGAAAGATCAAAACTGCCACTGTACGTTACAAGCTGTTCGTGCTAATTAGTACACTAGTAGAACATACTGTACAGAGATACTAAGTACAGTGATTTGGCATCCACGAACTTAGGGAGGAGCTTTAATCTCTCCATTGTAATCTATCTAAGTATAATGGAGAGAGATAAAAGCTCCTCCCTAAATTCCTGGATGCCAAATTGCTGTCCAGAGTATCGCTGTACTCTATGTTCTACTAGTGTACTAAATAGCACGAACAGCTTGTAACCTACAGTGGCAAGATTAATCTTTCTATGTATAATGGAGAGAGATAATAGCTCCTCAGTAAGTTCCTGGATGCCACATCACTATACTTAGTATCTCTGTACAGTATTTTCTATTAGGGTACTAATTAGCTGTTCGTGCTAATTAGTACCCTAATAGAAAATACTATACAGAGATACTAAGGACAGTGATTTGGCAACCAGGAACCTAGGGAGGAGCTTTTATCTCTCTATATTATACTTAGAAAGATTAAACTTGCCACTGTACGTTACAAGCTGTTCGTGCTAATTAGTACACTAGTAGAACATACTGTACAGAGATACTAAGTACAGTGATTTGGCATCCACAAACTTAGGGAGGAGCTTTATTCTCTCTCCATTGTAATCTTTCTAAGCATTATGGAGAGAGATAAAAGCTCCTCCCTAAGGTTCCTGGATGCCAAATCACTGTATGTAGTATCTCTGTACAGTATGTTCTACTAGTGTACTAATTAGCACGAACAGCTTGTAACGTACAGTGGCAAGATTAATCTTTCTATGTATAATGGAGAGAGATAAAAGCTCCTCAGTAAGTTCCTGGATGCCACATCACTGTACTTAGTATCTCTGTACAGTATTTTCTATTAGGGTACTAATTAGCTGTTCGTGCTAATTAGTACCCTAATAGAAAATACTATACAGAGATACTAAGGACAGTGATTTGGCAACCAGGAACCTAGGGAGGAGCTTTTATCTCTCTACATTATACATAGAAAGATCAAAACTGCCACTGTACGTTACAAGCTGTTCGTGCTAATTAGTACACTAGTAGAACATACTGTACAGAGATACTAAGTACAGTGATTTGGCATCCACGAATTTAGGGAGGAGCTTTAATCTCTCCATTGTAATCTATCTAAGTATAATGGAGAGAGATAAAAGCTCCTCCCTAAATTCCTGGATGCCAAATTGCTGTCCAGAGTATCGCTGTACTCTATGTTCTACTAGTGTACTAAATAGCACGAACAGCTTGTAACCTACAGTGGCAAGATTAATCTTTCTATGTATAATGGAGAGAGATAATAGCTCCTCAGTAAGTTCCTGGATGCCACATCACTATACTTAGTAACTCTGTACAGTATTTTCTATTAGGGTACTAATTAGCTGTTCGTGCTAATTAGTACCCTAATAGAAAATACTATACAGAGATACTAAGGACAGTGATTTGGCAACCAGGAACCTAGGGAGGAGCTTTTATCTCTCTATATTATACATAGAAAGATTAAACTTGCCACTGTACGTTACAAGCTGTTCGTGCTAATTAGTACACTAGTAGAACATACTGTACAGAGATACTAAGTACAGTGATTTGGCATCCACGAACTTAGGGAGGAGCTTTAATCTCTCCATTGTAATCTATCTAAGTATAATGGAGAGAGATACAAGCTCCTCCCTAAATTCCTGGATGCCAAATTGCTGTCCAGAGTATCGCTGTTCTCTATGTTCTACTAGTGTACTAAATAGCACGAACAGCTTGTAACCTACAGTGGCAAGATTAATCTTTCTATGTATAATGGAGAGAGATAATAGCTCCTCAGTAAGTTCCTGGATGCCACATCACTATACTTAGTATCTCTGTACAGTATTTTTTATTAGGGTACTAATTAGCTGTTCGTGCTAATTAGTACCCTAATAGAAAATACTATACAGAGATACTAAGGACAGTGATTTGGCAACCAGGAACCTAGGGAGGAGCTTTTATCTCTCTACATTATACATAGAAAGATCAAAACTGCCACTGTACGTTATAAGCTGTTCGTGCTAATTAGTACACTAGTAGAACATACTGTACAGAGATACTAAGTACAGTGATTTGGCATCCACGAATTTAGGGAAGAGCTTTAATCTCTCCATTGTAATCTATCTAAGTATAATGGAGAGAGATAAAAGCTCCTCCCTAAATACCTGGATGCCAAATTGCTGTCCAGAGTATCGCTGTACTCTATGTTCTACTAGTGTACTAAATAGCACGAACAGCTTGTAACCTACAGTGGCAAGATTAATCTTTCTATGTATAATGGAGAGAGATAATAGCTCCTCAGTAAGTTCCTGGATGCCACATCACTATACTTAGTATCTCTGTACAGTATTTTCTATTAGGGTACTAATTAGCTGTTCGTGCTAATTAGTACCCTAATAGAAAATACTATACAGGGATACTAAGGACAGTGATTTGGCAACCAGGAACCTAGGGAGGAGCTTTTATCTCTCTATATTATACATAGAAAGATTAAACTTGCCACTGTACGTTACAAGCTGTTCGTGCTAATTAGTACACTAGTAGAACATACTGTACAGAGATACTAAGTACAATGATTTGGCATCCACGAACTTAGGGAGGAGCTTTATTCTCTCTCCATTGTAATCTTTCTAAGCATAATGGAGAGAGATAAAAGCTCCTCCCTAAGGTTCCTGGATGCCAAATCACTGTATGTAGTATCTCTGTACAGTATGTTCTACTAGTGTACTAATTAGCACGAACAGCTTGTAACGTACAGTGGCAAGATTAATCTTTCTATGTATAATGGAGAGAGATAAAAGCTCCTCAGTAAGTTCCTGGATGCCACATCACTGTACTTAGTATCTCTGTACAGTATTTTCTATTATGGTACTAATTAGCTGTTCGTGCTAATTAGTACCCTAATAGAAAATACTATACAGAGAAACTAAGGATGGTGATTTGGCAACCAGGAACTGAGGGAGGAGCTTTTATCTCTCTACATTATACATAGAAAGATCAAAACTGCCACTGTACGTTATAAGCTGTTCGTGCTAATTAGTACACTAGTAGAACATACTGTACAGAGATACTAAGTACAGTGATTTGGCATCCACGAATTTAGGGAAGAGCTTTAATCTCTCCATTGTAATCTATCTAAGTATAATGGAGAGAGATAAAAGCTCCTCCCTAAATACCTGGATGCCAAATTGCTGTCCAGAGTATCGCTGTACTCTATGTTCTACTAGTGTACTAAATAGCACGAACAGCTTGTAACCTACAGTGGCAAGATTAATCTTTCTATGTATAATGGAGAGAGATAATAGCTCCTCAGTAAGTTCCTGGATGCCACATCACTATACTTAGTATCTCTGTACAGTATTTTCTATTAGGGTACTAATTAGCTGTTCGTGCTAATTAGTACCCTAATAGAAAATACTATACAGGGATACTAAGGACAGTGATTTGGCAACCAGGAACCTAGGGAGGAGCTTTTATCTCTCTATATTATACATAGAAAGATTAAACTTGCCACTGTACGTTACAAGCTGTTCGTGCTAATTAGTACACTAGTAGAACATACTGTACAGAGATACTAAGTACAATGATTTGGCATCCACGAACTTAGGGAGGAGCTTTATTCTCTCTCCATTGTAATCTTTCTAAGCATAATGGAGAGAGATAAAAGCTCCTCCCTAAGGTTCCTGGATGCCAAATCACTGTATGTAGTATCTCTGTACAGTATGTTCTACTAGTGTACTAATTAGCACGAACAGCTTGTAACGTACAGTGGCAAGATTAATCTTTCTATGTATAATGGAGAGAGATAAAAGCTCCTCAGTAAGTTCCTGGATGCCACATCACTGTACTTAGTATCTCTGTACAGTATTTTCTATTATGGTACTAATTAGCTGTTCGTGCTAATTAGTACCCTAATAGAAAATACTATACAGAGAAACTAAGGATGGTGATTTGGCAACCAGGAACTGAGGGAGGAGCTTTTATCTCTCTACATTATACATAGAAAGATCAAAACTGCCACTGTACGTTACAAGCTGTTCGTGCTAATTAGTACACTAGTAGAACATACTGTACAGAGATACTAAGTACAGTGATTTGGCATCCACGAACTTAGGGAGGAGCTTTAATCTCTCCATTGTAATCTATCTAAGTATAATGGAGAGAGATAAAAGCTCCTCCCTAAATTCCTGGATGCCAAATTGCTGTCCAGAGTATCGCTGTACTCTATGTTCAACTAGTGTACTAAATAGCACGAACAGCTTGTAACCTACAGTGGCAAGATTAATCTTTCTATGTATAATGGAGAGAGATAATAGCTCCTCAGTAAGTTCCTGGATGCCACATCACTATACTTAGTATCTCTGTACAGTATTTTCTATTAGGGTACTAATTAGCTGTTCGTGCTAATTAGTACCCTAATAGAAAATACTATACAGGGATACTAAGGACAGTGATTTGGCAACCAGGAACCTAGGGAGGAGCTTTTATCTCTCTATATTATACATAGAAAGATTAAACTTGCCACTGTACGTTACAAGCTGTTCGTGCTAATTAGTACACTAGTAGAACATACTGTACAGAGATACTAAGTACAATGATTTGGCATCCACGAACTTAGGGAGGAGCTTTATTCTCTCTCCATTGTAATCTTTCTAAGCATAATGGAGAGAGATAAAAGCTCCTCCCTAAGGTTCCTGGATGCCAAATCACTGTATGTAGTATCTCTGTACAGTATGTTCTACTAGTGTACTAATTAGCACGAACAGCTTGTAACGTACAGTGGCAAGATTAATCTTTCTATGTATAATGGAGAGAGATAAAAGCTCCTCAGTAAGTTCCTGGATGCCACATCACTGTACTTAGTATCTCTGTACAGTATTTTCTATTATGGTACTAATTAGCTGTTCGTGCTAATTAGTACCCTAATAGAAAATACTATACAGAGAAACTAAGGATGGTGATTTGGCAACCAGGAACTGAGGGAGGAGCTTTTATCTCTCTACATTATACATAGAAAGATCAAAACTGCCACTGTACGTTACAAGCTGTTCGTGCTAATTAGTACACCAGTAGAACATACTGTACAGAGATACTAAGTACAGTGATTTGGCATCCACGAACTTAGGGAGGAGCTTTAATCTCTCCATTGTAATCTATCTAAGTATAATGGAGAGAGATAAAAGCTCCTCCCTAAATTCCTGGATGCCAAATTGCTGTCCAGAGTATCGCTGTACTCTATGTTCTACTAGTGTACTAAATAGCACGAACAGCTTGTAACCTACAGTGGCAAGATTAATCTTTCTATGTATAATGGAGAGAGATAATAGCTCCTCAGTAAATTCCTGGATGCCACATCACTATACTTAGTATCTCTGTACAGTATTTTCTATTAGGGTACTAATTAGCTGTTCGTGCTAATTAGTACCCTAATAGAAAATACTATACAGAGATACTAAGGACAGTGATTTGGCAACCAGGAACCTAGGGAGGAGCTTTTATCTCTCTATATTATACATAGAAAGATTAAACTTGCCACTGTACGATACAAGCTGTTCGTGCTAATTAGTACACTAGTAGAACATACTGTACAGAGATACTAAGTACAGTGATTTGGCATCCACGAACTTAGGGAGGAGCTTTATTCTCTCTCCATTGTAATCTTTCTAAGCATTATTAATAATAACACATATCAGTGTGAGCTGGGAGCTGTGTTATTCCTCCTCATATATCACTGTGTGGTCCCCTCATCTCTATACTGTATATTAATAATAACACATATCAGTGTGAGCTGGGAGCTGTGTTATTCCTCCTCACATATCACTGCGCAGTCCCCTCTCCTCTATATATTAATAATACCACATATCAGTGTGAGCTGGGAGCTGTGTTATTCCTCCTCATATATCACTGTGCAGTCCCCTCTCCTCTATATATTAATAATACCACATATCAGTGTGAGCTGGGAGCTGTGTTATTCCTCCTCATATATCACTGTTTGGTCCCCTCATCTCTATACTGTATATTAATAATAACACATATCAGTGTGAGCTGGGAGCTGTGTTATTCCTCCTCATATATCACTGCGCAGTCCCCTCTCCTCTATATATTAATAATACCACATATCAGTGTGAGCTGGGAGCTGTGTTATTCCCCCTCATATATCACTGTGTGGTCCCATCTCCTCTATATATTAATAATACCACATATCAGTGTGAGCTGGGAGCTGTGTTATTCCTCCTCATATATTGCAGTCCCCTCTCCTCTATATATTAATAATACCACATATCAGTGTGAGCTGGGAGCTGTGTTATTCCTCCTCATATATCACTGTGCAGTCCCCTCTCCTCTATATATTAATAATACCACATATCAGTGTGAGCTGGGAGCTGTGTTATTCCTCCTCATATATCACTGCTCAGTCCCCACTCCTCTATATATTAATAATACCACATATCAGTGTGAGCTGGGAGCTGTGTTATTTCCCCTCATATTTCACTGCGCAGTCCCCTCTCCTCTATATATTAGTAATACCACATATCAGTGTGAGCTGGGAGCTGTGTTATTCCCCAACATATATCACTGTGCGGTCCCCCCTCCTCTATATATTAATAATAACACATAGTGTGAGCTGGGAGCTGTGTTATTCCCCCTCATATATCACTGTGCAGTCCCCCCTCCTCTATATATTAATAATACCACATATCAGTGTGAGCTGGGAGCTGTGTTATTCCTCCTCATATATCACTGTGCAGTCCCCTCTCCTCTATATATTAATAATATAACATATCAGTGTGAGCTGGGAGCTGTGTTATTCCTCCTCATATATCACTGTGTGGTCCCCTCATCTCTATACTGTATATTAATAATAACACATATCAGTGTGAGCTGGGAGCTGTGTTATTCCTCCTCATATATCACTGCGCAATCCCCTCTCCTCTTTATATTAATAATACCACATATCAGTGTGAGCTGGGAGCTGTGTTATTCCTCCTCATATATCACTGCGCAGTCCCCTCTCCTCTATATATTAATAATACCACATATCAGTGTGAGCTTCGAGCTGTGTTATTCCCCCTCATATATCACTGTGTGGTCCCATCTCCTCTATATATTAATAATACCACATATCAGTGTGAGCTGGGAGCTGTTTTATTCCTCCTCATATATTGCAGTCCCCTCTCCTCTATATATTAATAATACCACATATCAGTGTGAGCTGGGAGCTGTGTTATTCCTCCTCATATATCACTGTGCAGTCCCGTCTCCTCTTTATATTAATAATACCACATATCAGTGTGAGCTGGGAGCTGTGTTATTCCTCCTCATATATAACTGTGCAGTCCACTCTCCTCTATATATTATTAATACCACATGTCAGTGTGAGCTGTGAGCTGTGTTATTCCCCCTCATATATCACTGTGCCGTCCCTTCTCCTCTATATATTAATAATAACACATATCAGTGTGAGCTGGAAGCTGTGTTATTCCTCCTCATATATCACTGTGTAGTAGAGATGAGCGGGTTCGGTTTCTTTGAATCCGAACCCGCACGAACTTCACTTTTTTTTTCACGGGTCCGAGCGACTCGGATCTTCCCGCCTTGCTCGGTTAACCCGAGCGCGCCCGAACGTCATCATGACGCTGTCGGATTCTCGCGAGACTCGGATTCTATATAAGGAGCCGCGCGTCGCCGCCATTTTCACACGTGCATTGAGATTGATAGGGAGAGGACGTGGCTGGCGTCCTCTCCATTTAGATTAGATTTAGAAGAGAGAGAGAGAGAGAGATTGCTGTGATACTGTAGATTAGAAGAGAGTGCAGACAGAGTTTAGTGACTGACGACCACAGTGACCAGTGACCACCAGAGACAGTGCAGTTGTTTGTTTTATTTAATATATCCGTTCTCTGCCTGAAAAAAACGATACACAGTCACACAGTGACTCAGTCTGTGTGCACTGCTCAGCCCAGTGTGCTGCACATCAATGTATTGTATATAAAGCTTATAATTGTGGGGGAGACTGGGGAGCACTGCAGGTTGTTATAGCAGGAGCCAGGAGTACATGATAAATAATATTATATTAAAATTAAACAGTGCACACTTTTGCTGCAGGAGTGCCACTGCCAGTGTGACTAGTGGTGACCAGTGCCTGACCACCAGTATATTAGTAGTATTGTATACTATCTCTTTATCAACCAGTCTATATTAGCAGCAGACACAGTACAGTGCGGTAGTTCACGGCTGTGGCTACCTCTGTGTCGGCACTCGGCAGGCAGTCCGTCCATCCATAATTGTATTATAATATATACCACCTAACCGTGGTTTTTTTTTCATTCTTTATACCGTCGTCATACTAGTTGTTACGAGTATACTACTATCTCTTTATCAACCAGTGTACAGTGCGGTAGTTCACGGCTGTGGCTACCTCTGTGTCGGCACTCGGCAGGCAGTCCGTCCAACCATAATTGTATTATATACCACCTAACCGTGGTTTTTTTTTCATTCTTTATACCGTCGTCATACTAGTTGTTACGAGTATACTACTATCTCTTTATCAACCAGTGTACAGTGCGGTAGTTCACGGCTGTGGCTACCTCTGTGTCGGCACTCGGCAGGCAGTCCGTCCATCCATAATTGTATTATAATATATACCACCTAACCGTGGTTTTTTTTTCATTCTTTATACCGTCGTCATACTAGTTGTTACGAGTATACTACTATCTCTTTATCAACCAGTGTACAGTGCGGTAGTTCACGGCTGTGGCTACCTCTGTGTCGGCACTCGGCAGGCAGTCCGTCCAACCATAATTGTATTATAATATATACCACCTAACCGTGGTTTTTTTTTCATTCTTTATACCGTCGTCATACTAGTTGTTACGAGTATACTACTATCTCTTTATCAACCAGTGTACAGTGCGGTAGTTCACGGCTGTGGCTACCTCTGTGTCGGCACTCGGCAGGCAGTCCGTCCAACCATAATTGTATTATATACCACCTAACCGTGGTTTTTTTTTCATTCTTTATACCGTCGTCATACTAGTTGTTACGAGTATACTACTATCTCTTTATCAACCAGTGTACAGTGCGGTAGTTCACGGCTGTGGCTACCTCTGTGTCGGCACTCGGCAGGCAGTCCGTCCAACCATAATTGTATTATAATATATACCACCTAACCGTGGTTTTTTTTTCATTCTTTATACCGTCGTCATACTAGTTGTTACGAGTATACTACTATCTCTTTATCAACCAGTGTACAGTGCGGTAGTTCACGGCTGTGGCTACCTCTGTGTCGGCACTCGGCAGGCAGTCCGTCCAACCATAATTGTATTATAATATATACCACCTAACCGTGGTTTTTTTTTCATTCTTTATACCGTCGTCATACTAGTTGTTACGAGTATACTACTATCTCTTTATCAACCAGTGTACAGTGCGGTAGTTCACGGCTGTGGCTACCTCTGTGTCGGCACTCGGCAGGCAGTCCGTCCAACCATAATTGTATTATAATATATACCACCTAACCGTGGTTTTTTTTTCATTCTTTATACCGTCGTCATACTAGTTGTTACGAGTATACTACTATCTCTTTATCAACCAGTGTACAGTGCGGTAGTTCACGGCTGTGGCTACCTCTGTGTCGGCACTCGGCAGGCAGTCCGTCCAACCATAATTGTATTATAATATATACCACCTAACCGTGGTTTTTTTTTCATTCTTTATACCGTCGTCATACTAGTTGTTACGAGTATACTACTATCTCTTTATCAACCAGTGTACAGTGCGGTAGTTCACGGCTGTGGCTACCTCTGTGTCGGCACTCGGCAGGCAGTCCGTCCATCCATAATTGTATTATATACCACCTAACCGTGGTTTTTTTATACCACCTAACCGTGGCAGTCCGTCCATAATTGTATACTAGTATCCAATCCATCCATCTCCATTGTTTACCTGAGGTGCCTTTTAGTTCTGCCTATAAAATATGGAGAACAAAAAAGTTGAGGTTCCAAAATTAGGGAAAGATCAAGATCCACTTCCACCTCGTGCTGAAGCTGCTGCCACTAGTCATGGCCGAGACGATGAAATGCCAGCAACGTCGTCTGCCAAGGCCGATGCCCAATGTCATAGTACAGAGCATGTCAAATCCAAAACACCAAATATCAGAAAAAAAAGGACTCCAAAACCTAAAATAAAATTGTCGGAGGAGAAGCGTAAACTTGCCAATATGCCATTTACCACACGGAGTGGCAAGGAACGGCTGAGGCCCTGGCCTATGTTCATGGCTAGTGGTTCAGCTTCACATGAGGATGGAAGCACTCAGCCTCTCGCTAGAAAACTGAAAAGACTCAAGCTGGCAAAAGCACCGCAAAGAACTGTGCGTTCTTTGAAATCCCAAATCCACAAGGAGAGTCCAATTGTGTCGGTTGCGATGCCTGACCTTCCCAACACTGGACGTGAAGAGCATGCGCCTTCCACCATTTGCACGCCCCCTGCAAGTGCTGGAAGGAGCACCCGCAGTCCAGTTCCTGATAGTCAGATTGAAGATGTCAGTGTTGAAGTACACCAGGATGAGGAGGATATGGGTGTTGCTGGCGCTGGGGAGGAAATTGACCAGGAGGATTCTGATGGTGAGGTGGTTTGTTTAAGTCAGGCACCCGGGGAGACACCTGTTGTCCGTGGGAGGAATATGGCCGTTGACATGCCAGGTGAAAATACCAAAAAAATCAGCTCTTCGGTGTGGAGGTATTTCACCAGAAATGCGGACAACAGGTGTCAAGCCGTGTGTTCCCTTTGTCAAGCTGTAATAAGTAGGGGTAAGGACGTTAACCACCTCGGAACATCCTCCCTTATACGTCACCTGCAGCGCATTCATAATAAGTCAGTGACAAGTTCAAAAACTTTGGGTGACAGCGGAAGCAGTCCACTGACCAGTAAATCCCTTCCTCTTGTAACCAAGCTCACGCAAACCACCCCACCAACTCCCTCAGTGTCAATTTCCTCCTTCCCCAGGAATGCCAATAGTCCTGCAGGCCATGTCACTGGCAAGTCTGACGAGTCCTCTCCTGCCTGGGATTCCTCCGATGCATCCTTGCGTGTAACGCCTACTGCTGCTGGCGCTGCTGTTGTTGCCGCTGGGAGTCGATGGTCATCCCAGAGGGGAAGTCGTAAGCCCACTTGTACTACTTCCAGTAAGCAATTGACTGTTCAACAGTCCTTTGCGAGGAAGATGAAATATCACAGCAGTCATCCTACTGCAAAGCGGATAACTGAGTCCTTGACAACTATGTTGGTGTTAGACGTGCGTCCGGTATCCGCCGTTAGTTCACAGGGAACTAGACAATTTATTGAGGCAGTGTGCCCCCGTTACCAAATACCATCTAGGTTCCACTTCTCTAGGCAGGCGATACCGAGAATGTACACGGACGTCAGAAAAAGACTCACCAGTGTCCTAAAAAATGCAGTTGTACCCAATGTCCACTTAACCACGGACATGTGGACAAGTGGAGCAGGGCAGGGTCAGGACTATATGACTGTGACAGCCCACTGGGTAGATGTATGGACTCCCGCCGCAAGAACAGCAGCGGCGGCACCAGTAGCAGCATCTCGCAAACGCCAACTCTTTCCTAGGCAGGCTACGCTTTGTATCACCGCTTTCCAGAATACGCACACAGCTGAAAACCTCTTACGGCAACTGAGGAAGATCATCGCGGAATGGCTTACCCCAATTGGACTCTCCTGTGGATTTGTGGCATCGGACAACGCCAGCAATATTGTGTGTGCATTAAATATGGGCAAATTCCAGCACGTCCCATGTTTTGCACATACCTTGAATTTGGTGGTGCAGAATTTTTTTTAAAAACGACAGGGGCGTGCAAGAGATGCTGTCGGTGGCCAGAAAAATTGCGGGACACTTTCGGCGTACAGGCACCACGTACAGAAGACTGGAGCACCACCAAAAACTACTGAACCTGCCCTGCCATCATCTGAAGCAAGAAGTGGTAACGAGGTGGAATTCAACCCTCTATATGCTTCAGAGGTTGGAGGAGCAGCAAAAGGCCATTCAAGCCTATACAATTGAGCACGATATAGGAGATGGAATGCACCTGTCTCAAGTGCAGTGGAGAATGATTTCAACGTTGTGCAAGGTTCTGATGCCCTTTGAACTTGCCACACGTGAAGTCAGTTCAGACACTGCCAGCCTGAGTCAGGTCATTCCCCTCATCAGGCTTTTGCAGAAGAAGCTGGAGGCATTGAAGAAGGAGCTAACACGGAGCGATTCCGCTAGGCATGTGGGACTTGTGGATGCAGCCCTTAATTCGCTTAACAAGGATTCACGGGTGGTCAATCTGTTGAAATCAGAGCACTACATTTTGGCCACCGTGCTCGATCCTAGATTTAAAGCCTACCTTGGATCTCTCTTTCCGGCAGACACAGGTCTGCTGGGGTTGAAAGACCTGCTGGTGACAAAATTGTCAAGTCAAGCGGAACGCGACCTGTCAACATCTCCTCCTTCACATTCTCCCGCAACTGGGGGTGCGAGGAAAAGGCTCAGAATTCCGAGCCCACCCGCTGGCGGTGATGCAGGGCAGTCTGGAGCGACTGCTGATGCTGACATCTGGTCCGGACTGAAGGACCTGACAACGATTATGGACATGTCGTCTACTGTCACTGCATATGATTCTCTCAACATTGATAGAATGGTGGAGGATTATATGAGTGACCGCATCCAAGTAGGCACGTCACACAGTCCGTACTTATACTGGCAGGAAAAAGAGGCAATTTGGAGGCCCTTGCACAAACTGGCTTTATTCTACCTAAGTTGCCCTCCCACAAGTGTGTACTCCGAAAGAGTGTTTAGTGCCGCCGCTCACCTTGTCAGCAATCGGCGTACGAGGTTACATCCAGAAAATGTGGAGAAGATGATGTTCATTAAAATGAATTATAATCAATTCCTCCGCGGAGACATTGACCAGCAGCAATTGCCTCCACAAAGTACACAGGGAGCTGAGATGGTGGATTCCAGTGGGGACGAATTGATAATCTGTGAGGAGGGGGATGTACACGGTGATATATCGGAGGGTGAAGATGAGGTGGACATCTTGCCTCTGTAGAGCCAGTTTGTGCAAGGAGAGATTAATTGCTTCTTTTTTGGGGGGGGTCCAAACCAACCCGTCATATCAGTCACAGTCGTGTGGCAGACCCTGTCACTGAAATGATGGGTTGGTTAAAGTGTGCATGTCCTGTTTTGTTTATACAACATAAGGGTGGGTGGGAGGGCCCAAGGATAATTCCATCTTGCACCTCTTTTTTCTTTTCTTTTTCTTTGCATCATGTGCTGATTGGGGAGGGTTTTTTGGAAGGGACATCCTGCGTGACACTGCAGTGCCACTCCTAGATGGGCCCGGTGTTTGTGTCGGCCACTAGGGTCGCTAATCTTACTCACACAGCTACCTCATTGCGCCTCTTTTTTTCTTTGCGTCATGTGCTGTTTGGGGAGGGTTTTTTGGAAGGGACATCCTGCGTGACACTGCAGTGCCACTCCTAGATGTGCCCGGTGTTTGTGTCGGCCACTAGGGTCGCTAATCTTACTCACACAGCTACCTCATTGCGCCTCTTTTTTTCTTTGCGTCATGTGCTGTTTGGGGAGGGTTTTTTGGAAGGGACATCCTGCGTGACACTGCAGTGCCACTCCTAGATGTGCCCGGTGTTTGTGTCGGCCACTAGGGTCGCTAATCTTACTCACACAGTCAGCTACCTCATTGCGCCTCTTTTTTTCTTTGCGTCATGTGCTGTTTGGGGAGGGTTTTTTGGAAGGGCCATCCTGCGTGACACTGCAGTGCCACTCCTAGATGGGCCCGGTGTTTGTGTCGGCCACTAGGGTCGCTAATCTTACTCACACAGCTACCTCATTGCGCCTCTTTTTTTCTTTGCGTCATGTGCTGTTTGGGGAGGGTTTTTTGGAAGGGACATCCTGCGTGACACTGCAGTGCCACTCCTAGATGGGCCCGGTGTTTGTGTCGGCCACTAGGGTCGCTTATCTTACTCACACAGCGACCTCGGTGCAAATTTTAGGTCTAAAAATAATATTGTGAGGTGTGAGGTATTCAGAATAGACTGAAAATGAGTGTAAATTATGGTTTTTGAGGTTAATAATACTTTGGGATCAAAATGACCCCCAAATTCTATGATTTAAGCTGTTTTTTAGTGTTTTTGGAAAAAAACACCCGAATCCAAAACACACCCGAATCCGACAAAAATAATTCGGTGAGGTTTTGCCAAAACGCGTTCGAACCCAAAACACGGCCGCGGAACCGAACCCAAAACCAAAACACAAAACCCGAAAAATTTCAGGCGCTCATCTCTACTGTGTAGTCCCCTCTCCTCTATATATTAGTAATACCACATATCAGTGTGAGCTGGGAGCTGTGTTATTCCTCATCATTTATCACTGTGTGGTCCCCTCATCGCTATACTGTTTATTAATAATAACACATATCAGTGTGAGCTGGGAGCTGTGTTATTCCTCCTCACATATCACTGTGCAGTCCCCTCTCCTCTATATATTAATAATACAACATATCAGTGTGAGCTGGGAGCTGTGTTATTCCTCCTCATATATCACTGTGCAGTCCCCTCTTCTCTATATATTAGTAATTCCACATATCAGTGTGAGCTGGGAGCTGTGTTATTCCTCCTCATATATCACTGTGTGGTCCCCTCATCTCTATCCTGTATATTAATAATAACACATATCAGTGTGAGCTGGGAGCTGTGTTATTCCTCCTCACATATCACTGCGCTGTCCCCTCTCCTCTATATATTAATAATACCACATATCAGTGTGAGCTGGGAGCTGTGTTATTCCTCCACATATATCACTGTGCAGTCCCCTCTCCTCTTTATATTAATAATACCACATATCAGTGTGAGCTGGGAGCTGTGTTATTCCTCCTCATATATCACTGCGCAGTCCCCTCTCCTCTATATATTAATAATACCACATATCAGTGTGAGCTTCGAGCTGTGTTATTACCCCTCATATATCACTGTGTGGACCCATCTCCTCTATATATTAATAATACCACATATCAGTGTGAGCTGGGAGCTGTTTTATTCCTCCTCATATATTGCAGTCCCCTCTCCTCTATATATTAATACCACATATCAGTGTGAGCTGGGAGCTGTGTTATTCCTCCTCATATATCACTGTGCAGTCCCGTCTCCTCTTTATATTAATTATACCACATATCAGTGTGAGCTGGGAGCTGTGTTATTCCTCCTCATATATAACTGTGCAGTCCACTCTCCTCTATATATTATTAATACCACATGTCAGTGTGAGCTGTGAGCTGTTTTATTCCCCCTCATATATCACTGTGCCGTCCCTTCTCCTCTATATATTAATAATAACACATATCAGTGTGAGCTGGGAGCTGTGTTATTTCTCCTCATATATCACTGTGTAGTCCCCTCTCCTCTATATATTAGTAATACCACATATCAGTGTGAGCTGGGAGCTGTGTTATTCCTCATCATTTATCACTGTGTGGTCCCCTCATCGCTATACTGTTTATTAATAATAACACATATCAGTGTGAGCTGGGAGCTGTGTTATTCCTCCTCACATATCACTGTGCAGTCCCCTCTCCTCTATATATTAATAATACAACATATCAGTGTGAGCTGGGAGCTATGTTATTCCTCCTCATATATCACTGTGTAGTCCCCTCTCTATATATTAGTAATACCACATATCAGTGTGAGCTGGGAGCTGTTTTATTCCTCCTCATATATTGCAGTCCCCTCTCCTCTATATATTAATAATACGACATATCAGTGTGAGCTGGGAGCTGTGTTATTCCTCCTCATATATCACTGTGCAGTCCCCTCTCCTCTTTATAATAATAATACCACATATTAGTGTGAGCTGGGAGCTGTGTTATTCCTCCTCACATATCACTGTGCAGTCCCCTCTTCTTTATATATTAGTAATACCACATATCAGTGTGAGCTGGGAGCTGTTTTATTCCTCCTCATATATTGCAGTCCCCTCTCCTCTATATATTAATAATACCACATATCAGTGTGAGCTGGGAGCTGTTTTATTCCTCCTCATATATCACTGTGTGGTCCCCTCATCGCTATTCTGTATATTAATAATACAACATATCAGTGTGAGCTGGGAGATGTGTTATTCCTCCTCATATATCACTGTGCAGTCCCCTCTTCTTTATATTTTAGTAATACCACAAATCAGTGTGAGCTGGGAGCTGTGTTATTCCTCCTCATATATCACTGTGTGTTCCCCTCAACTCTTTACTGTATATTAATAATAACACATATCAGTGTGAGCTGGGAGCTGTGTTATTCCTCCTCACATATCACTGTGCAGTCCCCTCTCCTCTATATATTAATAATACCACATATCAGTGTGAGCTGGGAGCTGTTATTCCTCCTCATATATCACTGTTTGGTCCCCTCATCTCTATACTGTATATTAATAATAACACATATCAGTGTGAGCTGGGAGCTATGTTATTCCTCCTCATATATCACTGCGCAGTCCCCTCTCCTCTATATATTAATAATACCACATATCAGTGTGAGCTGGGAGCTGTGTTATTCCCCCTCATATATCACTGTCTGGTCCCATCTCCTCTATATATTAATAATACCACATATCAGTGTGAGCTGGGAGCTGTGTTATTCCTCCTCATATATCACTGTGCAGTCCCCTCTCCTCTATATATTAATCAAAAACCACATATCAGTGTGAGCTGGGAGCTGTGTTATTTCTCCTCATATATAACTGTGCAGTCCCCTCTCCTGTATATATAATAATAATACCACATATTAGTGTGAGCTGGGAGCTGTGTTATTCCTCCTCATATATCACTGTGCAGTCCCCTCTCCTCTATATATTAATAATACCACATATCAGTGTGAGCTGGGAGCTGTGTTATTCCTCCTTATATATCACTGCGCAGTCCCCACACCTCTATATATTAATAATACCACATATCAGTGTGAGCTGGGAGCTGTGCTATTTCCCCTCATATATCACTGCGCAGTACCCTCTCCTCTATATATTAGTAACCACATATCAGTGTGAGCTGGGATCTGTGTTATTCCCCCTCATATATCACTGTGCAGTCCCCCCTCCTCTATATATTAATAATACCACATATCAGTGTGAGCTGGGAGCTGTGTTATTCCTCATCATATATCACTGTGCAGTCCCCTCTCCTCTATATATTAATAATACCACATATCAGTGTGAGCTGGGAGCTGTGTTATTCCTCCTCATATATCACTGTTTGGTCCCCTCATCTCTATACTGCATAATAATAATACCACATATCAGTGTGAGCTGGGAGCTGTGTTATTCCTCATCATATATCACTGTGTGGTCCCTTCATCGCTATACTGTATATTAATAATAACACATATCAGTGTGAGCTGGGAGCTGTGTTATTCCTCCTCATATATCACTGTGCAGTCCCCTCTACTCTATATATTAATAATATAACATATCAGTGTGAGCTGGGAGCTGTGTTATTCCTCCTCATATATCACTGTGCAGTCCCGTCTCCTCTATATATTAGTAATACCACATATCAGTGTGAGCTGGGAGCTGTGTTATTCCTCCTCATATATCACTGTGTGGTCCCCTCATCTCTATACTGTATATTAATAATAACACATATCAGTGTGAGCTGGAAGCTGTGTTATTCCTCCTCACATATCACTGCGCAGTCCCCTCTCCTCTATATATTAATAATACCACATATCAGTGTGAGCTGGGAGCTGTGTTTTCCTCCTCATATATCACTGTGCACTCCCCTCTCCTCTATATATTAATAATACCACATATCAGTGTGAGCTGGGAGCTGTGTTTTTCCTTCTCATATATCACTGTACAGTCCCCTCTCCTCTATATATTAGTAATACCACATATCAGTGTGAGCTGGGAGCTGTGTTATTCCTCATCATATATCACTGTGTGGTCCCCTCATCGCTATACTGTATATTAATAATAACACATGTCAGTGTGAGCTGGGAGCTGTGTTATTCCTCCTCATATATCACTGCGCAGTCCCCTCTCCTCTATATATTAATAATACCACATATCAGTGTGAGCTTCGAGCTGTGTTATTCCCCCTCATATATCACTGTGTGGTCCCATCTCCTCTATATATTAATAATACCACATATCAGTGGGAGCTGTTTTATTCTTCCTCATATATTGCAGTCCCCTCTCCTCTATATATTAATTATACCACATATCAGTGTGAGCTGGGAGCTGTGTTATTCCTCCTCATATATCACTGCGCAGTTGTCACGAACCGGTCTCTCACCTCTGCGGGTTCTGGGGTTCGTCCGTTGCCAGTGCGGTTGCTCGCGGTGCTGTGCGCCCGTGTGGGGACGCGGCGTGATCAGTTGCACAGGTAATGCAGAGTCTGGGAACTGGGAGTGCGGGGACCAAATGGCCTAAGGCACTGCGGTGTGTCTGCTGTATAGGAGGTGGCCATGTTGGAGACCAAATAGGTAATACAGAGCACTTGTGAAACACCTGTGAGCAGGTGTAAGCCAATCCCGTGCTTGTGCTGCCTTTAAGTAGGCTGGGATTATGTTACTCTGGGCCAGTGCTTTGTTGTATCAACGCTGTGCTCTAGCTCTGAGCTCTCTCCGTGCATTCCTGTGTGATTCCCGTGGTCCAGATATCGCCTCCGTTCCCAGAGGTCCGTCTGCAGCCTTCACTGCTAAAGATCCACCGGCTCTCCGCTGTGCTGTCAGTTAATTGCACACCTACTGGAAACAGTTGGATTCCCAAAGTCTTGCATGAGGTTACCTTGTCTGCCTGCCTTCAACCATACAAAGTTTGGAGGATTCCACTACCCTCAGCTGTTCGTTTGTTCTACTCTGCATTTAACCCGTTCATCACCTTGTCATCTGCTACAGTTTTCACGGTGATCTCCGGAACCCGCAAGTAACCCAATTCAGTACTTTTATTTTCTATGTTACCATAACAAGGATAATTCTTCACAGCCTCTCAGTTAACTCTCAAAACTTTATTGCAAATCCTTACAGTTATTTCTTCATGTCTGCATTACCCAGTTAAACACATTCTGCAGTTCAGCATCAAAGCTTGTTTATATTTGGACAATTCAACATTTATTCATCAGCTTGTTTTATATACAGTTCCATGAACATTTCTTTTATTTGTTGTTGAGATTTATCCTGCATATTATTTCTGCCATTCCTCCAATACTTCAGTATAGTATGATGATTAACAACTTGTCATTTAACTCTTTACTGAATTGTTATTTTTAATAAATATATGAAACGGAACTTTCTTCGTCCTCCCTGCTTTCTTCATACCCCAGCACCTACACCTGTGGTTGGTTCCGGGTTAAAGGATTCACAAAAACACCCGGACCTGACAGCAGTCCCCTCTCCTTTATATATTAGATAAGCTGAAGGCTGCATAAGCCTGAGGCCATATAAGCGATCAACTTTTTGTGATTGGTTGTTAAATGACTAAGCAGTTGCTAGGCAGATCAGTTTTCCCGGTTGGTTTTTTCCTATTGGTTTAAGGGGTTGTGCATCAGGATGAAGAGGAGGGTCTTAGGTTAGTATATAGGGGGTGGCCATCTTGCTAGACTCCCTCTTGCCTTTCAGTTTATGCCCCAGGAAGGATAAGTACTATTGCTTATTTTCACTGCCTGTAAATTGTTTTTGTTTTGTTTTTTTTTGAATTTCATTTGCCTTCTCTAGGGCATTATACAGTGCTGTGCCCCCTCTCTGCGTGTCATTGTATACTTTTGCAGATTCTCCCCCCTCTGCCATGCCTCGTCCAAAACGTGCAGCTCCCCCCCCCCCGGCGCCTCGTGGATGCGGGGAGCGCCTTCCGCTCCCGCTCCCCGAGCGTTGCGCCACAGAGAGGACTTCCCCCTGTTTCAGACAGGCGGCGGGGACGGGCAGTTACAGCCCGCTCCCCTGCCGCACGGAGACGGGCGGCCAGCGGCCGCTCGTCACGTGGTGCCGATGCGCGCGGCTCGGCCGGGCCGCGCGTCCCGGCGCTCGCAGCGGGACGGGCCTCTCCTCTCCCTCCTGCCTCGGGCGTCTGCAGCACTTCCCCTCCGGCGGCCGGCGGCCGCTCTGCACGTGGCGCGGGTGCGCGCGGTCCGGCTGGGCCGCGCTCCCCGGCGTCTCCCGCGGGCGAAACGACTTCCCTCCCTCCGGCCCTCCTCCTCCATCCCCGCGGTCGGCTCTCGGCGGCGTCCTGGGGGCACAAGCTGTGCCGGACGGCCGCGGCAGAGCTGCGGGGGGCGAGGGGGGGGTCAATATGCAGCTGGGGGATATGAGCCCAGGGCAGCGGGTAGCGGCTCCCGCTGTCCCCGGGACAATACAGGGCCCCATACTACCCCCCTCCAGCGGGGGGTTTAGCACACCGCACCTCAATTTAAATAATATTGGGCCGTTTGGGCCTAGTGTCGCCGGGGCGGGGGACGTGGCAGCGGCGGCCGCCACACCCGCCCCGGCGGCAGTCACATGGCAGGGTTTTCCCCCGGCCTCGGTGGCCTGCTCGGGCTCCTCCTGGGTGTCAGACGCCCCGACGCCATTAACGGCGCCCCCGCTCGTCGGTTTTCAAACCCCTCTCCACGCCCTTCCCGGTCCTTTTCAGTTTGGGTCCACACAGACATCCGTCTCGGCGGCTTATATGACGCCCGGCGGGGCGCTTTCGGTAGCAGCGCAGCAAGGCTTCGCGGGGAGCCAGTCCTTCCCCGGGGGTTTTGCGTGGCCTCCGGCTCCAGCATTCCCCTTAGCCGCCAGCATGCCTTCCATGGGCTTCATGACGGTGTCCGGCACACAGTTTTCCCCGCACGGGGCCAGCGCGGGCGCCGGCGTGCAGTCCACGTGGTCGGTCGGTGGCCCCCGAGTCGCGGTGCCCTTGCCGGCCTTTGCGGGCCTGCAGTCAGGGCAAGCACCGGGCGGTGGGTATCAGGTGGCACAGAGTTGGCCCCCTCTCGCGGCGCCCCCTCAGTTCCTTCCGGCGTCATACGGATGGGCGGGGGCGGGCGGCTGCCCGCCGCATACGGCGTGGCGGCCGTCTTACCCCGCGAGTTTCGGTGCAGTGAGCGGGTCAGCCTTTACGCAGTCGATCGGGTACACCTCGGCGGGGGCCCCCTCCCTGCAGCTGCCGGGCGGCCATCCGCCACGGAACGGGGGGACGGGCTCTCCGCCTCCGCATTTGCGGACAAGTGTTAATGATGTTCTGGTTCCCCCGGTGCCGGTTGTCCCCTCTTTTTCTCCCTTGCAGGTTCCGTCTAATTCAGGGGCTACGCCCGTCACGAGGCGAAGGTCACGGACAAGCGCGACTGCGAACGTGGAGGTACGGCCATCAGCGGAGGCGGGTGCAGCGGACGACGCGGTTCCGGGTCCTTCAAACTCCGGTGAGCTAAATATTCCTTTACACGTTTCAACTTGTAGTTCCTCGTCTTCTAGCAGCGTATCATCCGGCTCTCCGCGGCGCCCGCGTAAATTAGCTAGGCTCATCGCGCGGCGAATGGCCAAGGAGGCGCACAAGGTGGCCGCTCCTGCGCAGGTGGTCCCCTCCGACCCTCCCCGTTACGGCGAGATGGTACATTGCGCCAACACGGCAGTGACAAGAGGGGTTCGTAAGCGCATGCGGGAAAAAATACGTAAGGGGAAGTATGTAGACATATTCACCCTTACAGAGGAAATGCGGCAGGGTTTTGACGCGGCCAAGAAACCGGGTGGTATTGGGGAAAATGCGTTTCGCAATTTTCACCAGTGGCTGCGTGGGTTTTTGGTGTTCATGGCTTGCTACACGGAATCGCGTCCCGCGGAGTATGCCAACTTGGTGAAATATTTGTTTTTAGTACACGATATGTACTTAAAATCCAAGGGTTCCGCGTGGCGGGATTACGACGAGAAGTTTCGTCGCAATCAGGATGGCAACCCCACCCTGCCCGCGGGTTTTAAGGATGTTGAGGTGTGGTTGGAGGTCACGCAGCAGGTCAAACCCACCCCGGACGTCACGGCCAAGAAGCCCGGGGCGGCCGGGGCGGTGGCTTCTCGATTGACGGGAAAAGGCAAGTGCTTTGCCTACAACGACGGCAAATGCGGCAAAGGAACGGGCTGTCGTTTTCGCCACTCATGCAGGTTGTGCGGAGCCAGTCACCCGGCCAAGGAATGCACCGCGGCGACAGGCGGTAAGCCTGCCGCTTCCACCGAGGCCGGTGGAATTGGCAAGTAAGGCCTTCTCCCCGATTATAGTTCCCGAGTTGCAGCGCTGGCTTACCTTGTACCCCGATGAGTCGGCGGCATCGTTTCTCTTGCAGGGCTTTCAGCACGGTTTTCGTTTGCCAATCCCGGATTCGGTGTATGTGGTTGCACGCCAGAATTTGAGATCGGCTCGGGAATTCCCGCAGGAAGTCCGGCGGAAGGTTGACGGGGAGATTGGGCTGGGGCGCATGGCTGGGCCCTACGCCCTTTCCCCGTTGCCCTCCTTGTGCATTTCCCCAGTAGGGGTAGTGCCCAAGAAGGCCATAGGTAAGTTTCGTTTGATACAGCACTTGTCGCACCCGCCGGGGCTGTCGGTCAACGACGCTATCCCGGAAGCCCAATGCAGAGTTCGATATCAGTCGTTTGACGACGCGCTGCGATTAGTGCGGGATTGTGGTCCGGGGAGTCTGTTGGCAAAATTGGACGTGGAGTCGGCCTTTCGGCTACTCCCGCTACACCCAGATTCCCTGCGGTTTCTGGGTTTCAAAATAGGGGGCGAATTCTACGTCGATCGGTGTCTCCCCATGGGTTGCTCTGTCTCCTGCGCCTACTTTGAGTGCTTTAGCACGTTTTTGCACTGGTGCGTCCAGACCGCCTCCGGGCAGATGGGGGTGGCTCACTACCTGGATGACTTTCTTTTTGTAGGCCCCGGAGACAGTTCGGTCTGTGGGGACATTCTCTCGGTGGCCAGGTCGTTATTCTGCGCTTTACGGGTACCGGTTGCGCAGGATAAGTGCGAGGGTCCTTGCACTTGTCTTAGCTATTTAGGTATCGAGATTGACACGGTAGGGGGGTGCTGTCGCTTGCCCGAGGATAAGGTGCGGAAACTATTGGGTTTGATTACAGACTGTTTAGGAAAACGCAGGGTTCGGCTTAAACAGGTGCAGTCCTTGCTTGGTTCTCTCAATTTTGCGTGTCGGATTATCCCCATGGGTAGGATTTTCTGTCGCAAACTTGAGCGGGCCACCGCGGGGACGGTTCGACAGAATCACTCCGTGTTCCTTTCCCGCGAGATCAAGGATGATTTGCGGATTTGGGTCTCGTTCCTGGTGTCCTTCAACAGGGAAGTGTTGTGGCCCGCTCCTTGTTGTTCCAGTAAGCAGCTGCAGTTGTTCACGGATGCTTCAGGCAGTCGAGGTTTCGGCGCGTTCTTCGCTGGCTCATGGTGCGCTGCGGCCTGGCCGGCATCTTGGGTAACACGTGGGTTTACCAAGAACCTGCTTCTGCTGGAATTGTTCCCGATCTTAGTGGCGCTTGAGTTATGGGCCGGACGGTTCGCAAACAGGGACATTTTGTTTCTTTGCGACAACTTAGGGGTAGTGCATGCGATTAATAACCAGCGTTCCTCATCTCCGCAGGCGCTGCGATTGCTAAGGCATTTAGTGTTGGTTTGTTTGCAGCGCAATATTAATTTTAGGGCTCGCCACGTACCTGGAGTTGACAATGGAATTGCGGATGCATTGTCCCGGTTCCAGTTTGACAAATTCAGGACGTTGGTTCCGGGAGCGGAGGCAGAGGGGTTACAGTGCCCACCTTCTGTCTGGCAGATGGTCGAAGCGGTCTAACGGCGTTGGCCAGGTGTGCACTGGCTCCCTCTACGCTACGAGCGTATGATGCTGCATGGCGGGATTGGTCAGCCTTTCAGAGTAGGTACGGGGTAGCAGGTGAGTCCTCGGCCGACGCCCTGTTGACCTTTGTTTGGGAGCATTACCAAAACGGTAGGTCAAAAGCGGCCATGGCTACTGCCCTTGCGGGCATCGCCTTTCACTCGCGACTCCACGGGACAACGGACCCCACGGGGTCGTTTGTCCTTTCCAGAGCGCTGAAAGGTTGGGCTAGGTTGCACCCGGCGCCTGCGGATTCACGTAGGCCTATAACGTTGCAGCTGCTAGCGGAATTGCTGCGTGTGCTACCTCGGATTGCGTCCTCGGAATTTGAGGTGGCATTGTTTAGTAGCGCGTATGCCCTGGCCTTTTTCGGGGCTTTTCGGGTGAGCGAGCTAGTGGCGAGCAGCAAGGCGTCCCGGGAATCGGGTCTGCTCTACGAGAATGTGCGCTTGCAGGAGGGCCTGTTGCTCTGTAGGATTGTGCGGTCCAAGACAGATCAAACAGGTCGGGGTCGCTGGTTGTCCTTGGAGGCTCAGGGAGGTATGGGCTTTTGCCCGCTGCGGTTGACGCAAGAGTATGTGCGGTTAAGACCTCCGGGGGGCAACCAGCTGCTGGTGCACGCGCAGTTGGACCGTCTGACAAAGTTTCAGTTCTCATCGGTGTTCAAGAAATGTTTGACGGCGTTGGGCTTGCAGGAGGCGGACTTCGGTACTCATTCCTTTCGGATTGGGGCGGCTACCCATGCGGCGGCCGCTGGTTCATCACCAGCGGCTATTCGGGAGTTGGGTCGCTGGAAGTCGGCCTCCTATAAGTCCTATGTCCGTATAGATAAGTTATAAGTGCGCCTGTTGCGCTAACCCAAAAACGTGTTTACTCGTCGGTTTTTGAACGCTTACCGTTCAGGAATCGAGGGTGTGAAGCGAATTTTTAAAATTTTTCCTCCGAGGGGGCCTAATTTCAATTGGCTGTTCTACCAAGGTCCACGGGAGGTTTTTTGAGTTTTCTCCTTCACTTGGGTTTTATTGGTTACGTTGTGTTTAAGTTACAGATTATGTGCATAATCTGACATTAGGATATTTTCTTTTACAGCTGTCAGCAATTTTGGAGACCACATATGGATGGTTGGTCATTCATATGTTTTTTGGGCGGAGAAACATCCCATGGCATCTAGGGCGACTGAGATTTTTGGGTCCCGGCAATTTAGATGGTTAGGTGTTAGGGGCATGTTATGGGGTGATTTGTTGCGCGTCCTTTTTTCTAGGGAGCGCCGCTGGGGTCGCCCCAGTTGTATTATCATTCATCTGGGTGGTAATGATCTGGGCCGAGTTAAAGGCATAGACTTGATTTTGTCTATAAAGGCGGATGTGGTGGCGATACGTTGTCACTGGCCTGGGGTATGCATTGTCTGGTCGGAAATGGTGCCCCGTTTCCATTGGCGTGGTGCGGTGCGTTTCTCGGCGCTGGAGAAAGCACGCAAAAAGGTGAACTCGACGGTGTCTCTGTTTGTCAAGGCCATAGGCGGAGTGGCAATTAAGCATCCTCTGCTGGTGCTGCGGAACAGGCAGTTCTATAGAGACGATGGGGTTCACCTTTCTCCGGAAGGAGTGCAGTTTTTTCTGGAAGATATTTTCGGTCTTTTTCGTTAGAGCTAGTTAGTTTCTGGTTGGTTAAGGTTCTGTTTGCGGATGGCGGTGGCGGTTTGGAAAACCTTGGTGGCGGGAAATCGCTGCCAACCAGCTGTCACACAGGCATAAGTGGTCATTGTGGGGCTCCCTCTTTAAATGGACGGCAGGTGTGTCCTTTTCTTGCGGTTGGACATTTAGACGTTCCCCTGCGGGAACCGAACGTTTGCCAGCGAAAGAGGGGTAAGGCCAGCACAATGCGGGTTATGCGGGAAGGAGGCGGGGTATGTGTACTCCCCTCCTTGGTTTGGTGGTTTGTCATCTAGGTGACGGGTGCTGGTGTTTGGCAGCGGTTTTCTGTTTGCCATCCTCCAAACTAAAGTTAATATATATTCAATTCAATTCTAATTCGGCCTCAATTATTAGTTTAAAGAGTTGGTCAGCGATTAATAAACATCGTCTGACCTTTAACTCCAGCTACTGTGTCCGTGTCTTTATTTCAGTGTGTGGTGTGGTTTTATTTAGTGATAAGCTAGCTTAAGTAAAAGGTTTATGTAATCACAATAAAGTTATGAGCGGCTTAGATAAGCTGAAGGCTGCATAAGCCTGAGGCCATATAAGCGATCAACTTTTTGTGATTGGTTGTTAAATGACTAAGCAGTTGCTAGGCAGATCAGTTTTCCCGGTTGGTTTTTTCCTATTGGTTTAAGGGGTTGTGCATCAGGATGAAGAGGAGGGTCTTAGGTTAGTATATAGGGGGTGGCCATCTTGCTAGACTCCCTCTTGCCTTTCAGTTTATGCCCGCCGGCCCTCCCAGAATGCGTCTACGTTTTTTGTTCTTGCTGTGGGCTATTGAAAGCCAGATTGGCGGGAAATCGCTGCCAACCAGCTGTCACACAGGCATAAGTGGTCATTGTGGGGCTCCCTCTTTAAATGGACGGCAGGTGTGTCCTTTTCTTGCGGTTGGACATTTAGACGTTCCCCTGCGGGAACCGAACGTTTGCCAGAGAAAGAGGGGTAAGGCCAGCACAATGCGGGTTATGCGGGAAGGAGGCGGGGTATGTGTACTCCCCTCCTTGGTTTGGTGGTTTGTCATCTAGGTGACGGGTGCTGGTGTTTGGCAGCGGTTTTCTGTTTGCCATCCTCCAAACTAAAGTTAATATATATTCAATTCAATTCTAATTCGGCCTCAATTATTAGTTTAAAGAGTTGGTCAGCGATTAATAAACATCGTCTGACCTTTAACTCCAGCTACTGTGTCCGTGTCTTTATTTCAGTGTGTGGTGTGGTTTTATTTAGTGATAAGCTAGCTTAAGTAAAAGGTTTATGTAATCACAATAAAGTTATGAGCGGCTTAATAATACCACATATCATTGTGAGCTTCGAGCTGTGTTATTCCCCCTCATATATCACTGTGTGGTCCCATCTCCTCTATATATTAATAATACCACATATCAGTGTGAGCTGGGAGCTGTTTTATTCCTCCTCATATATTGCAGTCCCCTCTCCTCTATATATTAATAATACCACATATCAGTGTGAGCTGGGAGCTGTGTTATTCCTCCTCATATATCACTGTGCAGTCCCCTCTCCTCTTTATATTAATAATACCACATATTAGTGTGAGCTGGGAGCTGTGTTATTCCTCCTCACATATCACTGTGCAGTCCCCTCTCCTCTATATATTAATAATACCACATATCAGTGTGAGCTGGGAGCTGTTTTATTCCTCCTCATATATCACTGTGTGGTCCCCTCATCGCTATTCTGTATATTAATAATACAACATATCAGTGTGAGCTGGGAGATGTGTTATTCCTCCTCATATATCACTGTGCTGTCCCCTCTTCTTTATATATTAGTAATACCACATATCAGTGTGAGCTGGGAGCTGTGTTATTCCTCCTCATATATCACTGTGTGTTCCCCTCAACTCTATACTGTATATTAATAATAACACATATCAGTGTGAGCTGGGAGCTGTGTTATTCCTCCTCACATATCACTGTGCTATCCCCTCTCCTCTATATATTAATAATACCACATATCAGTGTGAGCTGGGAGCTGTGTTATTCCTCCTCATATATCACTGTGCAGTCCCCTCTCCTCTTTATATTAATAATACCACATATCAGTGTGAGCTGGGAGCTGTGTTATTCCTCCTCATATATCACTGTGTAGTCCCCTCTCCTCTATATATTAGTAATACCACATATCAGTGTGAGCTGGGAGCTGTTTTATTCCCCCTCATATATTGCAGTCCCCTCTCCTCTATATATTAATAATACCACATATCCGTGTGAGCTGGGAGCTGTGTTATTCCTCCTCACATATCACTGTGCAGTCCCCTCTCCTCTATATATTAATAATACCACATATCAGTGTGAGCTGGGAGCTGTTTTATTCCTCCTCATATATCACTGTGTGGTCCCCTCATCGCTATTCTGTATATTAATAATACAACATATCAGTGTGAGCTGGGAGATGTGTTATTCCTCCTCATATATCACTGTGCAGTCCCCTCTACTTTATATATTAGTAATACCACATATCAGTGTGAGCTGGGAGCTGTGTTATTCCCCCTCATATATCACTGTGTGGTCCCATCTCCTCTATATATTAATAATACCACATAACAGTGGGAGCTTGGAGCTGATTTATTCTTCATCATATATTGCAGTCTCCTCTCCTCTATATATTAATTATACCACATATCAGTGTGAGCTGGGAGCTGTGTTATTCCTCCTCATATATCACTGTGCAGTCCCCTCTCCTCTTTATATTAATAATACCACATATCAGTGTGAGCTGGGAGCTGTGTTATTGCTCCTCATATATAGCTGTGCAGTCCCCTCTCCTCTATATATTAATAATACCACATATCAGTGTGAGCTGGGAGCTGTGTTATTCCCCCTCATATATCACTGTGCCGTCCCCCCTCCTCCATATATTAATAATAACACATATCAGTAGGAGCTGTGTTATTCCTCCTCATATATCACTGTGCAGTCCCCCCTCCTCTATATATTAATAATACCACATATCAGTGTGAGCTGGGAGCTGTGTTATTCCTCATCATATATCACTGTGTGGTCCCCTCATCGCTATACTGTATATTAATAATAACACATATCAGTGTGAGCTGGGAGCTGTGTAATTCCTCCTCATATATCACTGTGCAGTCCCCTCTCCTCTATATATTAATAATACCACATATCAGTGTGAGCTGGAAGCTGTGTTATTCCTCCTCATATATCACTGTTTGGTCCCCTCATCTCTATACTGTATATTAATAATAACACATATCAGTGTGAGCTGGGAGCTGTGTTATTCCTCATCATATATCACTGTGTGGTCCCCTCATCGCTATACTGTATATTAATAATAACAACACATATCAGTGTGAGCTGGGAGCTGTGTTATTCCTCCTCATATATCACTGTGCAGTCCCCTCTCCTCTATATATTAATAATATAACATATCAGTGTGAGCTGGGAGCTGTGTTATTCCTCCTCATATATCACTGTGCAGTCCCCCCTCCTCTATATATTAATAATACCACATATCAGTGTGAGCTGGGAGCTGTGTTATTCCTCATCATATATCACTGTGTGGTCCCCTCATCGCTATACTGTATATTAATAATAACACATATCTGTGTGAGCTGGGAGCTGTGTAATTCCTCCTCATATATCACTGTGCAGTCCCCTCTTCTCTATATATTAATAATACCACATATCAGTGTGAGCTGGGAGCTGTGTTATTCCTCCTCATATATCACTGTTTGGTCCCCTCATCTCTATACTGTATATTAATAATAACATATATCAGTGTGAGCTGGGAGCTGTGTTATTCTTTATCATATATCACTGTGTGGTCCCCTCATCGCTATACTGTATATTAATAATAACAACAACACATATCAGTGTGAGCTGGGAGCTGTGTTATTCCTCCTCATATATCACTGTGCAGTCCCCTCTCCTCTATATATTAATAATATAACATATCAGTGTGAGCTGGGAGCTGTGTTATTCCTCCTCACATATCACTGCGCAGTCCCCTCTCCTCTATATATTAATAATACCACATATCAGTGTGAGCTGGGAGCTGTGTTTTCCTTCTCATATATCACTGTGCACTCCCCTCTCCTCTATATATTAATAATACCACATATCAGTGTGAGCTGAGAGCTGTGTTTTTCCTCCTCATATATCACTGTGCAGTCCCCTCTCCTCTATATATTAGTAATACCACATATTAGTGTGAGCTGGGAGCTGTGTTATTCCTCATCATATATCACTGTGTGGTCCCCTCATCGCTATACTGCATATTAATAGTAACACATATCAGTGTGAGCTGGGAGCTGTGTTATTCCTCCTCATATATCATTGCGCAGTCCCCTCTCCTTTATATATTAATAATACCACATATCAGTGTGAGCTGGGAGCTGTGTAATTCCTCCTCATATATCACTGCGCATTCCCCTCTCCTCTATATATTAATAATACCACATATCATTGTGAGCTTCGAGCTGTGTTATTCCCCCTCATATATCACTGTGTGGTCCCATTTCCTCTATATATTAATAATACCACATATCAGTGTGAGCTGGGAGCTGTTTTATTCCTCCTCATATATTGCAGTCCCCTCTCCTCTATATTAGAGATGAGCGCCTGAAATTTTTCGGGTTTTGTGTTTTGGTTTTGGGTTCGGTTCCGCGGCCGTGTTTTGGGTTCGAACGCGTTTTGGCAAAACCTCACCGAATTATTTTTGTCGGATTCGGGTGTGTTTTGGATTCGGGTGTTTTTTTCAAAAAACCCTAAAAAACAGCTTAAATCATAGAATTTGGGGGTAATTTTGATCCCAAAGTATTATTAACCTCAAAAAACATAATTTACACTCATTTTCAGCCTATTCTGAACACATCACACCTCACAATATTATTTTTAGTCCTAAAATTTGCACCGAGGTCGCTGTGTGAGTAAGATAAGTGACCCTAGTGGCCGACACAAACACCGGGCCCATCTAGGAGTGGCACTGCAGTGTCACGCAGGATGTCCCTTCCAAAAAACCCTCCCCAAACAGCACATGACGCAAAGAAAAAAAGAGGCGCAATGAGGTAGCTGACTGTGTGAGAAAGATAAGCGACCCTAGTGGCCGACACAAACACCGGGCCCATCTAGGAGTGGCACTGCAGTGTCACGCAGGATGTCCCTTCCAAAAAACCCTCCCCAAACAGCACATGACGCAAAGAAAAAAAGAGGCGCAATGAGGTAGCTGTGTGAGAAAGATAAGCGACCCTAGTGGCCGACACAAACACCGGGCCCATCTAGGAGTGGCACTGCAGTGTCACGCAGGATGTCCCTTCCAAAAAACCCTCCCCAAACAGCACATGACGCAAAGAAAAAAAGAGGCGCAATGAGGTAGCTGTGTGAGTAAGATTAGCGACCCTAGTGGCCGACACAAACACCGGGCCCATCTAGGAGTGGCACTGCAGTGTCACGCAGGATGGCCCTTCCAAAAAACCCTCCCCAAACAGCACATGACGCAAAGAAAAAAAGAGGCGCAATGAGGTAGCTGACTGTGTGAGTAAGATTAGCGACCCTAGTGGCCGACACAAACACCGGGCACATCTAGGAGTGGCACTGCAGTGTCACGCAGGATGTCCCTTCCAAAAAACCCTCCCCAAACAGCACATGACGCAAAGAAAAAAAGAGGCGCAATGAGGTAGCTGACTGTGTGAGAAAGATAAGCGACCCTAGTGGCCGACACAAACACCGGGCCCATCTAGGAGTGGCACTGCAGTGTCACGCAGGATGTCCCTTCCAAAAAACCCTCCCCAATCAGCACATGATGCAAAGAAAAAGAAAAGAAAAAAGAGGTGCAAGATGGAATTATCCTTGGGCCCTCCCACCCACCCTTATGTTGTATAAACAAAACAGGACATGCACACTTTAACCAACCCATCATTTCAGTGACAGGGTCTGCCACACGACTGTGACTGATATGACGGGTTGGTTTGGACCCCCCCCAAAAAAGAAGCAATTAATCTCTCCTTGCACAAACTGGCTCTACAGAGGCAAGATGTCCACCTCATCTTCACCCTCCGATATATCACCGTGTACATCCCCCTCCTCACAGATTATCAATTCGTCCCCACTGGAATCCACCATCTCAGCTCCCTGTGTACTTTGTGGAGGCAATTGCTGCTGGTCAATGTCTCCGCGGAGGAATTGATTATAATTCATTTTAATGAACATCATCTTCTCCACATTTTCTGGATGTAACCTCGTACGCCGATTGCTGACAAGGTGAGCGGCGGCACTAAACACTCTTTCGGAGTACACACTTGTGGGAGGGCAACTTAGGTAGAATAAAGCCAGTTTGTGCAAGGGCCTCCAAATTGCCTCTTTTTCCTGCCAGTATAAGTACGGACTGTGTGACGTGCCTACTTGGATGCGGTCACTCATATAATCCTCCACCATTCTATCAATGTTGAGAGAATCATATGCAGTGACAGTAGACGACATGTCCGTAATCGTTGTCAGGTCCTTCAGTCCGGACCAGATGTCAGCATCAGCAGTCGCTCCAGACTGCCCTGCATCACCGCCAGCGGGTGGGCTCGGAATTCTGAGCCTTTTCCTCGCACCCCCAGTTGCGGGAGAATGTGAAGGAGGAGATGTTGACAGGTCGCGTTCCGCTTGACTTGACAATTTTGTCACCAGCAGGTCTTTCAACCCCAGCAGACCTGTGTCTGCCGGAAAGAGAGATCCAAGGTAGGCTTTAAATCTAGGATCGAGCACGGTGGCCAAAATGTAGTGCTCTGATTTCAACAGATTGACCACCCGTGAATCCTTGTTAAGCGAATTAAGGGCTGCATCCACAAGTCCCACATGCCTAGCGGAATCGCTCCGTGTTAGCTCCTTCTTCAATGCCTCCAGCTTCTTCTGCAAAAGCCTGATGAGGGGAATGACCTGACTCAGGCTGGCAGTGTCTGAACTGACTTCACGTGTGGCAAGTTCAAAGGGCATCAGAACCTTGCACAACGTTGAAATCATTCTCCACTGCACTTGAGACAGGTGCATTCCATCTCCTATATCGTGCTCAATTGTATAGGCTTGAATGGCCTTTTGCTGCTCCTCCAACCTCTGAAGCATATAGAGGGTTGAATTCCACCTCGTTACCACTTCTTGCTTCAGATGATGGCAGGGCAGGTTCAGTAGTTTTTGGTGGTGCTCCAGTCTTCTGTACGTGGTGCCTGTACGCCGAAAGTGTCCCGCAATTTTTCTGGCCACCGACAGCATCTCTTGCACGCCCCTGTCGTTTTTTAAAAAATTCTGCACCACCAAATTCAAGGTATGTGCAAAACATGGGACGTGCTGGAATTTGCCCATATTTATTGCACACACAATATTGCTGGCGTTGTCCGATGCCACAAATCCACAGGAGAGTCCAATTGGGGTAAGCCATTCCGCGATGATCTTCCTCAGTTGCCGTAAGAGGTTTTCAGCTGTGTGCGTATTCTGGAAAGCGGTGATACAAAGCGTAGCCTGCCTAGGAAAGAGTTGGCGTTTGCGAGATGCTGCTACTGGTGCCGCCGCTGCTGTTCTTGCGGCGGGAGTCCATACATCTACCCAGTGGGCTGTCACAGTCATATAGTCCTGACCCTGCCCTGCTCCACTTGTCCACATGTCCGTGGTTAAGTGGACATTGGGTACAACTGCATTTTTTAGGACACTGGTGAGTCTTTTTCTGACGTCCGTGTACATTCTCGGTATCGCCTGCCTAGAGAAGTGGAACCTAGATGGTATTTGGTAACGGGGGCACACTGCCTCAATAAATTGTCTAGTTCCCTGTGAACTAACGGCGGATACCGGACGCACGTCTAACACCAACATAGTTGTCAAGGACTCAGTTATCCGCTTTGCAGTAGGATGACTGCTGTGATATTTCATCTTCCTCGCAAAGGACTGTTGAACAGTCAATTGCTTACTGGAAGTAGTACAAGTGGGCTTAAGACTTCCCCTCTGGGATGACCATCGACTCCCAGCGGCAACAACAGCAGCGCCAGCAGCAGTAGGCGTTACACGCAAGGATGCATCGGAGGAATCCCAGGCAGGAGAGGACTCGTCAGACTTGCCAGTGACATGGCCTGCAGGACTATTGGCATTCCTGGGGAAGGAGGAAATTGACACTGAGGGAGTTGGTGGGGTGGTTTGCGTGAGCTTGGTTACAAGAGGAAGGGATTTACTGGTCAGTGGACTGCTTCCGCTGTCACCCAAAGTTTTTGAACTTGTCACTGACTTATTATGAATGCGCTGCAGGTGACGTATAAGGGAGGATGTTCCGAGGTGGTTAACGTCCTTACCCCTACTTATTACAGCTTGACAAAGGGAACACACGGCTTGACACCTGTTGTCCGCATTTCTGGTGAAATACCTCCACACCGAAGAGCTGATTTTTTTGGTATTTTCACCTGGCATGTCAACGGCCATATTCCTCCCACGGACAACAGGTGTCTCCCCGGGTGCCTGACTTAAACAAACCACCTCACCATCAGAATCCTCCTGGTCAATTTCCTCCCCAGCGCCAGCAACACCCATATCCTCCTCATCCTGGTGTACTTCAACACTGACATCTTCAATCTGACTATCAGGAACTGGACTGCGGGTGCTCCTTCCAGCACTTGCAGGGGGCATGCAAATAGTGGAAGGCGCATGCTCTTCACGTCCAGTGTTGGGAAGGTCAGGCATCGCAAACGACACAATTGGACTCTCCTTGTGGATTTGGGATTTCAAAGAACGCACAGTTCTTTGCGGTGCTTTTGCCAGCTTGAGTCTTTTCAGTTTTCTAGCGAGAGGCTGAGTGCTTCCATCCTCATGTGAAGCTGAACCACTAGCCATGAACATAGGCCAGGGCCTCAGCCGTTCCTTGCCACTCCGTGTGGTAAATGGCATATTGGCAAGTTTACGCTTCTCCTCCGACAATTTTATTTTAGGTTTTGGAGTCCTTTTTTTTCTGATATTTGGTGTTTTGGATTTGACATGCTCTGTACTATGACATTGGGCATCGGCCTTGGCAGACGACGTTGCTGGCATTTCATCGTCTCGGCCATGACTAGTGGCAGCAGCTTCAGCACGAGGTGGAAGTGGATCTTGATCTTTCCCTAATTTTGGAACCTCAACTTTTTTGTTCTCCATATTTTATAGGCAGAACTAAAAGGCACCTCAGGTAAACAATGGAGATGGATGGATTGGATACTAGTATACAATTATGGACGGACTGCCACGGTTAGGTGGTATAAAAAAACCACGGTTAGGTGGTATATATTATAATAATAATACAATTATGGATGGACGGACTGCCTGCCGACTGCCGACACAGAGGTAGCCACAGCCGTGAACTACCGCACTGTACACTGGTTGATAAAGAGATAGTAGTATACTCGTAACAACTAGTATGACACTATGACGACGGTATAAAGAATGAAAAAAAAACCACGGTTAGGTGGTATATATTATAATAATAATACAATTATGGATGGACGGACTGCCTGCCGACTGCCGACACAGAGGTAGCCACAGCCGTGAACTACCGCACTGTACACTGGTTGATAAAGAGATAGTAGTATACTCGTAACAACTAGTATGACACTATGACGACGGTATAAAGAATGAAAAAAAAACCACGGTTAGGTGGTATATATTATAATAATAATACAATTATGGATGGACGGACTGCCTGCCGACTGCCGACACAGAGGTAGCCACAGCCGTGAACTACCGCACTGTACACTGGTTGATAAAGAGATAGTAGTATACTCGTAACAACTAGTATGACACTATGACGACGGTATAAAGAATGAAAAAAAAACCACGGTTAGGTGGTATATATTATAATAATAATACAATTATGGATGGACGGACTGCCTGCCGACTGCCGACACAGAGGTAGCCACAGCCGTGAACTACCGCACTGTACACTGGTTGATAAAGAGATAGTAGTATACTCGTAACAACTAGTATGACACTATGACGACGGTATAAAGAATGAAAAAAAAACCACGGTTAGGTGGTATATATTATAATAATAATACAATTATGGATGGACGGACTGCCTGCCGACTGCCGACACAGAGGTAGCCACAGCCGTGAACTACCGCACTGTACACTGGTTGATAAAGAGATAGTAGTATACTCGTAACAACTAGTATGACACTATGACGGTATAAAGAATGAAAAAAAAACCACGGTTAGGTGGTATATATTATAATAATAATACAATTATGGATGGACGGACTGCCTGCCGACTGCCGACACAGAGGTAGCCACAGCCGTGAACTACCGCACTGTACACTGGTTGATAAAGAGATAGTAGTATACTCGTAACAACTAGTATGACACTATGACGACGGTATAAAGAAAGAAAAAAAAACCACGGTTAGGTGGTATATATTATAATAATAATAATACAATTATGGATGGACGGACTGCCTGCCGACTGCCGACACAGAGGTAGCCACAGCCGTGAACTACCGCACTGTACACTGGTTGATAAAGAGATAGTAGTATACTCGTAACAACTAGTATGACACTATGACGGTATAAAGAATGAAAAAAAAACCACGGTTAGGTGGTATATATTATAATAATAATACAATTATGGATGGACGGACTGCCTGCCGACTGCCGACACAGAGGTAGCCACAGCCGTGAACTACCGCACTGTACACTGGTTGATAAAGAGATAGTAGTATACTCGTAACAACTAGTATGACACTATGACGACGGTATAAAGAAAGAAAAAAAAATACCACGGTTAGGTGGTATATATTGTAATACAATTATGGATGGACGGACTGCCTGCCGAGTTCCGACTGCCGACACAGAGGTAGCCACAGCCGTGAACTACCGCACTGTACTGTGTCTGCTGCTAATATAGACTGGTTGATAAAGAGATAGTATACAATACATACAACAATATACTACTATACTGGTGGTCAGGCACTGGTCACCACTAGTCACACTGGCAGTGGCACTCCTGCAGCAAAAGTGTGCACTGTTTAATTTTAAATTAATATAATATTATGTACTCCTGGGGGCTCCTGCTATAACAACCTGCAGTGCTCCCCAGTCTCCCCCACAATTATTATAAGCTTTGCCTTTTATACATTGATGTGCAGCACACTGGGCTGAGCTGAGTGCACACAGACTGAGTCACACTGTGTGACTGGCTGCTGCTGTGTATCGTTTTTTTTCAGGCAGAGAACGGATATAGCAGAGAACGGATATATTATATTAAAATAAATAAAAGTTAACTAACAACAACTGCACTGGTCACTGTGGTAAACTCTGTCTGACTCTGCACAATCTCTCTCTCTCTTCTAATCTAATTTCTAATGGAGAGGACGCCAGCCACGTCCTCTCCCTATCAATCTCAATGCACGTGTGAAAATGGCGGCGACGCGCGGCTCCTTATATAGAATCCGAGTCTCGCGAGAATCCGACAGCGTCATGATGACGTTCGGGCGCGCTCGGGTTAACCGAGCAAGGCGGGAGGATCCGAGTCTGCTCGGACCCGTGAAAAAAACATGAAGTTCGTGCGGGTTCGGTTTCAGAGAAACCGAACCCGCTCATCTCTACTCTATATATTAATAATACCACATATCAGTGTGAGCTGGGAGCTGTGTTATTCCTCCTCATATATCACTGTGCAGTCCCCTCTCCTCTTTATATTAATAATACCACATATCAGTGTGAGCTGGGAGCTGTGTTATTCCTCCTCATATATCACTGTGCAGTCCCCTCTCCTCTTTATAATAATAATACCACATATTAGTGTGAGCTGGGAGCTGTGTTATTCCTCCTCACATATCACTGTGCAGTCCCCTCTTCTTTATATATTAGTAATACCACATATCAGTGTGAGCTGGGAGCTGTTTTATTCCTCCTCATATATTGCAGTCCCCTCTCCTCTATATATTAATAATACCACATATCAGTGTGAGCTGGGAGCTGTTTTATTCCTCCTCATATATCACTGTGTGGTCCCCTCATCGCTATTCTGTATATTAATAATACAACATATCAGTGTGAGCTGGGAGATGTGTTATTCCTCCTCATATATCAGTGTGCAGTCCCCTCTTCTTTATATATTAGTAATACCACAAATCAGTGTGAGCTGGGAGCTGTGTTATTCCTCCTCATATATCACTGTGTGTTCCCCTCAACTCTTTACTGTATATTAATAATAACTAGAGATGAGCGCCTGAAATTTTTCGGGTTTTGTGTTTTGGTTTTGGGTTCGGTTCCGCGGCCGTGTTTTGGGTTCGAACGCGTTTTGGCAAAACCTCACCGAATTATTTTTGTCGGATTCGGGTGTGTTTTGGATTCGGGTGTTTTTTTCCAAAAACACTAAAAAACAGCTTAAATCATAGAATTTGGGGGTCATTTTGATCCCAAAGTATTATTAACCTCAAAAACCATAATTTACACTCATTTTCAGTCTATTCTGAATACCTCACACCTCACAATATTATTTTTAGTCCTAAAATTTGCACCGAGGTCGCTGTGTGAGTAAGATAAGCGACCCTAGTGGCCGACACAAACACCGGGCCCATCTAGGAGTGGCACTGCAGTGTCACGCAGGATGTCCCTTCCAAAAAACCCTCCCCAAACAGCACATGACGCAAAGAAAAAAAGAGGCGCAATGAGGTAGCTGTGTGAGTAAGATTAGCGACCCTAGTGGCCGACACAAACACCGGGCCCATCTAGGAGTGGCACTGCAGTGTCACGCAGGATGGCCCTTCCAAAAAACCCTCCCCAAACAGCACATGACGCAAAGAAAAAAAGAGGCGCAATGAGGTAGCTGACTGTGTGAGTAAGATTAGCGACCCTAGTGGCCGACACAAACACCGGGCACATCTAGGAGTGGCACTGCAGTGTCACGCAGGATGTCCCTTCCAAAAAACCCTCCCCAAACAGCACATGACGCAAAGAAAAAAAGAGGCGCAATGAGGTAGCTGTGTGAGTAAGATTAGCGACCCTAGTGGCCGACACAAACACCGGGCCCATCTAGGAGTGGCACTGCAGTGTCACGCAGGATGTCCCTTCCAAAAAACCCTCCCCAATCAGCACATGATGCAAAGAAAAAGAAAAGAAAAAAGAGGTGCAAGATGGAATTATCCTTGGGCCCTCCCACCCACCCTTATGTTGTATAAACAAAACAGGACATGCACACTTTAACCAACCCATCATTTCAGTGACAGGGTCTGCCACACGACTGTGACTGATATGACGGGTTGGTTTGGACCCCCCCCAAAAAAGAAGCAATTAATCTCTCCTTGCACAAACTGGCTCTACAGAGGCAAGATGTCCACCTCATCTTCACCCTCCGATATATCACCGTGTACATCCCCCTCCTCACAGATTATCAATTCGTCCCCACTGGAATCCACCATCTCAGCTCCCTGTGTACTTTGTGGAGGCAATTGCTGCTGGTCAATGTCTCCGCGGAGGAATTGATTATAATTCATTTTAATGAACATCATCTTCTCCACATTTTCTGGATGTAACCTCGTACGCCGATTGCTGACAAGGTGAGCGGCGGCACTAAACACTCTTTCGGAGTACACACTTGTGGGAGGGCAACTTAGGTAGAATAAAGCCAGTTTGTGCAAGGGCCTCCAAATTGCCTCTTTTTCCTGCCAGTATAAGTACGGACTGTGTGACGTGCCTACTTGGATGCGGTCACTCATATAATCCTCCACCATTCTATCAATGTTGAGAGAATCATATGCAGTGACAGTAGACGACATGTCCGTAATCGTTGTCAGGTCCTTCAGTCCGGACCAGATGTCAGCATCAGCAGTCGCTCCAGACTGCCCTGCATCACCGCCAGCGGGTGAACTCGGAATTCTGAGCCTTTTCCTCGCACCCCCAGTTGCGGGAGAATGTGAAGGAGGAGATGTTGACAGGTCGCGTTCCGCTTGACTTGACAATTTTGTCACCAGCAGGTCTTTCAACCCCAGCAGACCTGTGTCTGCGGAAAGAGAGATCCAAGGTAGGCTTTAAATCTAGGATCGAGCACGGTGGCCAAAATGTAGTGCTCTGATTTCAACAGATTGACCACCCGTGAATCCTTGTTAAGTGAATTAAGGGCTGCATCCACAAGTCCCACATGCCTAGCGGAATCGCTCCGTGTTAGCTCCTTCTTCAATGCCTCCAGCTTCTTCTGCAAAAGCCTGATGAGGGGAATGACCTGACTCAGGCTGGCAGTGTCTGAACTGACTTCACGTGTGGCAAGTTCAAAGGGCATCAGAACCTTGCACAACGTTGAAATCATTCTCCACTGCACTTGAGACAGGTGCATTCCATCTCCTATATCGTGCTCAATTGTATAGGCTTGAATGGCCTTTTGCTGCTCCTCCAACCTCTGAAGCATATAGAGGGTTGAATTCCACCTCGTTACCACTTCTTGCTTCAGATGATGGCAGGACAGGTTCAGTAGTTTTTGGTGGTGCTCCAGTCTTCTGTACGTGGTGCCTGTACGCCGAAAGTGTCCCGCAATTTTTCTGGCCACCGACAGCATCTCTTGCACGCCCCTGTCGTTTTTTAAAAAATTCTGCACCACCAAATTCAAGGTATGTGCAAAACATGGGACGTGCTGGAATTTGCCCATATTTAATGCACACACAATATTGCTGGCGTTGTCCGATGCCACAAATCCACAGGAGAGTCCAATTGGGGTAAGCCATTCCGCGATGATCTTCCTCAGTTGCCGTAAGAGGTTTTCAGCTGTGTGCGTATTCTGGAAAGCGGTGATACAAAGCGTAGCCTGCCTAGGAAAGAGTTGGCGTTTGCGAGATGCTGCTACTGGTGCCGCCGCTGCTGTTCTTGCGGCGGGAGTCCATACATCTACCCAGTGGGCTGTCACAGTCATATAGTCCTGACCCTGCCCTGCTCCACTTGTCCACATGTCCGTGGTTAAGTGGACATTGGGTACAACTGCATTTTTTAGGACACTGGTGAGTCTTTTTCTGACGTCCGTGTACATTCTCGGTATCGCCTGCCTAGAGAAGTGGAACCTAGATGGTATTTGGTAACGGGGGCACACTGCCTCAATAAATTGTCTAGTTCCCTGTGAACTAACGGCGGATACCGGACGCACGTCTAACACCAACATAGTTGTCAAGGACTCAGTTATCCGCTTTGCAGTAGGATGACTGCTGTGATATTTCATCTTCCTCGCAAAGGACTGTTGAACAGTCAATTGCTTACTGGAAGTAGTACAAGTGGGCTTACGACTTCCCCTCTGGGATGACCATCGACTCCCAGCGGCAACAACAGCAGCGCCAGCAGCAGTAGGCGTTACACGCAAGGATGCATCGGAGGAATCCCAGGCAGGAGAGGACTCGTCAGACTTGCCAGTGACATGGCCTGCAGGACTATTGGCATTCCTGGGGAAGGAGGAAATTGACACTGAGGGAGTTGGTGGGGTGGTTTGCGTGAGCTTGGTTACAAGAGGAAGGGATTTACTGGTCAGTGGACTGCTTCCGCTGTCACCCAAAGTTTTTGAACTTGTCACTGACTTATTATGAATGGGCTGCAGGTGACGTATAAGGGAGGATGTTCCGAGGTGGTTAACGTCCTTACCCCTACTTATTACAGCTTGACAAAGGGAACACACGGCTTGACACCTGTTGTCCGCATTTCTGGTGAAATACCTCCACACCGAAGAGCTGATTTTTTTGGTATTTTCACCTGGCATGTCAACGGCCATATTCCTCCCACGGACAACAGGTGTCTCCCCGGGTGCCTGACTTAAACAAACCACCTCACCATCAGAATCCTTCTGGTCAATTTCCTCCCCAGCGCCAGCAACACCCATATCCTCCTCATCCTGGTGTACTTCAACACTGACATCTTCAATCTGACTATCAGGAACTGGACTGCGGGTGCTCCTTCCAGCACTTGCCATGAACATAGGCCAGGGCCTCAGCCGTTCCTTGCCACTCCGTGTGGTAAATGGCATATTGGCAAGTTTACGCTTCTCCTCCGACAATTTTATTTTAGGTTTTGGAGTCCTTTTTTTTCTGATATTTGGTGTTTTGGATTTGACATGCTCTGTACTATGACATTGGGCATCGGCCTTGGCAGACGACGTTGCTGGCATTTCATCGTCTCGGCCATGACTAGTGGCAGCAGCTTCAGCACGAGGTGGAAGTGGATCTTGATCTTTCCCTAATTTTGGAACCTCAACTTTTTTGTTCTCCATATTTTATAGGCAGAACTAAAAGGCACCTCAGGTAAACAATGGAGATGGATGGATTGGATACTAGTATACAATTATGGACGGACTGCCACGGTTAGGTGGTATAAAAAAACCACGGTTAGGTGGTATATATTGTAATACAATTATGGATGGACGGACTGCCTGCCGAGTGCCGACACAGAGGTAGCCACAGCCGTGAACTACCGCACTGTACACTGGTTGATAAAGAGATAGTAGTATACTCGTAACAACTAGTATGACTGACTATGACGGTATAAAGAATGAAAAAAAAACCACGGTTAGGTGGTATATATTGTAATACAATTATGGATGGACGGACTGCCTGCCGAGTTCCGACACAGAGGTAGCCACAGCCGTGAACTACCGCACTGTACACTGGTTGATAAAGAGATAGTAGTATACTCGTAACAACTAGTATGACTGACTATGACGGTATAAAGAATGAAAAAAAAACCACGGTTAGGTGGTATATATTATAATACAATTATGGATGGACGGACTGCCTGCCGACTGCCGACACAGAGGTAGCCACAGCCGTGAACTACCGCACTGTACACTGGTTGATAAAGAGATAGTAGTATACTCGTAACAACTAGTATGACACTATGACGGTATAAAGAATGAAAAAAAAACCACGGTTAGGTGGTATATATTATAATAATACAATTATGGATGGACGGACTGCCTGCCGAGTTCCGACACAGAGGTAGCCACAGCCGTGAACTACCGCACTGTACACTGGTTGATAAAGAGATAGTAGTATACTCGTAACAACTAGTATGACTGACTATGACGGTATAAAGAATGAAAAAAAAACCACGGTTAGGTGGTATATATTGTAATACAATTATGGATGGACGGACTGCCTGCCGAGTTCCGACACAGAGGTAGCCACAGCCGTGAACTACCGCACTGTACACTGGTTGATAAAGAGATAGTAGTATACTCGTAACAACTAGTATGACTGACTATGACGGTATAAAGAATGAAAAAAAAACCACGGTTAGGTGGTATATATTATAATACAATTATGGATGGACGGACTGCCTGCCGACTGCCGACACAGAGGTAGCCACAGCCGTGAACTACCGCACTGTACACTGGTTGATAAAGAGATAGTAGTATACTCGTAACAACTAGTATGACACTATGACGGTATAAAGAATGAAAAAAAAACCACGGTTAGGTGGTATATATTATAATAATACAATTATGGATGGACGGACTGCCTGCCGAGTTCCGACACAGAGGTAGCCACAGCCGTGAACTACCGCACTGTACACAGGTTGATAAAGAGATAGTAGTATACTCGTAACAACTAGTATGACTGACTATGACGGTATAAAGAATGAAAAAAAAACCACGGTTAGGTGGTATATATTGTAATACAATTATGGATGGACGGACTGCCTGCCGAGTTCCGACACAGAGGTAGCCACAGCCGTGAACTACCGCACTGTACACTGGTTGATAAAGAGATAGTAGTATACTCGTAACAACTAGTATGACTGACTATGACGGTATAAAGAATGAAAAAAAAACCACGGTTAGGTGGTATATATTGTAATACAATTATGGATGGACGGACTGCCTGCCGAGTTCCGACACAGAGGTAGCCACAGCCGTGAACTACCGCACTGTACACTGGTTGATAAAGAGATAGTAGTATACTCGTAACAACTAGTATGACTGACTATGACGGTATAAAGAATGAAAAAAAAACCACGGTTAGGTGGTATATATTATAATACAATTATGGATGGACGGACTGCCTGCCGACTGCCGACACAGAGGTAGCCACAGCCGTGAACTACCGCACTGTACACTGGTTGATAAAGAGATAGTAGTATACTCGTAACAACTAGTATGACACTATGACGGTATAAAGAATGAAAAAAAAACCACGGTTAGGTGGTATATATTATAATAATACAATTATGGATGGACGGACTGCCTGCCGAGTTCCGACACAGAGGTAGCCACAGCCGTGAACTACCGCACTGTACACTGGTTGATAAAGAGATAGTAGTATACTCGTAACAACTAGTATGACTGACTATGACGGTATAAAGAATGAAAAAAAAACCACGGTTAGGTGGTATATATTGTAATACAATTATGGATGGACGGACTGCCTGCCGAGTTCCGACACAGAGGTAGCCACAGCCGTGAACTACCGCACTGTACCCTGGTTGATAAAGAGATAGTAGTATACTCGTAACAACTAGTATGACTGACTATGACGGTATAAAGAATGAAAAAAAAACCACGGTTAGGTGGTATATATTGTAATACAATTATGGATGGACGGACTGCCTGCCGAGTTCCGACACAGAGGTAGCCACAGCCGTGAACTACCGCACTGTACACTGGTTGATAAAGAGATAGTAGTATACTCGTAACAACTAGTATGACTGACTATGACGGTATAAAGAATGAAAAAAAAACCACGGTTAGGTGGTATATATTATAATACAATTATGGATGGACGGACTGCCTGCCGACTGCCGACACAGAGGTAGCCACAGCCGTGAACTACCGCACTGTACACTGGTTGATAAAGAGATAGTAGTATACTCGTAACAACTAGTATGACACTATGACGGTATAAAGAATGAAAAAAAAACCACGGTTAGGTGGTATATATTATAATACAATTATGGATGGACGGACTGCCTGCCGACTGCCGACACAGAGGTAGCCACAGCCGTGAACTACCGCACTGTACACTGGTTGATAAAGAGATAGTAGTATACTCGTAACAACTAGTATGACACTATGACGGTATAAAGAATGAAAAAAAAACCACGGTTAGGTGGTATATATTATAATACAATTATGGATGGACGGACTGCCTGCCGAGTGCCGACACAGAGGTAGCCACAGCCGTGAACTACCGCACTGTACACTGGTTGATAAAGAGATAGTAGTATACTCGTAACAACTAGTATGACTGACTATGACGGTATAAAGAATGAAAAAAAAACCACGGTTAGGTGGTATATATTATAATACAATTATGGATGGACGGACTGCCTGCCGACTGCCGACACAGAGGTAGCCACAGCCGTGAACTACCGCACTGTACACTGGTTGATAAAGAGATAGTAGTATACTCGTAACAACTAGTATGACACTATGACGGTATAAAGAATGAAAAAAAAACCACGGTTAGGTGGTATATATTATAATACAATTATGGATGGACGGACTGCCTGCCGACTGCCGACACAGAGGTAGCCACAGCCGTGAACTACCGCACTGTACACTGGTTGATAAAGAGATAGTAGTATACTCGTAACAACTAGTATGACACTATGACGGTATAAAGAATGAAAAAAAAACCACGGTTAGGTGGTATATATTATAATAATACAATTATGGATGGACGGACTGCCTGCCGACTGCCGACACAGAGGTAGCCACAGCCGTGAACTACCGCACTGTACACTGGTTGATAAAGAGATAGTAGTATACTCGTAACAACTAGTATGACTATGACGACGGTATAAAGAAAGAAAAAAAAATACCACGGTTAGGTGGTATATAATTATACAATTATGGATGGACGGACTGCCTGCCGAGTGCCGACTGCCGACACAGAGGTAGCCACAGCCGTGAACTACCGCACTGTACTGTGTCTACTGCTAATATAGACTGGTTGATAAAGAGATAGTATACAACAATATACTACTATACTGGTGGTCAGGCACTGGTCACCACTAGTCACACTGGCAGTGGCACTCCTGCAGCAAAAGTGTGCACTGTTTAATTTTAAATTAATATAATATTATGTACTCCTGGCTCCTGCTATAACAACCTGCAGTGCTCCCCAGTCTCCCCCACAATTATATTATAAGCTTTTATACATTGATGTGCAGCACACTGGGCTGAGCTGAGTGCACACAGACTGAGTCACACTGTGTGACTGCTGTGTATCGTTTTTTTCAGGCAGAGAACGGATATAGCAGAGAACGGATATATTAAATAAAAGTTAACTTAACAACAACTGCACTGGTCACTGTGGTAAACTCTGTCTGCACAATCTCTCTCTCTCTCTCTCTCTTCTAATCTATTCTAATGGAGAGGACGCCAGCCACGTCCTCTCCCTATCAATCTCAATGCACGTGTGAAAATGGCGGCGACGCGCGGCTCCTTATATAGAATCCGAGTCTCGCGAGAATCCGACAGCGTCATGATGACGTTCGGGCGCGCTCGGGTTAACCGAGCAAGGCGGGAAGATCCGAGTCGCTCGGACCCGTGAAAAAAAAAGTGAAGTTCGTGCGGGTTCGGATTCAAAGAAACCGAACCCGCTCATCTCTAATAATAACACATATCAGTGTGAGCTGGGAGCTGTGTTATTCCTCCTCACATATCACTGTGCAGTCCCCTCTCCTCTATATATTAATAATACCACATATCAGTGTGAGCTGGGAGCTGTGTTTTCCTCCTCATATATCACTGTGCACTCCCCTCTCCTCTATATATTAATAATACCACATATCAGTGTGAGCTGGGAGCTGTGTTTTTCCTCCTCATATATCACTGTACAGTCCCCTCTCCTCTATATATTAGTAATACCACATATCAGTGTGAGCTGGGAGCTGTGTTATTCCTCATCATATATCACTGTGTGGTCCCCTCATCGCTATACTGTATATTAATAATAACACATAGTGTGAGCTGGGAGCTGTGTTATTCCTCCTCATATATCACTGCGCAGTCCCCTCTCCTCTATATATTAATAATACCACATATCAGTGTTAGCTTCGAGCTGTGTTATTCCCCCTCATATACCACTGTGTGGTCCCATCTCCTCTATATATTAATAATACCACATATCAGTGGGAGCTGTTTTATTCTTCCTCATATATTGCAGTCCCCTCTCCTCTATATATTAATTATACCACATATCAGTGTGAGCTGGGAGCTGTGTTATTCCTCCTCATATATCACTGTGTAGTCACCTCTCTATATATTAGTAATACCACATATCAGTGTGAGCTGGGAGCTGTTTTATTCCTCCTCATATATTGCAGTCCCCTCTCCTCTATATATTAATTATACGACATATCAGTGTGAGCTGGGAGCTGTGTTATTCCTCCTCATATATCACTGCGCAGTCCCCTCTCCTCTATATATTAATAATACCACATATCAGTGTGAGCTTCGAGCTGTGTTATTCCCCCTCATATATCACTGTGTGGTCCCATCTCCTCTATATATTAATAATACCACATATCAGTGGGAGCTGTTTTATTCTTCCTCATATATTGCAGTCCCCTCTCCTCTATATATTAATTATACCACATATCAGTGTGAGCTGGGAGCTGTGTTATTCCTCCTCATATATCACTGCGCAGTTGTCACGAACCGGTCTCTCACCTCTGCGGGTTCTGGGGTTCATCCGTTGCCAGTGCGGTTGCTCGCGGTGCTGTGCGCCCGTGTGGGGACGCGGCGTGATCAGTGGCACAGGTAATGCAGAGTCTGGGAACTGGGAGTGCGGGGACCAAATGGCCTAAGGCACTGCGGTGTGTCTGCTGTATAGGAGGTGGCCATGTTGGAGACCAAATAGGTAATACAGAGCACTTGTGAAAACACCTGTGAGCAGGTGTAAGCCAATCCCGTGCTTGTGCTGCCTTTAAGTAGGCTGGGATTATGTTACTCTGGGCCAGTGCTTTGTTGTATCAACGCTGTGCTCTAGCTCTGAGCTCTCTCCGTGCATTCCTGTGTGATTCCCGTGGTCCAGATATCGCCTCCGTTCCCAGAAGTCCGTCTGCAGCCTTCACTGCTAAAGATCCACCGGCTCTCCGCTGTGCTGTCAGTTAATTGCACACCTACTGGAAACAGTTGGATTCCCAGAGTCTTGCATGAGGTTACCTTGTCTGCCTGCCTTCAACCATACAAAGTTTGGAGGATTCCACTACCCTCAGCTGTTCGTTTGTTCTACTCTGCATTTAACCCGTTCATCACGTTGTCATCTGCTACAGTTTTCACAGTGATCTCCGGAACCCGCAAGTAACCCAATTCAGTACTTTTATTTTCTATGTTACCATAACAAGGAAAATTCTTGATAAGCCTCTCAGTTAACTCTCAAAACTTTATTGCAAATCCTTACAGTTATTTCTTCATGTCTGCATTACCCAGTTAAACACATTCTGCAGTTCAGCATCAAAGCTTGTTTATATTTGGACAATTCAACATTTATTCATCAGCTTGTTTTATATACAGTTCCATGAACATTTCTTTTATTTGTTGTTGAGATTTATCCTGCATATTATTTCTGCCATTCCTGCAATACTTCAGTATAGTATGATGATTAACAACTTGTCATTTAACTCTTTACTGAATTGTTATTTTTAATAAATATATGAAACTGAACTTTCTTCGTCCTCCCTGCTTTCTTCATACCCCAGCACCTACACCTGTGGTTGGTTCCGGGTTAACGGATTCACAAAAACACCCGGACCTGACAGCAGTCCCCTCTCCTTTATATATTAATAATACCACATATCATTGTGAGCTTCGAGCTGTGTTATTCCCCCTCATATATCACTGTGTGGTCCCATCTCCTCTATATATTAATAATACCACATATCAGTGTGAGCTGGGAGCTGTTTTATTCCTCCTCATATATTGCAGTCCCCTCTCCTCTACATATTAATAATACCACATATCAGTGTGAGCTGGGAGCTGTGTTATTCCTCCTCATATATCACTGTGCAGTCCCCTCTCCTCTTTATATTAATAATACCACATATTAGTGTGAGCTGGGAGCTGTGTTATTCCTCCTCACATATCACTGTGCAGTCCCCTCTCTTCTATATATTAATAATACCACATATTAGTGAGAGCTGGGAGCTGTTTTATTCCTCCTCATATATCACTGTGTGGTCCCCTCATCGCTATTCTGTATATTAATAATACAACATATCAGTGTGAGCTGGGAGATGTGTTATTCCTCCTCATATATCACCGTGCAGTCCCCTCTTCTTTATATATTAGTAATACCACATATCAGTGTGAGCTGGGAGCTGTGTTATTCCTCCTCATATATCACTGTGTGTTCCCCTCAACTCTATACTGTATATTAATAATAACACATATCAGTTAGAGATGAGCGGGTTCGGTTTCTCTGAAACCGAACCCGCACGAACTTCATGTTTTTTTCACGGGTCCGAGCAGACTCGGATCCTCCCGCCTTGCTCGGTTAACCCGAGCGCGCCCGAACGTCATCATGACGCTGTCGGATTCTCGCGAGACTCGGATTCTATATAAGGAGCCGCGCGTCGCCGCCATTTTCACACGTGCATTGAGATTGATAGGGAGAGGACGTGGCTGGCGTCCTCTCCATTAGAAATTAGATTAGAAGAGAGAGAGAGATTGTGCAGAGTCAGACAGAGTTTACCACAGTGACCAGTGCAGTTGTTGTTAGTTAACTTTTATTTATTTTAATATAATATATCCGTTCTCTGCTATATCCGTTCTCTGCCTGAAAAAAAACGATACACAGCAGCAGCCAGTCACACAGTGTGACTCAGTCTGTGTGCACTCAGCTCAGCCCAGTGTGCTGCACATCAATGTATAAAAGGCAAAGCTTATAATAATTGTGGGGGAGACTGGGGAGCACTGCAGGTTGTTATAGCAGGAGCCCCCAGGAGTACATAATATTATATTAATTTAAAATTAAACAGTGCACACTTTTGCTGCAGGAGTGCCACTGCCAGTGTGACTAGTGGTGACCAGTGCCTGACCACCAGTATAGTAGTATATTGTTGTATGTATTGTATACTATCTCTTTATCAACCACTCTATATTAGCAGCAGACACAGTACAGTGCGGTAGTTCACGGCTGTGGCTACCTCTGAGTCGGCAGTCGGAACTCGGCAGGCAGTCCGTCCATCCATAATTGTATTACAATATATACCACCTAACCGTGGTATTTTTTTTTCTTTCTTTATACCGTCGTCATAGTGTCATACTAGTTGTTACGAGTATACTACTATCTCTTTATCAACCAGTGTACAGTGCAGTAGTTCACGGCTGTGGCTACCTCTGTGTCGGAACTCGGCAGGCAGTCCGTCCATCCATAATTGTATTATTATTATAATATATACCACCTAACCGTGGTTTTTTTTTCATTCTTTATACCGTCGTCATAGTGTCATACTAGTTGTTACGAGTATACTACTATCTCTTTATCAACCAGTGTACAGTGCGGTAGTTCACGGCTGTGGCTACCTCTGTGTCGGCAGTCGGCAGGCAGTCCGTCCATCCATAATTGTATTATTATTATAATATATACCACCTAACCGTGGTTTTTTTTTCATTCTTTATACCGTCGTCATAGTGTCATACTAGTTGTTACGAGTATACTACTATCTCTTTATCAACCAGTGTACAGTGCGGTAGTTCACGGCTGTGGCTACCTCTGTGTCGGCAGTCGGCAGGCAGTCCGTCCATCCATAATTGTATTATTATTATAATATATACCACCTAACCGTGGTTTTTTTTTCATTCTTTATACCGTCGTCATAGTGTCATACTAGTTGTTACGAGTATACTACTATCTCTTTATCAACCAGTGTACAGTGCGGTAGTTCACGGCTGTGGCTACCTCTGTGTCGGCAGTCGGCAGGCAGTCCGTCCATCCATAATTGTATTATTATTATAATATATACCACCTAACCGTGGTTTTTTTTTCATTCTTTATACCGTCGTCATAGTGTCATACTAGTTGTTACGAGTATACTACTATCTCTTTATCAACCAGTGTACAGTGCGGTAGTTCACGGCTGTGGCTACCTCTGTGTCGGCAGTCGGCAGGCAGTCCGTCCATCCATAATTGTATTATTATTATAATATATACCACCTAACCGTGGTTTTTTTTTCATTCTTTATACCGTCGTCATAGTGTCATACTAGTTGTTACGAGTATACTACTATCTCTTTATCAACCAGTGTACAGTGCGGTAGTTCACGGCTGTGGCTACCTCTGTGTCGGCAGTCGGCAGGCAGTCCGTCCATCCATAATTGTATTATTATTATAATATATACCACCTAACCGTGGTATTTTTTTTTCTTTCTTTATACCGTCGTCATAGTGTCATACTAGTTGTTACGAGTATACTACTATCTCTTTATCAACCAGTGTACAGTGCGGTAGTTCACGGCTGTGGCTACCTCTGTGTCGGCAGTCGGCAGGCAGTCCGTCCATCCATAATTGTATTATTATTATAATATATACCACCTAACCGTGGTTTTTTTTTCATTCTTTATACCGTCGTCATAGTGTCATACTAGTTGTTACGAGTATACTACTATCTCTTTATCAACCAGTGTACAGTGCGGTAGTTCACGGCTGTGGCTACCTCTGTGTCGGCAGTCGGCAGGCAGTCCGTCCATCCATAATTGTATTATTATTATAATATATACCACCTAACCGTGGTTTTTTTTTCATTCTTTATACCGTCGTCATAGTGTCATACTAGTTGTTACGAGTATACTACTATCTCTTTATCAACCAGTGTACAGTGCGGTAGTTCACGGCTGTGGCTACCTCTGTGTCGGCACTCGGCAGGCAGTCCGTCCATCCATAATTGTATTATTATTATAATATATACCACCTAACTGTGGTATTTTTTTTTCTTTCTTTATACCGTCGTCATAGTGTCATACTAGTTGTTACGAGTATACTACTATCTCTTTATCAACCAGTGTACAGTGCGGTAGTTCACGGCTGTGGCTACCTCTGTGTCGGCAGTCGGCAGGCAGTCCGTCCATCCATAATTGTATTATTATTATAATATATACCACCTAACCGTGGTATTTTTTTTTCTTTCTTTATACCGTCGTCATAGTGTCATACTAGTTGTTACGAGTATACTACTATCTCTTTATCAACCAGTGTACAGTGCGGTAGTTCACGGCTGTGGCTACCTCTGTGTCGGCAGTCGGCAGGCAGTCCGTCCATCCATAATTGTATTATTATTATAATATATACCACCTAACCGTGGTTTTTTTTTCATTCTTTATACCGTCGTCATAGTGTCATACTAGTTGTTACGAGTATACTACTATCTCTTTATCAACTAGTGTACAGTGCGGTAGTTCACGGCTGTGGCTACCTCTGTGTCGGCAGTCGGCAGGCAGTCCGTCCATCCATAATTGTATTATTATTATAATATATACCACCTAACCGTGGTTTTTTTTTCATTCTTTATACCGTCGTCATAGTGTCATACTAGTTGTTACGAGTATACTACTATCTCTTTATCAACCAGTGTACAGTGCGGTAGTTCACGGCTGTGGCTACCTCTGTGTCGGCACTCGGCAGGCAGTCCGTCCATCCATAATTGTATTATTATTATAATATATACCACCTAACTGTGGTATTTTTTTTCTTTCTTTATACCGTCGTCATAGTGTCATACTAGTTGTTACGAGTATACTACTATCTCTTTATCAACCAGTGTACAGTGCGGTAGTTCACGGCTGTGGCTACCTCTGTGTCGGCAGTCGGCAGGCAGTCCGTCCATCCATAATTGTATTATTATTATAATATATACCACCTAAACGTGGTTTTTTTTTCATTCTTTATACCGTCGTCATAGTGTCATACTAGTTGTTACGAGTATACTACTATCTCTTTATCAACCAGTGTACAGTGCGGTAGTTCACGGCTGTGGCTACCTCTGTGTCGGCACTCGGCAGGCAGTCCGTCCATCCATAATTGTATTATTATTATAATATATACCACCTAACTGTGGTATTTTTTTTTCTTTCTTTATACCGTCGTCATAGTGTCATACTAGTTGTTACGAGTATACTACTATCTCTTTATCAACCAGTGTACAGTGCGGTAGTTCACGGCTGTGGCTACCTCTGTGTCGGCAGTCGGCAGGCAGTCCGTCCATCCATAATTGTATTATTATTATAATATATACCACCTAACCGTGGTTTTTTTATACCACCTAACCGTGGCAGTCCGTCCATAATTGTATACTAGTATCCAATCCATCCATCTCCATTGTTTACCTGAGGTGCCTTTTAGTTCTGCCTATAAAATATGGAGAACAAAAAAGTTGAGGTTCCAAAATTAGGGAAAGATCAAGATCCACTTCCACCTCGTGCTGAAGCTGCTGCCACTAGTCATGGCCGAGACGATGAAATGCCAGCAACGTCGTCTGCCAAGGCCGATGCCCAATGTCATAGTACAGAGCATGTCAAATCCAAAACACCAAATATCAGAAAAAAAAGGACTCCAAAACCTAAAATAAAATTGTCGGAGGAGAAGCGTAAACTTGCCAATATGCCATTTACCACACGGAGTGGCAAGGAACGGCTGAGGCCCTGGCCTATGTTCATGGCTAGTGGTTCAGCTTCACATGAGGATGGAAGCACTCAGCCTCTCGCTAGAAAACTGAAAAGACTCAAGCTGGCAAAAGCACCGCAAAGAACTGTGCGTTCTTTGAAATCCCAAATCCACAAGGAGAGTCCAATTGTGTCGTTTGCGATGCCTGACCTTCCCAACACTGGACGTGAAGAGCATGCGCCTTCCACTATTTGCATGCCCCCTGCAAGTGCTGGAAGGAGCACCCGCAGTCCAGTTCCTGATAGTCAGATTGAAGATGTCAGTGTTGAAGTACACCAGGATGAGGAGGATATGGGTGTTGCTGGCGCTGGGGAGGAAATTGACCAGGAGGATTCTGATGGTGAGGTGGTTTGTTTAAGTCAGGCACCCGGGGAGACACCTGTTGTCCGTGGGAGGAATATGGCCGTTGACATGCCAGGTGAAAATACCAAAAAAATCAGCTCTTCGGTGTGGAGGTATTTCACCAGAAATGCGGACAACAGGTGTCAAGCCGTGTGTTCCCTTTGTCAAGCTGTAATAAGTAGGGGTAAGGACGTTAACCACCTCGGAACATCCTCCCTTATACGTCACCTGCAGCGCATTCATAATAAGTCAGTGACAAGTTCAAAAACTTTGGGTGACAGCGGAAGCAGTCCACTGACCAGTAAATCCCTTCCTCTTGTAACCAAGCTCACGCAAACCACCCCACCAACTCCCTCAGTGTCAATTTCCTCCTTCCCCAGGAATGCCAATAGTCCTGCAGGCCATGTCACTGGCAAGTCTGACGAGTCCTCTCCTGCCTGGGATTCCTCCGATGCATCCTTGCGTGTAACGCCTACTGCTGCTGGCGCTGCTGTTGTTGCCGCTGGGAGTCGATGGTCATCCCAGAGGGGAAGTCGTAAGCCCACTTGTACTACTTCCAGTAAGCAATTGACTGTTCAACAGTCCTTTGCGAGGAAGATGAAATATCACAGCAGTCATCCTACTGCAAAGCGGATAACTGAGGCCTTGGCATCCTGGGTGGTGAGAAACGTGGTTCCGGTATCCATCATTACTGCAGAGCCAACTAGAGACTTGTTGGAGGTACTGTGTCCCCGGTACCAAATACCATCTAGGTTCCATTTCTCTAGGCAGGCGATACCGAAAATGTACACAGACCTCAGAAAAAGAGTCACCAGTGTCCTAAAAAATGCAGCTGTACCCAATGTCCACTTAACCACGGACATGTGGACAAGTGGAGCAGGGCAGGGTCAGGACTATATGACTGTGACAGCCCACTGGGTAGATGTATGGACTCCCGCCGCAAGAACAGCAGCGGCGGCACCAGTAGCAGCATCTCGCAAACGCCAACTCTTTCCTAGGCAGGCTACGCTTTGTATCACCGCTTTCCAGAATACGCACACAGCTGAAAACCTCTTACGGCAACTGAGGAAGATCATCGCGGAATGGCTTACCCCAATTGGACTCTCCTGTGGATTTGTGGCATCGGACAACGCCAGCAATATTGTGTGTGCATTAAATCTGGGCCAATTCCAGCACGTCCCATGTTTTGCACATACCTTGAATTTGGTGGTGCAGAATTTTTTAAAAAACGACAGGGGCGTGCAAGAGATGCTGTCGGTGGCCAGAAGAATTGCGGGACACTTTCGGCGTACAGGCACCACGTACAGAAAACTGGAGCACCACCAAAAACTACTGAACCTGCCCTGCCATCATCTGAAGCAAGAAGTGGTAACGAGGTGGAATTCAACCCTCTATATGCTTCAGAGGTTGGAGGAGCAGCAAAAGGCCATTCAAGCCTATACAATTGAGCACGATATAGTAGGTGGAATGCACCTGTCTCAAGTGCAGTGGAGAATGATTTCAACGTTGTGCAAGGTTCTGATGCCCTTTGAACTTGCCACACGTGAAGTCAGTTCAGACACTGCCAGCCTGAGTCAGGTCATTCCCCTCATCAGGCTTTTGCAGAAGAAGCTGGAGGCATTGAAGAAGGAGCTAACACGGAGCGATTCCGCTAGGCATGTGGGACTTGTGGATGCAGCCCTTAATTCGCTTAACAAGGATTCACGGGTGGTCAATCTGTTGAAATCAGAGCACTACATTTTGGCCACCGTGCTCGATCCTAGATTTAAAGCCTACCTTGGATCTCTCTTTCCGGCAGACACAGGTCTGCTGGGGTTGAAAGACCTGCTGGTGACAAAATTGTCAAGTCAAGCGGAACGCGACCTGTCAACATCTCCTCCTTCACATTCTCCCGCAACTGGGGGTGCGAGGAAAAGGCTCAGAATTCCGAGCCCACCCGCTGGCGGTGATGCAGGGCAGTCTGGAGCGACTGCTGATGCTGACATCTGGTCCGGACTGAAGGACCTGACAACGATTACGGACATGTCGTCTACTGTCACTGCATATGATTCTCTCAACATTGATAGAATGGTGGAGGATTATATGAGTGACCGCATCCAAGTAGGCACGTCACACAGTCCGTACTTATACTGGCAGGAAAAAGAGGCAATTTGGAGGCCCTTGCACAAACTGGCTTTATTCTACCTAAGTTGCCCTCCCACAAGTGTGTACTCCGAAAGAGTGTTTAGTGCCGCCGCTCACCTTGTCAGCAATCGGCGTACGAGGTTACATCCAGAAAATGTGGAGAAGATGATGTTCATTAAAATGAATTATAATCAATTCCTCCGCGGAGACATTGACCAGCAGCAATTACCTCCACAAAGTACACAGGGAGCTGAGATGGTGGATTCCAGTGGGGACGAATTGATAATCTGTGAGGAGGGGGATGTACACGGTGATATATCGGAGGGTGAAGATGAGGTGGACATCTTGCCTCTGTAGAGCCAGTTTGTGCAAGGAGAGATTAATTGCTTCTTTTTTGGGGGGGGTCCAAACCAACCCGTCATATCAGTCACAGTCGTGTGGCAGACCCTGTCACTGAAATGATGGGTTGGTTAAAGTGTGCATGTCCTGTTTTGTTTATACAACATAAGGGTGGGTGGGAGGGCCCAAGGATAATTCCATCTTGCACCTCTTTTTTCTTTTCTTTTTCTTTGCATCATGTGCTGATTGGGGAGGGTTTTTTGGAAGGGACATCCTGCGTGACACTGCAGTGCCACTCCTAGATGGGCCCGGTGTTTGTGTCGGCCACTAGGGTCGCTAATCTTACTCACACAGCTACCTCATTGCGCCTCTTTTTTTCTTTGCGTCATGTGCTGTTTGGGGAGGGTTTTTTGGAAGGGACATCCTGCGTGACACTGCAGTGCCACTCCTAGATGGGCCCGGTGTTTGTGTCGGCCACTAGGGTCGCTTATCTTTCTCACACAGTCAGCTACCTCATTGCGCCTCTTTTTTTCTTTGCGTCATGTGCTGTTTGGGGAGGGTTTTTTGGAAGGGACATCCTGCGTGACACTGCAGTGCCACTCCTAGATGGGCCCGGTGTTTGTGTCGGCCACTAGGGTCGCTAATCTTACTCACACAGCTACCTCATTGCGCCTCTTTTTTTCTTTGCGTCATGTGCTGTTTGGGGAGGGTTTTTTGGAAGGGACATCCTGCGTGACACTGCAGTGCCACTCCTAGATGGGCCCGGTGTTTGTGTCGGCCACTAGGGTCGCTTATCTTACTCACACAGCGACCTCGGTGCAAATTTTAGGACTAAAAATAATATTGTGAGGTGTGATGTGTTCAGAATAGGCTGAAAATGAGTGTAAATTATGTTTTTTGAGGTTAATAATACTTTGGGATCAAAATTACCCCCAAATTCTATGATTTAAGCTGTTTTTTAGGGTTTTTTGAAAAAAACACCCGAATCCAAAACACACCCGAATCCGACAAAAAAAATTCGGTGAGGTTTTGCCAAAACGCGGTCGAACCCAAAACACGGCCGCGGAACCGAACCCAAAACCAAAACACAAAACCCGAAAAATTTCCGGCGCTCATCTCTAATATCAGTGTGAGCTGGGAGCTGTGTTATTCCTCCTCACATATCACTGTGCAATCCCCTCTCCTCTATATATTAATAATACCACATATCAGTGTGAGCTGGGATTTGTGTTATTACTCCTCATATATCACTGTGCAGTCCCCTCTCCTCTTTATATTAATAATACCACATATCAGCGTGAGCTGGGAGCTGTGTTATTCCTCCTCATATATCACTGTGTAGTCCCCTCTCCTCTATATATTAGTAATACCACATATCAGTGTGAGCTGGGAGCTGTTTTATTCCTCCTCATATATTGCAGTCCCCTCTCCTCTATATATTAATAATACCACATATCCGTGTGAGCTGGGAGCTGTGTTATTCCTCCTCATATATCACTGTGCAGTCCCCTCTCCTCTTTATATTAATAATACCACATATTAGTGTCAGCTGGGAGCTGTGTTATTCCTCCTCACATATCACTGTGCAGTCCCCTCTCCTCTATATATTAATAATACCACATATCAGTGTGAGCTGGGAGCTGTTTTATTCCTCCTCATATATCACTGTGTGGTCCCCTCATCGCTATTCTGTATATTAATAATACAACATATCAGTGTGAGCTGGGAGCTGTGTTATTCCCCCTCATATATCACTGTGTGGTCCGATCTCCTCTATATATTAATAATACCACATATCAGTGGGAGCTGGGAGCTGATTTATTCTTCATCATATATTGCAGTCTCCTCTCCTCTATATATTAATTATACCACATATCAGTGTGAGCTGGGAGCTGTGTTATTCCTCCTCATATATCACTGTGCAGTCCCCTCTCCTCTTTATATTAATAATACCACATATCAGTGTGAGCTGGGAGCTGTTATTCCTCCTCATATATAACTGTGCAGTCCCCTCTCCTCTATATATTAATAATACCACATATCAGTGTGAGCTGGGAGCTGTTTTATTCCCCCTCATATATCACTGTGCCGTCCCCCCTCCTCTATATATTAATAATAACACATATCAGTAGGAGCTGTGTTATTCCTCCTCATATATCACTGTGCTGTCCCCCCTCCTCTATATATTAATAATACCACATATCAGTGTGAGCTGGGAGCTGTGTTATTCCTCATCATATATCACTGTGATGTCCCCTCATCGCTATACTGTATATATTAATAATAACACATATCAGTGTGAGCTGGGAGCTGTGTTTTCCTCCTCATATATCACTGTGCACTCCCCTCTCCTCTATATATTAATAATACCACATATCAGTGTGAGCTGGGAGCTGTTTTTCCTCCTCATATATCACTGTGCAGTCCCCTCTCCTCTATATATTAGTAATACCACATATTAGTGTGAGCTGGGAGCTGTGTTATTCCTCATCATATATCACTGTGTGGTCCCCTCATCGCTATACTGCATATTAATAATAACACATATCAGTGTGAGCTGGGAGCTGTGTTATTCCTCCTCATATATCATTGCGCAGTCCCCTCTCCTTTATATATTAATAATACCACATATCAGTGTGAGCTGGGAGCTGTGTAATTCCTCCTCATATATCACTGCGCATTCCCCTCTCCTCTATATATTAATAACACCACATATCATTGTGAGCTTCGAGCTGTGTTATTCCCCCTCATATATCACTGTGTGGTCCCATCTCCTCTATATATTAATAATACCACATATCAGTGTGAGCTGGGAGCTGTTTTATTCCTCCTCATATATTGCAGTCCCCTCTCCTCTATATATTAATAATACCACATATCAGTGTGAGCTGGGAGCTGTGTTATTCCTCCTCATATATCACTGTGCAGTCCCCTCTCCTCTTTATATTAAAAATACCACATATCAGTGTAAGCTGGGAGCTGTGTTATTCCTCCTCATATATCACTGTGTAGTCCCCTCTCTATATATTAGTAATACCACATATCAGTGTGAGCTGGGAGCTGTTTTATTCCTCCTCATATATTGCAGTCCCCTCTCCTCTATATATTAATAATACGACATATCAGTGTGAGCTGGGAGCTGTGTTATTCCTCCTCATATATCACTGTGCAGTCCCCTCTCCTCTTAATAATAATAATACCACATATTAGTGTGAGCTGGGAGCTGTGTTATTCCTCCTCACATATCACTGTGCAGTCCCCTCTTCTTTATATATTAGTAATACCACATATATCAGTGTGAGCTGGGAGCTGTTTTATTCCTCCTCATATATTGCAGTCCCCTCTCCTCTATATATTAATAATACCACATATCAGTGTGAGCTGGGAGCTGTTTTATTCCTCCTCATATATCACTGTGTGGTCCCCTCATCGCTATTCTGTATATTAATAATACAACATATCAGTGTGAGCTGGGAGATGTGTTATTCCTCCTCATATATCACTGTGCAGTCCCCTCTTCTTTATATATTAGTAATACCACAAATCAGTGTGAGCTGGGAGCTGTGTTATTCCTCCTCATATATCACTGTGTGTTCCCCTCAACTCTTTACTGTATATTAATAATAACACATATCAGTGTGAGCTGGGAGCTGTGTTATTCCTCCTCACATATCACTGTGCAGTCCCCTCTCCTCTATATATTAATAATACCACATATCAGTGTGAGCTGGGAGCTGTGTTTTCCTCCTCATATATCACTGTGCACTCCCCTCTCCTCTATATATTAATAATACCACATATCAGTGTGAGCTGGGAGCTGTGTTTTTCCTCCTCATATATCACTGTACAGTCCCCTCTCCTCTATATATTAGTAATACCACATATCAGTGTGAGCTGGGAGCTGTGTTATTCCTCATCATATATCACTGTGTGGTCCCCTCATCGCTATACTGTATATTAATAATAACACATATCAGTGTGAGCTGGGAGCTGTGTTATTCCTCCTCATATATCACTGCGCAGTCCCCTCTCCTCTATATATTAATAATACCACATATCAGTGTGAGCTTCGAGCTGTGTTATTCCCCCTCATATATCACTGTGTGGTCCCATCTCCTCTATATATTAATAATACCACATATCAGTGGGAGCTGTTTTATTCTTCCTCATATATTGCAGTCCCCTCTCCTCTATATATTAATTATACCACATATCAGTGTGAGCTGGGAGCTGTGTTATTCCTCCTCATATATCACTGTGTAGTCCCCTCTCTATATATTAGTAATACCACATATCAGTGTGAGCTGGGAGCTGTTTTATTCCTCCTCATATATTGCAGTCCCCTCTCCTCTATATATTAATTATACGACATATCAGTGTGAGCTGGGAGCTGTGTTATTCCTCCTCATATATCACTGTGCAGTCCCCTCTCCTCTTTATAATAATAATACCACATATTAGTGTGAGCTGGGAGCTGTGTTATTCCTCCTCACATATCACTGTGCAGTCCCCTCTTCTTTATATATTAGTAATACCACATATCAGTGTGAGCTGGGAGCTGTGTTATTCCTCCTCATATATCACTGTGCAGTCCCCTCTCCTCTTTATAATAATAATACCACATATTAGGGTGAGCTGGGAGCTGTGTTATTCCTCCTCACATATCACTGTGCAGTCCCCTCTTCTTTATATATTAGTAATACCACATATCAGTGTGAGCTGGGAGCTGTTTTATTCCTCCTCATATATCACTGTGTGGTCCCCTCATCGCTATTCTGTATATTAATAATACAACATATCCGTGTGAGCTGGGAGATGTGTTATTCCTCCTCATATATCACTGTGCAGTCCCCTCTTCTTTATATATTAGTAATACCACAAATCAGTGTGAGCTGGGAGCTGTGTTATTCCTCCTCATATATCACTGTGTGTTCCCCTCAACTCTTTACTGTATATTAATAATAACACATATCAGTGTGAGCTGGGAGCTGTGTTATTCCTCCTCACATATCACTGTGCAGTCCCCTCTCCTCTATATATTAATAATACCACATATCAGTGTGAGCTGGGAGCTGTGTTTTCCTCCTCATATATCACTGTGCACTCCCCTCTCCTCTATATATTAATAATACCACATATCAGTGTGAGCTGGGAGCTGTGTTTTTCCTCCTCATATATCACTGTACAGTCCCCTCTCCTCTATATATTAGTAATACCACATATCAGTGTGAGCTGGGAGCTGTGTTATTCCTCATCATATATCACTGTGTGGTCCCCTCATCGCTATACTGTATATTAATAATAACACATATCAGTGGGAGCTGTTTTATTCTTCCTCATATATTGCAGTCTCCTCTCCTCTATATATTAATTATACCACATATCAGTGTGAGCTGGGAGCTGTGTTATTCCTCCTCATATATCACTGCGCAGTTGTCACGAACCGGTCTCTCACCTCTGCGGGTTCTGGGGTTCGTCCTGTGAGCAGGTGTAAGCCAATCCCGTGCTTGTGCTGCCTTTAAGTAGGCTGGGATTATGTTACTCTGGGCCAGTGCTTTGTTGTATCAACGCTGTGCTCTAGCTCTGAGCTCTCTCCGTGCATTCCTGTGTGATTCCCGTGGTCCAGATATCGCCTCCATTCCCAGAGGTCCGTCTGCAGCCTTCACTGCTTAAGTTATACTGATAAGGTAGCGCTTCATTTATTTTTTGTTGTTTCTGCATTTTTGGGAGGTAACAGTGACCTCTTATGTGAAGCTGCAATCCTTGATCAGGTGAATTGTTGTTAACATCCCAGAACTTTTTGATTATTTGCGCCCAGGTGTTGTTCTTATTTCTTTGTATTGATTTTCACACTGTTTTTCCGGGGCAGCAATAACTATACCGCTGAATATGCCTTCATTGCAATGTGTCACTGAAAGGTTGGAGAGAAGGAATGGTTATTTAAATGGTGGTGAATTTGGTCCCAGCATAGTGAAGGACTCTGTGAATGAACAGAGTGGTATGCACCAATTATTTAATAAATTGGAACATCTGTGCATCCAAGAAACTAAACATTGGTGGGACCAAATTACACTACAGAAATATTTGGATAATAACCTTATACCTAGAGGACTACGTATTTTAAAAACCGCGACTTTTAAGGATGATGAGAAATTCGTAACTGAGTGGAATACACTTTTAGATAATTGTTCCAATAATTTGATGCGGTTACTTATTAAATACAGGGAGGAAAAAGTCAATGTGATTAAAGATGAAATAGATCAAGTCCAAGAAAAATTGACCGTGTTCTCTGGTGATTCAGGATTTAAGGAAAGAGATTCCAGGGTGAATAAAAAAATAGAGGACTTTGAACTATCCTTGATAGAAAAAAAAGATGGTAAAATGAACAGGGATAAAGGAGATTATAGTAAAGGTACTGTTAGAACTTATAATCGGTTGATTAGAGACCGTCAATTAAAAACATCCAATACTTTCTCCACCTATAATAATACAGGGAAATGGAGAGGAACATCCCAATACAAATCTTACCAAAATCCTAATACCAAAAAGGAAAGAGTAAATTTTACACATAAAAATAAATATGATGTTTTGGAAATAGAGGAGGATGGAAGAGATAGTCCAAGCACACCATACTGGAAAAATCAAGGGACGAATAGATCTAGATGGCATAGTAATAATGAGAGTGAGGATTATTCACCTAGACAAAATGTTTTTTTAGATCAAAGACCCAGATTCACAAGGAATTTAAGCCAAAGGAGTGAAGCCACCAAAAGAAGAAGAGATCAGAACTTAGAGGATGTAGAGGGGGAAGGAGGAAACAGAGGAAAAAATGTACGTCTCAATTAGAATCCACTGGTATATTTAATCTATCCTCTAAGGAGCTATCCAGAGATGAATTAAAACTCCTCTCTAAGGGATTAAACTTTGCCCCAGCCTGCAAACCAAATATCTTCACATTATTTGTGGATCTTAACAAATACGTTAGAACATTAAGTAGGAAACGTTATTTTGCAATTAAAAACCTAACAAAGACAGGTAATACTGACACACCCATTATTTTGGATGATAATGATGCAGCTGCTTTGTCTATTCTAGAAACCCTAGATACAGGACACGATACTGGTCTTATTGGTACATCATATGAAAAGGTGTATGATGTAAACACTAGGAGTAAATTCAGACGTAAGTCAGATTTCTATCCATTACAATTCAGGGGCCCCTATATAGAAAGCTTTTACAAAAAAACTATGGAGGATTTTCGGTTTATGTGTAATAATGCTGATAAAAAACACCTAAGAGATAATCTTACCCAGAATGAAAGAATAGCTATGAAGGATCTGTGCAAAAATCAGGATATAATTATAAAATCTGCAGAATAGGGGGGGGTATTAGTAGTACAAAATTTATCTGATTATTTACAGGAAGCAGATAGACAATTAAGTAACACCCAAATATATAAAAGGTTAGGGGGGAATCCTACAGAATTGTTTCAATCTAAATTAAAAAAGATGCTTTTGAAGGGCCAAGCAGAGGGAGTAATATCCAAAGACACGTATAATTTTTTGTTTACTACACACCCTGTTGTCCCCACGTATTATCATTTACCCAAAATACACAAGTCCCTCACTGCACCCCCTGGGAGACCTATCATTTCGGGAGTGGGTTCCTTAACGAATAATTTATCACATTATGTTGATTCATTTCTGCAAGGTCATGTTAAAAATTTGAAGTCATACATAAAAGACACTACACAATTTTTACACTTGATTAATGGTTTAAGGTGGAAGGAAGGTTATTGTATGGTTACCTGTGATGTTGAGTCATTGTACTCAAACATACCGCAAGATCAAGGTGTACAGGTCATTGAACGATTTCTATCTAGAGATGAATCAATAAATGTTGATCTTCGAAATTTTCTGCTGAATTCGATTAATTTTATATTACATCACAATTATTTTGTTTTTGATGCACGTTATTATTTACAGACACGGGGTACGGCGATGGGAACTAGGTTCGCCCCGAGTTTCGCGAACCTATACATGGGGGAGTTTGAACACCAACATGTGTGGGGAAGCGAGCTTGGGGCGGGCCTGGTTCTCTATTGCCGATTTATAGATGATTTATTTTTTATTTGGGATTCAAATCAAGCACCCCTTAATTTATTTTTAGATAGTTTAAATCACAACCATTATGGTCTCACGTTCACTAGTAATTATAACTGTGAAGGTATCACGTATTTGGATATAGCTCTCTCTGTTGTCAATAATAGAATAGTTACAGAAACTTATGTCAAGGAAGTTGATCAGCATAAATTTTTAGATTATCGCAGCAATCATTTGAGGAAATGGTGTAATAATATTCCAAAGGGACAATTTATTCGCATGAAAAGGAATTGTTCATCTAACAGTGGGTTTGAGCGACAAGCTGGTAGGCTATATAATTCATTCATTAAACAGGGCTATCCAGAAGACATATTGGTGAAGGCATATCAGGAGGTACAGGGAATAGAAAGAGAGTCCTTACTTACTGGACATAAAATTGGACATAAGGCGGCTAAAGGGTCAAATGATAGGACAATGAATTTCATTACCCAATATAATTCCCATGCATCAGACATCAAAAACATAATAAGGAAGAATAGTCAATTATTAAAGCTAGATCAACATGTAGGGGAGTGCATTACATTAGAGGGGGGAGTCACGTTCCGCAGAGCAGATAACTTGAAGGGCAAATTAGCACCTAGTCACTTTAGGAGAACAATTACTCATTCTAAAAATGAGACCAAAGGAGGGAATTGGTTACCTACTAAATTACCAGTTGGATTCCACAGATGTGGAAAAGAGAGGTGTGAGACTTGCAAATATATGGATAAGAAGTCAGTTGATATAGTATCTTTTGTTACAAAGGAGAGGTATGACATTAAGGATTTTCTTAATTGTAGCTCCAGTTATGTTATATACGTGCTGACCTGTGGTTGCGGGAAACAATACGTAGGACGCACCACAAGGGCATTGCATGTAAGGTTTATGGAACATAAACGTAATATTAATAATAAGGTTAAATCACATTGCTTATCAAATCATATATCTAGTTGTCCTCATGGTACATGTGAGAAAATTAAAATTAAAGGTATTGAACAGATTAGTGGTACACAAAGAGGGGGTGATCGCTTTAATAGGTTATGTAGGTGTGAAGCCTTCTGGATTTTCAGACTATGCACATTGAAACCACAGGGATTGAATGACACAGTTGAATTGAATAATATATGATAGGAGGTAAATATGGGGTTCAGTATTGATCATTCGATTAATCTTGAATTGTTCTTGAGATATCTGAATTGAATATATATATGTTCTGGTCATATAATTCCAGGTTGATATATAAGTGCAATGTTAATAGATCATTGAACTAAATGGATTAAGAATTTAAATGGCTATTAGCGGTATAGAAAAAAGGTTCTGGGATGGATATAATATATGTTTAAGTTTTTAAATAATTATATTTTAACATTATGTGCACATTACTATTTTTGATTAATGATGAAAGGTACAATTATAAGTTTGATCTGTATAATACTTCAGTAATGTAATTAGGAAGTATTCTTATAATGTTGCAAGTTTAAACGCATTGATGGAAGGCGCACAGCGCTTGTGTATAAACGGGACTAATCATCTGGTAATGATTAAAATTGAAGAGATGACCCGCATGAGTGGAACGCATGCAGTGCGCATGCGCGTATGACGGAACCAGGAAATAGTAATAGTACCGGTCTCCGTATAAATAGCAGACGGATAGAAGGTACCATCATTCATTCATTATTCTTTGGAAGAAGCCGCCGATCTGCACACAGGCGGAGAAACGCGTAAGAGGAGTGCCAATCACGGCGGTGATCTGCTACTTCCAACACTTGTACGTGAGGACCGGAGTGGTAACTATCTAGAGTGAGACGTCACTCCACAAATTGGTTTCCTGGTCTGAAGACACGTTGTGTTGGTTTTTACTATTAGCGTGGCCACGCTGGACGGTGGAGTTGAAATATTCTCTGGACAGAAATTCTTGAGTATTAATCATCAATCAGTTTTTCTACTAATCAACTGCATGCATGCTTTGAATCTAAACCATCTCATAAGTTATGAACTAACAGTTGAAGATTGTTACATAACACTAATTGAGCATCTTTTAACATCTCTGAGCTTGTTTCCATCTGGCAAAAGTTACTAACTGGCAGCCAATTATTGCTTTATGATTAGGTAACAGCTTCTAACATCTTTAAGCTTCATCCTGATTTAATCTTGGCAAATACAAATGTGAGGAACTTTGCTGATTATTACTGCAGTAATTAAGTTAATCAACTGTCAAGTGGCCACGGGGTTAATTATATTTTAAAAGTATTTTTTAAACAATACTAGCCGTGATATTAATGTTGTCTGTGTAATGTCTAATAAATGTTTTATGTTTTAAGTTACAATGATCAGGTAGCGCTTCATTTATTTTTTGTTGTTTCTGCATTTTTGGGAGGTAACAGTGACCTCTTATGTGAAGCTGCAATCCTTGATCAGGTGAATTGTTGTTAACATCCCAGAACTTTTTGATTATTTGCGCCCAGGTGTTGTTCTTATTTCACTGCTAAAGATCCACCGGCTCTCCGCTGTGCTGTCAGTTAATTGCACACCTACTGGAAACAGTTGGATTCCCAGAGTCTTGCATGAGGTTACCTTGTCTGCCTGCCTTCAACCATACAAAGTTTGGAGGATTCCACTACCCTCAGCTGTTCGTTTGTTCTACTCTGCATTTAACCCGTTCATCACCTTGTCATCTGCTACAGTTTTCACAGTGATCTCCGGAACCCGCAAGTTACCCAATTCAGTACTTTTATTTTCTATGTTACCATAACAAGGATAATTCTTCACAGCCTCTCAGTTAACTCTCAAAACTTTATTGCAAATCCTTACAGTTATTTCTTCATGTCTGCATTACCCAGTTAAACACATTCTGCAGTTCAGCATCAAAGCTTGTTTATATTTGGACAATTCAACATTTATTCATCAGCTTGTTTTATATACAGTTCCATGAACATTTCTTTTATTTGTTGTTGAGATTTATCCTGCATATTATTTCTGCCATTCCTGCAATACTTCAGTATAGTATGATGATTAACAACTTGTCATTTAACTCTTTACTGAATTGTTATTTTTAATAAATATATGAAACGGAACTTTCTTCGTCCTCCCTGCTTTCTTCATACCCCAGCACCTACACCTGTGGTTGGTTCCGGGTTAACGGATTCACAAAAACACCCGGACCTGACAGCAGTCCCCTCTCCTTTATATATTAATAATACCACATATCATTGTGAGCTTCGAGCTGTGTTATTCCCCCTCATATATCACTGTGTGGTCCCATCTCCTCTATATATTAATAATACCACATATCAGTGTGAGCTGGGAGCTGTTTTATTCCTCCTCATATATTGCAGTCCCCTCTCCTCTATATATTAATAATACCACATATCAGTGTGAGCTGGGAGCTGTGTTATTCCTCCTCATATATCACTGTGCAGTCCCCTCTCCTCTTTATATTAATAATACCACATATCAGTGTGAGCTGGGAGCTGTGTTATTCCTCCTCATATATCACTGTGTTGTCCCCTCTCTATATATTAGTAATACCACATAACAGTGTGAGCTGGGAGCTGTTTTATTCCTCCTCATATATTGCAGTCCCCTCTCCTCTATATATTTATAATACGACATATCAGTGTGAGCTGGGAGCTGTGTTATTCCTCCTCATATATCACTGTGCAGTCCCCTCTCCTCTTTATAATAATAATACCACATATTAGTGTGAGCTGGGAGCTGTGTTATTCCTCCTCACATATCACTGTGCAGTCCCCTCTTCTTTATATATTAGTAATACCACATATCAGTGTGAGCTGGGAGCTGTTTTATTCCTCCTCATATATTGCAGTCCCCTCTCCTCTATATATTAATAATACCACATATCAGTGTGAGCTGGGAGCTGTTTTATTCCTCCTCATACATCACTGTGTGGTCCCCTCATCGCTATTCTGTATATTAATAATACAACATATCAGTGTGAGCTGGGAGATGTGTTATTCCTCCTCATATATCACTGTGCAGTCCCCTCTTCTTTATATATTAGTAATACCACAAATCAGTGTGAGCTGGGAGCTGTGTTATTCCTCCTCATATATCACTGTGTGTTCCCCTCAACTCTTTACTGTATATTAATAATAACACATATCAGTGTGAGCTGGGAGCTGTGTTATTCCTCCTCACATATCACTGTGCAGTCCCCTCTCCTCTATATATTAATAATACCACATATCAGTGTGAGCTGGGAGCTGTGTTTTCCTCCTCATATATCACTGTGCACTCCCCTCTCCTCTATATATTAATAATACCACATATCAGTGTGAACTGGGAGCTGTGTTTTTCCTCCTCATATATCACTGTACAGTCCCCTCTCCTCTATATATTAGTAATACCACATATCAGTGTGAGCTGGGAGCTGTGTTATTCCTCATCATATATCACTGTGATGTCCCCTCATCGCTATACTGCATATTAATAATAACACATATCAGTGTGAGCTGGGAGCTGTGTTATTCCTCCTCATATATCATTGCGCAGTCCCCTCTCCTTTATATATTAATAATACCACATATCAGTGTGAGCTGGGAGCTGTGTTATTCCTCCTCATATATCACTGTGCAGTCCCCTCTCCTCTATATAATAATAATACCACATATCAGTGTGAGCTTCGAGCTGTGTTATTCCCCCTCATATATCACTGTGTGGTCCCATCTCCTCTATATATTAATAATACCACATATCAGTGGGAGCTGTTTTATTCTTCCTCATATATTGCAGTCCCCTCTCCTCTATATATTAATTATACCACATATCAGTGTGAGCTGGGAGCTGTGTTATTCCTCCTCATATATCACTGCGCAGTTGTCACGAACCAGTCTCTTACCTCTGCGGGTTATGGGGTTCGTCCGTTGCCAGTGCGGTTGCTCGCGGTGCTGTGCGCCCGTGTGGGGACGCGGCGTGATCAGTGGCACCGGTATTGCAGAGTCTGGGAACTGGGAGTGCGGGGACCAAATGGCCTAAGGCACTGCGGTGTGTCTGCTGTATAGGAGGTGGCCATGTTGGAGACCAAATAGGTAATACAGAGCACTTGTGAAAACACCTGTGAGCAGGTGTAAGCCAATCCCGTGCTTGTGCTGCCTTTAAGTAGGCTGGGATTATGTTACTCTGGGCCAGTGCTTTGTTGTATCAACGCTGTGCTCTAGCTCTGAGCTCTCTCTGTGCATTCCTGTGTGATTTCCGTGGTCCAGATATCGCCTCCGTTCCCAGAGGTCCGTCTGCAGCCTTCACTGCTAAAGATCCACCGGCTCTCCGCTGTGCTGTCAGTTAATTGCACACCTACTGGAAACAGTTGGATTCCCAGAGTCTTGCATGAGGTTACCTTGTCTGCCTGCCTTCAACCATACAAAGTTTGGAGGATTCCACTACCCTCAGCTGTTCGTTTGTTCTACTCTGCATTTAACCCGTTCATCACCTTGTCATCTGCTACAGTTTTCACTGTGATCTCCGGAACCCGCAAGTAACCCAATTCAGTACTTTTATTTTCTATGTTACCATAACAAGGATAATTCTTCACAGCCTCTCAGTTAACTCTCAAAACTTTATTGCAAATCCTTACAGTTATTTCTTCATGTCTGCATTACCCAGTTAAACACATTCTGCAGTTCAGCATCAAAGCTTGTTTATATTTGGACAATTCAACATTTATTCATCAGCTTGTTTTATATACAGTTCCATGAACATTTCTTTTATTTGTTGTTGAGATTTATCCTGCATATTATTTCTGCCATTCTTGCAATACTTCAGTATAGTATGATGATTAACAACTTGTCATTTAACTCTTTACTGAATTGTTATTTTTAATAAATATATGAAACGGAACTTTCTTCGTCCTCCCTGCTTTCTTCATACCCCAGCACCTACACCTGTGGTTGGTTCCGGGTTAACGGATTCACAAAAACACCCGGACCTGACAGCAGTCCCCTCTCCTTTATATATTAATAATACCACATATCATTGTGAGCTTCGAGCTGTGTTATTCCCCCTCATATATCACTGTGTGGTCTCATCTCCTCTATATATTAATAATACCACATATCAGTGTGAGCTGGGAGCTGTTTTATTCCTCCTCATATATTGCAGTCCCCTCTCCTCTATATATTAATAATACCACATATCAGTGTGAGCTGGGAGCTGTGTTATTCCTCCTCATAAATCACTGTGCAGTCCCCTCTCCTCTTTATATTAATAATACCACATATTAGTGTGAGCTGGGAGCTGTGTTATTCCTCCTCACATATCACTGTGCAGTCCCCTCTCTTCTATATATTAATAATACCACATATCAGTGTGAGCTGGGAGCTGTTTTATTCCTCCTCATATATCACTGTGTGGTCCCCTCATCGCTATTCTGTATATTAATAATACAACATATCAGTGTGAGCTGGGAGATGTGTTATTCCTCCTCATATATCACTGTGCAGTCCCCTCTTCTTTATATATTAGTAATACCACATATCAGTGTGAGCTGGGAGCTGTGTTATTCCTCCTCATATATCACTGTGTGTTCCCCTCAACTCTATACTGTATATTAATAATAACACATATCAGTGTGAGCTGGGAGCTGTGTTATTCCTCCTCACATATCACTGTGCAATCCCCTCTCCTCTATATATTAGTAATACCACATATCAGTGTGAGCTGGGAGCTGTTTTATTCCTCCTCATATATTGCAGTCCCCTCTCCTCTATATAATAATAATAATACCACATATCCGTGTGAGCTGGGAGCTGTGTTAATCCTCCTCATATATCACTGTGCAGTCCCCTCTCCTCTTTATATTAATAATACCACATATTAGTGTGAGCTGGGAGCTGTGTTATTCCTCCTCACATATCACTGTGCAGTCCCCTCTCCTCTATATATTAATAATACCACATATCAGTGTGAGCTGGGAGCTGTTTTATTCCTCCTCATATATCACTGTGTGGTCCCCTCATCGCTATTCTGTATATTAATAATACAACATATCAGTGTGAGCTGGGAGCTGTATTATTCCCCCTCATGTATCACTGTGTGGTCCGATCTCCTCTATATATTAATAATACCACATATCAGTGGGAGCTGGGAGCTGATTTATTCTTCATCATATATTGCAGTCTCCTCTCCTCTATATATTAATTATACCACATATCAGTGTGAGCTGGGAGCTGTGTTATTCCTCCTCATATATCACTGTGCAGTCCCCTCTCCTCTTTATATTAATAATACCACATATCAGTGTGAGCTGGGAGCTGTGTTATTCCTCCTCATATATAACTGTGCAGTCCCCTCTCCTCTATATATTAATAATACCACATATCAGTGTGAGCTTGGAGCTGTGTTATTCCCCCTCATATATCACTGTGCCGTCCCCCCTCCTCTATATATTAATAATAACACATATCAGTAGGAGCTGTGTTATTCCTCCTCATATATCACTGTGCAGTCCCCCCTCCTCTATATATTAATAATACCACATATCAGTGTGAGCTGGGAGCTGTGTTATTCCTCATCATATATCACTGTGATGTCCCCTCATCGCTATACTGTATATTAATAATAACACATATCAGTGTGAGCTGGGAGCTGTGTAATTCCTCCTCATATATCACTGTGCAGTCCCCTCTCCTCTATATATTAATAATACCACATATCAGTGTGAGCTGGGAGCTGTGTTATTCCTCCTCATATATCACTGTTTGGTCCCCTCATCTCTATACTGTATATTAATAATAACACATATCAGTGTGAGCTGGGAGCTGTGTTATTCCTCCTCATATATCACTGTGCAGTCCCCTCTCCTCTATATATTAATAATATAACATATCAGTGTGAGCTGGGAGCTGTTATTCCTCCTCATATATCACTGTGCAGTCCCCTCTCCTCTATATATTAGTAATACCACATATCAGTGTGAGCTGGGAGCTGTGTTATTCCTCCTCATATATCACTGTGTGGTCCCCACATCTCTATACTGTATATTAATAATAACACATATCAGTGTGAGCTGGAAGCTGTGTTATTCCTCCTCATATATCACTGTGCAGTCCCCTCTCCTCTACATATTAATAATATAACATATCAGTGTGAGCTGGGAGCTGTGTTATTCCTCCTCACATATCACTGCGCAGTACCATCTCCTCTATATATTAATAATACCACATATCAGTGTGAGCTGAAAGCTGTGTTTTCCTCCTCATATATCACTGTGCACTCCCCTCTCCTCTATATATTAATAATACCACATATCAGTGTGAGCTGGGAGCTGTTTTTCCTCCTCATATATCACTGTGCAGTCCCCTCTCCTCTATATATTAGTAATACCACATATTAGTGTGAGCTGGGAGCTGTGTTATTCCTCGTCATATATCACTGTGTGGTCCCCTCATCGCTATACTGCATATTAATAATAACACATATCAGTGTGAGCTGGGAGCTGTGTTATTCCTCCTCATATATCATTGCGCAGTCCCCTCTCCTTTATATATTAATAATACCACATATCAGTGTGAGCTGGGAGCTGTGTAATTCCTCCTCATATATCACTGCGCAGTCCCCTCTCCTCTATATATTAATAATACCACATATCATTGTGAGCTTCGAGCTGTGTTATTCCCCCTCATATATCACTGTGTGGTCCCATCTCCTCTATATATTAATAATACCACATATCAGTGGGAGCTGTTTTATTCTTCCTCATATATTGCAGTCCCCTCTCCTCTATATATTAATTATACCACATATCAGTGTGAGCTGGGAGCTGTGTTATTCCTCCTCATATATCACTGCGCAGTTGTCACGAACCGGTCTCTCACCTCTGCGGGTTCTGGGGTTCGTCCGTTGCCAGTGCGGTTGCTCGCGGTGCTGTGCGCCCGTGTGGGGACGCGGCGTGATCAGTGGCACAGGTAATGCAGAGTCTGGGAACTGGGAGTGCGGGGACCAAATGGCTTAAGGCACTGCGGTGTGTCTGCTGTATAGGAGGTGGCCATGTTGGAGACCAAATAGGTAATACAGAGCACTTGTGAAAACACCTGTGAGCAGGTGTAAGCCAATCCCGTGCTTGTGCTGCCTTTAAGTAGGCTGGGATTATGTTACTCTGGGCCAGTGCTTTGTTGTATCAACGCTGTGCTCTAGCTCTGAGCTCTCTCCGTGCATTCCTGTGTGATTCCCGTGGTCCAGATATCGCCTCCGTTCCCAGAGGTCCGTCTGCAGCCTTCACTGCTAAAGATCCACCGGCTCTCCGCTGTGCTGTCAGTTAATTGCACACCTACTGGAAACAGTTGGATTCCCAGAGTCTTGCATGAGGTTACCTTGTCTGCCTGCCTTCAACCATACAAAGTTTGGAGGATTCCACTACCCTCAGCTGTTCGTTTGTTCTACTCTGCATTTAACCCGTTCATCACCTTGTCATCTGCTACAGTTTTCACAGTGATCTCCGGAACCCGCAAGTAACCCAATTCAGTACTTTTATTTTCTATGTTACCATAACAAGGATAATTCTTCACAGCCTCTTAGTTAACTCTCAAAACTTTATTCAAGAAAAAGGTTATTACACAGGTCTATGGCGCTCAAGGGAAAAATAGAGTACACCTTCAAGATGAAAAATAATAATAATAGATTGATAATCACCCTAAGAATTTCCTCAAAGGAGCACAACCTTGAGATTTCTATTTCTCTTTTTCTTTATTTTAGCGGTCTCAACTGGAACCTAAAATACAATTTAACCTCCTCCACACAACGTGTGTGTTAGGGTGGACACATAGAGGAGAAGATAGTGCAATGAAACCCTTTTAATGAGCAACTCTAGTCATTCGAATGCACTTACAAATAGATGTAATTCAAACAGCATATCTCATGACTTCCCATTAGGCACACAGCATAGCAGTCACAGGATCGTCATTAGCCAAGGATAGTATTCCAGACAATGTTGAGAATCTAGGAAAATGTGACTACCTCCACATGACCGTGTTTTGAGGTTTAGGCACAATCAATAGAAAGAAAATATAGTGCGATGATCCTTTTAAAATATACAGGATTTAATGACATCAAAGCACTTACAAACAAACGTGATTTATTCAGCATAAAAACATATCCATGTAATCCGGTAGACAAACAGCAACCACCCTCAGGTTCAATCCCAGATGGAAAAGACAGGCTGATAAAGTGATCCCTCAGTCCGGATATAGAGAGGTCACTACCAAAGAATAGTTACCGCAGTCACCACCAGGTCACATGGAGAAGGAACACTTAACGCGTTTCTGACCTGTTGGGTCCTTCATCAGAAGTGTAAAGTTCCTTTTCCAGAAGTACCATATTTATAGCAAACATATAAGTGATATTACAAACACCTGTGGGCATTTAATCACGTTCCCCGGCGTCCACGTATCCTGCGCATGCGCCGTTAAAGTCCGGAAGTTCGTCATGCGTTCCATCTCGAAACCGGAAGTGCGTCTTTGCGTTCCACACTGCCGGAAAGTACTTCCCGTTCACCGCGTTCTGCGCATGCGTGATTAGGTCCCTGGGGCTCTGCATGCGTTCCACCATCTCCAGGAAGTATATTTTCCTGTTACATTAACTCCGAGATGTACACTTAACACTCATATATTGCCGGGTCCATTAGAGTGTTATTTAACATAAGAGTGTCCGCATATGAGTCCCATTAAGAATCCATAGAACATAAAATAAACAATAAAAACATAACAATTAATTAAAAATTAAAAAAGCTCATTATATTCGAGAACATGATAAAGTGCATAGAAGAAAGTGCTTATAAGACAAGTGCTTACAGAAGGGTACCGGAAAAAATTCTTCAGATGGCATGTATCAGAATTATGAAATTTCTTAAAATGTGCCGAGACCGTATGGGTTTCCAAACCTTTGCGTATATTATATACATGTTCGAACATGTATATAATATACGCAAAGGTTTGGAAACCCATACGGTCTCGGCACATTTTAAGAAATTTCATAATTCTGATACATGCCATCTGAAGAATTTTATAGGAATACAACTGATTTTACCCTCATGGCGTAATAGAAATCTAGATAACAGACTGTCTAAGATGGAAATGAGGTGGATTCACCGTTTAGGGACACTGGTACCCAAAGGTCTCAACGGTGATTTTGAAATCAAGTGTTTTCTTACTTAACTAACTATCCTTTTACCCTTCTGTAAGCACTTGTCTTATAAGCACTTTCTTCTATGCACTTTATCATGTTCTCGAATATAATGAGCTTTTTTAATTTTTAATTAATTGTTATGTTTTTATTGTTTATTTTATGTTCTATGGATTCTTAATGGGACTCATATGCGGACACTCTTATGTTAAATAACACTCTAATGGACCCGGCAATATATGAGTGTTAAGTGTACATCTCGGAGTTAATGTAACAGGAAAATATACTTCCTGGAGATGGTGGAACGCATGTAGAGCCCCAGGGACCTAATCACGCATGCGCAGAACGCGGTGAACAACGAGAAGTACTTTCCGGCAGTGTGGAACGCAAAGACGCACTTCCGGTTTCGAGATGGAACGCATGACGAACTTCCGGACTTTAACGGCGCATGCGCAGGATACGTGGACGCCGGAGAACGTGATTAAATGCCCACAGGTGTTTGTAATATCACTAATATGTTTGCTATAAATATGGTACTTCTGGAAAAGGAACTTTACACTTCTGATGAAGGACCCAACAGGTCAGAAATGCGTTAAGTGTTCCTTCTCCATGTGACCTGGTGGTGACTGCGGTAACTATTCTTTGGTAGTGACCTCTCTATATCCGGACTGAGGGATCACTTTATCAGCCTGTCTTTTCCATCTGGGATTGAACCTGAGGGTGGTTGCTGTTTGTCTACCGGATTACATGGATATGTTTTTATGCTGAATAAATCACGTTTGTTTGTAAGTGCTTTGATGTCACTAAATCCTGTATATTTTAAAAGGATCATCGCACTATATTTTCTTTCTATTGTTTGTGCCTAAACCTCAAAACACGGTCATGTGGAGGTAGTCACATTTTCCTAGATTCTCAACATTGTCTGGAATACTATCCTTGGCTAATGACGATCCTGTGACTGCTATGCTGTGTGCCTAATGGGAAGTCATGAGATATGCTGTTTGAATTACATCTATTTGTAAGTGCATTCGAATGACTAGAGTTGCTCATTAAAAGGGTTTCATTGCACTATCTTCTCCTCTATGTGTCCACCCTAACACACACGTTGTGTGGAGGAGGTTAAATTGTATTTTAGGTTCCAGTTGAGACCGCTAAAATAAAGAAAAAGAGAAATAGAAATCTCAAGGTTGTGCTCCTTTGAGGAAATTCTTAGGGTGATTATCAATCTATTATTATTATTTTTCATCTTGAAGGTGTACTCTATTTTTCCCTTGAGCGCCATAGACCTGTGTAATAATCTTTTTCTTGAATCTATCCTCTAGTGTTTGTGGATGTACACTATATTGCACTAATCTTTGGCTGCACTTGTGGTTTAATTGCGCACTAGTTTCTCATCTTTTTATTTCTCAAAACTTTATTGCAAATCCTTACAGTTATTTCTTCATGTCTGCATTACCCAGTTAAACACATTCTGCAGTTCAGCATCAAAGCTTGTTTATATTTGGACAATTCAACATTTATTCATCAGCTTGTTTTATATACAGTTCCATGAACATTTCTTTTATTTGTTGTTGAGATTTATCCTGCATATTATTTCTGCCATTCCTGCAATACTTCAGTATAGTATGATGATTAACAACTTGTCATTTAACTCTTTACTGAATTGTTATTTTTAATAAATATATGAAACGGAACTTTCTTCGTCCTCCCTGCTTTCTTCATACCCCAGCACCTACACCTGTGGTTGGTTCCGGGTTAACGGATTCACAAAAACACCCGGACCTGACAGCAGTCCCCTCTCCTTTATATATTAATAATACCACATATCATTGTGAGCTTCGAGCTGTGTTATTCCCCCTCATATATCACTGTGTGGTCCCATCTCCTCTATATATTAATAATACCACATATCAGTGTGAGCTGGGAGCTGTTTTATTCCTCCTCATATATTGCAGTCCCCTCTCCTCTATATATTAATAATACCACATATCAGTGTGAGCTGGGAGCTGTGTTATTCCTCCTCATATATCACTGTGCAGTCCCCTCTCCTCTTTATATTAATAATACCACATATTAGTGTGAGCTGGGAGCTGTGTTATTCCTCCTCACATATCACTGTGCAGTCCCCTCTCCTCTATATATTAATAATACCACATATCAGTGTGAGCTGCGAGCTGTTTTATTCCTCCTCATATATCACTGTGTGGTCCCCTCATCGCTATTCTGTATATTAACAATACAACATATCAGTGTGAGCTGGGAGATGTGTTATTCCTCCTCACATATCACTGTGCAATCCCCTCTCCTCTATATATTAATAATACCACATATCAGTGTGAGCTGGGAGCTGTGTTATTCCTCCTCATATATCACTGTGCAGTCCCCTCTCCTCTTTATATTAATAATACCACATATCAGTGTGAGCTGGGAGCTGTGTTATTCCTCCTCATATATCACTGTGTAGTCCCCTCTCCTCTTTATATTAGTAAAACCACATATCAGTGTGAGCTGGGAGCTGTTTTATTCCTCCTCATATATTGCAGTCCCCTCTCCTCTATATATTAATAATACCACATATCCGTGTGAGCTGGGAGCTGTGTTATTCCTCCTCATATATCACTGTGCAGTCCCCTCTCCTCTTTATATTAATAATACCACATATTAGTGTGAGCTGGGAGCTGTGTTATTCCTCCTCACAAATCACTGTGCAGTCCCCTCTCCTCTATATATTAATAATACCACATATCAGTGTGAGCTGGGAGCTGTTTTATTCCTCCTCATATATCACTGTGTGGTCCCCTCATCGCTATTCTGTATATTAATAATACAACATATCAGTGTGAGCTGGGAGATGTGTTATTCCTCCTCATATATCACTGTGCAGTCCCATCTTTATATATTAGTAATACCACATATCAGTGTGAGCTGGGAGCTGTGTTATTCCCCCTCATATATCACTGTGTGGTCCCATCTCCTCTATATATTAATAATACCACATATCAGTGGGAGCTGGGAGCTGATTTATTCTTCATCATATATTGCAGTCTCCTCTCCTCTATATATTAATTATACCACATATCAGTGTGAGCTGGGAGCTGTGTTATTCCTCCTCATATATCACTGTGCAGTCCCCTCTCCTCTTTATATTAATAATACCACATATCAGTGTGAGCTGGGAGCTGTGTTATTCCTCCTCATATATAACTGTGCAGTCCCCTCTCCTCTATATATTAATAATACCACATATCAGTGTGAGCTGGGAGCTGTGTTATTCCCCCTCATATATCACTGTGCCGTCCCCCCTCCTCTATATATTAATAATAACACATATCAGTAGGAGCTGTGTTATTCCTCCTCATATATCACTGTGCAGTCCCCCCTCCTCTATATATTAATAATACCACATATCAGTGTGAGCTGGGAGCTGTGTTATTCCTCATCATATATCACTGTGTGGTCCCCGATCGCTATACTGTATATTAATAATAACACATATCAGTGTGAGCTGGGAGCTGTGTAATTCCTCCTCATATATCACTGTGCAGTCCCCTCTCCTCTATATATTAATAATACCACATATCAGTGTGAGCTGGGAGCTGTGTTATTCCTCCTCATATATCACTGTTTGGTCCCCTCATCTCTATACTGTATATTAATAATAACACATATCAGTGTGAGCTGGGAGCTGTGTTATTCCTCATCATATATCACTGTGTGGTCCCCTCATCGCTATACTGTATATTAATAATAACAACACATATCAGTGTGAGCTGGGAGCTGTGTTATTCCTCCTCATATATCACTGTGCACTGTGTGCAGTCCCCTCTCCTCTATATATTAATAATATAACATATCAGTGTGAGCTGGGAGCTGTGTTATTCCTCCTCATATATCAATGTGCAGTCCCCTCTCCTCTATATATTAGTAATACCACATATCAGTGTGAGCTGGGAGCTGTGTTATTCCTCCTCATATATCACTGTGCACAGGGCCGGCGCTACCATTAGGCAGCTTTAGGCAGCTGCCTAGAGCGCCGGCCGCTGGAGGGCGGCACTTAGCAGCACAACTAGGAATGAGTGGCCGCCACTTTCCCCGCAACCCACAGCACCGATTTGTTTAAAAAAATGTAATCAGAGGCAGAAGCCGCCCGCCCCTCGACAGAAGCAAACGCCCGCCCGCCCCGCGCCATCTGCAGCGCACTATGGACTCGGCGGCGGCAGCAGCAGCAGGAGCAGTGGCAGTACCTCCTCGCCAGCAGCAGCCGCCCGCCCCTCACCAGCAACAGCCGTCCCTCCTCATCAGCTGCTGTGCACTATGGAGCCGGCAGCAGCAGCAGCAGCAGTGTCTCCCCGCTAGCAGCAGCTCTAACCGGGCGGCACCATGAGCCGGAAAATGGTGGCAGCAGCGGGAGGAGTAACCCCTCCACAGCATCCTGGCCAGCAGTAAGATTCCGCCCCTTTGGTGTGATCGTGGGGCACCCGGAGTAGTGGATGCCTAGAGTCACACCCTGGGGAAGTGGTAGTGGGTAAAGTGTGCTGGGAGGGGGGGATTGGATTTATGAACAGTATGTATGGAGCCATTATGTATATGGATTTTTGTATGGACAGTGTATATATGTGCGTATGCATGGAGGCAGTGTATGTATGTATGTATATATGTACATATGGAGGCAGTGTGTGTATGTGTATGTATATGTGTATATATATATATATATATATATATATAAAATGTGTGTACGTATGGAGGCAGTGTATGTACGTACGTACGTACGTACGTACGTACGTACGTACGGAGGCAGTGTATGTATGTATGAAGGCAGTGTATGGATGTATGAAGGCAGTGTATGGATGTATGTATGTACGTACATACGGAGGCAGTGTATGTATGTATGTATAGAGGCAGTATATGTACGTACGTACGTACGTACGTACGGAGGCAGTGTATGTATGTATGGAGGCAGTGTATGGATGTACGTACGTACGTACGTACGCAGTGTATGTATGGAGGCAGTATATGTACGGAGGCAGTGTATGTATGTATGGAGGCAGTGTATGGATGTATGTATGAGAGAGCCAGTGAATGTATGTGAGTCAGTGTATGTATGTACAGTGGCGTCATGACGGGGGTGCGGGGGGTGCGACGCGCACCCAGGTGTCACCCTTCAATGGGGTGACACCAAAAAGAGCTGCACACCCCGCACCTCAATCCCATCCACGTCCGCACCCACACTCACTCCCAGGCACCAAGTAATTCACACACCCGGCTGGCCTGCTTGTGTTCACCGCGTGCGGCGCCGCCGGGTCCGTACTGCCGCAATCTCTATATGCCGGCACCGCAGGTCATTCTGGGAGGGAGAATGTGAGGAGACTTGAGTCGAGTGCACGGGGCCCACGTGGGGTGCGCGTGCGCCCGGCTCTCGTCTTTGCAGCTGGCGGCACTCTCATCCCTGCCTGCCACCGCCGGGCGCACACAGAAGATGAGCCAGGCACTTGGTTCCTGTACCTGCCGCCGCTGGAGCTGGTAGGCTCTAAAATTAAATGAAAATCCCCAGTATCTCCCCCTTCCACCCTGTGTCCTCTTCCACCCAGCATCTCTCAATTCCCACCCTGCGTCCTCTTCCACCCTGCATCCTCTCCCACCCTGCATCCTCTCCCACCCAGCATGTCCCTCTCCCACCCTGCGTCCTCTCCCACCCAGAATCTCTACATTCCCAGCATATCCCTCTCCCACCCTGCATCTCTCAATTCCCAGCATATCCCTCTCCCACCCTGCGTCCTCTCCCACCCTGCATCTCTCAATTCCCAGCATATCCCTCTCCCACCCTGCGTCCTCTCCCACCCTGCATCTCTCAATTCCCAGCATGTCCCTCTCCCACCCTGCATCCTCTCCCACCCAGCATCTCTCAATTCCCAGCATGGCCCTCTTCCACCCTGCGTCCTCTTCCACCCTGCGTCCTCTTCCACCCTGCGTCCTCTCCCACCCAGCATCTCTCAATTCCCACCCTGCGTCCTCTCCCACCCTGCATCTCTCAATTCCCAGCATGTCCCTCTCCCACCCTGCATTCTCTCCCACCTAGCATCTCTCAATTCCCAGCATGTCCCTCTCCCACCCTGCGTCCTCTCCCACTCTATGTCCTCTCCCGCCTTTTATCCTCTCCCGCCCTACATCCTCTCCCACCCAGCATCTCTCAATTCCCAGCATGTCCCTCTCCCACCCTGCGTCCTCTCCCGCCCTGCGTCCCAATCCCCACCGTGCGTCCCAATCCCCACCCTGCGTCCCAATCCCCACCATGCGTCCCAATCTCCAGTATGTCCCTCTCACACCCATCGTCCTATCCCACCCAGTGTCCCAATCTCCAGTATGTCCCTCTCCCACTCAGCGTCCCAATCCCCAGTATGTCCCTCTCCCACCCTACGTCCTCTTCCACCCAGCATCTCCCCCGTCCTCCTCAGTCCTTCCTCCACCATGTGTCCTCTCTCTCATCCAGTGCCTTTTAAGGACATGCCCCTTCTGATTGCCTATACCCATTTTATCGGCGTATGCCACAGTACACCCTCGAGTGGACACTGCCCCACTTTGACCACTGTGATATAATATATAAATAGACAGACGGAGCAATAATAACGGAGGCTCCATCTGTATAATGTTCATTTTGTTAGTAGTTTATGTCACTACTATTGCCACTACATTCAGTGATTTATGATTTACAAGTAAAACTAGTGCAAAAACATAACTAAGGATTCCTTGTGGTGTGATACAGTAGGAGGTCCATGGAGGGGTGACACCATGAGTTACCACACCGGGTGACACCAACCCTAGTGACGCCTCTGTGTATGTATGTATGTATGAGAGAGTCTATGTATGTATGTATGTATGTATGTATGCAGAGGCGTCACTAGGGTTGGTGTCACCCGGTGTGGTAACTCATGGTGTCACCCCTCCATGGACCTCCTACTGTATCACACCACAAGGAATCCTTAGTTATGTTTTTGCACTAGTTTTACTTGTAAATCATAAATCACTGAATGTAGTGGCAATAGTAGTGACATAAACTACTAACAAAATGAACATTATACAGATGGAGCCTCCGTTATTATTGCTCCGTCTGTCTATTTATATATTATATCACAGTGGTCAAAGTGGGGCAGTGTCCACTCGAGGGTGTACTGTGGCACATGCCGATAAAATGGGTATAGGCAATCAGAAGGGGCATGTCCTTAAAAGGCACTGGATGAGAGAGCGGACACATGGTGGAGGAAGGACTGAGGAGGACGGGGGAGATGCCGGGTGGAAGAGGACGTAGGGTGGGAGAGGGACATACTGGGGATTGGGACGCTGAGTGGGAGAGGGACATACTGGAGATTGGGACACTGGGTGGGATAGGACGATGGGTGTGAGAGGGACATACTGGAGATTGGGACGCATGGTGGGGATTGGGACGCAGGGTGGGGATTGGGACGCAGGGCGGGAGAGGACGCAGGGTGGGAGAGGGACATGCTGGGAATTGAGAGATGCTGGGTGGGAGAGGATGTAGGGCGGGAGAGGGACATGCTGGGAATTGAGAGATGCTGGGTGGGAGAGGACGCAGGGTGGGAGAGGGATATGCTGGGTATTGAGAGATGCTGGGTGGGAGAGGGACATGCTGGGAATTGAGAGATGCTGGGTGGGAGAGGACACAGGGTGGGAGAGGACGCAGGGTGGGAGAGGACGCAGGGTGGGAGAGGGACATGCTGGGAATTGAGGGAGAGGATGCAGGGCGGGAGAGGATAAAAGGCGGGAGAGGACACAGAGTGGGAGAGGACGCAGGGTGGGAGAGGGACATGCTGGGAATTGAGAGATGCTAGGTGGGAGAGAATGCAGGGTGGGAGAGGGACATGCTGGGAATTGAGAGATGCAGGGTGGGAGAGGACGCAGGGTGGGAATTGAGAGATGCTGGGTGGGAGAGGACGCAGGGTGGGAGAGGACGCAGGGTGGTAGAGGACGCAGGGTGGAAGAGGACGCAGGGTGGAAGAGGACGCAGGGTGGAAGAGGGCCATGCTGGGAATTGAGAGATGCTGGGTGGGAGAGGATGCAGGGTGGGAGAGGGACATGCTGGGAATTGAGAGATGCAGGGTGGGAGAGGACGCAGGGTGGGAGAGGGATATGCTGGGAATTGAGAGATGCAGGGTGGGAGAGGACGCAGGGTGGGAGAGGGATATGCTGGGATTTGAGAGATGCAGGGTGGGAGAGGACGCAGGGTGGGAGAGGGATATGCTGGGAATGTAGAGATTCTGGGTGGGAGAGGGACATGCTGGGTGGGAGAGGACGCAGGGTGGGAGAGGACGCAGGGTGGGATTTGAAAGATGCTGGGTGGGAGAGGACACAGGGTGGAAGGGGGAGATACTGGGGATTTTCATTTAATTTTAGAGCCTACCAGCTCCAGCGGCGGCAGGTACAGGAACCAAGTGCCTGGCTCATCTTCTGTGTGCGCCCGGCGGTGGCAGGCAGGGATGAGAGTGCCGCCAGCTGCAAAGACGAGAGCCGGGCGCACGCGCACCCCACGTGGGCCCCGTGCACTCGACTCAAGTCTCCTCACATTCTCCCTCCCAGAATGGCCTGCGGTGCCGGCATATAGAGATTGCGGCAGTACGGACCCGGCGGCGCCGCACGCGGTGAACACAAGCAGGCCAGCCGGGTGTGTGAATTACTTGGTGCCTGGGAGTGAGTGTGGGTGCGGACGTGGATGGGATTGAGGTGCGGGGTGTGCAGCTCTTTTTGGTGTCACCCCATTGAAGGGTGACACCTGGGTGCGCGTCGCACCCCCCGCACCCCCGTCATGACGCCACTGTATGTATGTATGAGAGAGGCAGTGTATGTATGAGAGAGGCAGTGTATGTATATACTGTATGCATGTATGTATGAGAGAGTTAGTGTATGTTTGAGAGGCAGTGTATGTATATACTGTATGTATGAGTCAGTGTATGTATGTATGAGAGAGGTAATGTACTGTATGTATGTATGAGAGTCACTGAATGTATGTATGTATGTATGTATGAGAGAGTCAGTGTATGTATGTATGTATGTATGTATGTATGAGAGAGGCAGTGTATGTATGATAGAGTCACTGAATGTATGTATGAGAGGCAGTGTATGTATATACTGTATGTACGTATGAGAGAGTCAGTGTATGTATGTATGTATGTATGAGAGGCAGTGTATGTATATACTGTATGTATGTATGTGTGTATGTATGAGAGAGTCAGTGTATGTATGAGAGAGGCAATGTACTGACTATGTATGTATGTATGAGAGTCACTGAATGCATGTATGTATGTATGTGAGAGTCAGTGTATGTATGTGAGAGTCACTGACTGTATGTATGTATGTACGTACGTACGTACGTACGTACGTACGTACGTACGAACGTACGAGAGAGGCAGTGTATGTATATATGTATAAGAGACAGAATGAAATAGAAAGAGAGATGTGTGTGTGTGTGTGTGTGTGTGTGGCAGAAATAAAGGGAGATAATATATATGTAAAAGAGAGCGAGAATGAGAAAGACAGAGAAAAAGTAGAGAGATGTGAAGGAATGAGAGAGTATGAATGTATATATGAGAGAGGCAGTGTATGGATGGGTGGTCTTCAGTATGCCGGCGGTCGGGCTCCCGGCGACCAGCATACCGGCGCCGGGAGCCCGACAGCCGGCATACCGACACTTATTCTCCCTCGTGGGGGTTCACGACCCCCCTGGAGGGAGAATAAAATAGTGTAGCGCGCCACCGTGCCCGTAGCGTGGCGAGCGCAGCTGGCCCGCAAGGGGCTCATTTGCGCTCGCCACACTGTCGGTAAGCCGGCGGCCGGCCTCCCGGCGCCAGTATGCTGGTCGCCGGGAGGCCGGACGCCGGCAGATCGTACTGAACCCGTATGGATATGTATGTGTGTATGAGAGACGAATGAAATAGAAAGATAAGCAGCTGGGTAGGGTGCCAGGATCTGGGAAGGGGTTGCCACTAAGTGTAGCTATCGTATAATTAAGGACGTCTTTGAGCGATACATCCGTGTTGCACTCAATGTAGTCAGATGGCTGGGAAATGTATAAGACACCGCCTATGAACTTTCACTTTAGTGACTGCGAAAGCGAGTAACTGATGATGTTGTGGGGCAGTAGGCAGAAATTTTGCCTAGGGTGCCAAGAAACCTTGCACCGGCCCTGACTGTGCAGACCCCTCTCCTCTATATATTAATAATATAACATATCAGTGTGAGCTGGGAGCTGTGTTATTCCTCCTCACATATCACTGCGCAGTCCCCTCTCCTCTATATATTAATAATACCACATATCAGTGTGAGCTGGGAGCTGTGTTTTCCTCCTCATATATCACTGTGCACTCCCCTCTCCTCTATATATTAATAATACCACATATCATTGTGAGCTGGGAGCTGTGTTTTTCCTCCTCATATATCACTGTGCAGTCCCCTCTCCTCTATATATTAGTAATACCACATATTAGTGTGAGCTGGGAGCTGTGTTATTCCTCATCATATATCACTGTGTGGTCCCCTCATCGCTATACTGCATATTAATAATAACACATATCAGTGTGAGCTGGGAGCTGTGTTATTCCTCCTCATATATCATTGCGCAGTCCCCTCTCCTTTATATATTAATAATACTACATATCAGTGTGAGCTGGGAGCTGTGTAATTCCTCCTCATATATCACTGCGCAGTCCCCTCTCCTCTATATATTAATAATACCACATATCAGTGTGAGCTGGGAGCTGTTTTATTCCTACTCATATATTGCAGTCCCCTCTCCTCTATATATTAATAATACCACATATCAGTGTGAGCTGGGAGCTGTGTTATTCCTCCTCATATATCACTGTGTAGTCCCCTCTCTATATATTAGTAATACCACATATCAGTGTGAGCTGGGAGCTGTTTTATTCCTCCTCATATATTGCAGTCCCCTCTCCTCTATATATTAATAATACGACATATCAGTGTGAGCTGGGAGCTATGTTATTCCTCCTCATATATCACTGTGCAGTCCCCTCTCCTCTTTATAATAATAATACCACATATTAGTGTGAGCTGGGAGCTATGTTATTCCTCCTCACATATCACTGTGCAGTCCCCTCTTCTTTATATATTAGTAATACCACATATCAGTGTGAGCTGGGAGCTGTTTTATTCCTCCTCATATATTGCAGTCCCCTCTCCTCTATATATTAATAATACCACATATCAGTGTGAGCTGGGAGCTGTTTTATTCCTCCTCATATATCACTGTGTGGTCCCCTCATCGCTATTCTGTATATTAATAATACAACATATCAGTGTGAGCTGGGAGATGTGTTATTCCTCCTCATATATCACTGTGCAGTCCCCTCTTCTTTATATATTAGTAATACCACAAATCAGTGTGAGCTGGGAGCTGTGTTATTCCTCCTCATATATCACTGTGTGTTCCCCTCAACTCTTTACTGTATATTAATAATAACACATATCAGTGTGAGCTGGGAGCTGTGTTATTCCTCCTCACATATCACTGTGCAGTCCCCTCTCCTCTATATATTAATAATACCACATATCAGTGTGAGCTGGGAGCTGTGTTATTCCTCCTCATATATCACTGTTTGGTCCCCTCATCTCTATACTGTATATTAATAATAACACATATCAGTGTGAGCTGGGAGCTATATTATTCCTCCTCATATATCACTGCGCAGTCCCCTCTCCTCTATATATTAATAATACCACATATCAGTGTGAGCTGGGAGCTGTGTTATTCCCCCTCATATATCACTGTCTGGTCCCATCTCCTCTATATATTAATAATACCACATATCAGTGTGAGCTGGGAGCTGTGTTATTCCTCCTCATATTTTACTGTGCAGTCCCCTCTCCTCTATATATTAATCAAAAACCACATATCAGTGTGAGCTGGGAGCTGTGTTATTTCTCCTCATATATAACTGTGCAGTCCCCTCTCCTGTATATATTAATAATACCACATATTAGTGTGAGCTGGGAGCTGTGTTATTACTCCTCATATATCACTGTGCAGTCCCCTCTCCTCTATATATTAATAATACCACATATCAGTGTGAGCTGGGAGCTGTGTTATTCCTCCTTATATATCACTGCGCAGTCCCCACACCTCTATATATTAATAATACCACATATCAGTGTGAGCTGGGAGCTGTGCTATTTCCCCTCATATATCACTGCGCAGTACCCTCTCCTCTATATATTAGTAACTACATATCAGTGTGAGCTGAGATCTGTGTTATTCCCCCTCATATATCACTGTGCAGTCCCCCCTCCTCTATATATTAATAATACCACATATCAGTGTGAGCTGGGAGCTGTGTTATTCCTCCTCATATATCACTGTGCACTCCCCTCTCCTCTACATATTAATAATACCACATATCAGTGTGAGCTGGGAGCTGTGTTTTTCCTCCTCATATATCACTGTACAGTCCCCTCTCCTCTATATATTAGTAATACCACATATCAGTGTGAGCTGGGAGCTGTGTTATTCCTCATCATATATCACTGTGCAGTCCCCTCTACTCTATATATTAATAATATAACATATCAGTGTGAGCTGGGAGCTGTGTTATTCCTCCTCATATATCACTGTGCAGTCCCGTCTCCTCTATATATTAGTAATACCACATGTCAGTGTGAGCTGGGAGCTGTGTTATTCCTCCTCATATATCACTGTGTGGTCCCCTCATCTCTATACTGTATATTAATAATAACACATATCAGTGTGAGCTGGAAGCTGTGTTATTCCTCCTCACATATCACTGCGCAGTCCCCTCTCCTCTATATATTAATAATACCACATATCAGTGTGAGCTGGGAGCTGTGTTTTCCTCCTCATATATCACTGTGCACTCCCCTCTCCTCTACATATTAATAATACCACATATCAGTGTGAGCTGGGAGCTGTGTTTTTCCTCCTCATATATCACTGTACAGTCCCCTCTCCTCTATATATTAGTAATACCACATATCAGTGTGAGCTGGGAGCTGTGTTATTCCTCATCATATATCACTGTGTGGTCCCCTCATCGCTATACTGTATATTAATAATAACACTTATCAGTGTGAGCTGGGAGCTGTGTTATTCCTCCTCATATATCACTGCGCAGTCCCCTCTCCTCTATATATTAATAATACCACATATCAGTGTGAGCTTCGAGCTGTGTTATTCCCCCTCATATATCACTGTGTGGTCCCATCTCCTCTATATATTAATAATACCACATATCAGTGGGAGCTGTTTTATTCTTCCTCATAAATTGCAGTCCCCTCTCCTCTATATATTAATTATACCACATATCAGTGTGAGCTGGGAGCTGTGTTATTCCTCCTCATATATCACTGTGCAGTCCCCTCTCCTCTTTATATTAATAATACCACATATCAGTGTGAGCTGGGAGCTGTGTTATTCCTCCTCATATATAACTGTGCAGTCCCCTCTCCTCTATATATTAATAATACCACATATCAGTGTGAGCTGGGAGCTGTGTTATTCCCCCTCATATATCACTGTGCCTTCCCCCCTCCTCTATATATTAATAATAACACATATCAGTAGGAGCTGTGTTATTCCTCCTCATATATCACTGTGCAGTCCCCTCTCCTCTATATATTAATAATACCACATATCAGTGTGAGCTGGGAGCTGTGTTTTCCTCCTCATATATCATAGAGATGAGCGGGTTCGGTTCCTCGGAATCCGAACCCGCCCGAACTTCAGCTTTTTACTCACGGGTCCGAGCGACTCGGATCCTCCCGCCTTGCTCGGTTAACCCGAGCGCGCCCGAACGTCATCATCCCGTTGTCGGATTCTCGCGAGACTCGGATTCTATATAAGGAGCCGCGCGTCGCCGCCATTTTCACACGTGCATTGAGATTGATAGGGAGAGGACGTGGCTGGCGTCCTCTCCGTTTAGAGAGAAGAGACTAGAGTAGAGAGAGACACAGTATTTAGTCATTTTGGGGAGCATTAGGAGTACTACTACTTGCTGAAGTGATAGTGTGACTGTGTATATCTGACTTGTGGGGGAGACAGTGGGGAGCAGTTAGAGTCTGAGAGCAGGAGTACATATTTTAACGTACAGTGCACACTTTTGCTGCCAGAGTGCCACACTGCCATTGTGACCACACTGACCACCAGTATATTGTGATTGTCTGCTTAGGAGTACTACTTGCAAGTTGCTGATAGTGTGACCAGTGACCTGACCACCAGTTTAATTAATCACCACCAGTTTAATATATATATATATAATTGTATATATATATATAATTGTAATATACCACCTACCCGTGTTTTTTTTTTTTCTTTCTTCTTGATACATACTATAGTAGCTTACTGTAGCAGTCTGCGGTGCTGAGCTGACAGTGTCCAGCAGGTCCGTCATCAGTAATTACATAATAAATATATATACCTGTCCGGCTACAGTACTAGTGATATTATATATATATATATATTAATTTCATCTCATTATCATCCAGTCTATATTAGCAGCAGACACAGTACGGTAGTCCACGGCTGTAGCTACCTCTGTGTCGGCAGTCGCTCGTCCATCCATAATTGTATACCACCTACCCGTGGTTTTTTTTTTTTTTTCTTCTTGATACATACTACTATAGTAGCTTACTGTAGCAGTCTGCGGTGCTGAGCTGACAGTGTCCAGCAGGTCCGTCATCAGTCATTACATAATAAATATATATACCTGTCCGGCTGCAGTACTAGTGATATTATATATATATATATATATATTAATTTCATCTCATTATCATCCAGTCTATATTAGCAGCAGACACAGTACGGTAGTCCACGGTTGTAGCTACCTCTGTGTCGGCAGTCGCTCGTCCATCCATAATTGTATACCACCTACCCATGTTTTTTTTTTTCTTTCTTCTTGATACATACTACTATAGTAGCTTACTGTAGCCGTCTGCGGTGCTGAGCTGACAGTGTCTAGCAGGTCCATCATCAGTCATTACATAATAAATATATATACCTGTCCGGCTGCAGTACTAGTGATATATATATATATATATATATTAATTTCATCTCATTATCATCCAGTCTATATTAGCAGCAGACACAGTACGGTAGTCCACGGCTGTAGCTACCTCTGTGTCGGCAGTCGCTCGTCCATCCATAATTGTATACCACCTACCCGTGTTTTTTTTTTTTCTTTCTTCTTGATACATACTACTATAGTAGCTTACTGTAGCAGTCTGCGGTGCTGAGCTGACAGTGTCTAGCAGGTCCGTCATCAGTCATTACATAATAAATATATATACCTGTCCGGCTGCAGTACTAGTGATATTATATATATATATATATATATATATATATTAATTTCATCTCATTTTCATCCAGTCTATATTAGCAGCAGACACAGTACGGTAGTCCACGGCTGTAGCTACCTCTGTGTCGGCAGTCGCTCGTCCATCCATAAGTATACTAGTATCCATCCATCTCCATTGTTTACCTGAGGTGCCTTTTAGTTGTGCCTATTAAAATATGGAGAACAAAAATGTTGAGGTTCCAAAAATAGGGAAAGATCAAGATCCACTTCCACCTCGTGCTGAAGCTGCTGCCACTAGTCATGGCCGAGACGATGAAATTAGAGATGAGCGCCGGAAATTTTTCGGGTTTTGGGTTTTGGTTTTGGGTTCGGTTCCGCGGCCGTGTTTTGGGTTCGACCGCGTTTTGGCAAAACCTCACCGAATTTTTTTTGTCGGATTCGGGTGTGTTTTGGATTCGGGTGTTTTTTTCAAAAAACCCTAAAAAACAGCTTAAATCATAGAATGTGGGGGTCATTTTGATCCCAAGGTATTAACCTCAAAAACCATAATTTCCACTCATTTTCAGTCTATTCTGAATACCTCACACCTCACAATATTATTTTTAGTCCTAAAATTTGCACCGAGGTCGCTGTGTGAGTAAGATAAGCGACCCTAGTGGCCGACACAAACACCGGGCCCATCTAGGAGTGGCACTGCAGTGTCACGCAGGATGTCCCTTCCAAAAAACCCTCCCCAAACAGCACATGACGCAAAGAAAAAAAGAGGCGCAATGAGGTAGCTGACTGTGTGAGTAAGATAAGCGACCCTAGTGGCCGACACAAACACCGGGCCCATCTAGGAGTGGCACTGCAGTGTCACGCAGGATGTCCCTTCCAAAAAACCCTCCCCAAACAGCACATGACGCAAAGAAAAATAAAAGAAAAAAGAGGTGCAAGATGGAATTGTCCTTGGGCCCTCCCACCCACCCTTATGTTGTATAAACAGGACATGCACACTTTAACCAACCCATCATTTCAGTGACAGGGTCTGCCACACGACTGTGACTGATATGACGGGTTGGTTTGGACCCCCCCCCCCAAAAAAGAAGCAATTAATCTCTCCTTGCACAAACTGGCTCTACAGAGGCAAGATGTCCACCTCATCATCATCCTCCGATATATCACCGTGTACATCCCCCTCCTCACAGATTATCAATTCGTCCCCACTGGAATCCACCATCTCAGCTCCCTGTGTACTTTGTGGAGGCAATTGCTGCTGGTCAATGTCTCCGCGGAGGAATTGATTATAATTCATTTTAATGAACATCATCTTCTCCACATTTTCTGGATGTAACCTCGTACGCCGATTGCTGACAAGGTGAGCGGCGGCACTAAACACTCTTTCGGAGTACACACTTGTGGGAGGTCAACTTAGGTAGAATAAAGCCAGTTTGTGCAAGGGCCTCCAAATTGCCTCTTTTTCCTGCCAGTATAAGTACGGACTGTGTGACGTGCCTACTTGGATGCGGTCACTCATATAATCCTCCACCATTCTTTCAATGTTGAGAGAATCATATGCAGTGACAGTAGACGACATGTCCGTAATCGTTGTCAGGTCCTTCAGTCCGGACCAGATGTCAGCATCAGCAGTCGCTCCAGACTGCCCTGCATCACCGCCAGCGGGTGGGCTCGGAATTCTGAGCCTTTTCCTCGCACCCCCAGTTGCGGGAGAATGTGAAGGAGGAGATGTTGACAGGTCGCGTTCCGCTTGACTTGACAATTTTCTCACCAGCAGGTCTTTCAACCCCAGCAGACTTGTGTCTGCCGGAAAGAGAGATCCAAGGTAGGCTTTAAATTTAGGATCGAGCACGGTGGCCAAAATGTAGTGCTCTGATTTCAACAGATTGACCACCCGTGAATCCTTGTTAAGCGAATTAAGGGCTCCATCCACAAGTCCCACATGCCTAGCGGAATCGCTCCGTGTTAGCTCCTCCTTCAATGTCTCCAGCTTCTTCTGCAAAAGCCTGATGAGGGGAATGACCTGACTCAGGCTGGCAGTGTCTGAACTGACTTCACGTGTGGCAAGTTCAAAGGGCATCAGAACCTTGCACAACGTTGAAATCATTCTCCACTGCACTTGAGACAGGTGCATTCCACCTCCTATATCGTGCTCAATTGTATAGGCTTGAATGGCCTTTTGCTGCTCCTCCAACCTCTGAAGCATATAGAGGGTTGAATTCCACCTCGTTACCACTTCTTGCTTCAGATGATGGCAGGGCAGGTTCAGTAGTTTTTGGTGGTGCTCCAGCCTTCTGTACGTGGTGCCTGTACGCTGAAAGTGTTCCGCAATTCTTCTGGCCACCGACAGCATCTCTTGCACGCCCCTGTCGTTTTTTAAAAAATTCTGCACCACCAAATTCAAGGTATGTGCAAAACATGGGACGTGCTGGAATTTGCCCATATTTAATGCACACACAATATTGCTGGCGTTGTCCGATGCCACAAATCCACAGGAGAGTCCAATTGGGGTAAGCCATTCGGCGATGATCTTCCTCAGTTGCCGTAAGAGGTTTTTAGCTGTGTGCGTATTCTGGAAAGCGGTGATACAAAGCGTAGCCTGCCTAGGAAAGAGTTGGCGTTTGCGAGATGCTGCTACTGGTGCCGCCGCTGCTGCTCTTGCGGCGGGAGTCCATACATCTAACCAGTGGGCTGTCACAGTCATATAGTCCTGACCCTGCCCTGCTCCACTTGTCCACATGTCCGTGGTTAAGTGGACATTGGGTACAACTGCATTTTTTAGGACACTGGTGAGTCTTTTTCTGACGTCCGTGTACATTCTCGGTATCGCCTGCCTACAGAAGTGGAACCTAGATGGTATTTGGTAACGGGGGCACACTGCCTCAATAAATTGTCTAGTTCCCTGTGAACTAACGGTGGATACCGGACGCACGTCTAACACCAACATAGTTGTCAAGGCCTCAGTTATCCGCTTTGCAGCAGGATGACTGCTGGGATATTTCATCTTCCTCGCAAAGGACTGTTGGACAGTCAATTGCTTACTGGAAGTAGTAAAAGTGGGCTTACGACTTCCCCTCTGGGATGACCATGAACTCCCAGCAGCAACAACAGCAGCGCCAGCAGCAGTAGGCGTTACACGCAAGGATGCATCGGAGGAATCCCAGGCAGGAGAGGACTCGTCAGAATTGCCAGTGACATGGCCTGCAGGACTATTGGCATTCCTGGGGAAGGAGGAAATTGACACTGAGGGAGTTGGTGGGGTGGTTTGCGTGAGCTTGGTTACAAGAGGAAGGGATTTACTGGTCAGTGGACTGCTTCCGCTGTCGCCCAAAGTTTTTGAACTTGTCACTGACTTATTATGAATGCGCTGCAGGTGACGTATAAGGGAGGATGTTCCGAGGTGGTTAACGTCCTTACCCCTACTTATTACAGCTTGACAAAGGGAACACACGGCTTGACAAATGTTGTCCGCATTTCTGGTGAAATACCTCCACACCGAAGAGCTGATTTTTTTGGTATTTTCACCAGGCATGTCAACGGCCATATTCCTCCCACGGACAACAGGTGTCTCCCCGGGTGCCTGACTTAAACAAACCACCTCACCATCAGAATCCTCCTGGTCAATTTCCTTCCCAGCGCCAGCAACACCCATATCCTCCTCATCCTGGTGTACTTCAACACTGACATCTTCAATCTGACTATCAGGAACTGGACTGCGGGTGCTCCTTCCAGCACTTGCAGGGGGCGTGCAAATGGTGGAAGGCGCATGCTCTTCACGTCCAGTGTTGTGAAGGTCAGGCATCGCAACCGACACAATTGGACTCTCCTTGTGGATTTGGGATTTCGAAGAACGCACAGTTCTTTGCGGTGCTTTTGCCAGCTTGAGTCTTTTCAGTTTTCTAGCGAGAGGCTGAGTGCTTCCATCCTCATGTGAAGCTGAACCACTAGCCATGAACATAGGCCAGGGCCTCAGCCGTTCCTTGCCACTCCGTGTGGTAAATGGCATATTGGCAAGTTTACGCTTCTCCTCCGACAATTTTATTTTAGGTTTTGGAGTCCTTTTTTTACTGATATTTGGTGTTTTGGATTTGACATGCTCTGTACTATGACATTGGGCATCGGCCTTGGCAGACGACGTTGCTGGCATTTCATCGTCTCGGCCATGACTAGTGGCAGCAGCTTCAGCACGAGGTGGAAGTGGATCTTGATCTTTCCCTAATTTTGGAACCTCAACATTTTTGTTCTCCATATTTTAATAGGCACAACTAAAAGGCACCTCAGGTAAACAATGGAGATGGATGGATACTAGTATACAATTATGGATGGACTGCCGAGTGCCGACACAGAGGTAGCTACAGCCGTGGACTACCGTACTGTACTGTGTCTGCTGCTAATATAGACTGGATGATAATGAGATGTAGTATGTATAAAGAAGAAAGAAAAAAAAACCACGGGTAGGTGGTATACAATTATGGATGGACTGCCGAGTGCCGACACAGAGGTAGCTACAGCCGTGGACTACCGTACTGTACTGTGTCTGCTGCTAATATAGACTGGATGATAATGAGATGTAGTATGTATAAAGAAGAAAGAAAAAAAAACCACGGGTAGGTGGTATACAATTATGGATGGACTGCCGAGTGCCGACACAGAGGTAGCTACAGCCGTGGACTACCGTACTGTACTGTGTCTGCTGCTAATATAGACTGGATGATAATGAGATGTAGTATGTATAAAGAAGAAAGAAAAAAAAACCACGGGTAGGTGGTATACAATTATGGATGGACTGCCGAGTGCCGACACAGAGGTAGCTACAGCCGTGGACTACCGTACTGTACTGTGTCTGCTGCTAATATAGACTGGATGATAATGAGATGTAGTATGTATAAAGAAGAAAGAAAAAAAAACCACGGGTAGGTGGTATACAATTATGGATGGACTGCCGAGTGCTGACACAGAGGTAGCTACAGCCATGGACTACCGTACTGTACTGTGTCTGCTGCTAATATAGACTGGATGATAATGAGATGTAGTATGTATAAAGAAGAAAGAAAAAAAAAACCACGGGTAGGTGGTATACAATTATGGATGGACTGCCGAGTGCCGACACAGAGGTAGCTACAGCCGTGGACTACCGTACTGTACTGTGTCTGCTGCTAATATAGACTGGATGATAATGAGATGTAGTATGTATAAAGAAGAAAGAAAAAAAAAAAACACGGGTAGGTGGTATACAAATATGGATGGACTGCCGAGTGCCGACACAGAGGTAGCTACAGCCGTGGACTACCGTACTGTACTGTGTCTGCTGCTAATATAGACTGGATGATAATGAGATGTAGTATGTATAAAGAAGAAAGAAAAAAAAACCACGGTTAGGTGGTATACAATTATGGATGGACTGCCGAGTGCCGACACAGAGGTAGCTACAGCCGTGGACTACCGTACTGTACTGTGTCTGCTGCTAATATAGACTGGATGATAATGAGATGTAGTATGTATAAAGAAGAAAGAAAAAAAAACCACGGGTAGGTGGTATACAATTATGGATGGACTGCCGAGTGCCGACACAGAGGTAGCTACAGCCGTGGACTACCGTACTGTACTGTGTCTGCTGCTAATATAGACTGGATGATAATGAGATGTAGTATGTATAAAGAAGAAAGAAAAAAAAACCACGGGTAGGTGGTATACAATTATGGACGGACTGCCGAGTGCCGACACAGAGGTAGCTACAGCCGTGAACTACCGTACTGTACTGTGTCTGCTGCTAATATAGACTGGTTGATAAAGAGATGTAGTAGTATGTATGTATAAAGAAGAAAGAAAAAAAAAACACGGGTAGGTGGTATACAATTATGGACGGACTGCCGAGTGCCGACACAGAGGTAGCTACAGCCGTGAACTACCGTACTGTGTCTGCTGCGACTGGATGATAAATAATGATATAAAAAATATATATATATCACTACTGCAGCCGGACAGGTATATATATTATATAATGACGGACCTGCTGGACACTGTCTGTCAGCAGAATGAGTTTTTTATAGAATAAAAAAAAAAACACCACACAAGTGAAGTCACACGACGAGTGTTTAACTTTTTCAGGCAATCACACAATATAGTATACTACTAACTATACTGGTGGTCAGTGTGGTCAGGTCACTGGTCAGTCACACTGGCAGTGGCACTCCTGCAGCAAAAGTGTGCACTGTTTAATTTTAATATAATATGTACTCCTGGCTCCTGCTATAACCTATAACTGGCACTGCAGTGCTCCCCAGTCTCCCCCACAATTATAAGCTGTGTGAGCTGAGCACAGTCAGATATATATACATAGATGATGCAGCACACTGGGCTGAGCAGTGCACACAGATATGGTATGTGACTGAGTCACTGTGTGTATCGTTTTTTTCAGGCAGAGAACGGATATATTAAATAAAACTGCACTGTCTGGTGGTCACTGTGGTCAGTCACTAGTAAACTCTGCACTCTACACTTCTACAGTACTCCTAAGCTCCAGTAAATCAGGTCAATCTCTCTCTCTCTCTCTCTTCTAATCTAAATGGAGAGGACGCCAGCCACGTCCTCTCCCTATCAATCTCAATGCACGTGTGAAAATGGCGGCGACGCGCGGCTCCTTATATAGAATCCGAGTCTCGCGAGAATCCGACAGCGTCATGATGACGTTCGGGCGCGCTCGGGTTAACCGAGCAAGGCGGGAAGATCCGAGTCGCTCGGACCCGTGAAAAAAAACATGAAGTTCGTGCGGGTTCGGATTCAGAGAAACCGAACCCGCTCATCTCTAGATGAAATGCCATCAACGTCGTCTGCCAAGGCCGATGCCGAATGTCTTAGTACAGAGCATGTAAAATCCAAAACACCAAATATCAGTAAAAAAAGGACTCCAAAATCTAAAATAAAATTGTCGGAGGAGAAGCGTAAACTTGCCAATATGCCATTTACCACACGGAGTGGCAAGGAACGGCTGAGGCCCTGGCCTATGTTCATGGCTAGTGGTTCAGCTTCACATGAGGATGGAAGCACTCAGCCTCTCGCTAGAAAACTGAAAAGACTCAAGCTGGCAAAAGCACAGCAAAGAACTGTGCGTTCTTCGAAATCCCAAATCCACAAGGAGAGTCCAATTGTGTCGTTTGCGATGCCTGACCTTCCCAACACTGGACGTGAAGAGCATGCGCCTTCCACCATTTGCACGCCCCCTGCAAGTGCTGGAAGGAGCACCCGCAGTCCAGTTCCTGATAGTCAGATTGAAGATGTCAGTGTTGAAGTAAACCAGGATGAGGAGGATATGGGTGTTGCTGGCGCTGGGGAGGAAATTGACCAGGAGGATTCTGATGGTGAGGTGGTTTGTTTAAGTCAGGCACCCGGGGAGACACCTGTTGTCCGTGGGAGGAATATGGCCATTGACATGCCTGGTGAAAATACCAAAAAAATCAGCTCTTCGGTGTGGAAGTATTTCAACAGAAATGCGGACAACATTTGTCAAGCCGTGTGTTGCCTTTGTCAAGCTGTAATAAGTAGGGGTAAGGACGTTAACCACCTCGGAACATCCTCCCTTATACGTCACCTGCAGCGCATTCATCATAAGTCAGTGACAAGTTCAAAAACTTTGGGCGACAGCGGAAGCAGTCCACTGACCAGTAAATCCCTTCCTCTTGTAACCAAGCTCACGCAAACCACCCCACCAACTCCCTCAGTGTCAATTTCCTCCTTCCCCAGGAATGCCAATAGTCCTGCAGGCCATGTCACTGGCAATTCTGACGAGTCCTCTCCTGCCTGGGATTCCTCCGATGCATCCTTGCGTGTAACGCCTACTGCTGCTGGCGCTGCTGTTGTTGCTGCTGGGAGTCGATGGTCATCCCAGAGGGGAAGTCGTAAGCCCACTTTTACTACTTCCACCAAGCAATTGACTGTCCAACAGTCCTTTGCGAGGAAGATGAAATATCACAGCAGTCATCCTGTTGCAAAGCGGATAACTGAGGCCTTGACAACTATGTTGGTGTTAGACGTGCGTCCGGTATCCGCCGTTAGTTCACAGGGAACTAGACAATTTCTTGAGGTAGTGTGCCCCCGTTACCAAATACCATCTAGGTTCCACTTCTCTAGGCAGGCGATACCGAGAATGTACACGGACGTTAGAAAAAGACTCACCAGTGTCCTAAAAAATGCAGTTGTACCCAATGTCCACTTAACCACGGACATGTGGACAAGTGGAGCAGGGCAGGGTCAGGACTATATGACTGTGACAGCCCACTGGGTAGATGTATGGACTCCCGCCGCAAGAACAGCAGCGGCGGCACCAGTAGCAGCATCTCGCAAACGCCAACTCTTTCCTAGGCAGGCTACGCTTTGTATCACCGGTTTCCAGAATACGCACACAGCTGAAAACCTCTTACGGCAACTGAGGAAGATCATCGCGGAATGGCTTACCCCAATTGGACTCTCCTGTGGATTTGTGGCATCGGACAACGCCAGCAATATTGTGTGTGCATTAAATATGGGCAAATTCCAGCACGTCCCATGTTTTGCACATACCTTGAATTTGGTGGTGCAGAATTTTTTAAAAAACGACAGGGGCGTGCAAGAGATGCTGTCGGTGGCCAGAAGAATTGCGGGACACTTTCGGCGTACAGGCACCACGTACAGAAGACTGGAGCAACACCAAAAACGCCTGAACCTGCCCTGCCATCATCTGAAGCAAGAAGTGGTAACGAGGTGGAATTCAACCCTATATATGCTTCAGAGGTTGGAGGAGCAGCAAAAGGCCATTCAAGCCTATACAATTCAGCACGATATAGGAGGCGGAATGCACCTGCCTCAAGCGCAGTGGAGAATGATTTCAACGTTGTGCAAGGTTCTGCTGCCCTTTGAACTTGCCACACGTGAAGTCAGTTCAGACACTGCCAGCCTGAGTCAGGTCATTCCCCTCATCAGGCTTTTGCAGAAGAAGCTGGAGACATTGAAGGAGGAGCTAACACGGAGCGATTCCGCTAGGCATGTGGGACTTGTGGATGGAGCCCTTAATTCGCTTAACAAGGATTCACGGGTGGTCAATCTGTTGAAATCAGAGCACTACATTTTGGCCACCGTGCTCGATCCTAGATTTAAAACCTACCTTGGATCTCTCTTTCCGGCAGACACAAGTCTGCTGGGGTTCAAAGACCTGCTGGTGAGAAAATTGTCAAGTCAAGCGGAACGCGACCTGTCAACATCTCCTCCTTCACATTCTCCCGCAACTGGGGGTGCGAGGAAAAGGCTCAGAATTCCGAGCCCACCCGCTGGCGGTGATGCAGGGCAGTCTGGAGCGACTGCTGATGCTGACATCTGGTCCGGACTGAAGGACCTGACAACGATTACGGATACGGACATGTCGTCTACTGGCACTGCATATGATTCTCTCCCCATTGAAAGAATGGTGGAGGATTATATGAGTGACCGCATCCAAGTAGGCACGTCAGACAGTCCGTACTTATACTGGCAGGAAAAAGAGGCAATTTGGAGGCCCTTGCACAAACTGGCTTTATTCTACCTAAGTTGCCCTCCCACAAGTGTGTACTCCGAAAGAGTGTTTAGTGCAGCCGCTCACCTTGTCAGCAATCGGCGTACGAGGTTACTTCCAGAAAATGTGGAGAACATGATGTTCATTAAAATGAATTATAATCAATTCCTCCGTGGAGACATTGACCAGCAGCAATTGCCTCCACAAAGTACACAGGGAGCTGAGATGGTGGATTCCAGTGGGGACGAATTGATAATCTGTGAGGAGGGGGATGTACACGGTGATATATCGGAGGATGATGATGAGGTGGACATCTTGCCTCTGTAGAGCCAGTTTGTGCAAGGAGAGATTAATTGCTTCTTTTTTGGTGGGGGTCCAAACCAACCCGTCATTTCAGTCACAGTCGTGTGGCAGACCCTGTCACTGAAATGATGGGTTGGTTAAAGTGTGCATGTCCTGTTTATACAACATAAGGGTGGGTGGGAGGGCCCAAGGACAATTCCATCTTGCACCTCTTTTTTCTTTAATTTTTCTTTGCGTCATGTGCTGTTTGGGGAGTATTTTTTGGAAGGGCCATCCTGCGTGACACTGCAGTGCCACTCCTAGATGGGCCAGGTGTTTGTGTCGGCCACTAGGGTCGCTTAGCTTACTCACACAGCTACCTCATTGCGCCTTTTTTTCTTTGCGTCATGTGCTGTTTGGGGAGTGTTTTTTGGAAGGGCCATCCTGCGTGACACTGCAGTGCCACTCCTAGATGGGCCAGGTGTTTGTGTCAGCCACTAGGGTCGCTTATCTTACTCACACAGCTACCTCATTGCGCCTCTTTTTTTCTTTGCGTCATGTGCTGTTTGGGGAGTGTTTTTTGGAAGGGCCATCCTGCGTGACACTGCAGTGCCACTCCTAGATGGGCCAGGTGTTTGTGTCAGCCACTAGGGTCGCTTAGCTTGCTCACACAGCTACCTCATTGCGCCTCTTTTTTTCTTTGCGTCATGTGCTGTTTGGGGAGTGTTTTTTGGAAGGGCCATCCTGCGTGACACTGCAGTGCCACTCCTAGATGGGCCAGGTGTTTGTGTCGGCCACTAGGGTCGCTTAGCTTACTCACACAGCTACCTCATTGCGCCTCTTTTTCTCTTTGCGTCATGTGCTGTTTGGGGAGTGTTTTTTGGAAGGGCCATCCTGCGTGACACTGCAGTGCCACTCCTAGATGGGCCAGGTGTTTGTGTCGGCCACTAGGGTCGCTTAGCTTACTCACACAGCTACCTCATTGCGCCTCTTTTTTTCTTTGCGTCATGTGCTGTTTGGGGAGTGTTTTTTGGAAGGGCCATCCTGCGTGACACTGCAGTGCCACTCCTAGATGGGCCAGGTGTTTGTGTCGGCCACTAGGGTCGCTTATCTTACTCACACAGCTACCTCATTGCGCCTCTTTTTTTCTTTGCGTCATGTGCTGTTTGGGGAGTGTTTTTTAGAAGGGCCATCCTGCGTGACACTGCAGTGCCACTCCTAGATGGGCCAGGTGTTTGTGTCGGCCACTAGGGTCGCTTAGCTTATTCACACAGCTACCTCATTGCGCCTCTTTTTTTCTTTGCGTCATGTGCTGTTTGGGGAGTGTTTTTTGGAAGGGCCATCCTGCGTGACACTGCAGTGCCACTCCTAGATGGGCCAGGTGTTTGTGTCGGCCACTAGGGTCGCTTAGCTTAGTCATCCAGCGACCTCGGTGCAAATTTTAGGACTAAAAATAATATTGTGAGGTGTGAGGTATTCAGAATAGACTGAAAATGAGTGGAAATTATGTTATTATGTTATTCCCACTCATATATCACTGTGTGGTCCCATCTCCTCTATATATTAATAATACCACATATCAGTGGGAGCTGTTTTATTCTTCCTCATATATTGCAGTCCCCTCTCCTCTATATATTAATTATACCACATATCAGTGTGAGCTGGGAGCTGTGTTATTCCTCCTCATATATCACTGTGCAGTCCCGTCTCCTCTTTATATTAATAATACCACATATCAGTGTGAGCTGGGAGCTGTGTTATTCCTCCTCATATATAACTGTGCAGTCCCCTCTCCTCTATATATTAATAATACCACATATCAGTGTGAGCTGGGAGCTGTGTTATTCCCCCTCATATATCACTGTGCCGTCCCCCCTCCTCTATATATTAATAATAACACATATCAGTAGGAGCTGTATTATTTCTCCTCATATATCACTGTGTAGTCCCCTCTCCTCTATATATTAGTAATACCACATATCAGTGTGAGGTGGGAGCTGTGTTATTCCTCATCATATATCACTGTGTGGTCCCCTCATCTCTATACTGTATATTAATAATAACACATATCAGTGTGAGCTGGAAGCTGTGTTATTCCTTCTCACATATCACTGCGCAGTCCCCTCTCCTCTATATATTAATAATACCACATATCAGTGTGAGCTGGGAGCTGTGTTTTCCTCCTCATATATCACTGTGCAGTCCCCTCTCCTCTATATATTAATAATACCACATATCAGTGTGAGCTGGGAGCTGTGTTTTTCCTCCTCATATATCACTGTGCGGTCCCCTCTCCTCTATATATTAGTAATACCACATATCAGTGTGAGCTGGGAGCTGTTTTATTCCTCCTCATATATTGCAGTCCCCTCTCCTCTATATATTAATAATACCACATATCAGTGTGAGCTGGGAGATGTGTTATTCCTCCTCATATATCACTGTGCAGTCCCCTCTCCTCTTTATATTAATAATACCACATATCAGTGTGAGCTGGGAGCTGTGTTATTCCTCCTCATATATCACTGTGTAGTCCCCTCTCCTCTATATATTAGTAATTAGAGATGAGCGCCTGAAATTTTTCGGGTTTTGTGTTTTGGTTTTGGGTTCGGTTCCGCGGCCGTGTTTTGGGTTCGAACGCGTTTTGGCAAAACCTCACCGAATTTTTTTTGTCGGATTCGGGTGTGTTTTGGATTCGGGTGTTTTTTTCAAAAAACACTAAAAAACAGCTTAAATCATAGAATTTGGGGGTCATTTTGATCCCAAAGTATTATTAACCTCAAAAACCATAATTTACACTCATTTTCAGTCTATTCTGAATACCTCACACCTCACAATATTATTTTTAGTCCTAAAATTTGCACCGAGGTCGCTGTGTGAGTAAGATAAGCGACCCTAGTGGCCGACACAAACACCGGGCCCATCTAGGAGTGGCACTGCAGTGTCACGCAGGATGTCCCTTCCAAAAAACCCTCCCCAAACAGCACATGACGCAAAGAAAAAAAGAGGCGCAATGAGGTAGCTGTGTGAGTAAGATTAGCGACCCTAGTGGCCGACACAAACACCGGGCCCATCTAGGAGTGGCACTGCAGTGTCACGCAGGATGTCCCTTCCAAAAAACCCTCCCCAATCAGCACATGATGCAAAGAAAAAGAAAAGAAAAAAGAGGTGCAAGATGGAATTGTCCTTGGGCCCTCCCACCCACCCTTATGTTGTATAAACAAAACAGGACATGCACACTTTAACCAACCCATCATTTCAGTGACAGGGTCTGCCACACGACTGTGACTGATATGACGGGTTGGTTTGGACCCCCCCCAAAAAAGAAGCAATTAATCTCTCCTTGCACAAACTGGCTCTACAGAGGCAAGATGTCCACCTCATCTTCACCCTCCGATATATCACCGTGTACATCCCCCTCCTCACAGATTATCAATTCGTCCCCACTGGAATCCACCATCTCAGCTCCCTGTGTACTTTGTGGAGGCAATTGCTGCTGGTCAATGTCTCCGCGGAGGAATTGATTATAATTAATTTTAATGAACATCATCTTCTCCACATTTTCTGGATGTAACCTCGTACGCCGATTGCTGACAAGGTGAGCGGCGGCACTGAACACTCTTTCGGAGTACACACTTGTGGGAGGGCAACTTAGGTAGAATAAAGCCAGTTTGTGCAAGGGCCTCCAAATTGCCTCTTTTTCCTAGTACGGACTGTGTGACGTGCCTACTTGGATGCGGTCACTCATATAATCCTCCACCATTCTATCAATGTTGAGAGAATCATATGCAGTGACAGTAGACGACATGTCCGTAATCGTTGTCAGGTCCTTCAGTCCGGACCAGATGTCAGCATCAGCAGTCGCTCCAGACTGCCCTGCATCACCGCCAGCGGGTGGGCTCGGAATTCTGAGCCTTTTCCTCGCACCCCCAGTTGCGGGAGAATGTGAAGGAGGAGATGTTGACAGGTCGCGTTCCGCTTGACTTGACAATTTTGTCACCAGCAGGTCTTTCAACCCCAGCAGACTTGTGTCTGCCGGAAAGAGAGATCCAAGGTAGGCTTTAAATCTAGGATCGAGCACGGTGGCCAAAATGTAGTGCTCTGATTTCAACAGATTGACCACCCGTGAATCCTTGTTAAGCGAATTAAGGGCTGCATCCACAAGTCCCACATGCCTAGCGGAATCGCTCCCTTTTAGCTCCTTCTTCAATGCCTCCAGCTTCTTCTGCAAAAGCCTGATGAGGGGAATGACCTGACTCAGGCTGGCAGTGTCTGAACTGACTTCACGTGTGGCAAGTTCAAAGGGCATCAGAACCTTGCACAACGTTGAAATCATTCTCCACTGCACTTGAGACAGGTGCATTCCACCTCCTATATCGTGCTCAATTGTATAGGCTTGAATGGCCTTTTGCTGCTCCTCCAACCTCTGAAGCATATAGAGGGTTGAATTCCACCTCGTTACCACTTCTTGCTTCAGATGATGGCAGGGCAGGTTCAGTAGTTTTTGGTGGTGCTCCAGTCTTCTGTACATGGTGCCTGTACGCCGAAAGTGTCCCGCAATTCTTCTGGCCACCGACAGCATCTCTTGCACGCCCCTGTCGTTTTTTAAAAAATTCTGCACCACCAAATTCAAGGTATGTGCAAAACATGGGACGTGCTGGAATTTGCCCATATTTAATGCACACACAATATTGCTGGCGTTGTCCGATGCCACAAATCCACAGGAGAGTCCAATTGGGGTAAGCCATTCCGCGATGATCTTCCTCAGTTGCCGTAAGAGGTTTTCAGCTGTGTGCGTATTCTGGAAAGCGGTGATACAAAGCGTAGCCTGCCTAGGAAAGAGTTGGCGTTTGCGAGATGCTGCTACTGGTGCCGCCGCTGCTGTTCTTGCGGCGGGAGTCCATACATCTACCCAGTGGGCTGTCACAGTCATATAGTCCTGACCCTGCCCTGCTCCACTTGTCCACATGTCCGTGGTTAAGTGGACATTGGGTACAACTGCATTTTTTAGGACACTGGTGAGTCTTTTTCTGACGTCCGTGTACATTCTCGGTATCGCCTGCCTACAGAAGTGGAACCTAGATGGTATTTGGTAACGGGGGCACACTGCCTCAATAAATTGTCTAGTTCCCTGTGAACTAACGGCGGATACCGGACGCACGTCTAACACCAACATAGTTGTCAAGGCCTCAGTTATCCGCTTTGCAGTAGGATGACTGCTGTGATATTTCATCTTCCTCGCAAAGGACTGTTGAACAGTCAATTGCTTACTGGAAGTAGTACAAGTGGGCTTACGACTTCCCCTCTGGGATGACCATCGACTCCCAGCGGCAACAACAGCAGCGCCAGCAGCAGTAGGCGTTACACGCAAGGATGCATCGGAGGAATCCCAGGCAGGAGAGGACTCGTCAGAATTGCCAGTGACATGGCCTGCAGGACTATTGGCATTCCTGGGGAAGGAGGAAATTGACACTGAGGGAGTTGGTGGGGTGGTTTGCGTGAGCTTGGTTACAAGAGGAAGGGATTTACTGGTCAGTGGACTGCTTCCGCTGTCACCCAAAGTTTTTGAACTTGTCACTGACTTATTATGAATGCGCTGCAGGTGACGTATAAGGGAGGATGTTCCGAGGTGGTTAACGTCCTTACCCCTACTTATTACAGCTTGACAAAGGGAACACACGGCTTGACACCTGTTGTCCGCATTTCTGGTGAAATACCTCCACACCGAAGAGCTGATTTTTTTGGTATTTTCACCTGGCATGTCAATGGCCATATTCCTCCCACGGACAACAGGTGTCTCCCCGGGTGCCTGACTTAAACAAACCACCTCACCATCAGAATCCTCCTGGTCAATTTCCTCCCCAGCGCCAGCAACACCCATATCCTCCTCATCCTGGTGTACTTCAACACTGACATCTTCAATCTGACTATCAGGAACTGGACTGCGGGTGCTCCTTCCAGCACTTGCAGGGGGCGTGCAAATGGTGGAAGGCGCATGCTCTTCACGTCCAGTGTTGGGAAGGTCAGGCATCGCAACCGACACAATTGGACTCTCCTTGTGGATTTGGGATTTCGAAGAATGCACAGTTCTTTGCTGTGCTGCTTTTGCCAGCTTGAGTCTTTTCATTTTTCTAGCGAGAGGCTGAGTGCTTCCATCCTCATGTGAAGCTGAACCACTAGCCATGAACATAGGCCAGGGCCTCAGCCGTTCCTTGCCACTCCGTGTGGTAAATGGCATATTGGCAAGTTTACGCTTCTCCTCCGACAATTTTATTTTAGGTTTTGGAGTCCTTTTTTTTCTGATATTTGGTGTTTTGGATTTGACATGCTCTGTACTATGACATTGGGCATCGGCCTTGGCGGACGACGTTGCTGGCATTTCATCGTCTCGGCCATGACTAGTGGCAGCAGCTTCAGCACGAGGTGGAAGTGGATCTTGATCTTTCCCTAATTTTGGAACCTCAACATTTTTGTTCTCCATATTTTAATAGGCACAACTAAAAGGCACCTCAGGTAAACAATGGAGATGGATACTAGTATACAATTATGGACTGCCTGCCGACTGCAGACACAGAGGTAGCCACAGCCGTGAACTACCGTACTGTACTGTGTCTGCAGCTAATATAAACTGGTTGATAAAGAGAAGATGTCTATGTAACTATGTATGTATAAAGAAGACTGAAAAAAATCCACGGTTAGGTGGTATACAATTATGGACGGACTGCCTGCCGAGTGCAGACACAGAGGTAGCCACAGCCGTGAACTACCGTACTGTACTGTGTCTGCAGCTAATATAGACTGGTTGATAAAGAGAAGATGTCTATGTAACTATGTATGTATAAAGAAGAATGAAAAAAAACCACGGTTAGGTGGTATACAATTATGGACGGACTGCCTGCCGAGTGCAGACACAGAGGTAGCCACAGCCGTGAACTACCGTACTGTACTGTGTCTGCAGCTAATATAGACTGGTTGATAAAGAGAAGATGTCTATGTAACTATGTATGTATAAAGAAGAATGAAAAAAATCCACGGTTAGGTGGTATTACAATTATGGATGGACTGCCTGCCGAGTGCAGAGACACAGAGGTAGCCACAGCCGTGAACTACCGTACTGTGTCTGCTGCGACTGGATGATAAATGATATAAAAAATATATATATATCACTACTGCAGCCGGACAGGTATATATTATATATTATATAATGACGGACCTGCTGGACACTGTCTGTCAGCAGAATGAGTTTTATTTTTATAGAATAAAAAAAAAAAAAACACAAGTGAAGTCACACGACGAGTGTTTAACTTTTTCAGGCAATCACAATATAAGTATACTACTAACTATACTGGTGGTCAGTGTGGTCAGGTCACTGGTCAGTCACACTGGCAGTGGCACTCCTGCAGCAAAAGTGTGCACTGTTTAATTTTAATATAATATGTACTCCTGGCTCCTGCTATAACCTATAACTGGCACTGCAGTAGTGCTCCCCAGTCTCCCCCACAATTATAAGCTGTGTGAGCTGAGCAGTCAGACAGATATATATAATATTATATATAGATAATAGATGATGCAGCACACTGGCCTGAGCCTGAGCAGTGCACACAGATATGGTATGTGACTGACTGAGTCACTGTGTGTATCGCTTTTTTCAGGCAGAGAACGGATATATTAAATAAACTGCACTGTGTGTCTGGTGGTCACTCACTATATAATATATTATGTACTCCTGGCTCCTGCTATAACCTATAACTGGCACTGCAGTAGTGCTCCCCAGTCTCCCCCACAATTATAAGCTGTGTGAGCTGAGCAGTCAGACAGATATATATAATATTATATATAGATAATAGATGATGCAGCACACTGGCCTGAGCCTGAGCAGTGCACACAGATATGGTATGTGACTGACTGAGTCACTGTGTGTATCGCTTTTTTCAGGCAGAGAACAGATATATTAAATAAACTGCACTGTGTGTCTGGTGGTCACTCACTATATAATATATTATGTACTCCTGGCTCCTGCTATAACCTATAACTGGCACTGCAGTAGTGCTCCCCAGTCTCCCCCACAATTATAAGCTGTGTGAGCTGAGCAGTCAGACAGATATATATAATATTATATATAGATAATAGATGATGCAGCACACTGGCCTGAGCCTGAGCAGTGCACACAGATATGGTATGTGACTGAGTCACTGTGTGCTGTGTATCGCTTTTTTCAGGCAGAGAACGGATTATAAAGTAAACTGCACTGTCCTCACTAGTAAACTCTCTCCACTCAGTCTCTACACTTCTACAGTAACAGTACTCCTCGTAGTCAGCTCCAGTAAATCTCTCTCAGTCTCTTATAATCTAAATGGAGAGGACGCCAGCCACGTCCTCTCCCTATCAATCTCAATGCACGTGTGAAAATGGCGGCGACGCGCGGCTCCTTATATAGAATCCGAGTCTCGCGATAGAATCCGAGCCTCGCGAGAATCCGACAGCGTCATGATGACGTTCGGGCGCGCTCGGGTTAACCGAGCAAGGCGGGAAGATCCGAGTCGCTCGTTCCCGTGAAAAAAAACATGAAGTTCTGGCGGGTTCGGATTCAGAGAAACCGAACCCGCTCATCTCTATTAGTAATACCACATATCAGTGTGAGCTGGGAGCTGTGTTATTCCTCCTCATATATCACTGTGCAGTCCCCTCTCCTCTTTATATTAACAATACCACATATCAGTGTGAGCTGGGAGCTGTGTTATTCCTCCTCACATACCACTGTGCAGTCCCCTCTCCTCTATATATTAATAATACCACATATCAGTGTGAGCTGGGAGCTGTGTTATTCCTCCTCATATATCACTGTGTGGTCCCCTCATCGCTATTCTGTATATTAATAATACAACATATCAGTGTGAGCTGGGAGCTGTGTTATTCCTCCTCATATATCACTGTGCAGTCCCCTCTCCTCTATATATTAGTAATACCACATATCAGTGTGAGCTGGGAGCTGTGTTATTCCTCCTCATATATCACTGTGCAGTCCCCTCTCCTCTATATATTAATAATACCACATATCAGTGTGAGCTGGGAGCTGTGTTACTCCTCCTCATATATCACTGTGCCGTCCCCCCTCCTCTATATATTAATAATAACACATATCAGTAGGAGCTGTGTTATTCCTACTCATATATCACTGCGCAGTCCCCTCTCCTCTATATATTAATAATACCACATATCAGTGTGAACTGGGAGCTGTGTTATTCCTCCTCATATATCACTGTGCAGTCCCCTCTCCTCTTTATATTAATAATACCACATATCAGTGTGAGCTGGGAGCTGTGTTATTCCTCCTCATATATCACTGTGTAGTCCCCTCTCCTCTATATATTAGTAATACCACATATCAGTGTGAGCTGGGAGCTGTGCTATTTCCCCTCATATATCACTGCGCAGTACCCTCTCCTCTATATATTAGTAACCACATATCAGTGTGAGCTGGGATCTGTGTTATTCCCCCTCATATATCACTGTGCAGTCCCCCCTCCTCTATATATTAATAATACCACATATTAGTGTGAGCTGGGAGCTATGTTATTCCTCATCATATATCACTGTGCAGTCCCCTCTCCTCTATATATTAATAATACCACATATCAGTGTGAGCTGGGAGCTGTGTTATTCCTACTCATATATCACTGTTTGGTACCCTCATCTCTATACTGTATATTAATAATAACACATATCACTGTGAGCTGGGAGCTGTGTTATTCCTCATCATATATCACTGTGTGGTCCCCTCATCGCTATACTGTATATTAATAATAACACATATCAGTGTGAGCTGGGAGCTGTGTTATTCCTCCTCATATATCACTGTGCAGTCCCCTCTACTCTATATATTAATAATATAACATATCAGTGTGAGCTGGGAGCTGTGTTATTCCTCCTCATATATCACTGTGCAGTCCCCTCTCCTCTATATATTAATCAAAAACCACATATCAGTGTGAGCTGGGAGCTGTGTTATTTCTCCTCATATATAACTGTGCAGTCCCCTCTCCTGTATATATTAATAATACCACATATTAGTGTGAGCTGGGAGCTGTGTTATTCCTCCTCATATATCACTGTGCAGTCCCCTCTCCTCTATATATTAATAATACCACATATCAGTGTGAGCTGGGAGCTGTGTTATTCCTCCTTATATATCACTGCGCAGTCCCCACACATCTATATATTAATAATACCACATATCAGTGTGAGCTGGGAGCTGTGCTATTTCCCCTCATATATCACTGCGCAGTACCCTCTCCTCTATATATTAGTAACCACATATCAGTGTGAGCTGGGATCTGTGTTATTCCCCCTCATATATCACTGTGCAGTCCCCCCTCCTCTATATATTAATAATACCACATATCAGTGTGAGCTGGGAGCTGTGTTATTCCTCATCATATATCTCTGTGCAGTCCCCTCTCCTCTATATATTAATAATACCACATATCAGTGTGAGCTGGGAGCTGTGTTATTCCTACTCATATATCACTGTTTGGTCCCCTCATCTCTATACTGTATATTAATAATAACACATATCAGTGTGAGCTGGGAGCTGTGTTATTCCTCATCATATATCACTGTGTGGTCCCCTCATCGCTATACTGTATATTAATAATAACACATATCAGTGTGAGCTGGGAGCTGTGTTATTCCTCCTCATATATCACTGTGCAGTCCCCTCTACTCTATATATTAATAATATAACATATCAGTGTGAGCTGGGAGCTGTGTTATTCCTCCTCATATATCACTGTGCAGTCCCGTCTCCTCTATATATTAGTAATACCACATATCAGTGTGAGCTGGGAGCTGTGTTATTCCTCCTCATATATCACTGTGTGGTCCCCTCATCTCTATACTGTATATTAATAATAACACATATCAGTGTGAGCTGGAAGCTGTGTTATTCCTCCTCACATATCACTGCGCAGTCCCCTCTCCTCTATATATTAATAATACCACATATCAGTGTGAGCTGGGAGCTGTGTTTTCCTCCTCATATATCACTGTGCACTCCCCTCTCCTCTACATATTAATAATACCACATATCAGTGTGAGCTGGGAGCTGTGTTTTTCCTCCTCATATATCACTGTACAGTCCCCTCTCCTCTATATATTAGTAATACAGGTTGAGTATCCCTTATCCAAAATGCTTGGGACCAGAGGAATTTTGGATATCGGATTTTTCTGTATTTTGGAATAATTGCATACCATAACGAGATATTATGGTGATGGGACCTAAATCTAAGCACAGAAGGCATTTATGTTTCATATACACCTTATACACACAGCCTGAAGGTCATTTTAGCCAATATTTTTTATAACTTTGTGCATTAAACAAAGTGTGTGTACATTCACAGAATTCATTTATGTTTCATATACACCTTATACACACAGTCTGAAGTGCATTTAATACAATATTTTTAATAACTTTGAGTATTAAACAAAGTTTGTGTACACTGAGCCATCAAAACACAAAGGTTTCACTATCTCAGTCTCACTCAAAAAAGTCCGTATTTCGGAATATTCCGTATTTCGGAATATTTGGATATGGGATACTCAACCTGTACCACATATCAGTGTGAGCTGGGAGCTGTGTTATTCCTCATCATATATCACTGTGTGGTCCCCTCATCGCTATACTGTATATTAATAATAACACATATCAGTGTGAGCTGGGAGCTGTGTTATTCCTCCTCATATATCACTGCGCAGTCCCCTCTCCTCTATATATTAATAATACCACATATCAGTGTGAGCTTCGAGCTGTGTTATTCCCCCTCATATATCACTGTGTGGTCCCATCTCCTCTATAAATTAATAATACCACATATCAGTGGGAGCTGTTTTATTCTTCCTTATATATTGCAGTCCCCTCTCCTCTCTATATTAATTATACCACATATCAGTGTGAGCTGGGAGCTGTGTTATTCCTCCTCATATATCACTGTGCAGTCCCCTCTCCTCTTTATATTAATAATACCACATATCAGTGTGAGCTGGGGGCTGTGTTATTCCTCCTCATATATAACTGTGCAGTCCCCTCTCCTCTATATATTAATAATACCACATATCAGTGTGAGCTGGGAGCTGTGTTATTACCCCTCATATATCACTGTGCCGTCCCCCCTCCTCTATATATTAATAATAACACATATCAGTAGGAGCTGTGTTATTCCTCCTCATATATCACTGCGCAGTCCCCTCTCCTCTATATATTAATAATACCACATATCAGTGTGAGCTGGGAGCTGTGTTTTCCTCCTCATATATCACTGTGCACTCCCCTCTCCTCTATATATTAATAATACCACATATCAGTGTGAGCTGGGAGCTGTGTTTTTCCTCATCATATATCACTGTGCAGTCCCCTCTCCTCTATATATTAGTAATACCACATATCAGTGTGAGCTGGGAGCTGTGTTATTCCTCATCATATATCACTGTGTGGTCCCCTCATCGCTATACTGTATATTAATTGTCACAACTGAGGGCCTGAGCTGACGGGAGGCAGCCTCAGTTGTAGGGGCTGAGATGTACCGGAACCTGGGAGGTTGTATCAGACCCCTGGACATGTAAGTAACATGAATAATAACTGCCCGAAGGCGTGACCACGACAACTTGGATAAAAGTCAATGATGTTTATTATGACAACTCCGCAACACAGCAGCAGTAAAAGAAAATGTAAAAGTCAGCAAAGAATAAATACAGTTCCTGGGTACTACAGGATGGCAGGAGCCACAGGGCACTGGTAGTGTGAGATAGTTCTTATGATCTTCTAGATGGAAAGTCCTTACCAGGCCCGACTGTAGCAATGGAGATAACCCAGGATTGTGCCAGCTGGTGTTCCAGGAAAAGCTGGGTTGCTGAAGATAAAACAGCTGCTGTGGATACTGGCTGGAACCAGACTGTTGTTAGCACGGAGTGGATACTGGCTGGAACCAGTTAAATAATAAATGAACTTGGGAGCGATGAAATATGAACTGAAATGTAGAACTTGAGAGCGGAGAAATAATAATACCGGTGGAGAGTGGTAAAGTGTAGAAAGGACACCGGCCCTTTAAGGGAAGCTGTACTCTGCTGGAAGCTGAGCTGGAAGCAGGTAATGTTGTAGCTGGAAACAGATGAATCCACAATGGATTGGAGAGTCAGGCTACACCGCAGGTGGAATGCTGGTGCGGGTCTCTATGGTGGAAGTCTTGAGACAGGAGCTGGAACCTGGAAGACAATCACAGGAGAGAGACAAACAGGAACTAGGTTTGACAACCAAAGCACTGACGCCTTCCTTGCTCAGGCACAGTGTATTTATACCTGCAGCAAGGAAGGGATTGGCTAGGCAATTATGCAGATTATCAATACTGAGAACAGATTGGTGGAAATGATCAGCTGACAGAATCCAAGATGGCTGCGCCCATGCAGACACTTGGAGGGAAGTTTGGTTTGTAATCCATGTGGTAATGAAAACAGTAATGGCGGCGCCGGCCACCGGAGACAGGAGGCGCCAGGCTGACAGATGCACATCCAACCACGCGGACACAGCGGAGGCCGCGGCTGACGTAATCGCCACTCAGACACTCTGCATGCAGAAGTTCAGGGACGGCGGCGGAGGCCGCGGGAGACGCCATGCCAGGTGTAATATGGCGTTTACTGTGACAGCGTCCCAGAGTGACAGGAGAGGATACAGGAATGTACACATCAGGATAACAGATGGGATCCGGTCCTGGAGCGCTGAGCCAGCCTTAGGAGGCATCTGATGGGTAAGAAATGGCGTCCAGATACCCGGATCGTGACAGCACCCCCCCCTTTAGGAGTGGCCCCAGGACACTTCTTTGGCTTTTGAGGAAACTTGGAATGGAATCTCCGGACCAAGGCAGGAGCATGGACATCAGAAGCATTGGTCCATGAACGTTCCTCAGGACCATAACCCTTCCAGTCAATAAGATATTGTAGTTGACCGTAACGGTGACGTGAGTCCAGGATCTTGGCCACTTCATACTCAACGCCTCGTTGAGTTTGGACTTTCGGAGTTGGAGGAAGTGAGGAATGAAACCGATTCAAGATCAGCGGTTTCAACAGGGAAACATGGAATGTCCTGGGTATTTTTAAGAAGGGAGGCAACTGGAGTCTGTAAGCAACAGGATTGATGACTTGTTCAATCTTGAAAGGACCAATATAGCGAGGTGCAAACTTCATACTGGGAACTCTTAACCTCAAATTCTTCGTGGATAACCATACCCGATCACCCACCTTGAGAGCAGGAACTGCTCGACGCTTCTTATCCGCAAACTTCTTGTACCTGAACGATGCCTTGAGCAGAGCTGATCGTACGCTCTTCCAGATATTGGCAAACTGATGCAAGGTGATATCCACTGCGGGAACAGAAGTTGCTGGAAGCGGTTGGAACTCAGGGACTTTAGGGTGGAATCCAAAGTTAGTGAAGAATGGTGTTGAAGCAGATGAAGAATGATACTGGTTGTTATGACAGAACTCGGCCCAGGGAAGTAATTGAACCCAGTCATCTTGAGAGGAGGACACATAGATGCGGAGGAAGGCCTCCAAGTCCTGATTCACCCTCTCGGTTTGACCATTGGTCTGAGGATGGTAAGCCGTGGAAAACTTTAGCTTGACTTGGAGGACTTGACATAAACTTCGCCAGAATTTGGCTGTGAATTGAACTCCTCGATCTGAGATAATTTCTTCAGGAAGACCGTGGAGTCGGAAGATCTCTTGTATGAATACTTTAGCCAACTTGGAAGCTGACGGAAGACCGGTGAGAGGAATGAAGTGTGCCATCTTGGTGAACCGGTCAACTACCACCCAGATGGTATTGAACTTGTTGCACATGGGTAAGTCTGTAATGAAATCCATCGACAAGTGGGTCCATGGTCGACGGGGAACGGATAGTGGAACCAGTTGCCCCGCAGGCGACTGGCGGGATACTTTATGTTGGGCACACTTTGGGCAAGATGCAATAAACTCCAAGACGTCCTTTTTCAGAGTTGGCCACCAATAGGACCTAGAGATAAACTCCAGGGTTTTTTGGATACCTGTATGTCCGGCAAAACGGGAAGCATGGGCCCAATGCATGAGCTTCTTCCTTAGCATCGGCTTCACAAAACTTTTCCCTGATGGGGGCGTAGAGTCCATCCCTACCGTGGAGAATGCCAACGGATTTATAATAGGATGCTTGTCTGAAGACTCTGACTCATTTTCTTGCTCCCATGAGCGGGAAAGGGCATCGGCCTTGCGATTCTGAGAGCCCGGACAGAACTGGAGTTTAAAGTCGAACCTGGAAAAGAAAAGTGCCCATCTGGCCTGACGAGGGTTGAGACATTGTGCGCCCTTCAGGTATAAAAGGTTCTTGTGGTCTGTAAGTATGGTGATTGAATGAGAAGCTCCCTCCAACAGATACCTCCACTCTTCTAGAGCGAGCTTGATGGCTAGCAACTCCTGGTCGCCAATGGCATAGTTGCGCTCAGCTGGGGAGAACTTCCGGGAGAAGAAACTGCAAGGGTGTAAATGGCCATCTTTAGCCCTCTGAGATAACACCGCTCCTACTCCAACGGAGGAGGCATCCACCTCTAAGATGAAAGGAGAGTCGATGTCAGGCTGTTTCAGAACAGGCGCAGAGATGAACCTTTGTTTTAAAAGATGAAATGCTTGCATGGCTTCTTCAGACCACTTGGACGGGTTAGCACCCTTCTTAGTGAAAGCAGTAATAGGCGCCACAATGGTGGAAAAGTCTCGTATAAACTTTCGGTAATAGTTGGCGAACCCTAAGAACCTCTGGACCCCTTTGAGGGTTAAGGGTACCGGCCAATTTTGGATTGCTTGTAGTTTCTCAGGATCCATCTCTAGTCCGGAACCGGACACAATGTACCCTAGAAACGGAATGGACTTGACTTCAAAGACGCATTTTTCTAATTTGCAATAGAGATGATTGACACGGAGACGGGACAGAACCTCTTTAACCCAAAAACGATGTTCCTCTAAATCGTTGGCAAAAATGAGGATATCGTCTAGATAGACCACGACATGACGGTATAGAATGTCTCTGAAGATCTCATTGACAAAATGCTGGAAGACAGCTGGAGCATTGCTCAATCCGAAGGGCATGACGAGTTACTCATAATGTCCGTCACGGGTGTTAAAGGCGGTCTTCCACTCGTCACCCTCACGGATCCGGATGAGATTGTATGCACCTCGCAAGTCCAGCTTTGTAAAGATGGTAGCTCCGCTAACTCTGTCAAAGAGCTCAGTAATCAGGGGTAAAGGATAACGGTTCTTGATGGTAATGTCGTTCAAACCTCTGTAGTCGATGCACGGCCGCAGACCACCATCTTTCTTTTTTACAAAAAAGAAGCCTGCGCCGGCTGGAGAAGAAGAAGGTCGAATGAACCCATTTGCTAGGTTCTCTTTAATATATTCCTCCATAGAATGCGTCTCAGGCAGAGACAACGGATAAGTTCGGCCTCGAGGTGGAACCTTCCCTGGAACGAGATCAATCGGACAGTCCCATTCTCTATGAGGAGGAAGGATATCAGCAGAAGCTTTACTGAACACATCCGTGAAATCTTGATATGGAGGAGGTGGAACATCAGACGACCTGGGGGAGGAAGAACAGACAGGCAGTACTTTAAACAAACATGTCTCAGCACAGGAGGAACCCCATGCCAGGATTTGCGTAGTCGTCCAATCAATTGTAGGATTGTTAAGACGGAGCCATGGAAGGCCCAGGACCACAGGATGTGTGGCTCTTGGAATCACTAAAAGTGAAATAAGTTCGGAATGAAGAACTCCCACTCTCAGACGAACTGGTAGAGTCCTTAGAGCAATAACTGTATCAAAAATTTTACTGCCATCCACGGCAGTTAAGGAAAAGGAGGAAGGAAGTCTCTCGGTGGGTAGGGACCACCGTTTAACATAGGCTTCGGTAATAAAGTTCCCAGCTGCTCCGGAATCCAGGAGGGCAATGACGTTCTGATAACGTTGAGCAACTTGAAGCGAGACTGGGAGATTACAATCTTGAGGGGATGGAGAGGAGATCATTACTCCTAGCCGGCCCTCTCCTTGGCGAGCTAGGGTCTGGAGTCCCGGACGTTTGGGACAAGCATTAATGGTGTGAGACGGAGCTGCACAATAAAGACAGAGAGACTCGGAGAGACGTCTTCGGCGCTCAGCAGGAGTTAAACGGGAACGGCCAATTTGCATGGGCTCATCTTTAGTTGGTGACAGTTGGCGAGGAGGAGGAGCAGAAGATTTTGGAGCAGATGATCTTCCACGCTCAGTTGCTCTCTCTCTGAAACGTAAGTCAACTTTTGTACAAAGTGAGATTAGCTCATCTAACTTGGAGGGTAAGTCTCTGGTAGCTAACTCGTCTTTAATACACTCAGATAAACCATGCCAGAATGCAGCATACAGGGCCTCGTCGTTCCATGCCAGTTCGGATGCCAGGATCTGGAACTGTATAAGATATTGTCCTACAGTACGTGATCCCTGGCGTAAACGGAGAATCTCAGACGAAGCTGAAGTTACCCGGCCTGGCTCGTCGAAGATGCGCCTGAATGTTGACACGAATGCAGTGTAAGAAGATAGCAGGGTGTCGGACCTCTCCCATAACGGTGATGCCCAATCAAGGGCTGAGCCACTGAGAAGAGAGATGATGTAGGCAATTTTTGTACGGTCACTGGGAAAATTGCCAGGTTGTAGCTCAAACTGAATCTCACACTGGTTGAGAAATCCCCTGCAGAATCTTGGAGAACCGTCAAATTTTGCTGGCGTTGGAAGATGAAGACGTGGAGCAGAAACGGGTAAGGTGGGTGGGGTTATAGCTGGAGTCACTGTGGTTGACGCACCGGACGCGTCTGATCCACGGAGAGTTGTCTGAATCCCATCCAGCCGAGTAGAGAGATCCTGAAGACAGCGGATGATGTGGCCCTGTGCAGCCTCCTGATGTTCAAGTCGGGCTGCCAGTTCTTGCATCGGCCTGGCCGCTTGATCCTGGTCTCCGGCTGGATTCATTTGGTCAGTGCTTACTGTCACAACTGAGGGCCTGAGCTGACGGGAGGCAGCCTCAGTTGTAGGGGCTGAGATGTACCGGAACCTGGGAGGTTGTATCAGACCCCTGGACATGTAAGTAACATGAATAATAACTGCCCGAAGGCGTGACCACGACAACTTGGATAAAAGTCAATGATGTTTATTATGACAACTCCGCAACACAGCAGCAGTAAAAGAAAACGTAAAAGTCAGCAAAGAATAAATACAGTTCCTGGGTACTACAGGATGGCAGGAGCCACAGGGCCATGGTAGTGTGAGATAGTTCTTATGATCTTCTAGATGGAAAGTCCTTACCAGGCCCGACTGTAGCAATGGAGATAACCCAGGATTGTGCCAGCTGGTGTTCCAGGAAAAGCTGGGTTGCTGAAGATAAAACAGCTGCTGTGGATACTGGCTGGAACCAGACTGTTGTTAGCACGGAGTGGATACTGGCTGGAACCAGTTAAATAATAAATGAACTTGGGAGCGATGAAATATGAACTGAAATGTAGAACTTGAGAGCGGAGAAATAATAATACCGGTGGAAAGTGGTAAAGTGTAGAAAGGACACCGGCCCTTTAAGGGAAGCTGTACTCTGCTGGAAGCTGAGCTGGAAGCAGGTAATGTTGTAGCTGGAAACAGATGAATCCACAATGGATTGGAGAGTCAGGCTACACCGCAGGTGGAATGCTGGTGCGAGTCTCTATGGTGGAAGTCTTGAGACAGGAGCTGGAACCTGGAAGACAATCACAGGAGAGAGACAAACAGGAACTAGGTTTGACAACCAAAGCACTGACGCCTTCCTTGCTCAGGCACAGTGTATTTATACCTGCAGCAAGGAAGGGATTGGCTAGGCAATTATGCAGATTATCAATACTGAGAACAGATTGGTGGAAATGATCAGCTGACAGAATCCAAGATGGCTGCGCCCATGCAGACACTTGGAGGGAAGTTTGGTTTGTAATCCATGTGGTAACGAAAACAGTAATGGCGGCGCCGGCCACCGGAGACAGGAGGCGCCCGGCTGAAAGATGCACATCCAACCACGCGGACACAGCGGAGGCCGCGGCTGACGTAATCGCCACTCAGACACTCTGCATGCAGAAGTTCAGGGACGGCGGCGGAGGCCGCGGGAGACGCCATGCCAGGTGTAATATGGCGTTTACTGTGACAGCGTCCCAGAGTGACAGGAGAGGATACAGGAATGTACACATCAGGATAACAGATGGGATCCGGTCCTGGAGCGCTGAGCCAGCCTTAGGAGGCATCTGATGGGTAAGAAATGGCGTCCAGATACCCGGATCGTGACAGCAATAATAACACATATCAGTGTGAGCTGGGAGCTGTGTTATTCCTCCTCATATATAACTGCGCAGTCCCCTCTCCTCTATATATTAATAATACCACATATCAGTGTGAGCTTCGAGCTGTGTTATTCCCACTCATATATCACTGTGTGGTCCCATCTCCTCTATATATTAATAATACCACATATCAGTGGGAGCTGTTTTATTCTTCCTCATATATTGCAGTCCCCTCTCCTCTATATATTAATTATACCACATATCAGTGTGAGCTGGGAGCTGTGTTATTCCTCCTCATATATCACTGTGCAGTCCCCTCTCCTCTTTATATTAATAATACCACATATCAGTGTGAGCTGGGAGCTGTGTTATTCCTCCTCATATATAACTGTGCAGTCCCCTCTCCTCTATATATTAATAATACCACATATCAGTGTGAGCTGGGAGCTGTGTTATTCCCCCTCATAATTCACTGTGCCGTCCCCCCTCCTCTATATATTAATAATAACACATATCAGTAGGAGCTGTATTATTTCTCCTCATATATCACTGTGTAGTCCCCTCTCCTCTATATATTAGTAATACCACATATCAGTGTGAGGTGGGAGCTGTGTTATTCCTCATCATATATCACTGTGTGGTCCCCTCATCTCTATACTGTATATTAATAATAACACATATCAGTGTGAGCTGGAAGCTGTATTATTCCTCCTCACATATCACTGCGCAGTCCCCTCTCCTCTATATATTAATAATACCACATATCAGTGTGAGCTGGGAGCTGTGTTTTCCTCCTCATATATCACTGTGCAGTCCCCTCTCCTCTATATATTAATAATACCACATATCAGTGTGAGCTGGGAGCTGTGTTTTTCCTCCTCATATATCACTGTGCGGTCCCCTCTCCTCTATATATTAGTAATACCACATATCAGTGTGAGCTGGGAGCTGTGATATTCCTCATCATATATCACTGTGTGGTCCTCTCATCGCTATACTGTATATTAATAATAACACATATCAGTGTGAGCTGGGAGCTGTGTTATTCCTCCTCATATATCACTGTGCAGTCCCCTCTCCTTTATATATTAATAATACCACATATCAGTGTGAGCTGGGAGCTGTGTTATTCCTCCTCATATATCACTGCGCAGTCCCCTCTCCTCTATATATTAATAATACCACATATCATTGTGAGCTTCGAGCTGTGTTATTCTCCCTCATATATCACTGTGTGGTCCCATGTCCTCTATATATTAATAATACCACACATATCAGTGTGAGCTGGGAGCTGTTTTATTCCTCCTCATATATTGCAGTCCCCTCTCCTCTATATATTAATAATACCACATATCAGTGTGAGCTGGGAGATGTGTTATTCCTCCTCATATATCACTGTGCAGTCCCCTCTCCTCTTTATATTAATAATACCACATATCAGTGTGAGCTGGGAGCTGTGTTATTCCTCCTCATATATCACTGTGTAGTCCCCTCTCCTCTATATATTAGTAATACCACATATCAGTGTGAGCTGGGAGCTGTTTTATTCCTCCTCATATATTGCAGTCCCCTCTCCTCTATATATTAATAAAACCACATATCAGTGTGAGCTGGGAGCTGTGTTATTCCTCCTCATATATCACTGTGCAGTCCCCTCTCCTCTTTATATTAACAATACCACATATCAGTGTGAGCTGGGAGATGTGTTATTCCTCCTCATATATCACTGTGCAGTCCCCTCTTCTCTATATATTAGTAATACCACATATCAGTGTGAGCTGGGAGCTGTGTTATTCCTCCTCATATATCACTGTGTGGTCCCCTCAACTCTATACTGTATATTAATAATAACACATATCAGTGTGAGCTGGGAGCTGTGTTATTCTTCCTCACATATCACTGTGCAGTCCCCTCTCCTCTTTATATTAATAATACCACATATCAGTGTGAGCTGGGAGCTGTGTTATTCCTTCTCATATATCACTGTGCAGTCCCCTCTCCTCTATATATTAATAATACCACATATCAGTGTGAGCTGGGAGCTGTGTTATTCCTCCTCATATATCACTGTTTGGTCCCCAAATCTCTATACTGTATATTAATAATAACACATATCAGTGTGAGCTGGGAGCTGTGTTATTCATCCTCATATATCACTGCGCAGTCCCCTCTCCTCTATATATTAATAATACCACATATCAGTGTGAGCTGGGAGCTGTGTTATTCCCCCTCATATATCACTATGTGGTCCCATCTCCTCTATATATTAATAATACCACATATCAGTGTGAGCTGGGAGCTGTGTTATTCCTCCTCATATACTGCAATCCCCTCTCCTCTATATATTAATAATACCACATATCAGTGTGAGCTGGGAGCTGTGTTATTCCTCCTCATATATCACTGTGCAGTCCCCTCTCCTCTATATATTAATCAAAAACCACTTATCAGTGTGAGCTGGGAGCTGTGTTATTTCTCCTAATATATAACTGTGCAGTCCGCTCTCCTGTATATATTAATAATACCACATATCAGTGTGAGCTGGGAGCTGTGTTATTCCTCCTCATATATCACTGTGCAGTCCCCTCTCCTCTATATATTAATAATACCACATATCAGTGTGAGCTGGGAGCTGTGTTATTCCTCCTCATATATCACTGTTTGGTCCCCTCATCTCTATACTGTATATTAATAATAACACATATCAGTGTGAGCTGGGAGCTGTGTTATTCCTCATCATATATCACTGTGTGGTCCCCTCATCGCTATACTGTATATTAATAATAACACATATCAGTGTGAGCTGGGAGCTGTGTTTTCCTCCTCATATATCACTGTGCACTCCCCTCTCCTCTATATATTAATAATACCACATATCAGTGTGAGCTGGGAGCTGTGTTTTTTCTCCTCATATATCACTGTGTGGTCCCATCTCCTCTTTATATTAATAATACCACATATCAGTGGGAGCTGTTTTATTCTTCCTCATATATTGCAGTCCCCTCTCCTCTATATATTAATTATACCACATATCAGTGTGAGCTGGGAGCTGTGTTATTCCTCCTCATATATCACTGTGCAGTCCCCTCTCCTCTTTATATTAATAATACCACATATCAGTGTGAGCTGGGAGCTGTGTTATTCCTCCTCATATATAACTGTGCAGTCCCCTCTCCTCTATATATTAATAATACCACATATCAGTGTGAGCTGGGAGCTGTGTTATTCCCCCTCATATATCACTGTGCCGTCCCCCCTCCTCTATATATTAATAATAACACATATCAGTAGGAGCTGTGTTATTCCTCCTCATATATCACTGTGCAGTCCCCTCTCCTCTATATATTAATAATACCACATATCAGTGTGAGCTGGGAGCTGTGTTTTCCTCCTCATATATCACTGTGCACTCCCCTCTCCTCTATATATTAATAATACCACATATCAGTGTGAGCTGGGAGCTGTGTTTTTCCTCATCATATATCACTGTACAGTCCCCTCTCCTCTATATATTAGTAATACCACATATCAGTGTGAGCTGGGAGCTGTGTTATTCCTCATCATATATCACTGTGTGGTCCCCTCATCGCTATACTGTATATTAATAATTAGAGATGAGCGGGTTCGGTTTCTCTGAATCCGAACCCGCACGAACTTCATGTTTTTTTTCACGGGTCCGAGCGACTCGGATCTTCCCGCCTTGCTCGGTTAACCCGAGCGCGCCCGAACGTCATCATGACGCTGTCGGATTCTCGCGAGACTCGGATTCTATATAAGGAGCCGCGCGTCGCCGCCATTTTCACACGTGCATTGAGATTGATAGGGAGAGGACGTGGCTGGCGTCCTCTCCATTAGAAATTAGATTAGAAGAGAGAGAGAGATTGTGCAGAGTCAGACAGAGTTTACCACAGTGACCAGTGCAGTTGTTGTTAGTTAACTTTTATTTATTTTAATATAATATATCCGTTCTCTGCTATATCCGTTCTCTGCCTGAAAAAAAACGATACACAGCAGCAGCCAGTCACACAGTGTGACTCAGTCTGTGTGCACTCAGCTCAGCCCAGTGTGCTGCACATCAATGTATAAAAGGCAAAGCTTATAATAATTGTGGGGGAGACTGGGGAGCACTGCAGGTTGTTATAGCAGGAGCCCCCAGGAGTACATAATATTATATTAATTTAAAATTAAACAGTGCACACTTTTGCTGCAGGAGTGCCACTGCCAGTGTGACTAGTGGTGACCAGTGCCTGACCACCAGTATAGTAGTATATTGTTGTATGTATTGTATACTATCTCTTTATCAACCAGTCTATATTAGCAGCAGACACAGTACAGTGCGGTAGTTCACGGCTGTGGCTACCTCTGTGTCGGCAGTCGGAACTCGGCAGGCAGTCCGTCCATCCATAATTGTATTACAATATATACCACCTAACCGTGGTATTTTTTTTTCTTTCTTTATACCGTCGTCATAGTGTCATACTAGTTGTTACGAGTATACTACTATCTCTTTATCAACCAGTGTACAGTGCGGTAGTTCACGGCTGTGGCTACCTCTGTGTCGGCAGTCGGCAGGCAGTCCGTCCATCCATAATTGTATTATTATTATAATATATACCACCTAACCGTGGTTTTTTTTTCATTCTTTATACCGTCATAGTGTCATACTAGTTGTTACGAGTATACTACTATCTCTTTATCAACCAGTGTACAGTGCGGTAGTTCACGGCTGTGGCTACCTCTGTGTCGGCAGTCGGCAGGCAGTCCGTCCATCCATAATTGTATTATTATTATTATAATATATACCACCTAACCGTGGTTTTTTTTTCATTCTTTATACCGTCGTCATAGTGTCATACTAGTTGTTACGAGTATACTACTATCTCTTTATCAACCAGTGTACAGTGCGGTAGTTCACGGCTGTGGCTACCTCTGTGTCGGCAGTCGGCAGGCAGTCCGTCCATCCATAATTGTATTATTATTATAATATATACCACCTAACCGTGGTTTTTTTTTCATTCTTTATACCGTCGTCATAGTGTCATACTAGTTGTTACGAGTATACTACTATCTCTTTATCAACCAGTGTACAGTGCGGTAGTTCACGGCTGTGGCTACCTCTGTGTCGGCAGTCGGCAGGCAGTCCGTCCATCCATAATTGTATTATTATTATAATATATACCACCTAACCGTGGTTTTTTTTTCATTCTTTATACCGTCGTCATAGTGTCATACTAGTTGTTACGAGTATACTACTATCTCTTTATCAACCAGTGTACAGTGCGGTAGTTCACGGCTGTGGCTACCTCTGTGTCGGCAGTCGGCAGGCAGTCCGTCCATCCATAATTGTATTATTATTATAATATATACCACCTAACCGTGGTTTTTTTTTCATTCTTTATACCGTCGTCATAGTGTCATACTAGTTGTTACGAGTATACTACTATCTCTTTATCAACCAGTGTACAGTGCGGTAGTTCACGGCTGTGGCTACCTCTGTGTCGGCAGTCGGCAGGCAGTCCGTCCATCCATAATTGTATTATTATTATTATATATACCACCTAACCGTGGTTTTTTTTTCATTCTTTATACCGTCGTCATAGTGTCATACTAGTTGTTACGAGTATACTACTATCTCTTTATCAACCAGTGTACAGTGCGGTAGTTCACGGCTGTGGCTACCTCTGTGTCGGCAGTCGGCAGGCAGTCCGTCCATCCATAATTGTATTATTATTATAATATATACCACCTAACCGTGGTTTTTTTTTCATTCTTTATACCGTCGTCATAGTGTCATACTAGTTGTTACGAGTATACTACTATCTCTTTATCAACCAGTGTACAGTGCGGTAGTTCACGGCTGTGGCTACCTCTGTGTCGGCAGTCGGCAGGCAGTCCGTCCATCCATAATTGTATTATTATTATAATATATACCACCTAACCGTGGTTTTTTTTTCATTCTTTATACCGTCGTCATAGTGTCATACTAGTTGTTACGAGTATACTACTATCTCTTTATCAACCAGTGTACAGTGCGGTAGTTCACGGCTGTGGCTACCTCTGTGTCGGCAGTCGGCAGGCAGTCCGTCCATCCATAATTGTATTATTATTATAATATATACCACCTAACCGTGGTTTTTTTATACCACCTAACCGTGGCAGTCCGTCCATAATTGTATACTAGTATCCAATCCATCCATCTCCATTGTTTACCTGAGGTGCCTTTTAGTTCTGCCTATAAAATATGGAGGACAAAAAAGTTGAGGTTCCAAAATTAGGGAAAGATCAAGATCCACTTCCACCTCGTGCTGAAGCTGCTGCCACTAGTCATGGCCGAGACGATGAAATGCCAGCAACGTCGTCTGCCAAGGCCGATGCCCAATGTCATAGTACAGAGCATGTCAAATCCAAAACACCAAATATCAGAAAAAAAAGGACTCCAAAACCTAAAATAAAATTGTCGGAGGAGAAGCGTAAACTTGCCAATATGCCATTTACCACACGGAGTGGCAAGGAACGGCTGAGGCCCTGGCCTATGTTCATGGCTAGTGGTTCAGCTTCACATGAGGATGGAAGCACTCAGCCTCTCGCTAGAAAACTGAAAAGACTCAAGCTGGCAAAAGCACCGCAAAGAACTGTGCGTTCTTTGAAATCCCAAATCCACAAGGAGAGTCCAATTGTGTCGTTTGCGATGCCTGACCTTCCCAACACTGGACGTGAAGAGCATGCGCCTTCCACTATTTGCATGCCCCCTGCAAGTGCTGGAAGGAGCACCCGCAGTCCAGTTCCTGATAGTCAGATTGAAGATGTCAGTGTTGAAGTACACCAGGATGAGGAGGATATGGGTGTTGCTGGCGCTGGGGAGGAAATTGACCAGGAGGATTCTGATGGTGAGGTGGTTTGTTTAAGTCAGGCACCCGGGGAGACACCTGTTGTCCGTGGGAGGAATATGGCCGTTGACATGCCAGGTGAAAATACCAAAAAAATCAGCTCTTCGGTGTGGAGGTATTTCACCAGAAATGCGGACAACAGGTGTCAAGCCGTGTGTTCCCTTTGTCAAGCTGTAATAAGTAGGGGTAAGGACGTTAACCACCTCGGAACATCCTCCCTTATACGTCACCTGCAGCGCATTCATAATAAGTCAGTGACAAGTTCAAAAACTTTGGGTGACAGCGGAAGCAGTCCACTGACCAGTAAATCCCTTCCTCTTGTAACCAAGCTCACGCAAACCACCCCACCAACTCCCTCAGTGTCAATTTCCTCCTTCCCCAGGAATGCCAATAGTCCTGCAGGCCATGTCACTGGCAAGTCTGACGAGTCCTCTCCTGCCTGGGATTCCTCCGATGCATCCTTGCGTGTAACGCCTACTGCTGCTGGCGCTGCTGTTGTTGCCGCTGGGAGTCGATGGTCATCCCAGAGGGGAAGTCGTAAGCCCACTTGTACTACTTCCAGTAAGCAATTGACTGTTCAACAGTCCTTTGCGAGGAAGATGAAATATCACAGCAGTCATCCTACTGCAAAGCGGATAACTGAGTCCTTGACAACTATGTTGGTGTTAGACGTGCGTCCGGTATCCGCCGTTAGTTCACAGGGAACTAGACAATTTATTGAGGCAGTGTGCCCCCGTTACCAAATACCATCTAGGTTCCACTTCTCTAGGCAGGCGATACCGAGAATGTACACGGACGTCAGAAAAAGACTCACCAGTGTCCTAAAAAATGCAGTTGTACCCAATGTCCACTTAACCACGGACATGTGGACAAGTGGAGCAGGGCAGGGTCAGGACTATATGACTGTGACAGCCCACTGGGTAGATGTATGGACTCCCGCCGCAAGAACAGCAGCGGCGGCACCAGTAGCAGCATCTCGCAAACGCCAACTCTTTCCTAGGCAGGCTACGCTTTGTATCACCGCTTTCCAGAATACGCACACAGCTGAAAACCTCTTACGGCAACTGAGGAAGATCATCGCGGAATGGCTTACCCCAATTGGACTCTCCTGTGGATTTGTGGCATCGGACAACGCCAGCAATATTGTGTGTGCATTAAATATGGGCAAATTCCAGCACGTCCCATGTTTTGCACATACCTTGAATTTGGTGGTGCAGAATTTTTTAAAAAACGACAGGGGCGTGCAAGAGATGCTGTCGGTGGCCAGAAAAATTGCGGGACACTTTCGGCGTACAGGCACCACGTACAGAAGACTGGAGCACCACCAAAAACTACTGAACCTGCCCTGCCATCATCTGAAGCAAGAAGTGGTAACGAGGTGGAATTCAACCCTCTATATGCTTCAGAGGTTGGAGGAGCAGCAAAAGGCCATTCAAGCCTATACAATTGAGCACGATATAGGAGATGGAATGCACCTGTCTCAAGTGCAGTGGAGAATGATTTCAACGTTGTGCAAGGTTCTGATGCCCTTTGAACTTGCCACACGTGAAGTCAGTTCAGACACTGCCAGCCTGAGTCAGGTCATTCCCCTCATCAGGCTTTTGCAGAAGAAGCTGGAGGCATTGAAGAAGGAGCTAACACGGAGCGATTCCGCTAGGCATGTGGGACTTGTGGATGCAGCCCTTAATTCGCTTAACAAGGATTCACGGGTGGTCAATCTGTTGAAATCAGAGCACTACATTTTGGCCACCGTGCTCGATCCTAGATTTAAAGCCTACCTTGGATCTCTCTTTCCGGCAGACACAGGTCTGCTGGGGTTGAAAGACCTGCTGGTGACAAAATTGTCAAGTCAAGCGGAACGCGACCTGTCAACATCTCCTCCTTCACATTCTCCCGCAACTGGGGGTGCGAGGAAAAGGCTCAGAATTCCGAGCCCACCCGCTGGTGGTGATGCAGGGCAGTCTGGAGCGACTGCTGATGCTGACATCTGGTCCGGACTGAAGGACCTGACAACGATTACGGACATGTCGTCTACTGTCACTGCATATGATTCTCTCAACATTGATAGAATGGTGGAGGATTATATGAGTGACCGCATCCAAGTAGGCACGTCACACAGTCCGTACTTATACTGGCAGGAAAAAGAGGCAATTTGGAGGCCCTTGCACAAACTGGCTTTATTCTACCTAAGTTGCCCTCCCACAAGTGTGTACTCCGAAAGAGTGTTTAGTGCCGCCGCTCACCTTGTCAGCAATCGGCGTACGAGGTTACATCCAGAAAATGTGGAGAAGATGATGTTCATTAAAATGAATTATAATCAATTCCTCCGCGGAGACATTGACCAGCAGCAATTGCCTCCACAAAGTACACAGGGAGCTGAGATGGTGGATTCCAGTGGGGACGAATTGATAATCTGTGAGGAGGGGGATGTACACGGTGATATATCGGAGGGTGAAGATGAGGTGGACATCTTGCCTCTGTAGAGCCAGTTTGTGCAAGGAGAGATTAATTGCTTCTTTTTTGGGGGGGGTCCAAACCAACCCGTCATATCAGTCACAGTCGTGTGGCAGACCCTGTCACTGAAATGATGGGTTGGTTAAAGTGTGCATGTCCTGTTTTGTTTATACAACATAAGGGTGGGTGGGAGGGCCCAAGGATAATTCCATCTTGCACCTCTTTTTTCTTTTCTTTTTCTTTGCATCATGTGCTGATTGGGGAGGGTTTTTTGGAAGGGACATCCTGCGTGACACTGCAGTGCCACTCCTAGATGGGCCCGGTGTTTGTGTCGGCCACTAGGGTCGCTAATCTTACTCACACAGCTACCTCATTGCGCCTCTTTTTTTCTTTGCGTCATGTGCTGTTTGGGGAGGGTTTTTTGGAAGGGACATCCTGCGTGACACTGCAGTGCCACTCCTAGATGGGCCCGGTGTTTGTGTCGGCCACTAGGGTCGCTTATCTTACTCACACAGCGACCTCGGTGCAAATTTTAGGACTAAAAATAATATTGTGAGGTGTGATGTGTTCAGAATAGGCTGAAAATGAGTGTAAATTATGTTTTTTGAGGTTAATAATACTTTGGGATCAAAATTACCCCCAAATTCTATGATTTAAGCTGTTTTTTAGGGTTTTTTGAAAAAAACACCCGAATCCAAAACACACCCGAATCCGACAAAAAAAATTCGGTGAGGTTTTGCCAAAACGCGGTCGAACCCAAAACACGGCCGCGGAACCGAACCCAAAACCAAAACACAAAACCCGAAAAATTTTCGGCGCTCATCTCTATTAATAATAACACATATCAGTGTGAGCTGGGAGCTGTGTTATTCCTCCTCATATATAACTGCGCAGTCCCCTCTCCTCTATATATTAATAATACCACATATCAGTGTGAGCTTCGAGCTGTGTTATTCCCACTCATATATCACTGTGTGGTCCCATCTCCTCTATATATTAATAATACCACATATCAGTGGGAGCTGTTTTATTCTTCCTCATATATTGCAGTCCCCTCTCCTCTATATATTATACCACATATCAGTGTGAGCTGGGAGCTGTGTTATTCCTCCTCTTATATCACTGTGCAGTCCCCTCTCCTCTTTATATTAATAATACCACATATCAGTGTGAGCTGGGAGCTGTGTTATTCCTCCTCATATATAACTGTGCAGTCCCCTCTCCTCTATATATTAATAATACCACATATCAGTGTGAGCAGGGAGTTGTGTTATTCCCCCTCATATATCACTGTGCCGCCCCCCCTCCTCTATATATTAATAATAACACATATTAGTAGGAGCTGTATTATTTCTCCTCATATATCACTGTGTAGTCCCCTCTCCTCTATATATTAGTAATACCACATATCAGTGTGAGGTGGGAGCTGTGTTATTCCTCATCATATATCACTGTGTGGTCCCCTCATCTCTATACTGTATATTAATAATAACACATATCAGTGTGAGCTGGAAGCTGTATTATTCCTCCTCACATATCACTGCGCAGTCCCCTCTCCTCTATATATTAATAATACCACATATCAGTGTGAGCTGGGAGCTGTGTTATTCCTCCTCATATATCACTGCGCAGTCCCCTCTCCTTTATATATTAATAATACCACATATCAGTGTGAGCTGGGAGCTGTGTTATTCCTCCTCATATATCACTGCGCAGTCCCCTCTCCTTTATATATTAATAATACCACATATCATTGTGAGCTTCGAGCTGTGTTATTCTCCCTCATATATCACTGTGTGGTCCCATCTCCTCTATATATTAATAATACCACATATCAGTGTGAGCTGGGAGCTGTTTTATTCCTCCTCATATATTGCTGTCCCCTCTCCTCTATATATTAATAATACCACATATCAGTGTGAGCTGGGAGATGTGTTATTCCTCCTCATATATCACTGTGCAGTCCCCTCTCCTCTTTATATTAATAATACCACATATCAGTGTGAGCTGGGAGCTGTGTTATTCCTCCTCATATATCACTGTGTAGTCCCCTCTCCTCTATATATTAGTAATACCACATATCAGTGTGAGCTGGGAGCTGTTTTATTCCTCCTCATATATTGCAGTCCCCTCTCCTCTATATATTAATAAAACCACATATCAGTGTGAGCTGGGAGCTGTGTTATTCCTCCTCATATATCACTGTGCAGTCCCCTCTCCTCTTTATATTAACAATACCACATATCAGTGTGAGCTGGGAGCTGTGTTATTCCTCCTCACATACCACTGTGCAGTCCCCTCTCCTCTATATATTAATAATACCACATATCAGTGTGAGCTGGGAGCTGTGTTATTCCTCCTCATATATCACTGTGTGGTCCCCTCATCGCTATTCTTTATATTAATAATACAACATATCAGTGTGAGCTGGGAGCTGTGTTATTCCTCCTCATATATCACTGTGCAGTCCCCTCTCCTCTATATATTAATAATACCACATATCAGTGTGAGCTGGGAGCTGTGTTACTCCCCCTCATATATCACTGTGCCGTCCCCCCTCCTCTATATATTAATAATAACACATATCAGTAGGAGCTGTGTTATTCCTACTCATATATCACTGCGCAGTCCCCTCTCCTCTATATATTAATAATACCACATATCAGTGTGAGCTGGGAGCTGTGTTATTCCTCCTCATATATCACTGTGTAGTCCCCTCTCCTCTATATATTAGTAATACCACATATCAGTGTGAGCTGGGAGCTGTTTTATTCCTCCTCATATATTGCAGTCCCCTCTCCTCTATATATTAATAATACCACATATCAGTGTGAGCTGGGAGCTGTGTTATTCCTCCTCATATATCACTGTGCAGTCCCCTCTCCTCTTTATATTAATAATACCACATATCAGTGTGAGCTGGGAGCTGTGTTATTCCTCCTCACATACCACTGTGCAGTCCCCTCTCCTCTATATATTAATAATACCACATATCTGTGTGAGCTGGGAGATGTTATTCCTCCTCATATATCACTGTGCAGTCCCCTCTTCTCTATATATTAGTAATACCACATATCAGTGTGAGCTGGGAGCTGTGTTATTCCTCCTCATATATCACCGTGTGGTCCCCTCAACTCTATACTGTATATTGATAATAACACATATCAGTGTGAGCTGGGAGCTGTGTTATTCCTCCTCACATATCACTGTGCAGTCCCCTCTCCTCTATATATTAATAATACCACATATCAGTGTGAGCTGGGAGCTGTGTTATTCCTTCTCATATATCACTGTGCAGTCCCCTCCCCTCTATATATTAATAATACCACATATCAGTGTGAGCTGGGAGCTGTGTTATTCCTCCTCATATATCACTGTTTTGTCCCCTCATCTCTATACTGTATATTAATAATAACACATATCAGTGTGAGCTGGGAGCTGTTTTATTCCTCCTCATATATTGCTGTCCCCTCTCCTCTATATATTAATAATACCACATATCAGTGTGAGCTTGGAGATGTGTTATTCCTCCTCATATATCACTGTGCAGTCCCCTCTCCTCTTTATATTAATAATACCACATATCAGTGTGAGCTGGGAGCTGTGTTATTCCTCCTCATATATCACTGTGTAGACCCCTCTCCTCTATATATTAGTAATACCACATATCAGTGTGAGCTGGGAGCTGTTTTATTCCTCCTCATATATTGCAGTCCCCTCTCCTCTATATATTAATAAAACCACATATCAGTGTTAGCTGGGAGCTGTGTTATTCCTCCTCATATATCACTGTGCAGTCCCCTCTCCTCTTTATATTAACAATACCACATATCAGTGTGAGCTGGGAGCTGTGTTATTCCTCCTCACATACCACTGTGCAGTCCCCTCTCCTCTATATATTAATAATACCACATATCAGTGTGAGCTGGGAGCTGTGTTATTCCTCCTCATATATCACTGTGTGGTCCCCTCATCGCTATTCTTTATATTAATAATACAACATATCAGTGTGAGCTGGGAGCTGTGTTATTCCTCCTCATATATCACTGTGCAGTCCCCTCTCCTCTATATATTAATACCACATATCAGTGTGAGCTGGGAGCTGTGTTACTCCCCCTCATATATCACTGTGCCGTCCCCCCTCCTCTATATATTAATAATAACACATATCAGTAGGAGCTGTGTTATTCCTACTCATATATCACTGCGCAGTCCCCTCTCCTCTATATATTAATAATACCACATATCAGTGTGAGCTGGGAGCTGTGTTATTCCTCCTCATATATCACTGTGCAGTCCCCTCTCCTCTTTATATTAATAATACCACATATCAGTGTGAGCTGGGAGCTGTGTTATTCCTCCTCACATACCACTGTGCAGTCCCCTCTCCTCTATATATTAATAATACCACATATCTGTGTGAGCTGGGAGATGTGTTATTCCTCCTCATATATCACTGTGCAGTCCCCTCTTCTCTATATATTAGTAATACCACATATCAGTGTGAGCTGGGAGCTGTGTTATTCCTCCTCATATATCACTGTGTGGTCCCCTCAACTCTATACTGTTTATTAATAATAACACATATCAGTGTGAGCTGGGAGCTGTGTTATTCCTCCTCACATATCACCGTGCAGTCCCCTCTCCTCTATATATTAATAATACCACATATCAGTGTGAGCTGGGAGCTGTGTTATTCCTTCTCATATATCACTGTGCAGTCCCCTCTCCTCTATATATTAATAATACCACATATCAGTGTGAGCTGGGAGCTGTGTTATTCCTCCTCATATATCACTGTTTGGTCCCCTCATCTCTATACTGTATATTAATAATAAAACATATCAGTGTGAGCTGGGAGCTGTGTTATTCCTCCTCATATATTACTGCGCAGTCCCCTCTCCTCTATATATTAATAATACCACATATCAGTGTGAGCTGGGAGCTGTGTTATTCCCCCTCATATATCACTATGTGGTCCCATCTCCTCTATATATTAATAATACCACATATCAGTGTGAGCTGGGAGCTGTGTTATTCCTCCTCATATACTGCAATCCCCTCTCCTCTATATATTAATAATACCACATATCAGTGTGAGCTGGGAGCTGTGTTATTCCTCCTCATATATCACTGTGCAGTCCCCTCTCCTCTATATATTAATCAAAAACCACTTATCAGTGTGAGCTGTGTTATTTCTCCTAATATATAACTGTGCAGTCCGCTCTCCTGTATATATTAATAATACCACATATCAGTGTGAGCTGGGAGCTGTGTTATTCCTCCTCATATATCAGTGTGCAGTCCCCTCTCCTCTATATATTAATAATACCACAAATCAGTGTGAGCTGGGAGCTGTGTTATTCCTCCTCATATATCACTGCGCAGTCCCCACTCCTCTATATATTAATAATACCACATATCAGTGTGAGCTGGGAGCTGTGTTATTCCCCCTCATATATCACTGTGTGGTCCCATCTCCTCTATATATTAATAATACCACATATTAGTGTGAGCTGGGAGCTGTGTTATTCCTCCTCATATATCACTGTGCAGTCCCCTCTCCTCTTTATATTAATAATACCACATATCAGTGTGAGCTGGGAGCTGTGTTATTCCTCCTCATATATCACTGTGTAGTCCCCTCTCCTCTATATATTAGTAATACCACATATCAGTGTGAGCTGGGAGCTGTTTTATTCCTCCTCATATATTGCAGTCCCCTCTCCTCTATATATTAATAATACCACATATCAGTGTGAGCTGGGAGCTGTGTTATTCCTCCTCATATATCACTGTGCAGTCCCCTCTCCTCTTTATATTAATAATACCACATATTAGTGTGAGCTGGGAGATGTGTTATTCCTCCTCATATATCACTGTGCAGTCCCCTCTTCTTTATATATTAGTAATACCACATATCAGTGTGAGCTGGGAGCTGTGTTATTTCTCCTTATATATCACTGTGTGTTCCCCTCAACTCTATACTGTATATTAATAATAACACATATCAGTGTGAGCTGGGAGCTGTGTTATTCCTCCTCACATATCACTGTGCAGTCCCCTCTCCTCTATATATTAATAATACCACATATCAGTGTGAGCTGGGAGCTGTGTTTTTCCTCCTCATATATCACTGTGGAGTCCCGTCTCATCTATATATTAGTAATACCACATATCAGTGTGAGCTGGGAGCTGTGTTATTCCTCATCATATATCACTGTGTGGTCCCCTCATCGCTATACTGTATATTAATAATAACACATATCAGTGTGAGCTGGGAGCTGTGTTATTCCTCCTCATATATCACTGCGCAGTCCCCTCTCCTCTATATATTAATAATACCACATATCAGTGTGAGCTTCGAGCTGTGTTTTTCCCCCTCATATATTACTGTGTGGTCCCATCTCCTCTATATATTAATAATACCACATATCAGTGGGAGCTGGGAGCAGATTAATTCTTCATCATATATTGCAGTCCCCTCTCCTCTATATATTAATTATACCACATATCAGTGTGAGCTGGGAGCTGTGTTATTCCTCCTCATATATCACTGTGCAGTCCCCTCTCCTCTTTATATTAATAATACCACATATCAGTGTGAGCTGGGAGCTGTGTTATTCCTCCTCATATATAACTGTGTGGTCCCCTCTCCTCTATATATTAATAATACCACATATCAGTGTGAGCTGGGAGCTGTGTTATTCCCCCTCATATATCACTGTGCCGTCCCCCCTCCTCTATATATTAATAATACTGCATATCAGTGTGAGCTGGGAGCTGTGTTATTCCTCATCATATATCACTGTGTGGTACCCTCATCGCTATACCCTATATTAATAATAACACATATCAGTGTGAGCTGGGAGCTGTGTAATTCCTCCTCATATATCACTGTGCAGTCCCCTCTCCTCTATATATTAATAATACCACATATCAGTGTGAGCTGGGAGCTGTGTTATTCCTCCTCATATATCACTGTTTGGTCCCCTCATCTCTATACTGTATATTAATAATAACACATATCAGTGTGAGCTGGGAGCTGTGTTATTCCTCATCATATATCACTGTGTGGTCCCCTCATCGCTATACTGTATATTAATAATAACACATATCAGTGTGAGCTGGGAGCTGTGTTATTCCTCCTCATATATCACTGTGCAGTCCTCTCTCCTCTATATATTAATAATATAACATATCAGTGTGAGCTGGGAGCTGTGTTATTCCTCCTCATATATCACTGTGCAGTCCCCTCTCCTCTATATATTAGTAATACCACTTATCAGTGTGAGCTGGGAGCTGTGTTATTCCTCCTCATATATCACTGTGTGGTCCCCTCATCTCTATACTGTATATTAATAATAACACATATCAGTGTGAGCTGGAAGCTGTGTTATTCCTCCTCACATATCACTGCGCAGTCCCCTCTCCTCTATATATTAATAATACCACATATCAGTGTGAGCTGGGAGCTGTGTTTTCCTCCTCATATATCACTGTGCACTCCCCTCGCCTCTATATATTAATAATACCACATATCAGTGTGAGCTGGGAGCTGTGTTTTTCCTCCTCATATATCACTGTGCAGTCCCCTCTCCTCTATATATTAGTAATACCACATATCAGTGTGAGCTGGGAGCTGTGTTATTCCTCATCATATATCACTGTGTGGTCCCCTCATCACTATACTGCATATTAATAATAACACATATCAGTGTGAGCTGGGAGCTGTGTTATTGTGTTATTCCTCCTCATATATTGCAGTCCCCTCTCCTCTATATATTAATAATACCACATATCAGTGTAAGCTGGGAGCTGTTTTATTCCTCCTCATATATTGCAGTCCCCTCTCCTCTATATATTAATAATACCACATATCAGTGTGAGCTTCGAGCTGTGTTATTCCCCCTCATATATCACTGTGTGGTCCCATCTCCTCTATATATTAATAATACCACATATCAGTGTAAGCTGGGAGCTGTTTTAATCCTCCTCATATATTGCAGTCCCCTCTCCTCTATATATTAATAATACCACATATCATCAGTGTGAGCTGGGAGCTGTGTTATTCCTCCTCATATAAGGCGCTCATAACTTTATTGTGATTACATAAACCTTTTCTTTAAGCTAGCTTATCACTAAATTAAACAACACCACACACTGAAATAAAGACACGGACACAGTAGCTGGAGTTAAAGGTCAGACGATGTTTATTAATCGCTGACCAACTCTTTAAACTATAATTGTGATCGAATTAGAATTGATTTTGAATATAGACTTAAATTTAGTTTGGAGGATGGCAAACAGAAAGTCGCTGCCAAACACCAGCACCAGTCACCTAGATGAAACCACCAAACCAAGGAGGGGAGTACACATACCCCGCCTCCTTCCCGCATAACCCGCATTGTGCTGGCCTTACCCCTCTTTCTCTGGCAAACGTTCGGTTCCCGCAGGGGAACGTCTAAATGTCCAACCGCAAGAAAAGGACACACCTGCTGTCCTTCTAAAGAGGGAGCCCCACAATGACCACTTATGCCTGTGTGACAGCTGGTTGGTAGCGACTTCCCGCCAATCTGGCTTTAAAATAGCCAACTGCAAATCAACAATCCGTAGCTGAAATCCGGGAGGGCATAAAATGAATGGCAAGAGGAAGTCTAGGAAAATGGCCCCCACCTATATACTATCCTAAGACCCTCCTATTAAGCTTGATGCACAACCTTCCAATCCAATAGGAAAAAACCAAAAGGGGAAACTGATCTGCCTAGCAACTGCTTAGTCACTTAACAACCAATCACAAAAAGTGGATCTCTTATATGGCCTCAGGCTTATGCAGCCTTCAGCTTATCTAAGGCGCTCATAACTTTATTGTGATTACATAAACCTTTTCTTTAAGCTAGCTTATCACTAAATTAAACAACACCACACACTGAAATAAAGACACGGACACAGTAGCTGGAGTTAAAGGTCAGACGATGTTTATTAATCGCTGACCAACTCTTTAAACTATAATTGTGATCGAATTAGAATTGATTTTGAATATAGACTTAAATTTAGTTTGGAGGATGGCAAACAGAAAGTCGCTGCCAAACACCAGCACCAGTCACCTAGATGAAACCACCAAACCAAGGAGGGGAGTACACATACCCCGCCTCCTTCCCGCATAACCCGCATTGTGCTGGCCTTACCCCTCTTTCTCTGGCAAACGTTCGGTTCCCGCAGGGGAACGTCTAAATGTCCAACCGCAAGAAAAGGACACACCTGCCGTCCTTCTAAAGAGGGAGCCCCACAATGACCACTTATGCCTGTGTGACAGCTGGTTGGTAGCGACTTCCCGCCACCAAGGTTTACCAAACCGCCACCGCCATCCGCAACAGTAACCAACTAAAAACAACTAAATAGCTCTACCGAAACAGACAAAAAATATCCTCCAGGAAAAACTGCACTCCTTCCGGAGAAAGATGAACCCCATCCTCCTTGTAGAACTGCCTGTTCCTTAGCCCCAGTAGAGGATGCCTGATCGCCACTCCACCTATGGCCCTAACAAAAAGAGACACTGCCGGATTACCCTTCTTGCGTGCTTTCTCCAGCGCCGAGAAACGCACCGCACCACGCCAATGGAAACGAGGCACCATTTCCGACCAAACAATGCAGACTCCTGGCCAGTGACAACGGATTGCCACCAAATCCGCCTTAACGCACAAAACCAAATCTATCCCTTAACTCGACCTATATCATTCCCACCCAAATGAATGACAATACAACTGGGGCGACCCTGGCGGCGCTCCCGGGAAAAAAGGACCCGCAACAAATCACCCCATAACATGCCTAGAACACCTAACCATCTCACTTGCCTGGATCCAAAAACCTCCGCTGCCCTAAGTGCCATGGGATGCTAAAAAATATAGGAATGACCAACCAGCCATATTTGGTCCCCAAAATTGATGATAGCTGCAAAGAAAATATCCTAACATCAGATTATGAACGTAATACATACAAAAAACACAACGGAACAAAAAGAAACCCAAGTGAAGGAGAAAAATCAAAAAACCTCCCGTGGACCTTGAGAGAACAGCCAATTGAAATTAGGCCCCCTCGGAGGAAAAATTTTAAAAATTCACTTCACACCCTCGATTCCTGAACGGTAAGCGTTCAAAAACCGACGAGTAAACACGTTTTTGGGTTAGCGCAATAGGCGCACTTATAACTTATACCAACGGACATATGACCTATAGGAGGCGGACTTCCAACGGCCCAGCTCCCGAACAGCCGCAGGGGATGAACCTGTAGCCGCTGCATGAGTAGCCGCCCCAATCCGCAAGGAATGGATACCGAAGTCCGCCCCCTGCAAGCCCAATGCCGCCAAACATTTTTTGAACACAGCAGCAAATTGAAATTTCGTCAGAGGGTCAACCTGCGCGTGCACCAGCAACTGGTCGCCCCCTGGAGGCCTCAACCGTACATACTCCTGCGTCAACCGCAGCGGGTAAACACCCGGTTCTTCCTGAGCCTCCAAGGACAACCAGCGACCCCGACCTGCTTGATCTGTCTTGGACCGCACAATCCTACAGAGTAACAGGCCCTCCTGCCAGCGCACATTTTCGTAAAGCCAACCCGACTCCCGAGACGTTTGCTGCATGCCACCAACTCGCTCACCCGAAAAGCCCCGAAAAAGGCCAGGGCATACGCACAACCAAACAACGCGACCTCGAATTCCGAGGACGCAATTTGAGGCAGTACCCGCAGTAAATCCGTTAGAAGCTGCAACGTTACGGGCCTACGTGAATCCGCAGGCGCCGGGCGCAACCTGGCCCAACCTTTCAGCGCTCTGGAAAGGACAAACGACCCCGTGGGGTCCGTCATCCCGTGGAGCCGAGAGTGAAAGGAAATGCCCGCAAGGGCAGATGCCATGGTCGCTTTTGACCTACCGTTTTGGCAATGTTCCCAAACAAAGGTCATCAGGGCGACGGCCGAGGACTCACCTGCTACCCCGTACCTACTCTGAAAGACCGACCAATCCCGCCAGGCTGCATCATACGCTCGGAGAGTGGAAGGAGCCAGCGCACACCTGGCTAAAGCATTTTAAACCGACTCGACCATCTGCCAGACAGAAGGTGGGCACTGTAACCCCTCCGCCGTCGCTCCCGGAACCCACGTCCTGAATTTGTCAAACTGGAACCGAGACAATGCATCCGCAATTCCATTGTCAACTCCAGGCACGTGGCGGGCCCTGAAATTAATATTGCGCTGCAAGCAAACTAACACTAGATGCCGTAGCAGCCTCAGAGCCTGCGGCGAGGAGGAACGCTGATTATTAATCGCATGTACCACCCCCAAGTTGTTGCAATGAAACAAAATGTCCCTATTTGCGAACTGGCCGGCCCATAATTCAAGCGCCACTATGATCGGGAACAATTCCAGCAAAAGGAGGTTTCTTGGTAAACTCACGCGTTACCCACGAGGCCGGCCAAGCCGCAGCGCACCATGCGCCAGCAACAAACGCGCCCTAAACCTCGACTGCCTGAGGCATCCGTGAACAATTGCAGCTGCTTACTGGAACAACAAGGCGCGGGCCACAAAACTTCCCTGTTGAAGGACACCAGGAAAGAGACCCAAATCCGCAAATCATTTCTGATCTCGCAGGAAAGGTACATGGTGTGATTCTGCCGGACCGTCCCCGCCGTGGCCCGCTCAAGTTTGCGACAGAAAATCCTACCCATGGGGATAATCCTGCACGCAAAATTGAGAGAACCCAGCAAGGACTGCACCTGCTTAAGCCGAACTCTGCGTTTGCCTAAACAGTCAGTAATTAAACCCAAAAGCTTACGCACTTTATCCTCGGGCAGGCGACAGCAACCCCCCCACCGTGTCAATTTCGATACCTAAATAGCTAAGACAAGTGCAAGGGCCCTCGCATTTGTCTTGCGCGACAGGCACCCCTAGCCTTATGAACAAGGATCTAGCCACCAACAGAATATCCCCACAGATCGAACTGCCCCCCAGGCCCACAAAGAGAAAGTCGTCCAGGTAGTGACCCACCCCGCGTTGACCGGAGGCGGACTGGACGCACCAATGCAAAAATGTGCTAAAACTCTCAAAGTGGGCACAGGAGACCGAACAACCCATGGGGAGCCACCGATCCACGTAAAACTCGCCCCCTATTTTGAAACCCAGAAACCGCAGGGAATCCGGATGCAGTGTAAAAAGCCGGAAAGCCGACTCCACGTCCATATTTGCCAACAAGCCCCCCGGACCACAACCCGCACCAAGCGCAGAGCGTCATCAAAAGACTGATAACGTACCCTGCACATAGCCTGCGGAATAGCGTCGTTAACCGAAAAGCCCGGCGGGTGCGACAAGTGCTGTATCAGGCGGAACTTGCCCGTGGCCTTCTTGGGCACCACCCCACCTGGGGAATTGCACAAGGAGGGCAGTGGGGGAAAGGCGTGGGGCCCCAACATGCGCCCCAAGCCGATCTCCCCGACCACCTTCCGCCTAATCTCCTGCGGGAATTCGCGCGCCGCTCTCAAATTCTGGCGCGCCACCACGTGCACCGAATCCAAAATGGGCAAACCAAAAACGTGCAGAAAAAACCCGCCAAGAGGAATGACGCTGCCGACCTGTCGGGGTATAAGCTCAGCCAGCGCCGCAACTCGGGAACTCGAATTGGGGAAAAAGGCCTTACTTGCCAATTCCCCTGGTCTCGGCAGGGGCGGAGGGCTTCCCGCTCGCCGCCGAGGTCTAATCTTTGGCCGGGTGACTGGCCCCGCACAACCTGCACGAGTGGCGAAAACGACAATTCACCCCCTTGACGCAATTTCCCTCGTTGTAGGCAAAACACTTCCCTTTCCCTATCGAGCGGGAACCCGGAGCCCCGGCCGCCCCGGGCTTCTTGACCGTGATTCCGGGGCGGGCTTAACCTGCTGCGTGACCTCCAACCACACCTTGACATCCTTAAAACCCGCGGGCAGGGCGGGGTTGCCATCCTGATTGCGACGGAATTTCTCATCGTAATCCCGCCAAGCATAACCCTTGGATTTCAAGTACATGTTATGTACTAAAAACAACTATTTCACTAAATTGTGATACTCCGCGGGTAGGGAATTCCGTGTAGCAAGCAGTAAACCAAAAATCCTCGCAACCACTGGTGAAAATTGCGGCAAGCATTCTCCCCAATGCCGCCCGGTTTCTTAGCTGCGTCGAAACCCTGCCGCATCGCATCCTTAAGGGTGAAGATCCCTTTTCTGTGATTCCTTTGCCATGCGCCGCGCGATGAGTCTAGCTAATTTACGCGGGCGCCGCGGAGAGCCTGAAGAAACACTGCTAGATGATGAGGAAGAACAACTAGATGAACTGTGTAAAGGAAGGGCATGCTCACCAGTGTCAGAAGAACCCGGAACAGCGTCGTCCGTTGCACCCGACTCAGTTGGTGGCCGAACTTCCCCCGTTGCTGCCGCGTCCCTCTGTGACCTTCGTCCCCCACGCGACGTAGCCCCGGAACCGGCCAGCACCTGTGAGGGAGAAACAGAAGGGACAACAGGCGCGGGGGAAACCAGCGCATAAATGGTAATGGGGTGAGCATGCAGGGGAGGAGGCCAAGTACAGCCGCCCCCCGCGGCGGAGGGCCGGCGGGGAGCGGCGGGTGAGGACCCCCAATTGAGGGGTACCCGACGGCGTGGGGGAAGGCAGTCCCGGCCCCCGCAGCGCCCCCCATGGAGTAAGCAGGCCGCCAAGAAGGATGCGGCATGTAACCGCCCGCCCCTGAAAATCCGGACGAAACCGGGGGGAACTGTGGAGGGGCAGGAAGGGGCGGCAAAATTTGCGCCAATTGATTGGCTACAGCTAGGGGCGGCCCGTGATGCGAGCCCGAAAAGGCAGGGAGGGGAACCATAACCCGGGGGGCCGCCGACCGACCACGTGGGCCGGACGCCGGAGCCCGAGCCGTCAAAGTAAGGGTAAAATTGTGGTGTGGACGCCACCGTTAGGCCCATGGAGGGTGCTCAGGCAGCTGCAGGGAACGCCGGCGCAATAGGCCAAGGAAGGACACCGGGGAAAAATTGGTCCCCAGCGAAACCTTGAGGCGCGTCCATCGAGTGGGCAGGGCCGGGCAGGTGGTAAGCCGCCACGATGGACGACTGATTCGCCACCAACTGCAGCGCCCCCGGCGGGCCAGGAGGAGTCGCCTGGAGCCCGACGACCGGGGATGATGACACGGGCAGCCGCGCAACGGGCGACCGGGGGCCCAGCCAAAAGGCCCCCGATGCGTGACTCCCAACCGGGAACCCCAGCCATGCAACCGCAGGAGGGGCGGGCGCTGCGGCAGCACCAGTCACGCCCCCTACTCCTGAAACACCCGGTAGCGCCCCCGGCACCCCATAAAATGAATGGCAAGAGGAAGTCTAGGAAAATGGCCCCCACCTATATACTATCCTAAGACCCTCCTATTAAGCTTGATGCACAACCTTCCAATCCAATAGGAAAAAACCAAAAGGGGAAACTGATCTGCCTAGCAACTGCTTAGTCACTTAACAACCAATCACAAAAAGTGGATCTCTTATATGGCCTCAGGCTTATGCAGCCTTCAGCTTATCTATCACTGTGCAGTCCCCTCTCCTCTTTATATTAATAATACCACATATCAGTGTGAGCTGGGAGCTGTGTTATTCCTCCTCATATATCACTGTGTAGTCCCCTCTCTATATATTAGTAATACCACATATCAGTGTGAGCTGGGAGCTGTTTTATTCCTCCTCATATATTGCAGTCCCCTCTCCTCTATATATTAATAATACGACATATCAGCGTGAGCTGGGAGCTGTGTTATTCCTCCTCATATATCACTGTGCAGTCCCCTCTCCTCTAAGCCGTCCATTGATTTTATTAACGCTCTCGCCCTTCACCCCCTACCCCCTTTTCTCCCCAATAAACACTCGGACAACTGAATTGCGATTTAAAAGGTCACAGCCAAATTTATTGATCGAATTAGAATTGGTACTCTATAAGTGGGTGGCGAGAAAGCAGTGCGTACCCCCGGCTACAGCCTACATATTAATTTCTCTTAAATTAAACAACGGGGCGGAACCTAAGTCCCGCCCTTGCGCAAGTTAGCTGAGCGGTACCACTCCCCACCATTGGCATAGCACCGGTCCACCCTTAAGATGACGACCGTGTCGGCCCTTGAGGCCACGACAAACTCGCCGAGTATCTGGGGGAAGTGCCGGCCAACCGACGTTGCGCTACTACAGACCGCCGAGGAGCACTGCTTGCCGCGCCTGCTGGACCTTTTTTGCCAGACCATAATTAAAGACCGAATTGGCCTGACGGTGCCTCCACCGGGCGTAAACTTAATTTCAAATTCCAGTTACCTCACCTTTGCCCTGGTGATAATGAAAACTCTGGACTGCCTACCGGTGCCACCACCGAAAATAACAAACAATTAAATTCCTAATTACCAGGGCCAATTGCCCTACCAACTGGGCGGGAGGGTGGGTGCCTTCTTGGATCCTTGATCAGCATGAAAGAGGGAGCCTGCCTAGCATTCCTGGTCTTTTGTACCTCCCAGGTAACTCTCCTCCCCTTTTTCCTATAGGATGCTGCTATGCTACCTGCTCTGTCCCCCCCCCCCTCCCCCTCCCCTCCCCCTTTCTCCCATTCCCTGTCCCAGGCTCCTTCTTTTAAAAAACCCAGGACGCTTATTTATTCTCAGGCCTATTTGGCCATCGAATTCTTTAAGCCGTCCATTGATTTTATTAACGCTCTCGCCCTTCACCCCCTACCCCCTTTTCTCCCCAATAAACACTCGGACAACTGAATTGCGATTTAAAAGGTCACAGCCAAATTTATTGATCGAATTAGAATTGGTACTCTATAAGTGGGTGGCGAGAAAGCAGTGCGTACCCCCGGCTACAGCCTACATATTAATTTCTCTTAAATTAAACAACGGGGCGGAACCTAAGTCCCGCCCTTGCGCAAGTTAGCTGAGCGGTACCACTCCCCACCATTGGCATAGCACCGGTCCACCCTTAAGATGACGACCGTGTTGGCCCTTGAGGCCACGACAAACTCGCCGAGTATCTGGGGGAAGTGCCGGCCAACCGACGTTGCGCTACTACAGACCGCCGAGGAGCACTGCTTGCCGCCATAGCCTGGTTCCTAGAACCCAGGCCCGCCACCCGCTGCTACCTCCTGCCTCCCACTGATGCTTTCTGCTATGTCGCCCAAGAATAAAGCTAAACCCTTCTCTGTCAGGTGTACCCCGTCTTGCCTGAATAGCCCTTCCTCTCCATACCTCAACAACGGGTGCCTGGCGATTGTATCGCCTTCTCCCGTTAAGAGACGGGCTACCGCCTTGTTCCCCTTTCTTCTGACCCTTTCTAACCCCGGGCCCCCCTGTGCCCTTGGGACTATATCTGACCATGTGATCCCTGTATTAGGCCACCGGCCCTTCAGCCATTGTATGTCGGCTTGGATTGCCGTAATCGGCTCGCTCCCCTTGCTTTTTCCTAGATCGTTGCCCCCTAGGCCTTTTGCCCTCCTGAAAAGTAGAATTACACATAATCGTTACCCCCTGTTGTATGCGGACCTATGGTGCGAACTTTCGCGCGACCCATATGAAGGTAAAAACCACAAAACCTCTTTTTGTTTGAGGGCAAAATTGGAAAAAGTCCTTCATTCCCCCATTTATGGCGGGCAGCTTAAGGCCTTGGGTTTCGCGAAAGACGCCGCGCTGCCTTCTAGTCTAATATGCTTTGGAACTGAAATTTAGTCAGGGGGGGGGGGCTCCGCTATTATGCACTAGCCCCTGCGGCCAGGGCCCTTGCGGGCGTTTCCGCTCGTAATCACTTGCTAGTGTCACTGTTAATTCCCAGGCGCCTGTCGATTGCCTGGCCAACCGCGGGTATTCCTGGCATATTTTTGGCCTGCTGTCGACCACTGCAACTTTGAGTTACCTGCGACCTTGCGAACCCGAGAAGTTGTCTTCATTTACCACTCATTTTAAATGCATATAACGTTGGCTTGCTAATACCCTGTTGAGTCTCCCCCTGAAGTATCCTTCCCTATTCCCCAATGGGTTGATCCCCCTTTATCCGAAATCGGTACTCGCGGCATATCGGTAACGAGATGTTACACTATGTATTTATGGTATGGTTCAATCGGTTAGATATACTCATCATATAGCGCACTATGATCTCTACCTAGCAACTATCATATGAAATAAGACACCCGAGAGTGCATATAAACTCCACAAAGAATGCTCTTAACTGGATTGAACCCATGACCTAAGCACTGTGAGGCCGTAATACTACCCATTGCCACATAACTGGTGCGTTTACGCTGAATTGGTATTCATGCCTTGCGCCAGACTATAGTTGTCCTACGTTATCCCGTATACCGCTAAGGCACATGCAGCCTTGACCCCTACTTTATGCAGAGACGAGGTACTATTCAGCCCTTAAACCTTCGCTTTGCGCCTGGACCTTTGGCTTTCCTTTTCCTTCTGTCCTGTCTACCTTATTATGATACCATAAGTGACCATCCTATTGCCCGTTCACTAAAGTAGCTTTGATGGGTTTTTACTGTGATCGCTACCGCTACTTGCTTTGCCTTGCATTTTGAATGACCGTTTGGTTATGGAACAAACGTATTCAGCGCTTAAAGACATAGCTAGTAAATGTAATATGATTTAAGAACTGGGATTAACCCCATGACCTCAGCGCTGTGAGGCCGTAATTCTAACCATTGCCCCATAAATGGTGCGTTTCTGATATTCTGCTACCTAAGTGAACATAATACTGCGCATTCCCCAAAGCAGCTTTGATGGTTTTTCTATTGAGATCGCTATCGCTACTTGCTTTGACTCCCAGGCCTGCCTTTTGTCTGACACTCAGGTTATATAACCAGCTACTTTGTACTAAGCGGTTATCATTCTAACTAGGGCCCTCATTCCGAGTTGTTCGCTCGGTAAAAATCTTTGCATCGCAGCGATTTTCCGCTTAATGCGCATGCGCAATGTCCGCACTGCGACTGCGCCAAGTAAATTTGCTATGCACTTAGGAATTTTACTCACGGCATTTTCATCGTTCTGGCGATCGTAATGTGATTGACAGGAAATGGGTGTTACTGGGCGGAAACAGGCCGTTTTATGGGCGTGTGGGAAAAAACGCTACCGTTTCCGGAAAAAACGCAGGAGTGGCCGGAGAAACGGAGGAGTGTCTGGGCGAACGCTGGGAGTGTTTGTGACGTCAAACCAGGAACGACAAGCACTGAACTGATCGCAGATGCCGAGTAAGTCTGAAGCTACTCAGAAACTGCTACGAGGTGTGTAATCGCAATATTGCGAATACATCGTTCGCAATTTTAAGATGCTAAGATTCACTCCCAGTAGGCGGTGGCTTAGCGTGAGCAACTCTGCTAAAATCGCCTTGCGAGCGAACAACTCGGAATGACCCCCTATATACCACATAATACCATGCCAGGGGATTAAACCATGCGTTTAGCACAGTGGCAGTTGTACTGTGTAGCGCTGGACTGTACCGCGCTATGCAAATCATGGCCTTCTATTTTTTATTTATTTTTATTTATTTTTTATTATTATCATTATTATTTTTATTATTATTTTTGGTTTTTGTTACTGCATCGTTATGCTCTGTGTACCCAGGCATTTTTCTAATGTATGGACTGTGCCAGGCATTGCAAATCGCCTGTGACGCCTTCCCACTAACTGCAATACCATAATAATCGAGCTAAGGCCACGGGTAATACCGAAAAATTTGCTAATATGAACGTTATGTTGCGTGACTGTCCCACACTGATCTGCATTATACTGTTCTTATATACCTACTATCAATGCAATAATACATGCTCACGGCAATGCGATGACTGTTCTGCCTTATATTGTATAATTTATCGCTATTCCCCTCTATAATCTGCAAAATACCCCCCGGCCATTCGATCCGGTATTAAGCTTTATATTAGCCCGCTAGTATACCTATGATGCTGAAATATGCTCTTGCCGCAATGCCCTCAGTAATCATTACGCTGTATACCTAGTTCGACCCGTACCCTGTAATATACCCATGCGGCAATGACATCGCTGATTTGCTTTATCTCGTATACTATACCCCTTTCACCCCGCAGCTTGTACCCGGTATTTTGCCGTTTTAACTGGCTTCCTAAACGGGTCAAGCTGCGATGTGAAAGGGTCCCCCTCAATTTTACCGCTCTCAAAATACAGGTATTTTGAAACGGTAAAAAGAAGGGTCCTACCCGTCTCAGTCCCGTTTCACTGTGCAGTGTGAAAGGGTCTGAAACGGTATTTGCAAGCCCCAGCAGGTCATAGGCTGTCTCCATGTGTGATGTCAGCAGCCACAACCAGGAAACAGCTTGGAAAACCCAGGAGATACATGTGAGAGTGGCTTTATAAACTTTTAGACTGCAAAGCCATTATAAAATGTCTAATTGGAGTGATGAAGAGGTGAGGGAGCTGCTTTAGGATCAGAGGGGATGAGGAAATCTGCTGCCAAATTACTGGGACAGTCAAGGATACCCTCGTATGTAAAAACATAGCAGTTGCTTCAAGCTGCTGGGTTCCCTCGCACTACTATCCAAAATTATTAATAATTAATTAATTAATAATTATTAATAATGTGTGGGATAGAAAAGTCCATTTATAATGACAACCACTGTTTTCTATGGGTGAAACGGTACAACATGAGATGTGAAAGGGGTTTAACTGCTCAGACCCGTTTTAAGAACCGTTTCAAATACCATTTCAAAAGCAGGTTTTGCGATGTGACAGCAGCATTACTAGTACCTATTCTACCCTGCAATATATACATGCCGTTGCACTTCTGCGATCCTTGCATCAATCGCATACTTTAACCCTATCAATACCTTATACGCTGTAATTTAATACTGACTCTGCAATGTAACCACTGACCCATGTTATACTGTCTACTATGACACTATTACACACTATGCGCTGCAATAACTCCCACAACCCTGTAATTCTACCCAGCACCCCCTGCCCTTTTATTTCATTTATTTATGTATTTTTATTTTTACACCCCCTCCCTCGTATACCGTACACTGGTCACACTGCTGGGAGGGGTTATGTGCAGGGGATAAGATGAAAGGGAACCACCAACATTGGGGGAAATTTACTAAGCACCCGATTTTGACCGAGATGCCGTTTTTTCATCAAAGTGTCATCTCGGTAATTTACTAAGCAATAATCACGGCAGTGATGAGGGCATTCGTAATTTTTTGGAAGTCCAACAAAAAAATTACGAATGAATACACCATCGGTCAAAACGCGGCTGTTTAAGTATGAATCTCGGTCATTTACTAAGAAGTTCAAAGCAAAAAACAAACAAACACTGCCGTGAAAAATTACAACTCGTAAAAAAGTGCTAAAAAAAAACAGACCTTTTTTTTTTATTCGTGATTGGATAGGCATGCACGGATCCATGAGATCCGTGCATGTATATCAGTGGGAAGGGGTGGGAAAGTGCTTATTTTTCAATTATTGTTCAATTTTGTTTTTTATTTTTAATTAAACACTGTAAAATTTAAAAAAAAAATTGCGTGGGGTCCCCCCTCCTAAGCATAACCAGCCTCGGGCTCTTTGAGCCGATCCTGGTTGCAAAAATATGGGTAAAAAAATGACAGGGGTTCCCCCATATTTAAGCAACCAGCATCGGGCTCTGCGCCTGGTCCTGGTTCCAAAAATACGGGGGACAAAAAGAGTAGGGGTCCCCCGTATTTTTAAAACCAGCACCGGGCTCCACTAGCTGGACAGATAATGCCACAGCCGGGGGTCACTTTGATATAGTGCCCTGCGGCCGTGGCATCAAAAATCCAACTAGTCACCCCTGTCCGGGGTACCCTGGGGGAGTGGGGACCCCTTCAATCAAGGGGTCCCCCCCCCCAGCCACCCAAGGGCCAGGGGTGAAGCCCGAGGCTGTCCCCCCCATCCAATGGGCTGCGGATGGGGGGGCTGATAGCCTTTGATGTAAAAGAAAAGATATTGTTTTTAGTAGCAGTACTACAAGTCCCAGCAAGCCTCCCCCGCATGCTGGTACTTGGAGAACCACAAGTACCAGCATGCGGCGGAAAAACGGGCCCGCTGGTACCTGTAGTACTACCACTAAAAAAATACCCCAAAAAACACAAGACACACACACCTTGAAAGTATAATTTTATTACATACATACACACATACATACATACTTACCTTATGTTCACACGAGGATCGGTCCTCTTCTCCAGTAGAATCCAAGGGGTACCTGTTGAAGAAATTATACTCACGAGATCCAGGGGTCCAGGCTCCTCGGGAAATCCAGGGGTAATCCACGTACTTGAAAAAAATAACAAAACGGTGTCCCGACCACGAACTGAAAGGGGACCCATGTTTGCACATGGGTCACCTTTCCACGAATGCCAGAAACCCACTTTGACTTCTGTCTAAGTGGGTTTCTTCAGCCAATCAGGGAGTGCCACGTTGTAGCACTCTCCTGATCAGCTGTGTGCTCCTGTCCTCACTGACAGGCAGCACACGGCAGTGTTACAATGTAGCGCCTATGCGCTACATTGTAACCAATGATGGGAACTTTCTGCCCTGCGGTTGACCTAAAGTGACGTCACCGCTGAGCAAGAAAGTTCCCAGCATTGGTTACAATGGAGCGCATAGGCGCTACATTGTAACACTGCCGTGTGCCGCCTGTCACTCAGTACAGGAGCACACAGCCGATCAGGAGAGTGCTACAACGTGGCACTCCCTGATTGGCTGAAGAAACCCACTTAGACAGAAGTCAGAGTGGGTTTTCTGGCAGTCGGGAAAAGGGGATCCATGTGCAAACATGGGTCCCCTTTTAGTGCGTGGCTCGAGTGTCCGTTTTGTTATTTTTTTCAAGTACGTGGATTACCCCTGGATTTCCCGAGGAGCCTGGACCCCTGGATCTCGTGAGTATAATTTCTTCAACAGGTACCCCTTGGATTCTACTGGAGAAGAGGACCGACCTGCGTGGGAACATAAGGTAAGTATGTATGTATGTGTGTATGTATGTAATAAAATTATACTTTCACGGTGTGTGTGTCTTGTCTTTTTTTGGGTATTTTTTTAGTAGTAGTACTACAGGTACCAGCGGGCCCGTTTTTCCGTCGCATGCTGGTACTTGTGGTTCTCCAAGTACCAGCATGCGGGGGAGGCTTGCTGGGCCTTGTAGTACTGCTACTAAAAACAATATCTTTTCTTTTACAACAAAGGCTATCAGCCTCCCCATCCGCAGCCCATTGGATGGGGGGGGACAGCCTCGGGCTTCACCCCTGGCCCTTGGGTGGCTGGGGGGGGGGACCCCTTGATTGAAGGGGTCCCCACTCCCCCAGGGTACCCCGGCCAGGAGTGACTAGTTGGATTTTTGATGCCACGGCCGCAGGGCACTATATAAAAGTGACCCCCGGCTGTGGCATTATCTGTCCAGCTAGTGGAGCCCGGTGCTGGTTTTAAAAATACGGGGGACCCCTACTCTTTTTGTCCCCCGTATTTTTGGGACCAGGACCAGGCGCAGAGCCCGATGCTGGTTGCTTAAATATGGGGGAACCCCTGTCATTTTTTTTCCCATATTTCTGCAACCAGGATCGGCTCAAAGAGCCCGAGGCTGGTTATGCTTAGGAGGGGGGACCCCACGCAATTTTTTTTTTAAATTTTACAGTGTTTAATTAAAAAAAAAAAAAAAAATAGAACCCCAGCACGGATCACACAGATCCGGCCGAGATTAATTGTAAAAAAGTCGGCAGTGTTTTGCTAATCACTGCCGTAAAAAACACAAAAAAAACACGAATGACATCGACATCGGAAGAAAAGAAAAACCCGAATACGACAGCTTAGTAAATCCATCGTAACAAATTCAAAAAGTTGCAGTTTTACACTTTCGATGTCATTCGTGATTGAACTTTGACCTGAAACGGGAAAATACGAATCTTAGTAAATTTACCCCATTGTTGGAGGAGGGGAGATAAGATAACCCCCAGCCAGATAGCGTCTGCTGGACCTGCTATCAGTAATTAAGAAGGGGGGAAGCTAGTGTATTACTGTGAGAGCAAAGATTTTATGAGGGAAGCATTAGCAACGGGGGAGGGAGGGCTGCTTAGATGTGGGGTTTGCTATCCCTGCCGCAGCTGAATGTCCCATCCTGCTATTATATGATCTGCTTCCCATGCGTTTGTCTTTTAAAACAACTCCAATGCTGGAGTGATTATCTTAGGCTTCCACATACAATTTATTTGCAGTTTACTGGAGAACGTATAGTAAAGTTCCTGCCCTAACGTCATGATTATACTGTTGGACAGTGCTGGACTTTTCGCTCATTATGTTCATTGACCATTGAGGCCTGCTTACCAGACAGTCGCTTTAACCCACTAAGCCACAGCGCAGAAGCCATACCCCTAGTCTGTAAATACATGATACTTATCTGGGTGGTCCCTCTGCGTGCATCCTAAGGAATCATTAGATTGCAAAGTTTCGCGTGGGCTCCCCCCGAAGCTAAGCCATAAGGAGAAACGAGACGAGTAGTCTGATCATCTGTAAGTAAGTACAGTAAGTGAAAGGGAAAAGTACCATATTACAAAGTAACATGACAGAAAAGGGAAAATTATGGAAATAAATAATTAACTAACAACCCAATAAATTGAATTAATAACTAGGCTGGCTGATTGATATGGTACTGGCTAGCGCCCGTGCAGCCTGGCGGATATGGCGGGGCTGATACCCGGTGGAGTGGGCTGCGGCGGGCCAGCAGCTTGCCCACTGCGGATAATGGGCTGTGGGGAAGTGCTGTCCTGCCTGCCACGAGAGGGGGGGGGGGGGAGCGCTGCAAGCTGCTGCCCCCCTCCTACTTGCTCTGGCTGTGCAAACACAGCCTGTGATGCCTGCGTGTGGGAGGAGGGGGGGGGGGGGGGTGGATGCCTTGTGTAAGCTGTGGGGGGAAAGTTTGGCTGGGCTGCGCTGGGCGGCGTGGGAAGAGGATGCACGGGCTCCGGCGGGGGGACAGCCCGGCCGGAGCTATGGTATGCCATTGCTGCGGGTGTGAGGCGATCGCCGGGCACTAGGCGGGAGGAGGGCGCGGTCTTCGGCTGGAGCTGGCCGGCGCCGGGCGTGACGTGATCGCCCGGCGCCGGGGGGAGGGGGACCGCAGTATTTGGATGGCGCTGTCCGGCGCCGGGCGTGATGTGATCGCCCGGCGCCGGGGGGAGGGGGACCGCAGTATTTGGATGGCGCTGTCCGGCGCCGGGCGTGACGCGAACTCCCGGCGCCAGGTGGGGGGGTGGGACGCGGCATCCGGTGGATTTTAGCCTAGCGCTCCGGAGCCCGGCTCAGGCCCACCGTGCGCTAGCTAAGTGTAGAGGAGGGATCCGTGCCCTGGTCCAGCCGACGCAGGCCGGAGCCCGCGAGGGGGAGCAGAGCTGCGCGTTGGCGAGGACGGCCCTATGCCCGCATGTATGAGCCGCCGTGGGGGGGGAGCAAACCTACTAGGCCTGGGCATAGTGGGGGTTAGCCGCTGCTATTAATAAGACGGAGTGTGCGGGGATGCTGGGCCTGCAGATGACCGAGGGTGCCGTAAAAGGAGGACTAAAGGGGGGAATGGATAATAATAAGTAAAATGGTACTTAATCCTTCCTTGGATCCCGGAGCAGAGGTGCCTTCTTGGATCCTTGATCAGCATGAAAGAGGGAGCCTGCCTAGCATTCCTGGTCTTTTGTACCTCCCAGGTAACTCTCCTCCCCTTTTTCCTATAGGATGCTGCTATGCTACCTGCTCTATCCCCCCCCCTCCCCCTCCCCTCCCCCTTTCTCCCATTCCCTGTCCCAGGCTCCTTCTTTTAAAAAACCCAGGACGCTTATTTATTCTCAGGCCTTTTTGGCCATCGAATTCTTTTTATAATAATAATACCACATATTAGTGTGAGCTGGGAGCTTTGTTATTCCTCCTCACATATCACTGTGCAGTCCCCTCTCCTCTATATATTAATAATACCACATAGTGTGAGCTGGGAGCTGTTTTATTCCTCCTCATATATCACTGTGTGGTCCCCTCATCGCTATTCTGTATATTAATAATACAACATATCAGTGTGAGCTGGGAGATGTGTTATTCCTCCTCATATATCACTGTGCAGTCCCCTCTTCTTTATATTGTCAAAGTCAGAAAAATATCACGCTACACACTGCCATATTTGCACCTCATGCGAGTGCCTGTTGCACGTTCATGAGCCCTGCCGTGCGTGCGCATACTCGCCGTTGCGGGCACCCGCAGGCGCACGGTGTGCGCATTTACGGTAAAGTTTATGTGCGTCTAGCGGGCGACTCGTTCATAACATATTTTAACTGTATAATGTATTTTGTAGATTATGGTCCCTTTGATAGAATCTGAAAGTTTAGTTAAGGTAGCATGTTCATAGACAAAGAGAACCCTCTTTGTTTGATACGAAGGGTCAGACAGGGGTTATACAGTGGTGTTTAGTATCCATCGGAAGAGTATTTAATTAGCAATATTCCGGTGTTGGTTTGAAGCGGATTACTCGCTCGTGCGAATAGTTATGGACATAAGAAGTTTATGGACATTTACTATTATTTGCACTTTATTATCCATGCGGCGGGAAACCTAGTTTCCCACCCACCTGAGCAGTTGGAAATAGTCACAGCCCACCTGTATGAATCAACCTATGACCTTTTGTTATAATGCGAAGAGGAATTCCTGTGTCCAATGAACAATAAGAATATAGGGACCATTGTACTGTATTATGTGTAGGGTATAAAAGGACAAGCCGACCTGATCCAGCTCACTATTCTCTTCAACGGTTCTCATTGCTGATAATCGGGAGCTGGATATCCAGAGGCGCATGTGATTGTTTCCCTTGAGCGTAAGTTTTCTCCGCAATCATATTGTCTTTCTTGTTATTGTGAGCCATATATCTCTCTCTCTCTCTTCTCCTCTTTCTCTCTCTTTCTCTTAAGTGTTATTGTACTGCTATTGTATTTCATGTGTAGTTATCTGGTTAGGTAGTCTATGTTATATTGGTAGTGTATGACTTGTATTGTTTTATTCTTTTTGAACATTCATTCATTTCCTTAAAAGGCGTTAGACCCTTAGACCGGTATTGTGTGTGTGTTCATTATATTGCAGTGGGTAATAGGAGCGTCTCTATCGCTCAAACAGCTTTAGTGTAAACCATCTTACACTGTGTTGCATTTTCACCTTATCAATGCACAAGGGTTTACAGTATAAGTACATTGTTTATGGTATAGTTATAAAGGTTTAACATTGTGAGCGTCTGCGCCGCTGGTGATCTCTTCGTGGTCCCGAGCGTCCGCTACGCTAATAGCGTATCATTACGTTAGTCGGCAGCCTATAGCGTGCCTGCCTGTGATCTCTTGGCCGTAAGCGAACGTGACGCTCGAGCGTCTCGACTACGGCTAAGCGATTGTTACGCAACGTGCGTACCCTTACGGTATACCATACGCCAATAGCGTACTGTGTTCTTCCACCTTTTAGAGGGTTTTAAGTAAGATAAATATTCAGCTTTATCAATTAGCGGCTCGCCCGTCCTTCACATATCTGCACTAGGTAATTTCAGCAGACATTATCCATCAGCAAAGGGCGGGAGGTCATATTCCTCGTAGTGCTGTCTGGATAAGCGTCTGCTTTGCTTAGTAAAGGGTGCTGAAGGAATCCGGAACCGGAGGTAAGAACAATACGCTAGTGTCTTTTAAAACTGTTTATTTCTGTCTTGCGTACGCACGCATGCACGCATATATCTGCATTTCTTTCCATTTGTGTATTTTCATATCACTCTCCTGTTTGCCATTTCACAATTGATAACGGGCTAAGAAAGATTTGTTGCTATCAGTAGTTAAAGAGTAAAGGTAATACATTTAAAGGGTAATTTGTAAAACACGCACACAGCTTTGCCTAAGATACAAGGAGAGACTTGTGTGGTGCTCGGTAGATGATCGAGGATCACCTACATTGATAAACGTGTTAATTGTGTTACGGTGGATATCTGCCTTGCGTACACGTGTCTCTAACAAAAGACTGAGACTCGCGTACGCAACCCAAAGGCCGACGCACGCAGCGTATATTACGCAACGGAGCGTCCGGGTACGCCCACGTAACAAATCACACGATAAGTGTTATTCTAAACAGGCGAAAAGGTGGCAACGCGATAAATAGCGCAAGTCAATTTTAGTGTCTGAAATTTAAATTAATAGATCCTTCTCTAAATTTACGACTTATCTGGTCTAAAGGAAAGAAATTTCTGCGCAGAAATAGAAATAGAAACAAAAGTAAAGTGTACATGTGGTGAGTGAGTGTTTGCATATATAAGTTTCTACAATTTTTTTGGGATTGAACCACAGAAATCATCGAGTTCTCGTGAATTACATACGTGTAAGTGACATGCACGGTGGCTAGGGAGGCATCCCTTGTTAAATATATAAAGAGCATTAGAGTGTAGCAGACCAGGAGGTCATACTGTAGCACAGACCAGGAGGTCCAGAACAGACCAGGAGGTCCAGGTACAGCAGACAAGGAAGTCCGCTATAAATAGAGACAAGTAGCCCAACACCAGAATGGGTTGGTGCGGAACCCATATAGGCCATAAAGCTCAGGCTGAAGGAATTCGCAGCTGCTAAATTTCGATTCCACTGGTAGCTCCGCACATAAGATTAGTTGCTTATGTGCTGAACGATTGTACCGCACGTAATTGTGTGCATTAGTTAGTAATTTGACCCAGTACCATTTGCGTACGAAAGGGGTCATAAACGCTATTTGTACATTCTAACGTGATTTGTGTAATTTTTTATTTTTTAAGGGAAGTTCGCTGGTCACTCAGGAATTATCCAACAACCAACAGTTACTGGAAAGGGTTAATGCTCTGCGGATCACACTCGCATGTTCCAGTAAACAAAGGTTCATAGGGGCCCTAGGTCGAGTACGCCAGCGCTAAAGCAGTGTGTGGGCGTATTGGTCGGCGTGGGCGAGTGAGTGGGGTACTCGGTAAACCACCACCGTCAGCCTATCTTGAACATCTTGGTTTTTGTAAGGGTTCGCTGAAGACCCTGATATAAAGGTCAGAGGTAGTGCAAGCAACACCTGCAAGCTATGGGGGCCAGTTGTTCAGGTAGGGGGCGATCAACCTCGGTTCGGTTTGATTTAGTAAACCGACCAATCGGGTCGGCAAGGTATGTAATGTGTGAAAAATATGGTTCACACACAGAAGTTTTATGTGATGAATGGGAAAGAATGACTGTACATGACGGGGAGAAGTTCCCAAGAGTAGGCAGCTTTAGCCCAGATGTGTTACTAAATCTAAGGAGAAGGATATGTCTCATTAAATCAGCAAAGAGATGGATCAAACATTATGATTATTTGCAGTTATGGCAACAGGAGGGTGAAATTCAGAGAGGATTGGCTCAGGCGGCGGGATCTAACCCTATCAGGAAACTGATAGCTACGGCACCACCGCCACCTTACATAACGGGAGAGAAGTTGGTTGCGGAGAATGACACACTAGGGTGTAATAAACAGGCACTTAGCAACTGTATAAATGTTAAGGATAATGTTAATAAGTTAACTAATGCAAATATTAACCCGTGCAAGTTGTACCCTGTTTTAAACTTTCCCCAGGAGTGTGATCAAGAGGACGAATCGGCAACAATATCGGCGCTCTCTCTAGCAGCCACCATATCAGAAACAGCAGTGGGCACAGCCCAACCCGTAAGATTAGTATCAAAGGCCCCTAGCGGAGGGACAGGTGAGGTCATATCAACGGGTAAGTACGGCACCATACACTATGCTGAAACCATTTCACCACAAGCTGTAGAATCTATTCAGAAGGATGTTAGTAGACTTAATCCCGTTAGGGTAATAGCAGTGCCAAATGGGAAAACTGACACTACAGGAATCACTCCTGTCAGGAACATTGCCATGCACTGCCCGTTTTCCCGAATGGAATTAAGAACCATAGTGTCTGAATTCCCTGATCCTAGAAAAGATCTAGTTGCAAGTCAGAAATACATCAGAGACCTAGGGAACACTGTAGAGCCCAATAACAAAGACTGGCAGATATTGCTGAGGGCATGTTTACCCTCCAATGTCGACTCAGCTCAATTTTTAGCTGACTGTGGATTGGATCAGGATGTACCCCTTACGGATGTGTAAAAAGAATAAATTTACAATTAAAAGAGTATTTTCCAGCTGTAGTTAAATGGAACAAAATTTTCTCCATTAAACAAAAAGAGTCAGAGACAGCTTCAGAATATTTCCACAGGGCATTACTAGAAATGACTAAATACACAGGCATAGAAGACATTAAAACAAACATAAATCATAGAGAAGTAGCAGTATCTGTGCTAATGGATGGTTTAAAAGAAGCATTAAAGACAAGGGTACAGACCCTGCAACCATGTTGGCGAGGTCTGTCGGTGGCTACTTTGAGAGAGGCAGCTGTTGATCATGATCGGAATATCACCAGACACAGGGAATTACAAAGTGATAAGTTAATGTCCGTAAGTATACAGGCCCTGACCACAAGGCAACCTTTGTATAAATCACCAAACCCTGTGGGTAAGTCAAATGTGGTAACTTGTTATTTTTGTCATAGACAGGGACACATGGCACGAGACTGTAGAGCGAAAAACACACAAATATCATATCAACCCCCTAGACAACGACATGACACACGAAATTGGGATCAGGGTCCGCAGAAACGGAGTTATGAGCCACATGCAGGGGAAACAAAAAGATATCCCCCGAACAGAGACTGGCAAGCCTCTGGTAGTTCCCAGTTAACCCCCTCTCAAGTAGTTGCTGCCAGCGGGATTCAGGGAGGTCACCATACCCAATAGGGGTGTGGCCATACCTGTAATCTGCACCAAGTGAAATTGATTGCAAGCCTTGGAAGTGAACCCGAGGTCACAATTGATGTAGCTGGTAAATCATTAAACTTTCTTGTAGATACGGGGGCGGCCAAATCAGTGATAAATTCGACAGTGGGCATGAGAACCACTGGTAAGACAATTCCAGCCATGGGAGTAACGGGAGTAGACCAGCACTACCCTGTTAGCAAACCAGCCGAGGTTACAGTAGGGCCTTTGCACACCAAGCATTCCTTTTTGCTGGCGGCATCGGCACCGACTAATCTCCTGGGAAGAGATTTATTGTGTAAAATGGGGTGCGTCATTTATTGAACTCCTGAAGGTGTATTCTTAGACATACCTGAGAATAACGCTCAGGAAGTGCGAGACATGTTAGACTCCCCATCAAAATTAATGTCCCACACTGTTATGTTAAATAGGAATCCATCCCAGGTAGAAGAAATGACATCCCAAATACCAGAGTCACTGTGGACTAAAGATGGACAAGACACTGGATTAATGGCAAACGTAGCTCCAGTAGTTGTGCAAGTAAAAGATGGTAGGATAGCTCCAAAAATCCCACAATACCCTCTGAAGCCAGAGGTGGAGTTAGGAGTTTACCCAGTAATAGAGCGCTTGCTACAACAGGGCATTCTGGTAAGAACATCCAGCACTGCCAATAGTCCCATCTTCCCTGCGAAAAAGAGTGGGGGGAGGGGTTACAGGCTAGTGCAGGATCTAAGGGGGATTAACAAAATAGTTTAGAGTCAGTTCCCCGTAGTGCCAAATCCAGCTGTCATCCTTATGCAGATCCCTCCCACTGCGAAATTTTTCACTGTTATTGACCTCTGCTCCGCTTTCTTTTCGGTACCCCTGCATTCTGACAGCCAATATTTGTTTGCATTTACATACAGAGGAGTCCAATACACATGGACTCGATTACCACAAGGTTTCATAGACAGTCCAAGCATATTTTCCCAGGCTTTGCATGATTGTTTACAGTCTTTCCAACCAGAGAGTGGATCAATATTGATACAGTACGTGGATGATTTACTACTGTGTTCAGATTCATTGGAAGCGTCCCTGAAAGATACGAAACAGCTCCTGTTTCATCTATCAGACACAGGACACAAGGTTTCCAAAGACAAGTTGCAATTATGCGAAACGAAAGTAAAATATTTAGGACACTGTCTAACACAAGGACTGATACACCTGACCGCTGATAGAATTCAAGCAATTAGAGACATGACTCTGCCACAAACCCAGCAACAGATCAGAACGTTTTTAGGAATGTGTGGGTATTGCCGTAACTGGATCCCAGGATTTTCCATTCTAGCATTACCTTTGCAGGAGATGGTCTCATCAAACAAACCTGATCGGATTTCGCATACAGACGAATCCGAGATGGCATTTGAGAGACTTAAACAGTGCCTAACGCAGGCGCCAGCATTAGGTATGCCAGACTATGGGAAACCCTTTGAGCTGTACGAAACAGAAAGTGCTGGTTGCGCGGCAGGCGTCCTAACCCAGAAGCACGGTGATGCCAGCAGGCCGGTAGCATACTACAGCGCTCAGCTAGACATGGTAGCGCGATCCCTCCCCACATGCTTGCGAAGTGTCGCTGCGATAGCATTGCTAGTTACAAAAAGCGAAGATGTAGTGCTAGGACACAACCTCACAATTCATACGCCACATGCAGTGTCAGCCTTGTTGAATTCTGCCCAAACCAGGCACGTCTCATCAGCGCGGTTTACAAGATGGGAATTGGCACTAATGGCCCCCGTAAACATCACCATAAGGAGATGCAGTGCATTAAATCCTGCAACATATCTCCCAGGTGTGCCTGGGCAGGCACAAAGGGTGGAGGATGAGAGTGGTGGGGAAGGAAGATTTAATACAAAGGATGACACACATGATTGTATGGAATATTTGACCCAAAATTTCACGGCAAGGCCTGACATCAGTGACAACCCACTGGAAGATGTAGATCTTACTTTCTACACTGACGGTAGTTGTCACAGTCAGACTCGGGAGACTTGTGTACTGGATACGCAGTCGTAGATGACCAAGGCACCATAGAAGCAGAACCGCTAGGCCCACCTCACTCAGCCCAGGTTGCTGAACTGGTTGCCCTAACCAGAGCATGTGAATTGCTAAGGGAAAGTCAGCCAATATCTACACCGATTCTAGATACGCCTTCGGGGTAGTCCATGATTTCGGAGCCCTATGGCGCCTCAGAAATTTCATGACGGCAGCTGGTACACCGGTAGCGCATGCAGCTCACATCAAAAGGCTTCTAACAGCGATACAGGAACCCGACAGAGTGGCTGTTATCAAGTGTAAAGCACACACATATAGCCAGGACCCAGTATCACTTGGTAACAGCCGAGCAGACGAAGCTGCTAAGATAGCAGCTGGTACCCCCAGATAGACAGACACCACACAACTGATGGTATTTAATACCATCAACACACAGAAGTTGTGTGAAATGCAAAATTTGTGTTCCACACAGGAAAAGGCAGTCTGGAAGGCAAAAGGATATTGCCAGGAGTCCTCAGGACTCTGGACAGATGGACAGGGTAAACCAGTGGCCCCCAGAGCATATCTTCCATGTTTAGCTGAGGCAGCACACGGGCTGACTCATCTGGGCAAGGAGGGAATGTGTAAGTTGGTAAGAGCATATTGGTGCGCCCCAGGATTTTCATCTCAAGCAGGTAAGAGAGCAATGTCATGCCTTACCTGTTTGAGGAAGAATATCGGAAAGGCAATACCAACAGAACCATCTCATATCCCACCTACAGGCGGCCCTTTTCAGGTAATACAGATTGATTTTATACAATTACCCCCTTGTCGAAATTTGAAATATGTACTTGTTTGTATAGATGTATTCTCAAATTGGGTCGAAGCATTTCCTGCGGCCACAAATACCGCTATGTTTACTGCTAAGAAAATTGTGCAGGAATTTGTGTGTAGATATGGTATCCCTAGAATAATTGAAAGTGATAGGGGTACCCATTTTACAGGTGATGTCTTTCAAGGAATGTCTAAGTTGATGGGAATTGATAGTAAGCTGCACACTCCATATCGCCCCCAGGCGAGTGCGAAGGTGGAAAGAGTGAACAGCACTATTAAAAATAAATTGAGCAAAGTTATGGCAGACACAGGATTGACATGGCCAGAAGCTTTACCCATTGTACTATACAGCATCAGAACCACTCCCAGGTCCCCTCTTAATCTGTCCCCCTTTGAAATTCTGTTTGGTCGACAACCGCATGTTATGATTAACCCTCAGGATGATTTGAAGTGTAACAATGAAGTGACTGTAAAATACCTGGTTAACATGAGTAAACAGCTAAGGAATCAAAATGACAATCTGAAGTTAGTGATTCCTGATTTGCCAGATAGTAATTGTCATGACATTGAACCTGGGGATTATGTAATGATACGTAAATTTCTACGCTCAGGTTGCCTTATTGACAGATGGGAAGGACCATACCAAGTCTTATTGATTAGCACGACAGCATTGAAGGTTGCCGAGAGAGAGACTTGGGTTCATTCGTCCCATTGTAAGAAGGTTGCTGATCCAGAGAGGTCTCGTGATAAAGAACAGACGGTAGAGGAAGTTGTATCACTGGAGTGTCTGTTTCAGGAGAACTGTGACGGCACCTGAGCATTGAAAATAATAAGATCGGAGGCAGTTGTCGATCCCCTGTTCCCTTTTATTGTTTTTCTCCACTTCCCATCCCATCTCCCTCAAGTATTTCTTTCCCCCTTCTCATTCTTCTCCATTTCCTCCTATAAGATGGACTTGCCCCAAGAGACTGTGATCCGGATTTTCCTGTTGACCATGATGTTGACCAGAGCAGTCTGTTCCGGCGAGAGTACCATGGAGGTCGAGAGAGGTTCTGGAATGGGTTCTGATGACAGAGATGGAGGCGTAGTTTTCCAAGAACAACATAATCAACAAGCAAAGGCGAGTATCAGAAAACGATCCGATAGCATTGACAATAGAAGGAATTGTGAAGGATTGTTAGCTGAAGAAAACTGTATCTGTAGGCTCTGTGACAATGTAGTTGAGGATGGGTGCATCAAGAAATGTCAGTCCAGTTTTAATATCCACATGGACTGGCATCCATTAAGTGACTATCACTCCTTAGTGGGTAATGTGTTAAATCAGACAGATTGTTGGGTATGCTCTCAAGTACCTCAAGGCCATAGCAAATCAGGATTAGTGCCCTTCCCGTTAACTATAGGGGAGGTACTTGAGCTAAGTGGTGGGAGACCGGTGGACAGGAGGTTTAATATCTCCAGTCCTCCTAGTTTGAAGCTCCACCAATATCATGTGGATAGATCCCTAGTATGTTTCAACATTTCCAATCCCCGAAAGCCGGGAAATTGGGAAGTGTCATGGAATAACCAAACCATGACCTTTTCATACAGAGCCGATAGAATGCCAACAGATACAGAACTTATACGCCACATAGCCGGTAGTGGAAAATATTTCCGATATAGGTATACCCTAGGAAGTAGGACCATGAGAGTTGGAGAGGTATCACCAGGATACTGTGCACATATCATACTAACAGATACGTGTACTAGACAGATGGGAGAATTAGGGTTAGGAGATTTCACATGGAAGATGTGTAATATGGTTATGTCCTACTCCGTCCCATATGTTCTCCCCGATGATGCATATTTCATATGCGGGAGGAAGGCGTATAAGTGGCTTGCCCCAAACTCAGAAGGGTTGTGTTATATTGGAAAAGTACTGCCTGAGGTAATGACTGTATCACATACTAAAATGAAAGATATTCACCGCAGTGCCCAAGCTCCTTATACTCACACTCATTACGAGCACATCGTTAAACGGCACCTGATAGAGAGAACAGAGCATCCGGCCTCTGACCTGATCAGTGAATCCACCGGGATTCAATTCCTAATCGCGTTAGATATCACTCGTACCGCCAGAGGAGTGATAAATTATAAATATATATCTGCGCTTGCAAATTTATTAGACAATATCACTGAAATGTATGATGACACATTCAGGTATACTGGAAGGGAGCTCCAAGCTTATAAAACAGAACTGGTTCAGCATAGGATGATTCTCAATTATCTCACAGCTGTGACGGGCGGATATTGTGTCACCCTGGCAACTCAGTATGGAATAAAGTGCTGCACGTATATCACGAATAGCACCGAGGACCCGGTCGAGGTCATAGACCTAAAGATGGACGACATTCTCCAATTAAAGTGGGAATTCCGCAGGAGACACAATCTCCCCCTTGCTGCTGTGGGTAATGAGCTGACCAGTTGGGTGTCATGGTTGAACCCGCGAAATTGGTTCTCTGGTTTAGGAGAATGGGCTCAAGGAGTCATAATGGATGTAGGGAAGTTTCTTCTATGTATCTTGGGTGTTGTCATATCGATTGGCTTGATATTTAGATGCGGTCAGGCTTTAACGAAGTGCAAACGGAGTACCAGGGTAATGAGTCTAAGGAGTGAGGAAATTGTAATTCCAAAGGATTTGATTTATGACCCAACGATAGAGACAATGATGTGATGAAAATGTGATTCTACGGTCCGTTTCTTTCACCTGTTTCTCCTTTTCTCCAAGATAAAAAGACCCGCTTGTAGGAGGAATTTGACGATCATGTATACAGACAACAGATGGATTAAAGATGAAGTTTTGACAACCTTGTACACAGATAATTGATGAACTATGCCATAGACCCCCAGTTTCCCTAGAAATTTTAAATTTACGCTAGCCCAACACTTTTGTAAGTCTATGGACATTGACAAAGCTTTTTGCTCGCACTTTTTGGCAAAAGCCCAAAGAAGACTGCATTCAACAGACACCAGACAAGACTTCAACCGACAAATGTTCATTAACCTGACATAGAATACCACTGCATTTACCATAATTGTTTCTTATCTTCATCTCTACAACCTTCAGGTAATAACACACATAGTCGATAGGGAATACCGGCACAGATATCAGCATTCACATATTCCCCCATTCATGTATCATCAACTAAAATGTGCTCCCCCATTTTGTCGCAACTAAAAGCCGAAACGAGCTCGGTAAAGTTTGACAGCCCATCCACAGACCCTCAATACGGGATAAGAAGGAATTCAAATGTATACTTCGCAATACCTCGAAGCTTGATTTAAGACACGTACGGCACGATGATACATGACCCCCCAAACATGGATTCATACACACATGCTTCTGCTATCTCACTAGGTCATACCCTTTTCTCACCTTCTCCTCCCCTACCCAACCATAGAAATATTTACACATGACATATATTTTTCTCTTTTTGAAATGTTTTAGGAAGTGGCAGTTATTGGTGACTGCCAAAGGGTGGACTGTCAAAGTCAGAAAAATATCACGCTACACACTGCCATATTTGCACCTCATGCGAGTGCCTGTTGCACGTTCATGAGCCCTGCCGTGCGTGCGCATACTCGCCGTTGCGGGCACCCGCAGGCGCACGGTGTGCGCATTTACGGTAAAGTTTATGTGCGTCTAGCGGGCGACTCGTTCATAACATATTTTAACTGTATAATGTATTTTGTAGATTATGGTCCCTTTGATAGAATCTGGAAGTTTAGTTAAGGTAGCATGTTCATAGACAAAGAGAACCCTCTTTGTTTGATACGAAGGGTCAGACAGGGGTTATACAGTGGTGTTTAGTATCCATCGGAAGAGTATTTAATTAGCAATATTCCGGTGTTGGTTTGAAGCAGATTACTCGCTCGTGCGAATAGTTATGGACATAAGAAGTTTATGGACATTTACTATTATTTGCACTTTATTATCCATGCGGCGGGAAACCTAGTTTCCCACCCACCTGAGCAGTTGGAAATAGTCACAGCCCACCTGTATGAATCAACCTATGACCTTTTGTTATAATGCGAAGAGGAATTCCTGTGTCCAATGAACAATAAGAATATAGGGACCATTGTACTGTATTATGTGTAGGGTATAAAAGGACAAGCCGACCTGATCCAGCTCGCTATTCTCTTCAACGGTTCTCATTGCTGATAATCGGGAGCCGGATATCCAGAGGCGCATGCGATTGTTTCCCTTGAGCGTAAGTTTTCTCCGCAATCATATTGTCTTTCTTGTTATTGTGAGCCATATATCTCTCTCTCTCTCTTCTCCTCTTTCTCTCTCTTTCTCTTAAGTGTTATTGTACTGCTATTGTATTTCATGTGTAGTTATCTGGTTAGGTAGTCTATGTTATATTGGTAGTGTATGACTTGTATTGTTTTATTCTTTTTGAACATTCATTCATTTCCTTAAAAGGCGTTAGACCCTTAGACCGGTATTGTGTGTGTGTTCATTATATTGCAGTGGGTAATAGGAGCGTCTCTATCGCTCAAACAGCTTTAGTGTAAACCATCTTACACTGTGTTGCATTTTCACCTTATCAATGCACAAGGGTTTACAGTATAAGTACATTGTTTATGGTATAGTTATAAAGGTTTAACATTGTGAGCGTCTGCGCCGCTGGTGATCTCTTCGTGGTCCCGAGCGTCCGCTACGCTAATAGCGTATCATTACGTTAGTCGGCAGCCTATAGCGTGCCTGCCTGTGATCTCTTGGCCGTAAGCGAACGTGACGCTCGAGCGTCTCGACTACGGCTAAGCGATTGTTACGCAACGTGCGTACCCTTACGGTATACCATACGCCAATAGCGTACTGTGTTCTTCCACCTTTTAGAGGGTTTTAAGTAAGATAAATATTCAGCTTTATCAATATATTAGTAATACCACATATCAGTGTGAGCTGGGAGCTGTGTTATTCCTCCTCATATATCACTGTGTGTTCCCCTCAACTCTATACTGTATATTAATAATAACACATATCAGTGTGAGCTGGGAGCTGTGTTATTCCTCCTCACATATCACTGTGCAGTCCCCTCTCCTCTATATATTAATAATACCACATATCAGTGTGAGCCGGGAGCTGTGTTATTCCTCCTCATATATCACTGTTTGGTCCCCTCATCTCTATACTGTATATTAATAATAACACATATCAGTGTGAGCTGGGAGCTATGTTATTCCTCCTCATATATCACTGCGCAGTCCCCTCTACTCTATATATTAATAATACCACATATCAGTGTGAGCTGGGAGCTGTGTTATTCCCCCTCATATATCACTGTGTGGTCCCATCTCCTCTATATATTAATAATACCACATATCAGTGTGAGCTGGGAGCTGTGTTATTCCTCCTCATATATCACTGTGCAGTCCCCTCTCCTCTATATATTAATCAAAAACCACATATCAGTGTGAGCTGGGAGCTGTGTTATTTCTCCTCATATATAACTGTGCAGTCCCCTCTCCTGTATACCACATATTAGTGGGAGCTGGGAGCTGTGTTATTCCTCCTCATATATCACTGTGCAGTCCCCTCTCCTCTATATATTAATAATACCACATATCAGTGTGAGCTGGGAGCTGTGTTATTCCTCCTTATATATCACTGCGCAGTCCCCACTCCTCTATATATTAATAATACCACATATCAGTGTGAGCTGGGAGCTGTGCTATTTCCCCTCATATATCACTGCGCAGTACCCTCTCCTCTATATATTAGTAATACCACATATCAGTGTGAGCTGGGATCTGTGTTATTCCCCCTCATATATCACTGTGCAGTCCCCCCTCCTCTATATATTAATAATACCACATATCAGTGTGAGCTGGCAGCTGTGTTATTCCTCATCATATATCACTGTGTGGTCCCCTCATCGCTATACTGTATATTAATAATAACACATATCAGTGTGAGCTGGGAGCTGTGTAATTCCTCCTCTTATATCACTGTGCAGTCCCCTCTCCTCTATATATTAATAATACCACATATCAGTGTGAGCTGGGAGCTGTGTTATTCCTCCTCATATATCACTGTTTGGTCCCCTCATCTCTATACTGTATATTAATAATAACACATATCAGTGTGAGCTGGGAGCTGTGTTATTCCTCATCATATATCACTGTGTGGTCCCCTCATCGCTATACTGTATATTAATAATAACACACATCAGTGTGAGCTGGGAGCTGTGTTATTCCTCCTCCTATATCACTGTGCAGTCCCCTCTCCTCTATATATTAATAATATAACATATCAGTGTGAGCTGGGAGCTGTGTTATTCCTCCTCATATATCACTGTGCAGTCCCCTCTCCTCTATATATTAATAACACCACATATCAGTGTGAGCTGGGAGCTGTGTTATTCCTCCTCATATATCACTGTGTGGTCCCCTCATCTCTATACTGTATATTATTAATAATAACACATATCAGTGTGAGCTGGGAGGTGTTTTATTCCTCCTCACATATCACTGCACAGTCCCCTCTCCTCTATATATTAATAATACCACATATCAGTGTGAGCTGGGAGCTGTGTTATTCCTCCTCATATATCACTGTGCAGTCCCCTCTCCTCTATTTATTAGAAATACCACATATCAGTGTGAGCTGGGAGCTGTGTTATTCCTCCTCATATATCACTGTGCAGTCCCCTCTCCTCTATATATTAATAATACCACATATCAGTGTGAGCTGGGAGCTGTGTTTTTCCTCCTCATATCACTGTGCAGTCCCCTCTCCTCTATATATTAGTAATACCACATATCAGTGTGAGCTGGGAGCTGTGTTATTCCTCCTCATATATCACTGTGTGGTCCCCTCTCCTCTATATATTAATAATACCACATATCAGTGTGAGCTGGGAGCTGTGTTATTCCTCCACATATATCACTGTGCAGTCCCCTCTCCTCTATATATTAATAATACCACATATCATTGTGAGCTGGGAGCTGTGTTATTTCCCCTCATATATCACTGCGCAGTCCCCTCTCCTCTATATATTAGTAATACCACATATCAGTGTGAGCTGGGAGCTCTGTTATTCTCCCTCAATTATCACTGTGCGGTCCCCCCTCCTCTATATATTAATAATAACACATATCAGTGTGAGCTGGGAGCTGTGTTATTCCCCCTCATATATCACTGTGCAGTCCCCCCTCCTCTATATATTAATAAAAACACATATCAGTGTGAGCTGGGAGCTGTGTTATTCCTCCTCATATATCACTGTGCAGTCCCCTCTCCTCTATATATTAGTAATACCACATATCAGTGTGAGCTGGGAGCTGTGTTATTCCTCCTCATATATCACGGTGTGGTCCCCTCATCTCTATACTGTATATTAATAATAACACATATCAGTGTGAGCTGGGAGCTGTGTTATTCCTCCTCACATATCACTGCGCAGTACCCTCTCCTCTATATATTAATAATACCACATATCAGTGTGAGCTGGGAGCTGTGTTATTCCTCTTCATATATCACTTTGCAGTCCCCTCTCCTCTATATATTAATAATACCACATATCAGTGTGAGCTGGGAGCTGTGTTATTCCTCCTCATATATCACTGTGCAGTCCCCTCTCCTCTATATATTAATAATACCACATATCAGTGTGAGCTGGGAGCTGTGTTATTACTCCTCATATATCACTGTGTAGTCCCCTCTCCTCTATATATTAATAATACCACATATCAGTGTGAGCTGGGAGCTGTGTTATGCCTCCTCATATATCAGTGTGTGGTCCCCTCTCCTCTCTATATTAATAATACCTCATATCAGTGTGAGCTGGGAGCTGTGTTATTCCCCCTCATATATCACTGTGTGGTCCCATCTCCTCTATATATTAATAATACCACATATCAGTGTGAGCTGGGAGCTGTGTTATTCCTCCTCATATATTGCTGTCCCCTCTCCTCTATATATTAATAACACCACATATCAGTGTGAGCTGGGAGCTGTGTTATTCCTCCTCATATATCACTGTGTGGTCCCCTCATCTCTATACTGTATATTAATAATAACACATATCAGTGTGAGCTGGGAGGTGTTTTATTCCTCCTCACATATCACTGCACAGTCCCCTCTCCTCTATATATTAATAATACCACATATCAGTGTGAGCTGGGAGCTGTGTTATTCCTCCTCATATATCACTTTGCAGTCCCCTCTCCTCTATATATTAATAATACCACATATCAGTGATAGCTGGGAGCTGTGTTATTCCTCCTCATATATCACTGTGCAGTCCCCTCTCCTCTATTTATTAGAAATACCACATATCATTGTGAGCTGGGAGCTGTGTTATTCCTCCTCATATATCACTGTGTGGTCCCCTCATCGCTATACTGTATATTAATAATAACACATATCAGTGTAAGCTGGGAGCTGTGTTATTCCTCCTCACATATCACTGTGCAGCCCCCTCTCCTCTATATATTAATAATATCACATATCAGTGTGAGCTGGGAGCTGTGTTATTCCTCCTCATATATCACTGTGCAGTCCCCTCTCCTCTATATATTAATAATACCACATATCAGTGTGAGCTGGGAGCTGTGTTATTCCTCCTCATATATCACTGTGTGGTCCCCTCATCGCTATTCTGTATATTAATAATAACACATATCAGTGTGAGCTGGGAGCTGTGTTATTCCCCCTCATATATCACTGCGCAGCCCCCTCTCCTCTATATATTAATAATACCACATATCAGTGTGAGCTGGGAGCTGTGTTATTCCTCCTCATATATCACTGTGTGGTCCCCTCATCGTTATTCTGTATATTAATAATAACACATATCAGTGTGAGCTGGGAGCTGTGTTATTCCCCCTCATATATCACTGCGCAGTCCCCTCTCCTCTATATATTAGTAATACCACATATCAGTGTGAGCTGGGAGCTCTGTTATTCCCCCTCATATATCACTGTGCGGTCCCCCCTCCTCTATATATTAATAATAACACATATCAGTGTGAGCTGGGAGCTGTGTTATTCCCCCTCATATATCACTGTGCAGTCCCCCCTCCTCTATATATTAATAATAACAACACATATCAGTGTGAGCTGGGAGCTGTGTTATTCCTCCTCATATATCACTGTGCAGTCCCCTCTCCTCTATATATTAGTAATACCACATATCAGTGTGAGCTGGGAGCTGTGTTATTCCTCCTCATATATCACGGTGTGGTCCCCTCATCTCTATACTGTATATTAATAATAACACATATCAGTGTGAGCTGGGAGCTGTGTTATTCCTCCTCACATATCACTGCGCAGTACCCTCTCCTCTATATATTAATAATACCACATATCAGTGTGAGCTGGGAGCTATGTTATTCCTCCTAATATATCACTTTGCAGTCCCCTCTCCTCTATATATTAATAATACCACATATCAGTGTGAGCTGGAAACTGTGTTTTTCCTCCTCATATCACTGTGCAGTCCCCTCTCCTCTATATATTAGTAATACCACATATCAGTGTGAGCTGGGAGCTGTGTTATTCCTCATCATATATCACTGTGTGGTCCCCTCATCGCTATACTGTATATTAATAATAACACATATCAGTGTGAGCTGGGAGCTGTGTTATTCCTCCTCATATATCACTGTGCAGTCCCCTCTCCTCTATATATTAATAATACCACATATCAGTGTGAGCTGGGAGCTGTGTTATTACTCCTCATATATCACTGTGTAGTCCCCTCTCCTCTATATATTAATAATACCACATATCAGTGTGAGCTGGGAGCTGTGTTATTCCTCCTCATATATCAGTGTGTGTTCCCCTCTTTTCTATATATTAATAATACCTCATATCAGTGTGAGCTGGGAGCTGTGTTATTCCCCCTCATATATCACTGTGTGGTTCCATCTCCTCTACATATTAATAATACCACATATCAGTGTGAGCTGGGAGCTGTGTTATTCCTCCTCATATATTGCTGTCCCCTCTCCTCTATATATTAATAATACCAGATATCAGTGTGAGCTGTGAGCTGTGTTATTCCTCCTCATATATCACTGTGCAGTCCCCTCTCCTCTATATATTAATAACACCACATATCAGTGTGAGCTGGGAGCTGTGTTATTCCTCCTCATATATCACTGTGTGGTCCCCTCATCTCTATACTGTATATTAATAATAACACATATCAGTGTGAGCTGGGAGCTGTGTTATTCCCCCTCATATATCACTGTGCAGTCCCCCCTCCTCTATATATTAATAATAACAACACATATCAGTGTGAGCTGGGAGCTGTGTTATTCCTCCTCATATATCACTGTGCAGTCCCCTCTCCTCTATATATTAGTAATACCACATATCAGTGTGAGCTGGGAGCTGTGTTATTCCTCCTCATATATCACGGTGTGGTCCCCTCATCTCTATACTGTATATTAATAATAACACATATCAGTGTGAGCTGGGAGCTGTGTTATTCCTCCTCACATATCACTGCGCAGTACCCTCTCCTCTATATATTAATAATACCACATATCAGTGTGAGCTGGGAGCTATGTTATTCCTCCTCATATATCACTTTGCAGTCCCCTCTCCTCTATATATTAATAATACCACATATCAGTGTGAGCTGGAAACTGTGTTTTTCCTCCTCATATCACTGTGCAGTCCCCTCTCCTCTATATATTAGTAATACCACATATCAGTGTGAGCTGGGAGCTGTGTTATTCCTCATCATATATCACTGTGTGGTCCCCTCATCGCTATACTGTATATTAATAATAACACATATCAGTGTGAGCTGGGAACTTTGTTATTCCTCCTCATATATCACTGCGCAGTCCCCTCTCCTCTATATATTAATAATACCACATATCAGTGTGAGCTGGGAGCTGTGTTATTCCTCCTCATATATCACTGTGCAGTCCCCTCTCCTCTATATATTAATAATACCACATATCAGTGTGAGCTGGGAGCTGTGTTATTACTCCTCATATATCACTGTGTAGTCCCCTCTTTTCTATATATTAATAATACCTCATATCAGTGTGAGCTGGGAGCTGTGTTATTCCCCCTCATATATCACTGTGTGGTTCCATCTCCTCTACATATTAATAATACCACATATCAGTGTGAGCTGGGAGCTGTGTTATTCCTCCTCATATATTGCTGTCCCCTCTCCTCTATATATTAATAATACCAGATATCAGTGTGAGCTGTGAGCTGTGTTATTCCTCCTCATATATCACTGTGCAGTCCCCTCTCCTCTATATATTAATAACACCACATATCAGTGTGAGCTGGGAGCTGTGTTATTCCTCCTCATATATCACTGTGTGGTCCCCTCATCTCTATACTGTATATTAATAATAACACATATCAGTGTGAGCTGGGAGGTGTTTTATTCCTCCTCACATATCACTGCACAGTCCCCCTCTCCTCTATATATTAATAATACCACATATCAGTGTGAGCTGGGAGCTGTGTTATTCCTCCTCATATATCACTTTGCAGTCCCCTCTCCTCTATATATTAATAATACCATATATCAGTGTGAGCTGGGAGCTGTGTTATTCCTCCTCATATATCACTGTGCAGTCCCCTCTCCTCTATTTATTAGAAATACCACATATCATTGTGAGCTGGGAGCTGTGTTATTCCTTCTCATATATCACTGTGTGGTCCCCTCATCGCTATACTGTATATTAATAATAACACATATCAGTGTAAGCTGGGAGCTGTGTTATTCCTCCTCATATATCACTGTGCTTCCCCCTCTCCTCTATATATTAATAATATCACATATCAGTGTGAGCTGGGAGCTGTGTTATTCCTCCTCATATATCACTGTGCAGTCCCCTCTCCTCTATATATTAATAATACCACATATCAGTGTGAGCTGGGAGCTGTGTTATTCCTCCTCATATATCACTGTGTGGTCCCCTCATCGCTATTCTGTATATTAATAATAACACATATCAGTGTGAGCTGGGAGCTGTGTTATTCCCCCTCATATATCACTGCGCAGCCCCCCCTCCTCTATATATTAATAATACCACATATCAGTGTGAGCTGGGAGCTGTGTTATTCCTCCTCATATATCACTGTGTGGTCCCCTCATCGCTATTCTGTATATTAATAATAACACATATCAGTGTGAGCTGGGAGCTGTGTTATTCCCCCTCATATATCACTGCGCAGCCCCCTCTCCTCTATATATTAATAATACCACATATCAGTGTGAGCTGGGAGCTGTGTTATTCCTCCTCATATATCACTGTGCAGTCCCCTCTCCTCTATATATTAATAATACCACATATCAGTGTGAGCTGGGAGCTGTGTTATTCCTCCTCATATATCACTGTGCAGTCCCCTCTCCTCTATATATTAATAACACCACATATAAGTGTGAGCTGGGAGCTGTGTTATTCCTCCTCATATATCACTGTGTGGTCCCCTCATCTCTATACTGTATATTAATAATAACACATATCAGTGTGAGCTGGGAGGTGTTTTATTCCTCCTCACATATCACTGCACAGTCCCCTCTCCTCTATATATGAATAAGACCACATATCAGTTTGAGCTGGGAGCTGTGTTATTCCTCTTCATATATCACTGTGCAGTCCCCTCTCCTCTATTTATTAGAAATACCACATATCAGTGTGAGCTGGGAGCTGTGTTATTCCTCCTCATATATCACTGTGTGGTCCCCTCATCGCTATACTGTATATTAATAATAACACATATCAGTGTAAGCTGGGAGCTGTGTTATTCCTCCTCATATATCACTGTGCAGCCCCCTCTCCTCTATATATTAATAATATCACATATCAGTGTGAGCTGGGAGCTGTGTTATTCCTCCTCATATATCACTGTGCAGTCCCCTCTCCTCTATATATTAATAATACCACATATCAGTGTGAGCTGGGAGCTGTGTTTTTCCTCCTCATATCACTGTGCAGTCCCCTTTCCTCTATATATTAGTAATACCAAATATCAGTGTGAGCTGGGAGCTGTGTTATTCCTCCTCATATATCACTGTGTGGTCCCCTCTCCTCTATATATTAATAATACCACATATCAGTGTGAGCTGGGAGCTGTGTTATTCCTCCACATATATCACTGTGCAGTACCCTCTCCTCTATATATTAATAATACCACATATCATTGTGAGCTGGGAGCTGTGTTATTTCCCCTCATATATCACTGCGCAGTCCCCTCTCCTCTATATATTAGTAATACCACATATCAGTGTGAGCTGGGAGCTCTGTTATTCCCCCTCATATATCACTGTGCGGTCCACCCTCCTCTATATATTAATAATAACACATATCAGTGTGAGCTGGGAGCTGTGTTATTCCCCCCTCATATGTCACTGTGCAGTCCCCCCTCCTCTATATATTAATAATAACACATATCAGTGTGAGCTGGGAGCTGTGTTATTCCTCCTCATATATCACTGTGCAGTCCCCTCTCCTCTATATATTAGTAATACCACATATCAGTGTGAGCTGGGAGCTGTGTTATTCCTCCTCATATATCACGGTGTGGTCCCCTCATCTCTATACTGTATATTAATAATAACACATATCAGTGTGAGCTGGGAGCTGTGTTATTCCTCCTCACATATCACTGCGCAGTACCCTTTCCTCTATATATTAATAATACCACATATCAGTGTGAGCTGGGAGCTGTGTTATTCCTCCTCATATATCACTGTGCAGTCCCCTCTCCTCTATATATTAATAATACCACATATCAGTGTGAGCTGGGAGCTGTGTTATTCCTCCTCATATATCACTGTGTGGTCCCCTCATCGCTATTCTGTATATTAATAATAACACATATCAGTGTGAGCTGGGAGCTGTGTTATTCCCCCTCATATATCACTGCGCAGCCCCCCCTCCTCTATATATTAATAATACCACATATCAGTGTGAGCTGGGAGCTGTGTTATTCCTCCTCATATATCACTGTGTGGTCCCCTCATCGCTATTCTGTATATTAATAATAACACATATCAGTGTGAGCTGGGAGCTGTGTTATTCCCCCTCATATATCACTGCGCAGCCCCCTCTCCTCTATATATTAATAATACCACATATCAGTGTGAGCTGGGAGCTGTGTTATTCCTCCTCATATATCACTGTGCAGTCCCCTCTCCTCTATATATTAATAATACCACATATCAGTGTGAGCTGGGAGCTGTGTTATTCCTCCTCATATATCACTGTGCAGTCCCCTCTCCTCTATATATTAATAACACCACATATAAGTGTGAGCTGGGAGCTGTGTTATTCCTCCTCATATATCACTGTGTGGTCCCCTCATCTCTATACTGTATATTAATAATAACACATATCAGTGTGAGCTGGGAGGTGTTTTATTCCTCCTCACATATCACTGCACAGTCCCCTCTCCTCTATATATGAATAAGACCACATATCAGTTTGAGCTGGGAGCTGTGTTATTCCTCTTCATATATCACTGTGCAGTCCCCTCTCCTCTATTTATTAGAAATACCACATATCAGTGTGAGCTGGGAGCTGTGTTATTCCTCCTCATATATCACTGTGTGGTCCCCTCATCGCTTTACTGTATATTAATAATAACACATATCAGTGTAAGCTGGGAGCTGTGTTATTCCTCCTCATATATCACTGTGCAGCCCCCTCTCCTCTATATATTAATAATATCACATATCAGTGTGAGCTGGGAGCTGTGTTATTCCTCCTCATATATCACTGTGCAGTCCCCTCTCCTCTATATATTAATAATACCACATATCAGTGTGAGCTGGGAGCTGTGTTTTTCCTCCTCATATCACTGTGCAGTCCCCTTTCCTCTATATATTAGTAATACCAAATATCAGTGTGAGCTGGGAGCTGTGTTATTCCTCCTCATATATCACTGTGTGGTCCCCTCTCCTCTATATATTAATAATACCACATATCAGTGTGAGCTGGGAGCTGTGTTATTCCTCCACATATATCACTGTGCAGTCCCCTCTCCTCTATATATTAATAATACCACATATCATTGTGAGCTGGGAGCTGTGTTATTTCCCCTCATATATCACTGCGCAGTCCCCTCTCCTCTATATATTAGTAATACCACATATCAGTGTGAGCTGGGAGCTCTGTTATTCCCCCTCATATATCACTGTGCGGTCCCCCCTCCTCTATATATTAATAATAACACATATCAGTGTGAGCTGGGAGCTGTGTTATTCCCCCTCATATGTCACTGTGCAGTCCCCCCTCCTCTATATATTAATAATAACACATATCAGTGTGAGCTGGGAGCTGTGTTATTCCTCCTCATATATCACTGTGCAGTCCCCTCTCCTCTATATATTAGTAATACCACATATCAGTGTGAGCTGGGAGCTGTGTTATTCCTCCTCATATATCACGGTGTGGTCCCCTCATCTCTATACTGTATATTAATAATAACACATATCAGTGTGAGCTGGGAGCTGTGTTATTCCTCCTCACATATCACTGCGCAGTACCCTTTCCTCTATATATTAATAATACCACATATCAGTGTGAGCTGGGAGCTGTGTTATTCCTCCTCATATATCACTTTGCAGTCCCCTCTCCTCTATATATTAATAATACCACATATCAGTGTGAGCTGGGAGCTGTGTTTTTCCTCCTCATATCACTGTGCAGTCCCCTCTCCTCTATATATTAGTTATACCACATATTAGTGTGAGCTGGGAGCTGTGTTATTCCTCATCATATATCACTGTGTGGTCCCCTCATCGCTATACTGTATATTAATAATAACACATATTAGTGTGAGCTGGGAGCTGTGTTATTCCTCCTCATATATCACTGCGCAGTCCCCTCTCCTCTATATATTAATAATACCACATATCAGTGTGAGCTGGGAGCTGTGTTATTCCTCTTCATATATCACTGTGCAGTCCCCTCTCCTCTATATATTAATAATACCACATATCAGTGTGAGCTGGGAGCTGTGTTATTACTCCTCATATATCACTGTGTAGTCCCCTCTCCTCTATATATTAATAATACCACATATCAGTGTGAGCTGGGAGCTGTGTTATTCCTCCTCATATATCAGTGTGTGGTCCCCTCTCCTCTATATATTAATAATACCACATATCAGTGTGAGCTGGGAGCTGTGTTATTCCTCCTCATATATTGCTGTCCCCTCTCCTCTATATATTAATAATACCAGATATCAGTGTGAGCTGTGAGCTGTGTTATTCCTCCTCATATATCACTGTGCAGTCCCCTCTCCTCTATATATTAATAACACCACATATCAGTGTAAGCTGGGAGCTGTGTTATTCCTCCTCATATATCACTGTGTGGTCCCCTCATCTCTATACTGTATATTAATAATAACACATATCAGTGTGAGCTGGGAGGTCTTTTATTCCTCCTCACATATCACTGCACAGTCCCCTCTCCTCTATATATTAATAATACCACATATCAGTGTGAGCTGGGAGCTGTGTTATTCCTCCTCATATATCACTTTGCAGTCCCCTCTCCTCTATATATTAATAATACCACATATCAGTGTGAGCTGGGAGCTGTGTTATTCCTCCTCATATATCACTGTGCAGTCCCCTCTCCTCTATTTATTAGAAATACCACATATCAGTGTGAGCTGGGAGCTGTGTTATTCCTCCTCATATATCACTGTGTGGTCCCCTCATCGCTATACTGTATATTAATAATAACACATATCAGTGTAAGCTGGGAGCTGTGTTATTCCTCCTCATATATCACTGTGCAGTCCCCTCTCCTCTATATATTAATAATACCACATATCAGTGTGAGCTGGGAGCTGTGTTATTCCTCCTCATATATCACTGTGTGGTCCCCTCATCGCTATTCTGTATATTAATAATAACACATATCAGTGTGAGCTGGGAGCTGTGTTATTCCCCCTCATATATCACTGCGCAGCCCCCTCTCCTCTATATATTAATAATACCACATATCAGTGTGAGCTGGGAGCTGTGTTATTCCTCCTCATATATCACTGTGCAGTCCCCTCTCCTCTATATATTAATAATACCACATATCAGTGTGAGCTCGGAGCTGTGTTATTCCTCCTCATATATCACTGTGCAGTCCCCTCTCCTCTATATATTAATAATACCACATATCAGTGTGAGCTGGGAGCTGTGTTATTCCCCCTCATATATCACTGTGTGGTCCCATCTCCTCTATATATTAATAATATCACATATCAGTGTGAGCTGTGTTATTCCTCCTCATATATCACTGTGCAGTCCCCTCTCCTCTATATATTAATAAAACCACATATCAGTGTGAGCTGGGAGCTGTGTTATTCCTCCTCATATATCACTGTGTGGTCCCCTCATCTCTATACTGTATATTAATAATAACACATATCAGTGTGAGCTGGGAGGTGTTTTATTCCTCCTCACATATCACTGCACAGTCCCCTCTCCTCTATATATTAATAATACCACATATCAGTGTGAGCTGGGAGCTGTGTTATTCCTCCTCATATATCACTGTGCAGTCCCCTCTCCTCTATTTATTAGAAATACCACATATCAGTGTGAGCTGGGAGCTGTGTTATTCCTCCTCATATATCACTGTGTGGTCCCCTCATCGCTATACTGTATATTAATGATAACACATATCAGGGTAAGCTGGAGCTGTGTTATTCCTCCTCATATATCACTGTGCAGCCCCCTCTCCTCTATATATTAATAATATCACATATCAGTGTGAGCTGGGAGCTGTGTTATTCCTCCTCAAATATCACTGTGCAGTCCCCTCTCCTCTATATATTAATAATACCACATATCAGTGTGAGCTGGGAGCTGTGTTATTCCCCCTCATATATCACTGTGCAGTCCCCTCTCCTCTATATATTAATAATACCACATATCAGTGTGAGCTGCGAGCTGTGTTATTCCTCCTCATATATCACTGTGTGGTCCCCTCATCGCTATTCTGTATATTAATAATAACACATATCAGTGTGAGCTGGGAGCTGTGTTATTCCTCCTCATATATCACTGTGCAGTCCCCTCTCCTCTATATATTAATAATACCACATATCAGTGTGAGCTGGGAGCTGTGTTATTCCTCCTCATATATCACTGTGCAGTCCCCTCTCCTCTATATATTAATAATACCACATATCAGTGTGAGCTGGGAGCTGTGTTATTCCTCCTCATATTTCACTGTGTAGTCCCCTCTCCTCTATATATTAATAATACCACATATCAGTGTGAGCTGGGAGCTGTGTTATTCCTCCTCATATATCACTGTGTGGTCCCCTCTCCTCTATATATTAATAATAACTCATATCAGTGTGAGCTGTTAGCTGTGTTATTCCCCCTCATATATCACTGTGTGGTCCCATCTCCTCTATATATTAATAATACCACATATAAGTGTGAGGTGGGAGCTGTGTTATTCCTCCTCATATATCACTGTGTGGTCCCATCTCCTCTATATATTAATAATATCACATATCAGTGTGAGCTGTGTTATTCCTCCTCATATATCACTGTGCAGTCCCCTCTCCTCTATATATTAATAAAACCACATATCAGTGTGAGCTGGGAGCTGTGTTATTCCTCCTCATATATCACTGTGTGGTCCCCTCATCTCTATACTGTATATTAATAATAACACATATCAGTGTGAGCTGGGAGGTGTTTTATTCCTCCTCACATATCACTGCGCAGTCCCCTCTCCTCTATATATTAATAATACCACATATCAGTGTGAGCTGGGAGCTGTGTTATTCCTCCTCATATATCACTTTGCAGTCCCCTTTCCTCTATATATTAATAATACCACATATCAGTGTGAGCTGGGAGCTGTGTTATTCCTCCTCATATATCACTGTGCAGTCCCCTCTCCTCTATTTATTAGAAATACCATATATCAGTGTGAGCTGGGAGCTGTGTTATTCCTCCTCATATATCACTGTGTGGTCCCCTCATCGCTATACTGTATATTAATAATAACACATATCAGTGTAAGCTTGGAGCTGTGTTATTCCTCCTCATATATCACTGTGCAGCCCCCTCTCCTCTATATATTAATAATACCACATATCAGTGTGAGCTTTGAGCTGTGTTATTCCTCCTCATATATCACTGTGTGGTCCCCTCATCGCTATTCTGTATATTAATAATAACACATCAGTGTGATCTGGGAGCTGTGTTATTCCCCCTCATATATCACTGCGCAGCCCCCTCTCCTCTATATATTAATAATACCACATATCAGTGTGAGCTGGGAGCTGTTTTATTCCTCCTCATATATCACTGTGCAGTCCCCTCTCCTATATATATTAGTAATATCACATATCAGTGTGAGCTGGGAGCTGTGTTATCCCTCCTCATATATCACTGTGTGGTCCCCTCATCGCTATACTGTATATTAATAATAAAACATATCAGTGTGAGCTGGGAGCTGTGTTATTCCTCCTCATATATCACTGTGCAGTCCCCTCTCCTCTATTTATTAATAATACCACATATCAATGTGAGTTGGGAGCTGTGTTATTCTTCCTCATATATCACTGTGCAGTACCCTCTCCTCTATATATTAATAATACCACATATTAGTGTGAGCTGGGAGCTGTGTTATTCCTCCTCATATATCACTCTGTAGTACCCTCTCCTCTATATATTAATAATACCACATATCAGTGTGAGCTGGGAGCTGTCTTTTTCCTCCTCACATATCACTGCGCAGTCCCCTCTCCTCTATATATTAATAATACCACATATCAGTGTGAGCTGGGAGCTGTGTTATTCCTCCTCATATATCACTTTGCAGTCCCCTCTCCTCTATATATTAATAATACCACATATCAGTGTGAGCTGGGAGCTGTGTTATTCCTCCTCATATATCACTGTGTGGTCCCCTCATCGCTATACTATATATTAATAATAACACATATCAGTGTGAGCAGGGAGCTGTGTTATTCCTCCTCATATATCACTGTGTGGTCCCTTCTCCTCTATATATTAATAATACCACATATCAGTGTGAGCTGGGAGCTGTGTTATTCCTCCTCATATATCACTGTGCAGTCCCCTCTCCTCTATATATTAATAATACTACATATCAGTGTGAGCAGGGACCTGTGTTATTCCTCCTCATATATCACTGTGTGGTCCCCTCTCCTCTATATATTAGTAATACCACATATCAGTGTGAGCTGGGAGCTGTGTTATTCCTCATCATATATCACTGTGTGGTCCCCTCATCGCTATACTGTATATTAATAATACCACATATCAGTGTGAGCTGGGAGCTGTGTTATTCCTCCTCATATATCACTGTGCAGTCCCCTCTCCTCTATATATTAATAATACCACATATCAGTGTGAGCTGGGAGCTGTGTTATTACCCCTCATATATCACTGTGTGGTCCCATCTCCTCTATATATTAATAATACCACATATCAGTGTGAGCTGGGAGCTGTGTTATTCATCCTCATATATTGCAGTCCCCTCTCCTCTATATATTAATAATACCACATATCAGTGTGAGCTGGGACCTGTGTTATTCCTCCTCATATATCACTGTGCAGTCCCCTCTCCTCTATATATTAATAATACAGCATATCAGTGTGAGCTGTGAGCTGTGTTTTTCCTCCTCATATCACTGTGCAGTCCCCTCTCCTCTATATATTAGTAATACCACATATCAGTGTGAGCTGGTAGCTGTGTTTTTCCTCATCACATATCACTGTGTGGTCCCCTCATCGCTATACTGTATATTAATAATACCACATATCAGTGTGAGCTGGGAGCTGTGTTATTCCTCCTCATATATCACTTTGCAGTCCCCTCTCCTCTATATATTAATAATACCATATATCAGTGTGAGCTGGGAGCTGTGTTATTCCTCCTCATATATCACTGTGCAGTCCCCTCTCCTCTATTTATTAGAAATACCACATATCATTGTGAGCTGGGGGCTGTGTTATTCCTTCTCATATATCACTGTGTGGTCCCCTCATCGCTATACTGTATATTAATAATAACACATATCAGTGTAAGCTGGGAGCTGTGTTATTCCTCCTCATATATCACTGTGCTTCCCCCTCTCCTCTATATATTAATAATATCACATATCAGTGTGAGCTGGGACCTGTGTTATTCCTCCTCATATATCACTGTGCAGTCCCCTCTCCTCTATATATTAATAATACAGCATATCAGTGTGAGCTGTGAGCTGTGTTTTTCCTCCTCATATCACTGTGCAGTCCCCTCTCCTCTATATATTAGTAATACCACATATCAGTGTGAGCTGGGAGCTGTGTTTTTCCTCATCACATATCACTGTGTGGTCCCCTCATCGCTATACTGTATATTAATAATACCACATATCAGTGTGAGCTGGGAGCTGTGTTATTCCTCCTCATATATCACTTTGCAGTCCCCTCTCCTCTATATATTAATAATACCATATATCAGTGTGAGCTGGGAGCTGTGTTATTCCTCCTCATATATCACTGTGCAGTCCCCTCTCCTCTATTTATTAGAAATACCACATATCATTGTGAGCTGGGAGCTGTGTTATTCCTTCTCATATATCACTGTGTGGTCCCCTCATCGCTATACTGTATATTAATAATAACACATATCAGTGTAAGCTGGGAGCTGTGTTATTCCTCCTCATATATCACTGTGCTTCCCCCTCTCCTCTATATATTAATAATATCACATATCAGTGTGAGCTGGGAGCTGTGTTATTCCTCCTCAAATATCACTGTGCAGTCCCCTCTCCTCTATATATTAATAATACCACATATCAGTGTGAGCTGGGAGCTGTGTTATTCCTCCTCATATATCACTGTGTGGTCCCCTCATCGCTATTCTGTATATTAATAATAACACATATCAGTGTGAGCTGGGAGCTGTGTTATTCCCCCTCATATATCACTGCGCAGCCCCCTCTCCTCTATATATTAATAATACAACATATCAGTGTGAGCTGGGAGCTGTGTTATTCCTCCTCATTATTCACTGTGTGGTCCCCTCATCGCTATTCTGTATATAAATAATAACACATATCAGTGTGAGCTGGGAGCTGTTTTATTCCCCCTCATATATCACTGCGCAGCCCCCTCTCCTCTATATATTAATAATACCACATATCAGTGTGAGCTGGGAGCTGTGTTATTCCTCCTCATATATCACTGTGCAGTCCCCTCTCCTCTATATATTAATAATACCACATATCAGTGTGAGCTGGGAGCTGTGTTATTCCTCCTCATATATCACTGTGCAATCCTCTCTCCTCTATATATTAATAACACCACATATAAGTGTGAGCTCGGAGCTGTGTTATTCCTCCTCATATATCACTGTGTGGTCCCCTCATCTCTATACTGTATATTAATAATAACACATATCAGTGTGAGCTGGGAGGTGTTTTATTCCTCCTCACATATCACTGCACAGTCCCCTCTCCTCTATATATGAATAATACCACATATCAGTTTGAGCTGGGAGCTGTGTTATTCCTCTTCATATATCACTGTGCAGTCCCCTCTCCTCTATTTATTAGAAATACCACATATCAGTGTGAGCTGGGAGCTGTGTTATTCCTCCTCATATATCACTGTGTGGTCCCCTCATCGCTATACTGTATATTAATAATAACACATATCAGTGTAAGCTGGGAGCTGTGTTATTCCTCCTCATATATCACTGTGCAGCCCCCTCTCCTCTATATATTAATAATATCACATATCAGTGTGAGCTGGGAGCTGTGTTATTCCTCCTCATATATCACTGTGCAGTCCCCTCTCCTCTATATATTAATAATACCACATATCAGTGTGAGCTGGGAGCTGTGTTTTTCCTCCTCATATCACTGTGCAGTCCCCTTTCCTCTATATATTAGTAATACCAAATATCAGTGTGAGCTGGGAGCTGTGTTATTCCTCCTCATATATCACTGTGTGGTCCCCTCTCCTCTATATATTAATAATACCACATATCAGTGTGAGCTGGGAGCTGTGTTATTCCTCCACATATATCACTGTGCAGTCCCCTCTCCTCTATATATTAATAATACCACATATCATTGTGAGCTGGGAGCTGTGTTATTTCCCCTCATATATCACTGCGCAGTCCCCTCTCCTCTATATATTAGTAATACCACATATCAGTGTGAGCTGGGAGCTCTGTTATTCCCCCTCATATATCACTGTGCGGTCCCCCCTCCTCTATATATTAATAATAACACATATCAGTGTGAGCTAGGAGCTGTGTTATTCCCCCTCATATATCACTGTGCAGTCCCCCCTCCTCTATATATTAATAATAACACATATCAGTGTGAGCTGGGAGCTGTGTTATTCCTCCTCATATATCACTGTGCAGTCCCCTCTCCTCTATATATTAGTAATACCACATATCAGTGTGAGCTGTGAGCTGTGTTATTCCTCCTCATATATCACGGTGTGGTCCCCTCATCTCTATACTGTATATTAATAATAACACATATCAGTGTGAGCTGGGAGCTGTGTTATTCCTCCTCACATATCACTGCGCAGTACCCTTTCCTCTATATATTAATAATACCACATATCAGTGTGAGCTGGGAGCTGTGTTATTCCTCCTCATATATCACTTTGCAGTCCCCTCTCCTCTATATATTAATAATACCACATATCAGTGTGAGCTGGGAGCTGTGTTTTTCCTCCTCATATCACTGTGCAGTCCCCTCTCCTCTATATATTAGTTATACCACATATTAGTGTGAGCTGGGCGCTGTGTTATTCCTCCTCATATATCAGTGTGTGGTCCCCTCTCCTCTATATATTAATAATACCACATAGCAGTGTGAGCTGGGAGCTGTGTTATTCCTCCTCATATATTGCTGTCCCCTCTCCTCTATATATTAATAATACCAGATATCAGTGTGAGCTGTGAGCTGTGTTATTCCTCCTCATATATCACTGTGCAGTCCCCTCTCCTCTATATATTAATAACACCACATATCAGTGTGAGCTGGGAGCTGTATTATTCCTCCTCATATATCACTGTGTGGTCCCCTCATCTCTATACTGTATATTAATAATAACACATATCAGTGTGAGCTGGGAGGTGTTTTATTCCTCCTCACATATCACTGCACAGTCCCCTCTCCTCTATATATTAATAATACCACATATCAGTGTGAGCTGGGAGCTGTGTTATTCCTCCTCATATATCACTTTGCAGTCCCCTCTCCTCTATATATTAATAATAACACATATCAGTGTGAGCTAGGAGCTGTGTTATTCCCCCTCATATATCACTGTGCAGTCCCCCCTCCTCTATATATTAATAATAACACATATCAGTGTGAGCTGGGAGCTGTGTTATTCCTCCTCATATATCACTGTACAGTCCCCTCTCCTCTATATATTAGTAATACCACATATCAGTGTGAGCTGTGAGCTGTGTTATTCCTCCTCATATATCACGGTGTGGTCCCCTCATCTCTATACTGTATATTAATAATAACACATATCAGTGTGAGCTGGGAGCTGTGTTATTCCTCCTCACATATCACTGCGCAGTACCCTTTCCTCTATATATTAATAATACCACATATCAGTGTGAGCTGGGAGCTGTGTTATTCCTCCTCATATATCACTTTGCAGTCCCCTCTCCTCTATATATTAATAATACCACATATCAGTGTGAGCTGGGAGCTGTGTTTTTCCTCCTCATATCACTGTGCAGTCCCCTCTCCTCTATATATTAGTTATACCACATATTAGTGTGAGCTGGGAGCTGTGTTATTCCTCATCATATATCACTGTGTGGTCCCCTCATCGCTATACTGTATATTAATAATAACACATATTAGTGTGAGCTGGTAGCTGTGTTATTCCTCCTCATATATCACTGCGCAGTCCCCTCTCCTCTATATATTAATAATACCACATATCAGTGTGAGCTGGTAGCTGTGTTATTCCCCCTCATATATCACTGTGCAGTCCCCCCTCCTCTATATATTAATAATAACACATATCAGTGTGAGCTGGGAGCTGTGTTATTCCTCCTCATATATCACTGTGCAGTCCCCTCTCCTCTATATATTAGTAATACCACATATCAGTGTGAGCTGGGAGCTGTATTATTCCTCCTCATATATCACTGTGTGGTCCCCTCATCTCTATACTGTATATTAATAATAACACATATCAGTGTGAGCTGGGAGGTGTTTTATTCCTCCTCACATATCACTGCACAGTCCCCTCTCCTCTATATATTAATAATACCACATATCAGTGTGAGCTGGGAGCTGTGTTATTCCTCCTCATATATCACTTTGCAGTCCCCTCTCCTCTATATATTAATAATACCACATATCAGTGTGAGCTGGGAGCTGTGTTATTCCTCCTCATATATCACTGTGCAGTCCCCTCTCCTCTATTTATTAGAAATACCACATATCAGTGTGAGCTGGGAGCTGTGTTATTCCTCCTCATATATCACTGTGTGGTCCCCTCATCGCTATACTGTATATTAATAAGATAAGAAGAGTGCCTGACTGGGCACGATATCTATATAAGAGTCTGGCAATTTTGTGATTGGTTAAAGAAGGTCAATTGTTGCTAGGCAGATCAGAGTTTTGAGTGAGTGATAATTGGGTAGGGCCAGCCTATCGGTGAGTGTAGGGGAGGTGTTTAGTACATGTAGGGTAGAAACTTCCAGAGTGCTTCCTCTTGTCGTCTGGAAGCCTGGAAGGATAAGTGAAAGCTGATTGTGTCTGCCTGTCTCTTTCTTCTTTCAAGTTTCTCTCTCATTCTCTATTTTCCCCTGATCTCCTTTTCTTATATTCTCTCATACCCCTTTTACTCATACTAATTATTCATACTCATTTTCTGTACCTAATTTGCTTTTATATTGCTCCTGCCTCTGTGTGCCTCCCCACCTTGCTATGCCCAGGCCTAAGCGCTCGGCACCCCGTCCCCTAAGGCTGGCGGAGGCCGCTCCCGCATCGGGTGCCGTGCGCCTCCACCGCCCTGCTGCTGTCCCCTCACGCCAGGCTCCCAGCCCCGGGGTGGGAGGCGCGACGGTGCCCGTTCCGTCAGCGCCTCCCGTCTCTGACCCCGATGCAGCGCCTGGCGGCTCCGTGCGTCCCGCTGCTAGCGGGTCGGGCACGGCGGCCGCCAGCGCAGGACTCTCGCTGCCTAGCGCCGGGGACTCGTCATCCCCGGCCGCGAAGGTGGCTGGTGCTGCAGCGCCGGAAAGCCGCTTCTCTCCCGCGATCAGCGGGTATGGGGCGGCTGGCGCCGGCGCTGCTACAGGGGACATGCGCGGCGGGGATTCGGCACCCCCGGCCGCGCTGGTTTATAACACTGGGGAGGTTGCGGGCGCGGCTACCCTGGGGCATAGTGGGCCCCCCACGGGTCCCGCGCCCGGTGCTTTTGGGGCCCCTGAGGTACCCCTGGCTGCTGGTGGGCATCATATAGCCTCAGTAGCTGGGGGGGTCAGCGGGCAGTGGGGGGATATGCAGGACACCAGTGAGACCCTCCTGGGTCAGGCTCCCCCTCTGGCGGCCATTTTAGGACATGGCTGCTCACCTCATCCACCTCAGCAAGCTGCTAGCAGCATGCTGGGTGGGGAGTCGCAGCCATCTGGTGGACACTTGGAGGTGCTGCGGGCCTTTTCTGTACATGGCTCCGCAGCAGCCTCTGTGTCTTTGCCAGGCCAGCATTCTGTCACGGATTTTCGGTCCGTGGCGGGGGGTGGCTTTGCTACGAGCACCCTTAGTTTGCCAGCATTCTCTTCCCCCAGCAGCACGGGCCTGCCTTACTTGCACTTCCCATTTCCCCCGGTAGTTTCGCAAAGTTTCCCTCCGCTAGTCTCCACCCCGCAGGTGGTCCAGTCAGTCTGGTCCTCCGGGATGGGGCAGGCTTTCGGACACCCGCATAATGTTTCTTCCTTTTCGGGGGGGTTTCAATCCGCGTCACTTCCGGCGCCAGCTTTCCACCAGTTCCCGTACTGTCAACCGCCTTATCCCCCGGCGCAGCCAGGGCCTTACGGTTATCCGTGGCAGGGCGGTTTCGGGTCCCCAGGTTTCCGCGTTCCCAGCGTTAGCCAAGCTGTTGCGCTGCCTCCGTACCTTCCCCCGGCCCAGGCCCCGCCAGCTCAGGTGGCACCGCCTGGGCCCGGTACACCATTCCATTCGGTAGCCCCGGGCGGGGAAGCGCCACGCCCCCTCCCCGTTCCATCAGTTGGTGGGGCTGATGGGCCGGGTAACTTAATTCCGATTGTTTCTGTTCCCGAGGTTAGTACAGACTGCTCTGCAGCCCCTCAGGCCGCTCCGGTACAGGACGGATCCGGAAGGCGCAGTGAGGTGGACCCATCTCCAACTGATGCCGTTTCTTCAGTTCCAGGACTCTCGCAGGCGACTGAAATGGCTGACGTCCCTGGCCCTTCCGGTTCTGGTGAGCATGACGTTGCAGCTGATTCATCTGTTGTATCCTCATCTGAATCCTCTGCTAGCAGCGAGGGGTCTGATTCCCCCAAGCGCCCGCGCAAGCTTGCGAGATTAGTCGCGCGTGAGGTCGCCAAGGTGGTAGGGAAGGATAAGGTGCCGAGGAAGGCGGTGGCTACTGATCAGCTGCCGAAAACGGCGGTGGCTCCTGATGAGCCGCCGTTGTTTTCGGAGATGGTGCGCTGCGCGAACACGGCTGTTACTCTGGGTTTACGGAAGAGGATGAAGGAAAAAATAGTTAAGGGAAAATTTGTCGACCTTTTCACCCTCACGGATGACATGAGGAAGGACTTCGACAAAGCGAAGAAGGCGGGGGGCATCGGTGAAAATGCTTTTCGGAGCTTTCATCATTGGTTAAGGGGTTTCTTAGTCTTTTCTGCGGTTTACCTAAAAACGCGCCCTGCCGAACATCTTAATGTGGTAAAGTACATGTTTTTAATTAATGAGATGTTCTTGAAGTACAAAGGTTCCGTCTGGAGGGATTACGATGAAAAATTCCGTAAGAATCAGGATGGCAATCCGACGTTACCTTTGGGCTTTAAGGATGTCGAGGTTTGGATGGAGGTTTCCAACCAAGCGAACAGTGTGGTTGAGGGTCAGGCCAAGAGGAAGTTTTCGGGGGGCAAGAATGTTACTGGTACGGCGGCAAAGGGCAAGTGTTTTGCGTTTAATGACTCTAAGTGCACTAGGGGTGCGGCCTGTCGTTTTCGTCACTCCTGCCGCGTCTGTGGAGCCAATCACCCCGCCAAGGATTGTAAGTCCGGAAACGGGGTTAAGCAGGCCGACCAGGGCGTTGCAGGCGGCAGTGCGAAGTAAGGCACCCTCGCCCATAGTTGTACCTGAGTTGGCTAAATGGTTGCACCGTTATCCCAGGACGGAGGATGCTGAGTTTTTGTTAGCCGGTTTTAGTTGCGGTTTTCGTTTTGCCCATTTCGGAATCTGTTCATGTTGTGTCTCGCAGGAATTTGAGGTCGGCGACGGAGTTTCCCCATGTGGTCAGGCAGAAGGTGGAAGCGGAGGTGCACTTGGGTCGCATGTGCGGTCCTTTTGCATGTGAGCCTTTGCCTGGGTTATGCGTATCTCCCTTGGGAGTAGTACCCAAGAAGGCGCCGGGCAAATTCCGCTTGATACAACATTTGTCCTACCCGCATGGGGGCTCCGTTAACGACGCCATTCCTGAGGAGTTTTGCACGGTCAGGTACCAGTTGTTCGACTAGGCCCTGGAATTGATCCGGGGTTTTGGGCCCTCGGCCCTGTTGGCCAAGTTGGATGTTGAATCCGCTTTTCGCCTTCTTCCCCTTCACCCCGACTCTTTCAAGTTTATGGGTTTTCGGTTAGGCGGTTTCTTTTATGTTGACAAATGTTTGCCGATGGGTTGTTCTGTCTCTTGCGCCTACTTCGAGAAATTTAGCTCGTTCCTGCATTGGTGCATTGCTGCAGGAACGGGGCAAGTTGGCATCGCCCACTATCTCGATGATTTTCTTTTTGTGGGCCCAGGAGACAGCAACACCTGCCAGGAGCTCCTTTTTTCCGCGTCCGCCTTGTTCAAGGTTCTGGGAGTGCCTGTTGCTCACGATAAGACAGAGGGACCCACGTGTTGCCTTTCTTACCTGGGCATCGAGGTTGACACTAGCGCAGGTTGTTGTCGTATTCCGGCCGACAAGGTGGCGAAGCTTTTGGGACAGATCGAAGAATGCTTGAGGAAGCGTAGACTTAGACTCCGTCAGGTGCAGTCCCTTTTAGGCTCCTTTAATTTTGCTTGCCGGGTCATACCTATGGGGAGGGTGTTTTGCCGCAAACTTGAGAGGGCCACAGCGGGAGCGACTGGGCCGCACCACACCATTCGTCTGTCTCGGGAAATTAAGGACGACCTTAGAACTTGGTCGACCTTTTTGGTAACTTTTAATTCGGAATTGCTGTGGCCTCTCCGGCCCGTCGCCAATTCTTCCCTGGAACTGTTTACAGATGCTGCCGGTGCAACGGGTTTCGGTGCTTTTTTCCAGGGCGAGTGGTGTGTTTCGGCCTGGCCCCAGTCTTGGGTATCTCGTGGCTTTACGGCTAAACTACTCTTATTGGAACTGTTCCCTATAGCGGTGGCAGTGGAGTTGTGGGCCCCTAAGTTGGCGAACCGGACGATTGTCTTTTGGTGCGACAATTTGGGGGTGGTACATGCGGTGAACAACCAACGTGCATCATCGCCGCAGGCTTTGCGGCTGTTGAGATTTTTGGTGTTACAATGTCTCCGTTTTAACATCAATTTCACGGTGAAGCACGTGCCTGGGGTCGAGAACGACATCGCGGATGCGCTGTCGCGTTTCGATTTTCCCAGGTTTCGCAGGTTGGCCCCCAAGGCGGAGGCCCTAGGTTTGACTTGTCCAACTTCTGTCTGGCAGATTATAGAACTGGCGTAGATGGCTTGGCGCTGAACTCATTGGCCCCTTCGACCCGCCGGGCATACGCTGCGGCTTGGCGTGACTGGCAGGCGCATCAGGTTAGGTGCGGGGCCGGGGGTAAGTCAGAGGAGGATCTTTTGTTGGCCTTTGTTTGGGAGTGTTACCAGAGTGGTAGGTCCAAGGCGTCCATGTGCGCGGCGTTGGCGGGGATTTCGTTCCATGCCCGGTTGCAGCGGGGGACGGACCCCACCAGGTCTTTCACTTTGTCCAAGGCGCTCAGGGGTTGGGCGAAGTTAAGTCCGGCCCAGCCGGATACGCGCAGGCCTATTGACACCCAGTTGTTGCGCGAGCTCATGGCGATTCTGCCGGCGGTGACTGATTCTGCTTTTGAGGCGTCCCTTTTCCGTGCAGCATTTTCATTTGCGTTTTTTGGGGCCTTTCGGGTTGGCGAGCTGGTGGCCGCTAATAAAAGGTCCACTGATACAGGCATGCTTTTCAGAGACCTGGTACTCAAGGAAGGTGTCGCCATGTTTAGGTTGCCTCGTTCCAAGACCGACCAGTTGGGTCGAGGGCGCTGGGTGACTTTGAAGGCGCATGAGGATACAGATTTGTGCCCGGTGCTGCATGCAAAAATTTATTTACCTTTACGACCCAAAGGTGGGGCTCAAGTACTGCTGCACGTGGATGCATTGCCTCTCACTCGGTTTCAGTTTGCTGCTGTGTTGAGGCGCTGTTTGGTCGCCCTTGGGCTTAATAGCGCGGAATATGGGACGCATTCCTTTCGCATCGGTGCGGCAACTTGCGCTGCGGCACGCGGACTTCCACCGTCAGCCATTCAGGAAATGGGACGTTGGAAGTCGGCAGCGTTTAAGTCTTATGTTAGATTGGATAAGGTTTAATGTTGCGCTACTTGCGCTAACCCAAAAACGTTGTTTACCTGCCAATTTTGGAATGATTAGCATTCCGGAATTGGAGGTGTGAAGGAATTTTTAAAATTTTTCCTCCGAGGGGGCCTAAATTACAATTGGCTGACACTACAGGTCCACGGGAGGTTTTTTAAGTTTTCTCCTTCACTTGGGTTTTTTATGTTACTAACTGTTCGGTTCGGTCTAACGGTTCTAATTACCTGTTTTATGGGCGCGGCCTGACAGCTAGGTTACTTTTTCTTTTTCAGCGTCCACTGATTCCAACGAACAGATTTGGGTAGTTGGCCATTCTTACGTGTTTTGGGCCGAGCGGCATCCCCTTGCTGATAGGTCGTCTGAGTTGTTAGGTGGTCGCAGAGTGCGATGGTTAGGTGTGAGAGGGCTCAGATGGTCTGGACTTTTGGAGCTGTTGTTGCAATATGAACAGCGTTGGGGGTGTCCCCAATGGCTGCTGCTGCACCTGGGCGGTAACAATGTGGGTCACCTAAAAGGTATAGATCTTATACTTAGGATTCAGGCGGATTTGGGGGAACTTAGCTTGCTTTGGCCTGGTGTACGCTTGGTTTGGTCTGACATTATTCCTAGGTTTGTCTGGAGGGGATCACGGAACGTCATAGCGCTGGACAGGGCTAGGAAGAAGATTAACTTTGCTGTGTCGAAGTTTGTGTTGTCTGCTGGTGGTTTGGCCGTTAGACATCCGCTATTGGTGCTCCAGAGCCCCTTTTATTTTAGGAAGGATGGGGTGCATCTCTCCCATCTTGGGATTGGAGTTTTTCTGAGGGCGCTGTTCTCTTGTCTGGAGTAGTTTGTTATCTTTGTAGGTAGGGATAGGATTTGTTTTGATAGGTATTTTGTTTTTGTTTTTTGGTTGGACTTCATTTCGTATTGGGTTGGCGGGCTGCGTTTCTCTGAAACTGGCGGTGGCGGGAAGGCGCTACTGGCCAGCGGTCACTTGTAGCATAAGTGGTGTTGTGGGGCACTTACCCCTTTTGAAGGACGGCGAGTGTGTCCTGCCCTTGTGGGGGGGCGAAGGGCGCTTCCTTGGGGAGCGTCCTCACTCTGCTATAGGAAGGGGTGGTGAGACCTTCGCAACACAGGTTATGCTGATATATATAGATGGGGCGTTTCAGTCGCACCCATGACAGTTGGGGCGTTTAGTCGCCGCCATTTTGTAAGATCGTGACTAGAGCTGGTTAGTGGTAGCGTTTTCCTGGCCACCCACTACGAGTGAGGTCATTCCAATTAATAAATTCAATGACCATTTAATCCAACGCAGTTGTGTCCGTGTCGTTATTTTTAGTTGATAAGCTAGCTTAAAGGGTATAGTTAATGTTAAGCACAATAATTGAATAGACGCCTTAGATAAGGAGAGTGCCTGACTGGGCACGATATCTATATAAGAGTCTGGCAATTTTGTGATTGGTTAAAGAAGGTCAATTGTTGCTAGGCAGATCAGAGTTTTGAGTGAGTGATAATTGGGTAGGGCCAGCCTATCGGTGAGTGTAGGGGAGGTGTTTAGTACATGTAGGGTAGAAACTTCCAGAGTGCTTCCTCTTGTCGTCTGGAAGCCCACCCACCCACCCACCCTATTGGCTCACTAATTTGGCCCTTTTCAATTTGGCTTACTATTATCTTTCTTTCAGACTTAGTGGGCGGGAAGGCGCTACTGGCCAGCGGTCACTTGTAGCATAAGTGGTGTTGTGGGGCACTTACCCCTTTTGAAGGACGGCGAGTGTGTCCTGCCCTTGTGGGGGGGCGAAGGGCGCTTCCTTGGGGAGCGTCCTCACTCTGCTATAGGAAGGGGTGGTGAGACCTTCGCAACACAGGTTATGCTGATATATATAGATGGGGCGTTTCAGTCGCACCCATGACAGTTGGGGCGTTTAGTCGCCGCCATTTTGTAAGATCGTGACTAGAGCTGGTTAGTGGTAGCGTTTTCCTGGCCACCCACTACGAGTGAGGTCATTCCAATTAATAAATTCAATGACCATTTAATCCAACGCAGTTGTGTCCGTGTCGTTATTTTTAGTTGATAAGCTAGCTTAAAGGGTATAGTTAATGTTAAGCACAATAATTGAATAGACGCCTTATAACACATATCAGTGTAAGCTGGGAGCTGTGTTATTCCTCCTCATATATCACTGTGCAGCCCCCTCTCCTCTATATATTAATAATATCACATATCAGTGTGAGCTGGGAGCTGTGTTATTCCTCCTCATATATCACTGTGCAGTCCCCTCTCCTCTATATATTAATAATACCACATATCAGTGTGAGCTGGGAGCTGTGTTATTCCTCCTCATATATCACTGTGTGGTCCCCTCATCGCTATTCTGTATATTAATAATAACACATATCAGTGTGAGCTGGGAGCTGTGTTATTCCCCCTCATATATCACTGCGCAGCCCCCTCTCCTCTATATATTAATAATACCACATATCAGTGTGAGCTGGGAGCTGTGTTATTCCTCCTCATATATCACTATGCAGTCCCCTCTCCTCTATATATTAATAATACCACATATCAGTGTGAGCTCGGAGCTGTGTTATTCCTCCTCATATATCACTGTGCAGTCCCCTCTCCTCTATATATTAATAATACCACATATCAGTGTGAGCTGGGAGCTGTGTTATTCCTCCTCATATATCACTGTGTAGTCCCCTCTCCTCTATATATATAAATAATACCTCATATCAGTGTGAGCTGGGAGCTGTGTTATTCCCCCTCATATATCACTGTGTGGTCCCATCTCCTCTATATATTAATAATATCACATATCAGTGTGAGCTGTGTTATTCCTCCTCATATATCACTGTGCAGTCCCCTCTCCTCTATATATTAATAAAACCACATATCAGTGTGAGCTGGGAGCTGTGTTATTTCTCCTCATATATCACTGTGTGGTCCCCTCATCTCTATACTGTATATTAATAATAACACATATCAGTGTGAGCTGGGAGGTGTTTTATTCCTCCTCACATATCACTGCACAGTCCCCTCTCCTCTATATATTAATAATACCACATATCAGTGTGAGCTGGGAGCTGTGTTATTCCTCCTCATATATCACTGTGCAGTCCCCTCTCCTCTATTTATTAGAAATACCACATATCAGTGTGAGCTGGGAGCTGTGTTATTCCTCCTCATATATCACTGTGTGGTCCCCTCATCGCTATACTGTATATTAATGATAACACATATCAGTGTAAGCTGGAGCTGTGTTATTCCTCCTCATATATCACTGTGCAGCCCCCTCTCCTCTATATATTAATAATATCACATATCAGTGTGAGCTGGGAGCTGTGTTATTCCTCCTCATATATCACTGTGCAGTCCCCTCTCCTCTATATATTAATAATACCACATATCAGTGTGAGCTGGGAGCTGTGTTATTCCCCCTCATATATCACTGTGCAGTCCCCTCTCCTCTATATATTAATAATACCACATATCAGTGTGAGCTGGGAGCTGTGTTATTCCTCCTCATATATCACTGTGTGGTCCCCTCATCGCTATTCTGTATATTAATAATAACACATATCAGTGTGAGCTGGGAGCTGTGTTATTCCTCCTCATATATCACTGTGCAGTCCCCTCTCCTCTATATATTAATAATACCACATATCAGTGTGAGCTGGGAGCTGTGTTATTCCTCCTCATATATCACTGTGCAGTCCCCTCTCCTCTATATATTAATAATACCACATATCAGTGTGAGCTGGGAGCTGTGTTATTCCTCCTCATATTTCACTGTGTAGTCCCCTCTCCTCTATATATTAATAATACCACATATCAGTGTGAGCTGGGAGCTGTGTTATTCCTCCTCATATATCACTGTGTGGTCCCCTCTCCTCTATATATTAATAATAACTCATATCAGTGTGAGCTGTTAGCTGTGTTATTCCCCCTCATATATCACTGTGTGGTCCCATCTCCTCTATATATTAATAATACCACATATCAGTGTGAGGTGGGAGCTGTGTTATTCCTCCTCATATATCACTGTGTGGTCCCCTCATCTCTATACTGTATATTAATAATAACACATATCAGTGTGAGCTGGGAGGTGTTTTATTCCTCCTCACATATCACTGCGCAGTCCCCTCTCCTCTATATATTAATAATACCACATATCAGTGTGAGCAGGGAGCTGTGTTATTCCTCCTCATATATCACTCTGTAGTACCCTCTCCTCTATATATTAATAATACCACATATCAGTGTGAGCTGGGAGCTGTGTTTTTCCTCCTCACATATCACTGCGCAGTCCCCTCTCCTCTATATATTAATAATACCACATATCAGTGTGAGCTGGGAGCTGTGTTATTCCTCCTCATATATCACTTTGCAGTCCCCTCTCCTCTATATATTAATAATACCACATATCAGTGTGAGCTGGGAGCTGTGTTATTCCTCCTCATATATCACTGTGTGGTCACCTCATCGCTATACTATATATTAATAATAACACATATCAGTGTGAGCAGGGAGCTGTGTTATTCCTCCTCATATATCACTGTGTGGTCCCTTCTCCTCTATATATTAATAATACCACATATCAGTTTGAGCTGGGAGCTGTGTTATTCCTCCTCATATATCACTGTGCAGTCTCCTCTCCTCTATATATTAATAATACTACATATCAGTGTGAGCAGGGACCTGTGTTATTCCTCCTCATATATCACTGTGCAGTCCCCTCTCCTCTATATATTACTAATACCACATATCAGTGTGAGCTGGGAGCTGTGTTATTCCTCATCATATATCACTGTGTGGTCCCCTCATCGCTATACTGTATATTAATAATACCACATATCAGTGTGAGCTGGGAGCTGTGTTATTCCTCCTCATATATCACTGTGCAGTCCCCTCTTCTCTATATATTAATAATACCACAAATCAGTGTGAGCTGGGAGCTGTGTTATTACCCCTCATATATCACTGTGTGGTCCCATCTCCTCTATATATTAATAATACCACATATCAGTGTGAGCTGGGAGCTGTGTTATTCATCCTCATATATTGCAGTCCCCTCTCCTCTATATATTAATAATACCACATATCAGTGTGAGCTGGGACCTGTGTTATTCCTCCTCATATATCACTGTGCAGTCCCCTCTCCTCTATATATTAATAATACCACATATCAATGTGAGTTGGGAGCTGTGTTATTCCTCCTCATATATCACTGTGCAGTCCCCTCTCCTCTATATATTAATAATACAGCATATCAGTGTGAGCTGTGAGCTGTGTTTTTCCTCCTCATATCACTGTGCAGTCCCCTCTCCTCTATATATTAGTAATACCACATATCAGTGTGAGCTGGGAGCTGTGTTTTTCCTCATCATATATCACTGTGTGGTCCCCTCATCGCTATACTGTATATTAATAATACCACATATCAGTGTGAGCTGGGAGCTGTGTTATTCCTCCTCATATATCACTTTGCAGTCCCCTCTCCTCAATATATTAATAATACCATATATCAGTGTGAGCTGGGAGCTGTGTTATTCCTCCTCATATATCACTGTGCAGTCCCCTCTCCTCTATTTATTAGAAATACCACATATCATTGTGAGCTGGGAGCTGTGTTATTCCTTCTCATATATCACTGTGTGGTCCCCTCATCGCTATACTGTATATTAATAATAACACATATCAGTGTAAGCTGGGAGCTGTGTTATTCCTCCTCATATATCACTGTGCTTCCCCCTCTCCTCTATATATTAATAATATCACATATCAGTGTGAGCTGGGAGCTGTGTTATTCCTCCTCATATATCACTGTGCAGTCCCCTCTCCTCTATATATTAATAATACCACATATCAGTGTGAGCTGGGAGCTGTGTTATTCCTCCTCATATATCACTGTGTGGTCCCCTCATCGCTATTCTGTATATTAATAATAGCACATATCAGTGTGAGCTGGGAGCTGTGTTATTCCCCCTCATATATAACAGCGCAGCCCCCTCTCCTCTATATATTAATAATACCACATATCAGTGTGAGCTGGGAGCTGTGTTATTCCTCCTCATATATCACTGTGTGGTCCCCTCATCGCTATTCTGTATATTAATAATAACACATATCAGTGTGAGCTGGGAGCTGTGTTATTCCCCCTCATATATCACTGCGCAGCCCCCTCTCCTCTATATATTAATAATACCACATATCAGTGTGAGCTGGGAGCTGTGTTATTCCTCCTCATATATCACTGTGCAGTCCCCTCTCCTCTATATATTAATAATACCACATATCAGTGTGAGCTGGGAGCTGTGTTATTCCTCCTCATATATCACTGTGCAGTCCCCTCTCCTCTATATATTAATAACACCACATATAAGTGTGAGCTGGGAGCTGTGTTATTCCTCCTCATATATCACTGTGTGGTCCCCTCATCTCTATACTGTATATTAATAATAACACATATCAGTGTGAGCTGGGAGGTGTTTTATTCCTCCTCACATATCACTGCACAGTCCCCTCTCCTCTATATATGAATAATACCACATATCAGTTTGAGCTGGGAGCTGTGTTATTCCTCTTCATATATCACTGTGCAGTCCCCTCTCCTCTATTTATTAGAAATACCACATATCAGTGTGAGCTGGGAGCTGTGTTATTCCTCCTCATATATCACTGTGTGGTCCCCTCATCGCTATACTGTATATTAATAATAACACATATCAGTGTAAGCTGGGAGCTGTGTTATTCCTCCTCATATATCACTGTGCAGCCCCCTCTCCTCTATATATTAATAATATCACATATCAGTGTGAGCTGGGAGCTGTGTTATTCCTCCTCATATATCACTGTGCAGTCCCCTCTCCTCTATATATTAATAATACCACATATCAGTGTGAGCTGGGAGCTGTGTTTTTCCTCCTCATATCACTGTGCAGTCCCCTTTTCTCTATATATTAGTAATACCAAATATCAGTGTGAGCTGGGAGCTGTGTTATTCCTCCTCATATATCACTGTGTGGTCCCCTCTCCTCTATATATTAATAATACCACATATCATTATGAGCTGGGAGCTGTGTTATTTCCCCTCATATATCACTGCGCAGTCCCCTCTCCTCTATATATTAGTAATACCACATATCAGTGTGAGCTGGGAGCTGTGTTATTCCCCCTCATATATCACTGTGCAGTCCCCCCTCCTCTATATATTAATAATAACACATATCAGTGTGAGCTGGGAGCTGTGTTATTCCTCCTCATATATCACTGTGCAGTCCCCTCTCCTCTATATATTAGTAATATCACATATCAGTGTGAGCTGTGAGCTGTGTTATTCCTCCTCATATATCACGGTGTGGTCCCCTCATCTCTATACTGTATATTAATAATAACACATATCAGTGTGAGCTGGGAGCTGTGTTATTCCTCCTCACATATCACTGCGCAGTACCCTTTCCTCTATATATTAATAATACCACATATCAGTGTTAGCTGGGAGCTGTGTTATTCCTCCTCATATATCACTTTGCAGTCCCCTCTCCTCTATATATTAATAATACAGCATATCAGTGTGAGCTGGGAGCTGTGTTTTTCCTCCTCATATCACTGTGCAGTCCCCTCTCCTCTATATATTAGTTATACCACATATTAGTGTGAGCTGGGAGCTGTGTTATTCCTCATCATATATCACTGTGTGGTCCCCTCATCGCTATACTGTATATTAATAATAACACATATTAGTGTGAGCTGGGAGCTGTGTTATTCCTCCTCATATATCACTGCGCAGTCCCCTCTCCTCTATATATTAATAATACCACATATCAGTGTGAGCTGGGAGCTGTGTTATTCCTCTTCATATATCACTGTGCAGTCCCCTCTCCTCTATATATTAATAATACCACATATCAGTGTGAGCTGGGAGCTGTGTTATTACTCCTCATATATCACTGTGTAGTCCCCTCTCCTCTATATATTAATAATACCACATATCAGTGTGAGCTGGGAGCTGTGTTATTCCTCCTCATATATCAGTGTGTGGTCCCCTCTCCTCTATATATTAATAATACCACATATCAGTGTGAGCTGGGAGCTGTGTTATTCCTCCTCATATATTGCTGTCCCCTCTCCTCTATATATTAATAATACCAGATATCAGTGTGAGCTGTGAGCTGTGTTATTCCTCCACATATATCACTGTGCAGTCCCCTCTCCTCTATATATTAATAACACCACATATCAGTGTGAGCTGGGAGCTGTGTTATTCCTCCTCATATATCACTGTGTGGTCCCCTCATCTCTATACTGTATATTAATAATAACACATATCAGTGTGAGCTGGGAGGTGTTTTATTCCTCCTCACATATCACTGCACAGTCCCCTCTCCTCTATATATTAATAATACCACATATCAGTGTGAGCTGGGAGCTGTGTTATTCCTCCTCATATATCACTTTGCAGTCCCCTCTCCTCTATATATTAATAACACCACATATCAGTGTGAGCTGGGAGCTGTGTTATTCCTCCTCATATATCACTGTGTGGTCCCCTCATCTCTATACTGTATATTAATAATAACACATATCAGTGTGAGCTGGGAGGTGTTTTATTCCTCCTCACATATCACTGCACAGTCCCCTCTCCTCTATATATTAATAATACCACATATCAGTGTGAGCTGGGAGCTGTGTTATTCCTCCTCATATATCACTGTGCAGTCCCCTCTCCTCTATTAATTAGAAATACCACATATCAGTGTGAGCTGGGAGCTGTGTTATTCCTCCTCATATATCACTGTGTGGTCCCCTCATCGCTATACTGTATATTAATAATAACACATATCAGTGTAAGCTGGGAGCTGTGTTATTCCTCCTCATATATCACTGTGCAGCCCCCTCTCCTCTATATATTAATAATATCACATATCAGTGTGAGCTGGGAGCTGTGTTATTCCTCCTCATATATCACTGTGCAGTCCCCTCTCCTCTATATATTAATAATACCACATATCAGTGTGAGCTGGGAGCTGTGTTATTCCTCCTCATATATCACTGTGTGGTCCCCTCATCGCTATTCTGTATATTAATAATAACACATATCAGTGTGAGCTGGGAGCTGTGTTATTCCCCCTCATATATCACTGCGCAGCCCCCTCTCCTCTATATATTAATAATACCACATATCAGTGTGAGCTGGGAGCTGTGTTATTCCTCCTCATATATCACTGTGCAGTCCCCTCTCCTCTATATATTAATAATACCACATATCAGTGTGAGCTCGGAGCTGTGTTATTCCTCCTCATATATCACTGTGCAGTCCCCTCTCCTCTATATATTAATAATACCACATATCAGTGTGAGCTGGGAGCTGTGTTATTCCTCCTCATATATCACTGTGTAGTCCCCTCTCCTCTATATATATTAATAATACCTCATATCAGTGTGAGCTGGGAGCTGTGTTATTCCCCCTCATATATCACTGTGTGGTCCCATCTCCTCTATATATTAATAATATCACATATCAGTGTGAGCTGTGTTATTCCTCCTCATATATCACTGTGCAGTCCCCTCTCCTCTATATATTAATAAAACCACATATCAGTGTGAGCTGGGAGCTGTGTTATTCCTCCTCATATATCACTGTGTGGTCCCCTCATCTCTATACTGTATATTAATAATAACACATATCAGTGTGAGCTGGGATGTGTTTTATTCCTCCTCACATATCACTGCACAGTCCCCTCTCCTCTATATATTAATAATACCACATATCAGTGTGAGCTGGGAGCTGTGTTATTCCTCCTCATATATCACTGTGCAGTCCCCTCTCCTCTATTTATTAGAAATACCACATATCAGTGTGAGCTGGGAGCTGTGTTATTCCTCCTCATATATCACTGTGTGGTCCCCTCATCGCTATACTGTATATTAATGATAACACATATCAGTGTAAGCTGGAGCTGTGTTATTCCTCCTCATATATCACTGTGCAGCCCCCTCTCCTCTATATATTAATAATATCACATATCAGTGTGAGCTGGGAGCTGTGTTATTCCTCCTCATATATCACTGTGCAGTCCCCTCTCCTCTATATATTAATAATATCACATATCAGTGTGAGCTGGGAGCTGTGTTATTCCTCCTCATATATCACTGTGCAGTCCCCTCTCCTCTATATATTAATAATACCACATATCAGTGTGAGCTGGGAGCTGTGTTATTCCTCCTCATATATCACTGTGTGGTCCCCTCATCGCTATTCTGTATATTAATAATAACACATATCAGTGTGAGCTGGGAGCTGTGTTATTCCTCCTCATATATCACTGTGCAGTCCCCTCTCCTCTATATATTAATAATACCACATATCAGTGTGAGCTGGGAGCTGTGTTATTCCTCCTCATATATCACTGTGCAGTCCCCTCTCCTCTATATATTAATAATACCACATATCAGTGTGAGCTGGGAGCTGTGTTATTCCTCCTCATATATCACTGTGTAGTCCCCTCTCCTCTATATATTAATAATACCACATATTAGTGTGAGCTGGGAGCTGTGTTATTCCTCCTCATATATCACTCTGTAGTACCCTCTCCTCTATATATTAATAATACCACATATCAGTGTGAGCTGGGAGCTGTGTTTTTCCTCCTCACATATCACTGCGCAGTCCCCTCTCCTCTATATATTAATAATACCACATATCAGTGTGAGCTGGGAGCTGTGTTATTCCTCCTCATATATCACTTTGCAGTCCCCTCTCCTCTATATATTAATAATACCACATATCAGTGTGAGCTGGGAGCTGTGTTATTCCTCCTCATATATCACTGTGTGGTCCCCTCATCGCTATACTATATATTAATAATAACACATATCAGTGTGAGCAGGGAGCTGTGTTATTCCTCCTCATATATCACTGTGTGGTCCCTTCTCCTCTATATATTAATAATACCACATATCAGTGTGAGCTGGAAGCTGTGTTATTCCTCCTCATATATCACTGTGCAGTCCCCTCTCCTCTATATATTAATAATACTACATATCAGTGTGAACAGGGACCTGTGTTATTCCTCCTCATATATCACTGTGCAGTCCCCTCTCCTCTATATATTAGTAATACCACATATCAGTGTGAGCTGGGAGCTGTGTAATTCCTCATCATATATCACTGTGTGGTCCCCTCATCGCTATACTGTATATTAATAATACCACATATCAGTGTGAGCTGGGAGCTGTGTTATTCCTCCTCATATATCACTGTGCAGTCCCCTCTCCTCTATATATTAATAATACCATATATCAGTGTGAGCTGGGAGCTGTGTTATTACCCCTCATATATCACTGTGTGGTCCCATCTCCTCTATATATTAATAATACCACATATCAGTGTGAGCTGGGAGCTGTGTTATTCATCCTCATATATTGCAGTCCCCTCTCCTCTATATATTAATAATACCACATATCAGTGTGAGCTGGGACCTGTGTTATTCCTCCTCATATATCACTGTGCAGTCCCCTCTCCTCTATATATTAATAATACAGCATATCAGTGTGAGCTGTGAGCTGTGTTTTTCCTCCTCATATCACTGTGCAGTCCCCTCTCCTCTATATATTAGTAATACCACATATCAGTGTGAGCTGGGAGCTGTGTTTTTCCTCATCATATATCACTGTGTGGTCCCCTCATCGCTATACTGTATATTAATAATAACACATATCAGTGTGAGCTGGGAGCTGTGTAATTCCTCCTCATATATCACTGCGCAGTCCCCTCTCCTCTATATATTAATAATACTACATATCAGTGTGAGCTGGGAGCTGTGTTATTCCTCCTCATATATCACTGTGCAGTCCCCTCTCCTCTATATATTAATAAAACCACATATCAGTATGAGCTGGGAGCTGTGTTATTCCTCCTCATATATCACTGTGTAGTCCCCTCTCCTTTATATATTAATAATACCACATATCAGTGTGAGCTGGGAGCTGTGTTATTCCTCCTCATATATCACTGTGTGGTCCCCTCTCCTCTATATATTAATAATACCTCATATCAGTGTGAGCTGGGAGCTGTGTTATTCCCCCTCATATATCACTGTGTGGTCCCACCTCCTCTATATATTAATAATACCACATATCAGTGTGAGTTGGGAGCTGTGTTATTCCTCCTCATATATTGCTGTCCCCTCTCCTCTATATATTAATAAAACCACATATCAGTGTGAGCTGTGAGCTGTGTTATTCCTCCTCATATATCACTGTGCAGTCTCCTCTCCTCTATATATTAATAATAACACATATCAGTGTGAGCTGGGAGCTGTGTTTTTCCTCCTCATATATCACTGTGCAGTCCCCTCTCCTCTATATATTAATAATACCACATATCAGTGTGAGCTGGAAGCTGTGTTTTTCCTCCTCATATCACTGTGCAGTCCCCTCTCCTCTATATATTAGTAATACCACATATCAGTGTGAGCTGGGAGCTGTGTTATTCCTCCTCATATATCACTGTGTGGTCCCCTCTCCTCTATATATTAATAATACCACATATCAGTGTGAGCTGGGAGCTGTGTTATTCCTCCACATATATCACTGTGCAGTCCCCTCTCCTCTATATATTAATAATACCACATATCATTGTGAGCTGGGAGCTGTGTTATTTCCCCCCATATATCACTGCGCAGTCCCCTCTCCTCTATATATTAGTAATACCACATATCATTTTGAGCTGGGAGCTCTGTTATTCCCCCTCATATATCACTGTGCGGTCCCCCCTCCTGTATATATTAATAATAACACATATCAGTGTGAGCTGGGAGCTGTGTTATTCCCCCTTCATATATCACTGTGCAGTCCCCCCTCCTCTATATATTAATAATAACACATATCAGTGTGAGCTGGGAGCTGTGTTATTCCTCCTCATATATCACTGTGCAGTCCCCTCTCCTCTATATATTAGTAATACCACATATCAGTGTGAGCTGGGAGCTGTGTTATCCCTCCTCATATATCACGGTGTGGTCCCCTCATCTCTATACTGTATATTAATAATAACACATATCAGTGTGAGCTGGGAGCTGTGTTATTCCTCCTCACATATCACTGCGCAGTACCCTCTCCTCTAAATATTAATAATACCACATATCAGTGTGAGCTGGGAGCTGTGTTATTCCTCCTCATATATCACTTTGCAGTCCCCTCTCCTCTATATATTAATAATACCACATATCAGTGTGAGCTGGGAGCTGTGTTTTTCCTCCTCATATCACTGTGCAGTCCCCTCTCCTCTATATATTAGTAATACCACATATCAGTGTGAGCTGGGAGCTGTGTTATTCCTCATCATATATCACTGTGTGGTCCCCTCATCGCTATACTGTATATTAATAATAACACATATCAGTGTGAGCTGGGAGCTGTGTTATTCCTCCTCATATATCACTGCGCAGTCCCCTCTCCTCTATATATTAATAATACCACATATCAGTGTGAGCTGGGAGCTGTGTTATTCCTCCTCATATATCACTGTGCAGTCCCCTCTCCTCTATATATTAATAATACCACATATCAGTGTGAGCTGGGAGCTGTGTTATTACTCCTCATATATCACTGTGTGGTCCCCTCATCGCTATACTGTATATTAATAATAACACATATCAGTGTGAGCTGGGAGCTGTGTTATTCCTCCTCATATATCACTGTGCAGTCCCCTCTCCTCTATATATTAATAATACCACATATCAATGTGAGTTGGGAGCTGTGTTATTTCTCCTCATATATCACTGTGCAGTACCCTTTCCTCTATATATTAATAATACCACATATCAGTGTGAGCAGGGAGCTGTGTTATTCCTCCTCATATATCACTCTGTAGTACCCTCTCCTCTATATATTAATAATACCACATATCAGTGTGAGCTGGGAGCTGTGTTATTCCTCCTCACATATCACTGCGCAGTCCCCTCTCCTCTATATATTAATAATACCACATATCAGTGTGAGCTGGGAGCTGTGTTATTCCTCCTCATATATCACTTTGCAGTCCCCTCTCCTCTATATATTAATAATACCACATATCAGTGTGAGCTGGGAGCTGTGTTATTCCTCCTCATATATCACTGTGTGGTCCCCTCATCGCTATACTATATATTAATAATAACACATATCAGTGTGAGCAGGGAGCTGTGTTATTCCTCCTCATATATCACTGTGTGGTCCCTTCTCCTCTATATATTAATAATACCACATATCAGTGTGAGCTGGGAGCTGTGTTATTCCTCCTCATATATCACTGTGCAGTCCCCTCTCCTCTATATATTAATAATACTACATATCAGTGTGAGCTGGGACCTGTGTTATTCCTCCTCATATATCACTGTGATGTCCCCTCTACTCTATATATTAGTAATACCACATATCAGTGTGAGCTGGGAGCTGTGTTATTCCTCATCATATATCACTGTGTGGTCCCCTCATCGCTATACTGTATATTAATAATACCACATATCAGTGTGAGCTGGGAGCTGTGTTATTCCTCCTCATATATCACTGTGCAGTCCCCTCTCCTCTATATATTAATAATACCACATATCAGTGTGAGCTGGGAGCTGTGTTATTCCCCCTCATATATCACTGTGTGGTCCCATCACCTCTATATATTAATAATACCACATATCAGTGTGAGCTGGGAGCTGTGTTATTCATCCTCATATATTGCAGTCCCCTCTCCTCGATATATTAATAATACCACATATCAGTGTGAGCTGGGACCTGTGTTATTCCTCCTCATATATCACTGTGCAGTCCCCTCTCCTCTATATATTAATAATACCACATATCAGTGTGAGCTGTGAGCTGTGTTTTTCCTCCTCATATCACTGTGCAGTCCCCTCTCCTCTATATATTAGTAATACCACATATCAGTGTGAGCTGGGAGCTGTGTTTTTCCTCATCATATATCACTGTGTGGTCCCCTCATCGCTATACTGTGTATTAATAATAACACATATCAGTGTGAGCTGGGAGCTGTGTTATTCCTCCTCATATATCACTGCACAGTCCCCTCTCCTCTATATATTAATAATACTACATATCAGTGTGAGCTGGGAGCTGTGTTATTCCTCCTCATATATCACTGTGCAGTCCCCTCTCCTCTATATATTAATAAAATCACATATCAGTATGAGCTGGGAGCTGTGTTATTCCTCCTCATATATCACTGTGTAGTCCCCTCTCCTTTATATATTAATAATACCACATATCAGTGTGAGCTGGGAGCTGTGTTATTCCTCCTCATTTATCACTGTGTGGTCCCCTCTCCTCTATATATTAATAATACCTCATATCAGTGTGAGCTGGGAGCTGTGTTATTCCCCCTCATATATCACTGTGTGGTCCCACCTCCTCTATATATTAATAATACCACATATCAGTGTGAGTTGGGAGCTGTGTTATTCGTCCTCATATATTGCTGTCCCCTCTCCTCTATATATTAATAATACCACATATCAGTGTGAGCTGTGAGCTGTGTTATTCCTCCTCATATATCACTGTGCAGTCTCCTCTCCTCTATATATTAATAATAACAACACATATCAGTGTGAGCTGGGAGCTGTGTTATTCCTCCTCATATATCACTGTGCAGTCCCCTCTCCTCTATATATTAATAATACCACATATCAGTGTGAGCTGGGAGCTGTGTTTTTCCTACTCATATCACTGTGCAGTCCCCTCTCCTCTATATATTAGTAATACCACATATCAGTGTGAGCTGGGAGCTGTGTTATTCCTCCACATATATCACTGTGCAGTCCCCTCTCCTCTATATATTAATAATAACACATATCAGTCTGAGCTGGGAGCTGTGTTATTCCTCCTCATATATCACTGTGCAGTCCCCTCTCCTCTATATATTAGTAATACCACATATCAGTGTGAGCTGGGAGCTGTGTTATTCCTCCTCACATATCACTGCGCAGTACCCTCTCCTCTATATATTAATAATACCACATATCAGTGTGAGCTGGGAGCTGTGTTATTCCTCCTCATATATCACTTTGCAGTCCCCTCTCCTCTATATGTTAATAATACCACATATCAGTGTGAGCTGGGAGCTGTGTTTTTCCTCCTCATATCACTGTGCAGTCCCCTCTCCTCTATATATTAGTAATACCACATATCAGTGTGAGCTGGGAGCTGTGTTATTCCTCATCATATATCACTGTGTGGTCCCCTCATCGCTATACTGTATATTAATAATAACACATATCAGTGTGAGCTGGGAGCTGTGTTATTCCACCTCATATATCACTGCGCAGTCCCCTCTCCTCTATATATTAATAATACCACATATCGGTGTGAGCTGGGAGCTGTGTTATTCCTCCTCATATATCACTGCACAGTCCCCTCTCCTCTATATATTAATAATACCACATATCAGTGTGAGCTGGGAGCTGTGTTATTACTCCTCATATATCACTGTGTAGTCCCCTCTCCTCTATATATTAATAATACCACATATCAGTGTGAGCTGGGAGCTGTGTTATTCCTCCTCATATATCAGTGTGTGGTCCCCTCTCCTCTATATATTAATAATACCTCATATCAGTGTGAGCTGGGAGCTGTGTTATTCTCCCTCATATATCACTGTGTGGTCCCATCTCCTCTACATATTAATAATACCACATATCAGTGTGAGCTGGGAGCTGTGTTATTCCTCCTCATATATTGCTGTCCCCTCTCCTCTATATATTAATAATACCAGATATCAGTGTGAGCTGTGAGCTGTGTTATTCCTCCTCATATATCACTGTGCAGTCCCCTCTCCTCTATATATTAATAACACCACATATCAGTGTGAGCTGGGAGCTGTGTTATTCCTCCTCATATATCACTGTGTGGTCCCCTCATCTCTATACTGTATATTAATAATAACACATATCACTGTGAGCTGGGAGGTGTTTTATTCCTCCTCACATATCACTGCACAGTCCCCTCTCCTCTATATATTAATAATACCACATATCAGTGTGAGCTGGGAGCTGTGTTATTCCTCCTCATATATCACTTTGCAGTCCCCCTCCTCTATATATTAATAATACCACATATCAGTGTGAGCTGTGAGCTGTGTTATTCCTCCTCATATATCACTGTGCAGTCCCCTCTCTATTTATTAGAAATACCACATATCAGTGTGAGCTGGGAGCTGTGTTATTCCTCCTCATATATCACTGTGTGGTCCCCTCATCGCTATACTGTATATTAATAATAACACATATCAGTGTAAGCTGGGAGCTGTGTTATTCCTCCTCATATATCACTGTGCAGCCCCCTCTCCTCTATATATTAATAATATCACATGTCAGTGTGAGCTGGGAGCTGTGTTATTCCTCCTCATATATCACTGTGCAGTCCCCTCTCCTCTATATATTAATAATACCACATATCAGTGTGAGCTGGGAGCTGTGTTATTCCTCCTCATATATCACTGTGTGGTCCTCTCATCGCTATTCTGTATATTAATAATAACACATATCAGTGTGAGCTGGGAGCTGTGTTATTCCCCCTCATATATCACTGCGCAGCCCCCTCTCCTCTATATATTAATAATACCACATATCAGTGGGAGCTGTGTTATTCCTCCTCATATATCACTGTGCAGTCCCCTCTCCTCTATATATTAATAATACCACATATCAGTGTGAGCTGGGAGCTTTGTTATTCCTCCTCATATATCACTGTGCAGTCCCCTCTCCTCTATATATTAATAATACCACATATCAGTGTGAGCTGGGAGCTGTGTTATTCCTCCTCATATATCACTGTGTAGTCCCCTCTCCTCTATATATTAATAATACCTCATATCAATGTGAGCTGGGAGCTGTGTTATTTCCCCTCATATATCACTGTGTGGTCCCATCTCCTCTATATATTAATAATACCACATATCAGTGTGAGCTGTGTTATTCCTCCTCATATATCACTGTGCAGTCCCCTCTCCTCTATATATTAATAACACCACATATCAGTGTGAGCTGGGAGCTGTGTTATTCCTCCTCATATATCACTGTGTGGTCCCCTCATCTCTATACTGTATATTAATAATAACACATATCAGTGTGAGCTGGGAGGTGTGTTATTCCTCCTCACATATCACTGCACAGTCCCCTCTCCTCTATATATTAATAATACCACATATCAGTATGAGCAGGGAGCTGTGTTATTCCTCCTCATATATCACTGTGCAGTCCCCTCTCCTCTATTTATTAGAAATACCACATATCAGTGTGAGCTGGGAGCTGTGTTATTCCTCCTCATATATCACTGTGTGGTCCCCTCATCGCTATACTGTATATTAATAATAACACATATCAGTGTAAGCTGGGAGCTGTGTTATTCCTCCTCATATATCACTGTGCAGCCCCCTCTCCTCTATATATTAATAATATCACATATCAGTGTGAGCTGGGAGCTGTGTTATTCCTCCTCATATATCACTGTGCAGTCCCCTCTCCTCTATATATTAATAATACCACATATCAGTGTGAGCTGGGAGCTGTGTTATTCCTCCTCATATATCACTGTGTGGTCCCCTCATCGCTATTCTGTATATTAATAATAACACATATCAGTGTGAGCTGGGAGCTGTGTTATTCCTCCTCATATATCACTGTGCAGTCCCCTCTCCTCTATATATTAATAATACCACATATCAGTGTGAGCTGGGAGCTGTGTTATTCCTCCTCATATATCACTGTGCAGTCCCCTCTCCTCTATATATTAATAATACCACACATCAGTGTGAGCAGGGAGCTGTGTTATTACTCCTCATATATCACTGTGTAGTCCCCTCTCCTCTATATATTAATAATACCACATATCAGTGTGAGCTGGGAGCTGTGTTATTCCTCCTCATATATCACTGTGTGGTCCCATCTCCTCTATATATTAATAATACCACATATCAGTGTGAGGTGGGAGCTGTGTTATTCCTCCTCATATATCACTGTGTGGTCCCCTCACCTCTATACTGTATATTAATAATAACACATATCAGTGTGAGCTGGGAGGTGTTTTATTCCTCCTCACATATCACTGCGCAGTCGCCTCTCCTCTATATATTAATAATACCACTTATCAGTGTGAGCTGGGAGCTGTGTTATTCCTCCTCATATATCACTGTGCAGTCCCCTCTCCTCTATATATTAATAAAACCACATATCAGTGTGAGCTGGGAGCTGTGTTATTCCTCCTCATATATCACTGTGCAGTACCCTCTCCTCTATTTATTAGAAATACCACATATAAGTGTGAGCTGGGAGCTGTGTTATTCCTCCTCATATATCACTGTTTGGTACCCTCATCGCTATACTGTATATTAATAATAACACATATCAGTGTAAGCTGGGAGCTGTGTTATTCCTCCTCATATATCACTGTGCAGCCCCCTCTCCTCTATATATTAATAATACCACATATCAGTGTGAGCTTTGAGCTGTGTTATTCCTCCTCATATATCACTGTGTGGTCCCCTCATCGCTATACAGTATATTAATAATAACACATATCAGTGTGAGCTGGGAGCTGTGTTATTCCTCCTCATATATCACTGTGCAGTCCCCTCTCCTCTATATATTAATAATACCACATATCAATGTGAGTTGGGAGCTGTGTTATTCCTTCTCATATATCACTGTGCAGTACCCTCTCCTCTATATATTAATAATACCACATATCAGTGTGAGCTGGGAGCTGTGTTATTCCTCCTCATATATCACTCTGTAGTTCCCTCTCCTCTATATATTAATAATACCACATATCAGTGTGAGCTGGGAGCTGTGTTATTCCTCCTCACATATCACTGCGCAGTCCCCTCTCCTCTATATATTAATAATACCACATATCAGTGTGAGCTGGGAGCTGTGTTATTCCTCCTCATATATCACTTTGCAGTCCCCTCTCCTCTATATATTAATAATACCACATATCAGTGTGAGTTGGGAGCTGTGTTATTCCTCCTCATATATCACTGTGTGGTCCCCTCATCGCTTTACTATATATTAATAATAACACATATCAGTGTGAGCAGGGAGCTGTGTTATTCCTCCTCATATATCACTGTGTGGTCCCTTCTCTATATATTAATAATACCACATATCAGTGTGAGCTGGGAGCTGTGTTATTCCTCCTCATATATCACTGTGTGGTCCCCTCTCCTCTATATATTAATAATACCACATATCAGTGTGAGCTGGGAGCTGTGTTATTCCCCCTCATATATCACTGTGCAGTCCCCTCTCCTCTATATATTAATAATACCACATATCAGTGTGAGCTGGGAGCTGTGTTATTCCTCCTCATATATCACTGTGCAGTCCCCTCTCCTCTATATATTAATAATACTACATATCAGTGTGAGCTGGGACCTGTGTTATTCCTCCTCATATATCACTGTGCAGTCCCCTCTCCTCTATATATTAGTAATACCACATATCAGTGTGAGCTGGGAGCTGTTTTATTCCTCATCATATATCACTGTGTGGTCCCCTCATCGCTATACTGTATATTAATAATACCACATATCAGTGTGAGCTGGGAGCTGTGTTATTCCTCCTCATATATCACTGTGCAGTCCCCTCTCCTCTATATATTAATAATACCACATATCAGTGTGAGCTGGGAGCTGTGTTATTCCCCCTCATATATCACTGTGTGGTCCCATCTCCTCTATATATTAATAATACCACATATCAGTGTGAGCTGGGAGCTGTGTTATTCTTCCTCATATATTGCAGTCCCCTCTCCTCTATATATTAATAATACCACATATCAGTGTGAGCTGGGACCTGTGTTATTCCTCCTCATATATCACTGTGCAGTCCCCTCTCCTCTATATATTAATAATACCACATATCAGTGTGAGCTGTGAGTTGTGTTTTTCCTCCTCATATCACTGTGCAGTCCCCTCTCCTCTATATATTAGTAATACCACATATCAGTGTGAGCTGGGAGCTGTGTTTTTCCTCATCATATATCACTGTGTGGTCCCCTCATCGCTATACTGTATATTAATAATAACACATATCAGTGTGAGCTGGGAGCTGTGTTATTCCTCCTCATATATCACTGCGCAGTCCCCTCTCCTCTATATATTAATAATACTACATAGCAGTGTGAGCTGGGAGCTGTGTTATTCCTCCTCATATATCACTGTGCAGTCCCCTCTCCTCTATATATTAATAAAACCACATATCAGTATGAGCTGGGAGCTGTGTTATTCCTCCTCATATATCACTGTGTAGTCCCCTCTCCTCTATATATTAATAATAACTCATATCAGTGTGAGCTGGGAGCTGTGTTATTCCCCCTCATATATCACTGTGTGGTCCCACCTCCTCTATATATTAATAATACCACATATCAGTGTGAGCTGGGAGCTGTGTTATTCCTCCTAATATATTGCTGTCCCCTCTCCTCTATATATTAATAATACCACATATCAGTGTGAGCTGTGAGCTGTGTTATTCCTCCTCATATATCACTGTGCAGTCTCCTCTCCTCTATATATTAATAATAACACATATCAGTGTGAGCTGGGAGCTGTGTTATTACTCCTCATATATCACTGTGTAGTCCCCTCTCCTCTATATATTAATAATACCACATATAAGTGTGAGCTGGGAGCTGTGTTATTCCTCCTCATATATCAGTGTGTGGTCCCCTCTCCTCTATATATTAATAATACCTCATATCAGTGTGAGCTGGGAGCTGTGTTATTCCCCCTCATATATCACTGTGTGGTCCCATCTCCTCTATATATTAATAATACCACATATCAGTGTGAGCTGGGAGCTGTGTTATTCCTCCTCATATATTGCTGTCCCCTCTCCTCTATATATTAATAATACCAGATATCAGTGAGAGCTGTGAGCTGTGTTATTCCTCCTCATATATCACTGTGCAGTCCCCTCTCCTCTATATATTAATAACACCACATATCAGTGTGAGCTGGGAGCTGTGTTATTCCTCCTCATATATCACTGTGCAGTCCCCTCTCCTCTATATATTAATAATACCACATATCAGTGTGAGCTGGGAGCTGTGTTATTCCTCCTCATATATCACTGTGCAGTCCCCTCTCCTCTATATATTAATAATACCACATATCAGTGTGAGCTGGGAGCTGTGTTATTCCTCCTCATATATCACTGTGTGGTCCCATCTCCTCTATATATTAATAATACCACATATCAGTGTGAGGTTTGAGCTGTGTTATTCCTCCTCATATATCACTGTGTGGTCCCCTCATCTCTATACTGTATATTAATAATAACACATATCAGTGTGAGCTGGGAGGTGTTTTATTCCTCCTCACATATCACTGCGCAGTCGCCTCTCCTCTATATATTAATAATACCACATATCAGTGTGAGCTGGGAGCTGTGTTATTCCTCCTCATATATCACTTTGCAGTCCCCTCTCCTCTATATATTAATAATACCACATATCAGTGTGAGCTGGGAGCTGTGTTATTCCTCCTCATATATCACTGTGCAGTCCCCTCTCCTCTATTTATTAGAAATACCACATATCAGTGTTAGCTGGGAGCTGTGTTATTCCTCCTCATATATCACTGTGTGGTACCCTCATCGCTATACTGTATATTAATAATAACACATATCAGTGTAAGCTGGGAGCTGTGTTATTCCTCCTCATATATCACTGTGCAGCCCCCTCTCCTCTATATATTAATAATACCACATATCAGTGTGAGCTTTGAGCTGTGTTATTCCTCCTCATATATCACTGTGTGGTCCCCTCATCGCTATACAGTAATTTAATAATAACACATATCAGTGTGAGCTGGGAGCTGTGTTATTCCTCCTCATATATCACTGTGCAGTCCCCTCTCCTCTATATATTAATAATACCACATATCAATGTGAGTTGGGAGCTGTGTTATTCCTCCTCATATATCACTGTGCAGTACCCTCTACTCTATATATTAATAATACCACATATCAGTGTGAGCTGGGAGCTGTGTTATTCCTCCTCATATATCACTCTGTAGTTCCCTCTCCTCTATATATTAATAATACAACATATCAGTGTGAGCTGGGAGCTGTGTTATTCCTCCTCATATATCACTCTGTAGTTCCCTCTCCTCTATATATTAATAATACAACATATCAGTGTGAGCTGGGAGCTGTGTTATTCCTCCTCATATATCACTGTGTGGTCCCCTCATCGCTATACTATATATTAATAATAACACATATCAGTGTGAGCAGGGAGCTGTGTTATTCCTCCTCATATATCACTGTGTGGTCCCTTCTCTATATATTAATAATACCACATATCAGTGTGAGCTGGGAGCTGTGTTATTCCTCCTCATATATCACTGTGTGGTCCCCTCTCCTCTATATATTAATAATACCACATATCAGTGTGAGCTGGGAGCTGTGTTATTCCCCCTCATATATCACTGTGCAGTCCCCTCTCCTCTATATATTAATAATACCACATATCAGTGTGAGCTGGGAGCTGTGTTATTCCTCCTCATATATCACTGTGCAGTCCCCTCTCCTCTATATATTAATAATACTACATATCAGTGTGAGCTGGGTCCTGTGTTATTCCTCCTCATATATCACTGTGCAGTCCCCTCTCCTCTATATATTAGTAATACCACATATCAGTGTGAGCTGGGAGCTGTGTTATTCCTCATCATATATCACTGTGTGGTCCCCTCATCGCTATACTGTATATTAATAATACCACATATCAGTGTGAGCTGGGAGCTGTGTTATTCCTCCTCATATATCACTGTGCAGTCCCCTCTCCTCTATATATTAATAATACCACATATCAGTGTGAGCTGGGAGCTGTGTTATTCCCCCTCATATATCACTGTGTGGTCACATCTCCTCTATATATTAATAATACCACATATCAGTGTGAGCTGGGAGCTGTGTTATTCTTCCTCATATATTGCAGTCCCCTCTCCTCTATATATTAATAATACCACATATCAGTGTGAGCTGGGACCTGTGTTATTCCTCCTCATATATCACTGTGCAGTCCCCTCTCCTCTATATATTAATAATACCACATATCAGTGTGAGCTGTGAGCTGTGTTTTTCCTCCTCATATCACTGTGCAGTCCCCTCTCCTCTATATATTAGTAATACCACATATCAGTGTGAGCTGGGAGCTGTGTTTTTCCTCATCATATATCACTGTGTGGTCCCCTCATCGCTATACTGTATATTAATAATAACACATATCAGTGTGAGCTGGGAGCTGTGTTATTCCTCCTCATATATCACTGCGCAGTCCCCTCTCCTCTATGTATTAATAATACTACATATCAGTGTGAGCTGGGAGCTGTGTTATTCCTCCTCATATATCACTGTGCAGTCCCCTCTCCTCTATATATTAATAAAACCACATATCAGTATGAGCTGGGAGCTGTGTTATTCCTCCTCATATATCACTGTGTAGTCCCCTCTCCTCTATATATTAATAATAACTCATATCAGTGTGAGCTGGGAGCTGTGTTATTCCCCCTCATATATCACTGTGTGGTCCCACCTCCTCTATATATTAATAATACCACATATCAGTGTGAGCTGGGAGCTGTGTTATTCCTCCTCATATATTGCTGTCCCCTTTCCTCTATATATTAATAATACCACATATCAGTGTGAGCTGTGAGCTGTGTTATTCCTCCTCATATATCACTGTGCAGTCTCCTCTCCTCTATATATTAATAATAACACATATCAGTGTGAGCTGGGAGCTGTGTTATTACTCCTCATATATCACTGTGTAGTCCCCTCTCCTCTATATATTAATAATACCACATATCAGTGTGAGCTGGGAGCTGTGTTATTCCTCCTCATATATCAGTGTGTGGTCCCCTCACCTCTATATATTAATAAAACCTCATATCAGTGTGAGCTGGGAGCTGTGTTATTCCCCCTCATATATCACTGTGTGGTCCCACCTCCTCTATATATTAATAATACCACATATCAGTGTGAGCTGGGAGCTGTGTTATTCCTCCTCATATATTGCTGTCCCCTTTCCTCTATATATTAATAATACCAGATATCAGTGAGAGCTGTGAGCTGTGTTATTCCTCCTCATATATCACTGTGCAGTCCCCTCTACTCTATATATGAATAACACCACATACCAGTGTGAGCTGGGAGCTGTGTTATTCCTCCTCATATATCACTGTGCAGCCCCCTCTCCTCTATATATTAATAATAACACATATCAGTGTGAGCTGGGAGGTGTTTTATTCCTCATCACATATCACTGCACAGTCCCCTCTCCTCTATATATTAATAATACCACATATCAGTGTGAGCTGGGAGCTGTGTTATTCCTCCTCATATATCACTTTGCAGTCCCCTCTCCTCTATATATTAATAATACCACATATCAGTGTGAGCTGGGAGCTGTGTTATTCCTCCTCATATATCACTGTGCAGTCCCCTCTCCTCTATTTATTAGAAATACCACATATCAGTGTGTGCTGGGAGCTGTGTTATTCCTCCTCATATATCACTGTGTGGTCCCCTCATCGCTATACTGTATATTAATAATAACACATATCAGTGTAAGCTGGGAGCTGTGTTATTCCTCCTCATATATCACTGTGCAGCCCCCTCTCCTCTATATATTAATAATATCACATATCAGTGTGAGCTGGGAGCTGTGTTATTCCTCCTCATATATCAATGTGCAGTCCCCTCTCCTCTATATATTAATAATACCACATATCAGTGTGAGCTGGGAGCTGTGTTATTCCTCCTCATATATCACTGTGTGGTCCCAACATCGCTATTCTGTATATTAATAATAACACATATCAGTGTGAGCTGGGAGCTGTGTTATTCCCCCTCATATATCACTGTGCAGCCCCCTCTCCTCTATATATTAATAATACCACATATCAGTGTGAGCTGGGAGCTGTGTTATTCCTCCTCATATATCACTGTGCAGTCCCCTCTCCTCTATATATTAATAATATCACATATCAGTGTGAGCTGGGAGCTGTGTTATTCCTCCTCATATATCACTGTGCAGTCCCCTCTCCTCTATTTATTAATAATACCACATATCAGTGTGAGCTGGGAGCTGTGTTATTCCTCCTCATATATCACTGTGTAGCCCCTCTCCTCTATATATTAATAATACCTCATATCAGTGTGAGCTGGGAGCTGTGTTATTCCCCCTCATATATCACTGTGTGGTCCCATCTCCTCTATATATTAATAATACCACATATCAGTGTGAGCTGTGTTATTCCTCCTCATATATCACTGTGCAGTCCCCTCTCCTCTATATATTAATAACACCACATATCAGTGTGAGCTGGGAGCTGTGTTATTCCTCCTCATATATCACTGTGTGGTCCCCTCATCTCTATACTGTATATTAATAATAACACATATCAGTGTGAGCTGGGAGGTGTTTTATTCCTCCTCACATATCACTGCACAGTCCCCTCTCCTCTATATATTAATAATACCACATATCAGTGTGAGCTGGGAGCTGTGTTATTCCTCCTCATATATCACTGTGCAGTCCCCTCTCCTTTATTTATTAGAAATACCACATATCAGTGTGAGCTGGGAGCTGTGTTATTCCTCCTCATATATCACTGTGTGGTCCCCTCATCGCTATACTGTATATTAATAATAACACATATCAGTGTGAGCTGGGAGCTGTGTTATTCCTCCTCATATATCACTGTGCAGTCCCCTCTCCTCTATATATTAATAATACCACATATCAGTGGGAGCTGTGTTATTCCTCCTCATATATCACTGTGCAGTCCCCTCTCCTCTATATATTAATAATACCACATATCAGTGTGAGCTGGGAGCTGTGTTATTCCTCCTCATATATCACTGTGTAGTCCCCTCTCCTCTATGTATTAATAATACCACATATCAGTGTGAGCTGGGAGCTGTGTTATTCCTCCTCATATATCACTGTGTGGTCACCTCTCCTCTATATATTAATAATAACTCATATCAGTGTGAGCTGGGAGCTGTGTTATTCCCCCTCATATATCACTGTGTGGTCCCATCTCCTCTATATATTAATAATACCACATATCAATGTGAGGTGGGAGCTGTGTTATTCCTCCTCATATATCACTGTGTGGTCCCCTCATCTCTATAATGTATATTATTAATAACACATATCAGTGTGAGCTGGGAGGTGTTTTATTCCTCCTCACATATCACTGCGCAGTCCCCTCTCCTCTATATATTAATAATACCACATATCAGTGTGAGCTGGGAGCTGTGTTATTCCTCCTCATATATCACTTTGCAGTCCGCTCTCCTCTATATATTAATAATACCACATATCAGTGTGAGCTGGGAGCTGTGTTATTCCTCCTCATATATCACTGTGCAGTCCCCTCTCCTCTATTTATTAGAAATACCACATATCAGTGTGAGCTGGGAGCTGTTTTATTCCTCCTCATATATCACTGTGTGGTCCCCTCATCGCTATACTGTATATTAATAATAACACATATCAGTGTAAGCTGGGAGCTGTGTTATTCCTCCTCATATATCACTGTGCAGCCCCCTCTCCTCTATATATTAATAATACCACATATCAGTGTGAGCTTTGAGCTGTGTTATTCCTCCTCATATATCACTGTGTGGTCCCCTCATCGCTATACTGTATATTAATAATAACACATATCATTGTAAGCTGGGAGCTGTGTTATTCCTCCTCATATATCACTGTGCAGCCCCCTCTCCTCTATATATTAATAATACCACATATCAGTGTGAGCTTTGAGCTGTGTTATTCCTCCTCATATATCACTGTGCAGTCCCCTCTCCTCTATATATTAATAATACCACATATCAATGTGAGTTGGGAGCTGTGTTATTCCTCCTCATATATCACTGTGCAGTACCCTCTCCTCTATATATTAATAATACCACATATCAGTGTGAGCTGGGAGCTGTGTTATTCCTCCTCATATATCACTGCGCAGTCCCCTCTCCCCTATATATTAATAATACCACATATCAGTGTGAGCTGGGAGCTGTGTTATTCCTCCTCATATATCACTTTGCAGTCCCCTCTCCTCTATATATTAATAATACCACATATCAGTGTGAGCTTGGAGCTGTGTTATTCCTCCTCATATATCACTGTGTGGTCCCCTCATTGCTATACTATATATTAATAATAACACATATCAGTGTGAGCAGGGAGCTGTGTTATTCCTCCTCATATATCACTGTGTGGTCCCTTCTCTATATATTAATAATACCACATATCAGTGTGAGCTAGGAGCTGTGTTATTCCTCCTCATATATCACTGTGTGGTCCCCTCTCCTCTATATATTAATAATACCACATATCAGTGTGAGCTGGGTCCTGTGTTATTCCTCCTCATATATCACTGTGCAGTCCCCTCTCCTCTATATATTAGTAATACCACATATCAGTGTGAGCTGGGAGCTGTGTTATTCCTCATCATATATCACACTGTGGTCCCCTCATCGCTATACTGTATATTAATAATACCACATATCAGTGTGAGCTGGGAGCTGTGTTATTCCTCCTCATATATCACTGTGCAGTCCCCTCTCCTCTATATATTAATAATACCACATATCAGTGTGAGCTGGGAGCTGTGTTATTCCCCCTCATATATCACTGTGTGGTCCCATCTCCTCTATATATTAATAATACCACATATCAGTGTGAGCTGGGAGCTGTGTTATTCTTCCTCATATATTGCAGTCCCCTCTCCTCTATATATTAATAATACCACATATCAGTGTGAGCTGGGACCTGTGTTATTCCTCCTCATATATCACTGTGCAGACCCTCTCCTCTATATATTAATAATACCACATATCAGTGTGAGCTGTGAGCTGTGTTTTTCCTCCTCATATCACTGTGCAGTCCCCTCTCCTCTATATATTAGTAATACCACATATCAGTGGGAGCTGTGTTTTTCCTCATCATATATCACTGTGTGGTCCCCTCATCGCTATACTGTATATTAATAATAACACATATCAGTGTGAGCTGGGAGCTGTGTTATTCCTCCTCATATATCACTGCGCAGTCCCCTCTCCTCTATATATTAATAATACTACATATCAGTGTGAGCTGGGAGCTGTGTTATTCCTCCTCATATATCACTGTGCAGTCCCCTCTCCTCTATATATTAATAAAACCACATATCAGTATGAGCTGGGAGCTGTGTTATTCCTCCTCATATATCACTGTGTAGTCCCCTCTCCTCTATATATTAATAATAACTCATATCAGTGTGAGCTGGGAGCTGTGTTATTCCGCCTCATATATCACTGTGTGGTCCCACCTCCTCTATATATTAATAATACCACATATCAGTGTGAGCTGGGAGCTGTGTTATTCCTCCTCATATATTGCTGTCCCCTCTCCTCTATATATTAATAATACCACATATCAGTGTGAGCTGTGAGCTGTGTTATTCCTCCTCATATATCACTGTGCAGTCTCCTCTCCTCTATATATTAATAATAACACATATCAGTGTGAGCTGGGAGCTGTGTTATTACTCCTCATATATCACTGTGTAGTCCCCTCTCCTCTATATATTAATAATACCACATATCAGTGTGAGCTGGGAGCTGTGTTATTCCTCTTCATATATCAGTGTGTGGTCCCCTCTCCTCTATATATTAATAATACCTCATATCAGTGTGAGCTGGGAGCTGTGTTATTCCTCCTCATATATCACTGTGCAGCGTCCTCTCCTCTATATATTAATAATAACACATATCAGTGTGAGCTGGGAGGTGTTTTATTCCTCATCACATATCACTGCACAGTCCCCTCTCCTCTATATATTAATAATACCACATATCAGTGTGAGCTGGGAGCTGTGTTATTCCTCCTCATATATCACTTTGCAGTCCCCTCTCCTCTATATATTAATAATACCACATATCAGTGTGAGCTGGGAGCTGTGTTATTCCTCCTCATATATCACTGTGCAGTCCCCTCTCCTCTATTTATTAGAAATACCACATATCAGTGTGAGCTGGGAGCTGTGTTTTTCCTCCTCATATCACTGTGCAGTCCCCTCTCCTCTATATATTAGTAATACCACATATCAGTGTGAGCTGGGAGCTGTGTTTTTCCTCATCATATATCACTGTGTGGTCCCCTCATCGCTATACTGTATATTAATAATAACACATATCAGTGTGAGCTGGGAGCTGTGTTATTCCTCCTCATATATCACTGCACAGTCCCCTCTCCTCTATATATTAATAACACCACATATCAGTGTGAGCTGGGAGCTGTGTTATTCCTCCTCATATATCACTGTGTGGTCCCCTCATCTCTATACTGTATATTAATAATAACACATATCAGTGTGAGCTGGGAGGTGTTTTATTCCTCCTCACATATCACTGCACAGTCCCCTCTCCTCTATATATTAATAATACCACATATCAGTGTGAGCTGGGAGCTGTGTTATTCCTCCTCATATATCACTGTGCAGTCCCCTCTCCTCTATTTATTAGAAATACCACATATCAGTGTGAGCTGGGAGCTGTGTTATTCCTCCTCATATATCACTGTGTGGTCCCCTCATCGCTATACTGTATATTAATGATAACACATATCAGTGTAAGCTGGAGCTGTGTTATTCCTCCTCATATATCACTGTGCAGCCCCCTCTCCTCTATATATTAATAATATCACATATCAGTGTGAGCTGGGAGCTGTGTTATTCCTCCTCATATATCACTGTGCAGTCCCCTCTCCTCTATATATTAATAATATCACATATCAGTGTGAGCTGGGAGCTGTGTTATTCCTCCTCATATATCACTGTGCAGTCCCCTCTCCTCTATATATTAATAATACCACATATCAGTGTGAGCTGGGAGCTGTGTTATTCCTCCTCATATATCACTGTGTGGTCCCCTCATCGCTATTCTGTATATTAATAATAACACATATCAGTGTGAGCTGGGAGCTGTGTTATTCCTCCTCATATATCACTGTGCAGTCCCCTCTCCTCTATATATTAATAATACCACATATCAGTGTGAGCTGGGAGCTGTGTTATTCCTCCTCATATATCACTGTGCAGTCCCCTCTCCTCTATATATTAATAATACCACATATCAGTGTGAGCTGGGAGCTGTGTTATTCCTCCTCATATATCACTGTGTAGTCCCCTCTCCTCTATATATTAATAATACCACATATTAGTGTGAGCTGGGAGCTGTGTTATTCCTCCTCATATATCACTCTGTAGTACCCTCTCCTCTATATATTAATAATACCACATATCAGTGTGAGCTGGGAGCTGTGTTTTTCCTCCTCACATATCACTGCGCAGTCCCCTCTCCTCTATATATTAATAATACCACATATCAGTGTGAGCTGGGAGCTGTGTTATTCCTCCTCATATATCACTTTGCAGTCCCCTCTCCTCTATATATTAATAATACCACATATCAGTGTGAGCTGGGAGCTGTGTTATTCCTCCTCATATATCACTGTGTGGTCCCCTCATCGCTATACTATATATTAATAATAACACATATCAGTGTGAGCAGGGAGCTGTGTTATTCCTCATCATATATCACTGTGTGGTCCCCTCATCGCTATACTGTATATTAATAATACCACATATCAGTGTGAGCTGGGAGCTGTGTTATTCCTCCTCATATATCACTGTGCAGTCCCCTCTCCTCTATATATTAATAATACCACATATCAGTGTGAGCTGGGAGCTGTGTTATTCCCCCTCATATATCACTGTGTGGTCACATCTCCTCTATATATTAATAATACCACATATCAGTGTGAGCTGGGAGCTGTGTTATTCTTCCTCATATATTGCAGTCCCCTCTCCTCTATATATTAATAATACCACATATCAGTGTGAGCTGGGACCTGTGTTATTCCTCCTCATATATCACTGTGCAGTCCCCTCTCCTCTATATATTAATAATACCACATATCAGTGTGAGCTGTGAGCTGTGTTTTTCCTCCTCATATCACTGTGCAGTCCCCTCTCCTCTATATATTAGAAATACCACATATCAGTGTGAGCTGGGAGCTGTGTTTTTCCTCATCATATATCACTGTGTGGTCCCCTCATCGCTATACTGTATATTAATAATAACACATATCAGTGTGAGCTGGGAGCTGTGTTATTCCTCCTCATATATCACTGCGCAGTCCCCTCTCCTCTATGTATTAATAATACTACATATCAGTGTGAGCTGGGAGCTGTGTTATTCCTCCTCATATATCACTGTGCAGTCCCCTCTCCTCTATATATTAATAAAACCACATATCAGTATGAGCTGGGAGCTGTGTTATTCCTCCTCATATATCACTGTGTAGTCCCCTCTCCTCTATATATTAATAATAACTCATATCAGTGTGAGCTGGGAGCTGTGTTATTCCCCCTCATATATCACTGTGTGGTCCCACCTCCTCTATATATTAATAATACCACATATCAGTGTGAGCTGGGAGCTGTGTTATTCCTCCTCATATATTGCTGTCCCCTTTCCTCTATATATTAATAATACCACATATCAGTGTGAGCTGTGAGCTGTGTTATTCCTCCTCATATATCACTGTGCAGTCTCCTCTCCTCTATATATTAATAATAACACATATCAGTGTGAGCTGGGAGCTGTGTTATTACTCCTCATATATCACTGTGTAGTCCCCTCTCCTCTATATATTAATAATACCACATATCAGTGTGAGCTGGGAGCTGTGTTATTCCTCCTCATATATCAGTGTGTGGTCCCCTCTCCTCTATATATTAATAATACCTCATATCAGTGTGAGCTGGGAGCTGTGTTATTCCCCCTCATATATCACTGTGTGGTCCCATCTCCTCTATATATTAATAATACCACATATCAGTGTGAGCTGGGAGCTGTGTTATTCCTCCTCATATATTGCTGTCCCCTCTCCTCTATATATTAATAATACCAGATATCAGTGAGAGCTGTGAGCTGTGTTATTCCTCCTCATATATCACTGTGCAGTCCCCTCTACTCTATATATGAATAACACCACATATCAGTGTGAGCTGGGAGCTGTGTTATTCCTCCTCATATATCACTGTGCAGCCCCCTCTCCTCTATATATTAATAATAACACATATCAGTGTGAGCTGGGAGGTGTTTTATTCCTCATCACATATCACTGCACAGTCCCCTCTCCTCTATATATTAATAATACCACATATCAGTGTGAGCTGGGAGCTGTGTTATTCCTCCTCATATATCACTTTGCAGTCCCCTCTCCTCTATATATTAATAATACCACATATCAGTGTGAGCTGGGAGCTGTGTTATTCCTCCTCATATATCACTGTGCAGTCCCCTCTCCTCTATTTATTAGAAATACCACATATCAGTGTGTGCTGGGAGCTGTGTTATTCCTCCTCATATATCACTGTGTGGTCCCCTCATCGCTATACTGTATATTAATAATAACACATATCAGTGTAAGCTGGGAGCTGTGTTATTCCTCCTCATATATCACTGTGCAGCCCCCTCTCCTCTATATATTAATAATATCACATATCAGTGTGAGCTGGGAGCTGTGTTATTCCTCCTCATATATCAATGTGCAGTCCCCTCTCCTCTATATATTAATAATACCACATATCAGTGTGAGCTGGGAGCTGTGTTATTCCTCCTCATATATCACTGTGTGGTCCCAACATCGCTATTCTGTATATTAATAATAACACATATCAGTGTGAGCTGGGAGCTGTGTTATTCCCCCTCATATATCACTGTGCAGCCCCCTCTCCTCTATATATTAATAATACCACATATCAGTGTGAGCTGGGAGCTGTGTTATTCCTCCTCATATATCACTGTGCAGTCCCCTCTCCTCTATATATTAATAATATCACATATCAGTGTGAGCTGGGAGCTGTGTTATTCCTCCTCATATATCACTGTGCAGTCCCCTCTCCTCTATTTATTAATAATACCACATATCAGTGTGAGCTGGGAGCTGTGTTATTCCTCCTCATATATCACTGTGTAGCCCCTCTCCTCTATATATTAATAATACCTCATATCAGTGTGAGCTGGGAGCTGTGTTATTCCCCCTCATATATCACTGTGTGGTCCCATCTCCTCTATATATTAATAATACCACATATCAGTGTGAGCTGTGTTATTCCTCCTCATATATCACTGTGCAGTCCCCTCTCCTCTATATATTAATAACACCACATATCAGTGTGAGCTGGGAGCTGTGTTATTCCTCCTCATATATCACTGTGTGGTCCCCTCATCTCTATACTGTATATTAATAATAACACATATCAGTGTGAGCTGGGAGGTGTTTTATTCCTCCTCACATATCACTGCACAGTCCCCTCTCCTCTATATATTAATAATACCACATATCAGTGTGAGCTGGGAGCTGTGTTATTCCTCCTCATATATCACTGTGCAGTCCCCTCTCCTTTATTTATTAGAAATACCACATATCAGTGTGAGCTGGGAGCTGTGTTATTCCTCCTCATATATCACTGTGTGGTCCCCTCATCGCTATACTGTATATTAATAATAACACATATCAGTGTGAGCTGGGAGCTGTGTTATTCCTCCTCATATATCACTGTGCAGTCCCCTCTCCTCTATATATTAATAATACCACATATCAGTGGGAGCTGTGTTATTCCTCCTCATATATCACTGTGCAGTCCCCTCTCCTCTATATATTAATAATACCACATATCAGTGTGAGCTGGGAGCTGTGTTATTCCTCCTCATATATCACTGTGTAGTCCCCTCTCCTCTATGTATTAATAATACCACATATCAGTGTGAGCTGGGAGCTGTGTTATTCCTCCTCATATATCACTGTGTGGTCACCTCTCCTCTATATATTAATAATAACTCATATCAGTGTGAGCTGGGAGCTGTGTTATTCCCCCTCATATATCACTGTGTGGTCCCATCTCCTCTATATATTAATAATACCACATATCAATGTGAGGTGGGAGCTGTGTTATTCCTCCTCATATATCACTGTGTGGTCCCCTCATCTCTATACTGTATATTATTAATAACACATATCAGTGTGAGCTGGGAGGTGTTTTATTCCTCCTCACATATCACTGCGCAGTCCCCTCTCCTCTATATATTAATAATACCACATATCAGTGTGAGCTGGGAGCTGTGTTATTCCTCCTCATATATCACTTTGCAGTCCGCTCTCCTCTATATATTAATAATACCACATATCAGTGTGAGCTGGGAGCTGTGTTATTCCTCCTCATATATCACTGTGCAGTCCCCTCTCCTCTATTTATTAGAAATACCACATATCAGTGTGAGCTGGGAGCTGTTTTATTCCTCCTCATATATCACTGTGTGGTCCCCTCATCGCTATACTGTATATTAATAATAACACATATCAGTGTAAGCTGGGAGCTGTGTTATTCCTCCTCATATATCACTGTGCAGCCCCCTCTCCTCTATATATTAATAATACCACATATCAGTGTGAGCTTTGAGCTGTGTTATTCCTCCTCATATATCACTGTGTGGTCCCCTCATCGCTATACTGTATATTAATAATAACACATATCAGTGTAAGCTGGGAGCTGTGTTATTCCTCCTCATATATCACTGTGCAGCCCCCTCTCCTCTATATATTAATAATACCACATATCAGTGTGAGCTTTGAGCTGTGTTATTCCTCCTCATATATCACTGTGCAGTCCCCTCTCCTCTATATATTAATAATACCACATATCAATGTGAGTTGGGAGCTGTGTTATTCCTCCTCATATATCACTGTGCAGTACCCTCTCCTCTATATATTAATAATACCACATATCAGTGTGAGCTGGGAGCTGTGTTATTCCTCCTCATATATCACTGCGCAGTCCCCTCTCCCCTATATATTAATAATACCACATATCAGTGTGAGCTGGGAGCTGTGTTATTCCTCCTCATATATCACTTTGCAGTCCCCTCTCCTCTATATATTAATAATACCACATATCAGTGTGAGCTTGGAGCTGTGTTATTCCTCCTCATATATCACTGTGTGGTCCCCTCATTGCTATACTATATATTAATAATAACACATATCAGTGTGAGCAGGGAGCTGTGTTATTCCTCCTCATATATCACTGTGTGGTCCCTTCTCTATATATTAATAATACCACATATCAGTGTGAGCTGGGAGCTGTGTTATTCCTCCTCATATATCACTGTGTGGTCCCCTCTCCTCTATATATTAATAATACCACATATCAGTGTGAGCTGGGTCCTGTGTTATTCCTCCTCATATATCACTGTGCAGTCCCCTCTCCTCTATATATTAGTAATACCACATATCAGTGTGAGCTGGGAGCTGTGTTATTCCTCATCATATATCACACTGTGGTCCCCTCATCGCTATACTGTATATTAATAATACCACATATCAGTGTGAGCTGGGAGCTGTGTTATTCCTCCTCATATATCACTGTGCAGTCCCCTCTCCTCTATATATTAATAATACCACATATCAGTGTGAGCTGGGAGCTGTGTTATTCCCCCTCATATATCACTGTGTGGTCCCATCTCCTCTATATATTAATAATACCACATATCAGTGTGAGCTGGGAGCTGTGTTATTCTTCCTCATATATTGCAGTCCCCTCTCCTCTATATATTAATAATACCACATATCAGTGTGAGCTGGGACCTGTGTTATTCCTCCTCATATATCACTGTGCAGACCCTCTCCTCTATATATTAATAATACCACATATCAGTGTGAGCTGTGAGCTGTGTTTTTCCTCCTCATATCACTGTGCAGTCCCCTCTCCTCTATATATTAGTAATACCACATATCAGTGTGAGCTGGGAGCTGTGTTTTTCCTCATCATATATCACTGTGTGGTCCCCTCATCGCTATACTGTATATTAATAATAACACATATCAGTGTGAGCTGGGAGCTGTGTTATTCCTCCTCATATATCACTGCGCAGTCCCCTCTCCTCTATATATTAATAATACTACATATCAGTGTGAGCTGGGAGCTGTGTTATTCCTCCTCATATATCACTGTGCAGTCCCCTCTCCTCTATATATTAATAAAACCACATATCAGTATGAGCTGGGAGCTGTGTTATTCCTCCTCATATATCACTGTGTAGTCCCCTCTCCTCTATATATTAATAATAACTCATATCAGTGTGAGCTGGGAGCTGTGTTATTACTCCTCATATATCACTGTGTAGTCCCCTCTCCTCTATATATTAATAATAACTCATATCAGTGTGAGCTGTGAGCTGTGTTTTTCCTCCTCATATCACTGTGCAGTCCCCTCTCCTCTATATATTAATAATACCACATATCAGTGTGAGCTGTGAGCTGTGTTATTCCTCCTCATATATCACTGTGCAGTCTCCTCTCCTCTATATATTAATAATAACACATATCAGTGTGAGCTGGGAGCTGTGTTATTACTCCTCATATATCACTGTGTAGTCCCCTCTCCTCTATATATTAATAATACCACATATCAGTGTGAGCTGGGAGCTGTGTTATTCCTCTTCATATATCAGTGTGTGGTCCCCTCTCCTCTATATATTAATAATACCTCATATCAGTGTGAGCTGGGAGCTGTGTTATTCCTCCTTATATATATCACTGTGCAGCGTCTTCTCCTCTATATATTAATAATAACACATATCAGTGTGAGCTGGGAGGTGTTTTATTCCTCATCACATATCACTGCACAGTCCCCTCTCCTCTATATATTAATAATACCACATATCAGTGTGAGCTGGGAGCTGTGTTATTCCTCCTCATATATCACTTTGCAGTCCCCTCTCCTCTATATATTAATAATACCACATATCAGTGTGAGCTGGGAGCTGTGTTATTCCTCCTCATATATCACTGTGCAGTCCCCTCTCCTCTATTTATTAGAAATACCACATATCAGTGTGAGCTGGGAGCTGTGTTTTTCCTCCTCATATCACTGTGCAGTCCCCTCTCCTCTATATATTAGTAATACCACATATCAGTGTGAGCTGGGAGCTGTGTTTTTCCTCATCATATATCACTGTGTGGTCCCCTCATCGCTATACTGTATATTAATAATAACACATATCAGTGTGAGCTGGGAGCTGTGTTATTCCTCCTCATATATCACTGCACAGTCCCCTCTCCTCTATATATTAATAACACCACATATCAGTGTGAGCTGGGAGCTGTGTTATTCCTCCTCATATATCACTGTGTGGTCCCCTCATCTCTATACTGTATATTAATAATAACACATATCAGTGTGAGCTGGGAGGTGTTTTATTCCTCCTCACATATCACTGCACAGTCCCCTCTCCTCTATATATTAATAATACCACATATCAGTGTGAGCTGGGAGCTGTGTTATTCCTCCTCATATATCACTGTGCAGTCCCCTCTCCTCTATTTATTAGAAATACCACATATCAGTGTGAGCTGGGAGCTGTGTTATTCCTCCTCATATATCACTGTGTGGTCCCCTCATCGCTATACTGTATATTAATGATAACACATATCAGTGTAAGCTGGAGCTGTGTTATTCCTCCTCATATATCACTGTGCAGCCCCCTCTCCTCTATATATTAATAATATCACATATCAGTGTGAGCTGGGAGCTGTGTTATTCCTCCTCATATATCACTGTGCAGTCCCCTCTCCTCTATATATTAATAATATCACATATCAGTGTGAGCTGGGAGCTGTGTTATTCCTCCTCATATATCACTGTGCAGTCCCCTCTCCTCTATATATTAATAATACCACATATCAGTGTGAGCTGGGAGCTGTGTTATTCCTCCTCATATATCACTGTGTGGTCCCCTCATCGCTATTCTGTATATTAATAATAACACATATCAGTGTGAGCTGGGAGCTGTGTTATTCCTCCTCATATATCACTGTGCAGTCCCCTCTCCTCTATATATTAATAATACCACATATCAGTGTGAGCTGGGAGCTGTGTTATTCCTCCTCATATATCACTGTGCAGTCCCCTCTCCTCTATATATTAATAATTCCACATATCAGTGTGAGCTGGGAGCTGTGTTATTCCTCCTCATATATCACTGTGTAGTCCCCTCTCCTCTATATATTAATAATACCACATATTAGTGTGAGCTGGGAGCTGTGTTATTCCTCCTCATATATCACTCTGTAGTACCCTCTCCTCTATATATTAATAATACCACATATCAGTGTGAGCTGGGAGCTGTGTTTTTCCTCCTCACATATCACTGCGCAGTCCCCTCTCCTCTATATATTAATAATACCACATATCAGTGTGAGCTGGGAGCTGTGTTATTCCTCCTCATATATCACTTTGCAGTCCCCTCTCCTCTATATATTAATAATACCACATATCAGTGTGAGCTGGGAGCTGTGTTATTCCTCCTCATATATCACTGTGTGGTCCCCTCATCGCTATACTATATATTAATAATAACACATATCAGTGTGAGCAGGGAGCTGTGTTATTCCTCCTCATATATCACTGTGTGGTCCCTTCTCCTCTATATATTAATAATACCACATATCAGTGTGAGCTGGAAGCTGTGTTATTCCTCCTCATATATCACTGTGCAGTCCCCTCTCCTCTATATATTAATAATACTACATATCAGTGTGAGCAGGGACCTGTGTTATTCCTCCTCATATATCACTGTGCAGTCCCCTCTCCTCTATATATTAGTAATACCACATATCAGTGTGAGCTGGGAGCTGTGTTATTCCTCATCATATATCACTGTGTGGTCCCCTCATCGCTATACTGTATATTAATAATACCACATATCAGTGTGAGCTGGGAGCTGTGTTATTCCTCCTCATATATCACTGTGCAGTCCCCTCTCCTCTATATATTAATAATACCATATATCAGTGTGAGCTGGGAGCTGTGTTATTACCCCTCATATATCACTGTGTGGTCCCATCTCCTCTATATATTAATAATACCACATATCAGTGTGAGCTGGGAGCTGTGTTATTCATCCTCATATATTGCAGTCCCCTCTCCTCTATATATTAATAATACCACATATCAGTGTGAGCTGGGACCTGTGTTATTCCTCCTCATATATCACTGTGCAGTCCCCTCTCCTCTATATATTAATAATACAGCATATCAGTGTGAGCTGTGAGCTGTGTTTTTCCTCCTCATATCACTGTGCAGTCCCCTCTCCTCTATATATTAGTAATACCACATATCAGTGTGAGCTGGGAGCTGTGTTTTTCCTCATCATATATCACTGTGTGGTCCCCTCATCGCTATACTGTATATTAATAATAACACATATCAGTGTGAGCTGGGAGCTGTGTAATTCCTCCTCATATATCACTGCGCAGTCCCCTCTCCTCTATATATTAATAATACTACATATCAGTGTAAGCTGGGAGCTGTGTTATTCCTCCTCATATATCACTGTGCAGTCCCCTCTCCTCTATATATTAATAAAACCACATATCAGTATGAGCTGGGAGCTGTGTTATTCCTCCTCATATATCACTGTGTAGTCCCCTCTCCTTTATATATTAATAATACCACATATCAGTGTGAGCTGGGAGCTGTGTTATTCCTCCTCATATATCACTGTGTGGTCCCCTCTCCTCTATATATTAATAATACCTCATATCAGTGTGAGCTGGGAGCTGTGTTATTCCCCCTCATATATCACTGTGTGGTCCCACCTCCTCTATATATTAATAATACCACATATCAGTGTGAGTTGGGAGCTGTGTTATTCCTCCTCATATATTGCTGTCCCCTCTCCTCTATATATTAATAAAACCACATATCAGTGTGAGCTGTGAGCTGTGTTATTCCTCCTCATATATCACTGTGCAGTCTCCTCTCCTCTATATATTAATAATAACACATATCAGTGTGAGCTGGGAGCTGTGTTTTTTTCCTCCTCATATATCACTGTGCAGTCCCCTCTCCTCTATATATTAATAATACCACATATCAGTGTGAGCTGGGAGCTGTGTTTTTCCTCCTCATATCACTGTGCAGTCCCCTCTCCTCTATATATTAGTAATACCACATATCAGTGTGAGCTGGGAGCTGTGTTATTCCTCCTCATATATCACTGTGTGGTCCCCTCTCCTCTATATATTAATAATACCACATATCAGTGTGAGCTGGGAGCTGTGTTATTCCTCCACATATATCACTGTGCAGTCCCCTCTCCTCTATATATTAATAATACCACATATCATTGTGAGCTGGGAGCTGTGTTATTTCCCCCCATATATCACTGCGCAGTCCCCTCTCCTCTATATATTAGTAATACCACATATCATTTTGAGCTGGGAGCTCTGTTATTCCCCCTCATATATCACTGTGCGGTCCCCCCTCCTGTATATATTAATAATAACACATATCAGTGTGAGCTGGGAGCTGTGTTATTCCCCCTTCATATATCACTGTGCAGTCCCCCCTCCTCTATATATTAATAATAACACATATCAGTGTGAGCTGGGAGCTGTGTTATTCCTCCTCATATATCACTGTGCAGTCCCCTCTCCTCTATATATTAGTAATACCACATATCAGTGTGAGCTGGGAGCTGTGTTATCCCTCCTCATATATCACGGTGTGGTCCCCTCATCTCTATACTGTATATTAATAATAACACATATCAGTGTGAGCTGGGAGCTGTGTTATTCCTCCTCACATATCACTGCGCAGTACCCTCTCCTCTAAATATTAATAATACCACATATCAGTGTGAGCTGGGAGCTGTGTTATTCCTCCTCATATATCACTTTGCAGTCCCCTCTCCTCTATATATTAATAATACCACATATCAGTGTGAGCTGGGAGCTGTGTTTTTCCTCCTCATATCACTGTGCAGTCCCCTCTCCTCTATATATTAGTAATACCACATATCAGTGTGAGCTGGGAGCTGTGTTATTCCTCATCATATATCACTGTGTGGTCCCCTCATCGCTATACTGTATATTAATAATAACACATATCAGTGTGAGCTGGGAGCTGTGTTATTCCTCCTCATATATCACTGCGCAGTCCCCTCTCCTCTATATATTAATAATACCACATATCAGTGTGAGCTGGGAGCTGTGTTATTCCTCCTCATATATCACTGTGCAGTCCCCTCTCCTCTATATATTAATAATACCACATATCAGTGTGAGCTGGGAGCTGTGTTATTACTCCTCATATATCACTGTGTGGTCCCCTCATCGCTATACTGTATATTAATAATAACACATATCAGTGTGAGCTGGGAGCTGTGTTATTCCTCCTCATATATCACTGTGCAGTCCCCTCTCCTCTATATATTAATAATACCACATATCAATGTGAGTTGGGAGCTGTGTTATTTCTCCTCATATATCACTGTGCAGTACCCTTTCCTCTATATATTAATAATACCACATATCAGTGTGAGCAGGGAGCTGTGTTATTCCTCCTCATATATCACTCTGTAGTACCCTCTCCTCTATATATTAATAATACCACATATCAGTGTGAGCTGGGAGCTGTGTTATTCCTCCTCACATATCACTGCGCAGTCCCCTCTCCTCTATATATTAATAATACCACATATCAGTGTGAGCTGGGAGCTGTGTTATTCCTCCTCATATATCACTTTGCAGTCCCCTCTCCTCTATATATTAATAATACCACATATCAGTGTGAGCTGGGAGCTGTGTTATTCCTCCTCATATATCACTGTGTGGTCCCCTCATCGCTATACTATATATTAATAATAACACATATCAGTGTGAGCAGGGAGCTGTGTTATTCCTCCTCATATATCACTGTGTGGTCCCTTCTCCTCTATATATTAATAATACCACATATCAGTGTGAGCTGGGAGCTGTGTTATTCCTCCTCATATATCACTGTGCAGTCCCCTCTCCTCTATATATTAATAATACTACATATCAGTGTGAGCTGGGACCTGTGTTATTCCTCCTCATATATCACTGTGCAGTCCCCTCTACTCTATATATTAGTAATACCACATATCAGTGTGAGCTGGGAGCTGTGTTATTCCTCATCATATATCACTGTGTGGTCCCCTCATCGCTATACTGTATATTAATAATACCACATATCAGTGTGAGCTGGGAGCTGTGTTATTCCTCCTCATATATCACTGTGCAGTCCCCTCTCCTCTATATATTAATAATACCACATATCAGTGTGAGCTGGGAGCTGTGTTATTCCCCCTCATATATCACTGTGTGGTCCCATCACCTCTATATATTAATAATACCACATATCAGTGTGAGCTGGGAGCTGTGTTATTCATCCTCATATATTGCAGTCCCCTCTCCTCGATATATTAATAATACCACATATCAGTGTGAGCTGGGACCTGTGTTATTCCTCCTCATATATCACTGTGCAGTCCCCTCTCCTCTATATATTAATAATACCACATATCAGTGTGAGCTGTGAGCTGTGTTTTTCCTCCTCATATCACTGTGCAGTCCCCTCTCCTCTATATATTAGTAATACCACATATCAGTGTGAGCTGGGAGCTGTGTTTTTCCTCATCATATATCACTGTGTGGTCCCCTCATCGCTATACTGTATATTAATAATAACACATATCAGTGTGAGCTGGGAGCTGTGTTATTCCTCCTCATATATCACTGCACAGTCCCCTCTCCTCTATATATTAATAATACTACATATCAGTGTGAGCTGGGAGCTGTGTTATTCCTCCTCATATATCACTGTGCAGTCCCCTCTCCTCTATATATTAATAAAATCACATATCAGTATGAGCTGGGAGCTGTGTTATTCCTCCTCATATATCACTGTGTAGTCCCCTCTCCTTTATATATTAATAATACCACATATCAGTGTGAGCTGGGAGCTGTGTTATTCCTCCTCATTTATCACTGTGTGGTCCCCTCTCCTCTATATATTAATAATACCTCATATCAGTGTGAGCTGGGAGCTGTGTTATTCCCCCTCATATATCACTGTGTGGTCCCACCTCCTCTATATATTAATAATACCACATATCAGTGTGAGTTGGGAGCTGTGTTATTCGTCCTCATATATTGCTGTCCCCTCTCCTCTATATATTAATAATACCACATATCAGTGTGAGCTGTGAGCTGTGTTATTCCTCCTCATATATCACTGTGCAGTCTCCTCTCCTCTATATATTAATAATAACACATATCAGTGTGAGCTGGGAGCTGTGTTATTCCTCCTCATATATCACTGTGCAGTCCCCTCTCCTCTATATATTAATAATACCACATATCAGTGTGAGCTGGGAGCTGTGTTTTTCCTACTCATATCACTGTGCAGTCCCCTCTCCTCTATATATTAGTAATACCACATATCAGTGTGAGCTGGGAGCTGTGTTATTCCTCCACATATATCACTGTGCAGTCCCCTCTCCTCTATATATTAATAATAACACATATCAGTCTGAGCTGGGAGCTGTGTTATTCCTCCTCATATATCACTGTGCAGTCCCCTCTCCTCTATATATTAGTAATACCACATATCAGTGTGAGCTGGGAGCTGTGTTATTCCTCCTCACATATCACTGCGCAGTACCCTCTCCTCTATATATTAATAATACCACATATCAGTGTGAGCTGGGAGCTGTGTTATTCCTCCTCATATATCACTTTGCAGTCCCCTCTCCTCTATATGTTAATAATACCACATATCAGTGTGAGCTGGGAGCTGTGTTTTTCCTCCTCATATCACTGTGCAGTCCCCTCTCCTCTATATATTAGTAATACCACATATCAGTGTGAGCTGGGAGCTGTGTTATTCCTCATCATATATCACTGTGTGGTCCCCTCATCGCTATACTGTATATTAATAATAACACATATCAGTGTGAGCTGGGAGCTGTGTTATTCCACCTCATATATCACTGCGCAGTCCCCTCTCCTCTATATATTAATAATACCACATATCGGTGTGAGCTGGGAGCTGTGTTATTCCTCCTCATATATCACTGCACAGTCCCCTCTCCTCTATATATTAATAATACCACATATCAGTGTGAGCTGGGAGCTGTGTTATTACTCCTCATATATCACTGTGTAGTCCCCTCTCCTCTATATATTAATAATACCACATATCAGTGTGAGCTGGGAGCTGTGTTATTCCTCCTCATATATCAGTGTGTGGTCCCCTCTCCTCTATATATTAATAATACCTCATATCAGTGTGAGCTGGGAGCTGTGTTATTCTCCCTCATATATCACTGTGTGGTCCCATCTCCTCTACATATTAATAATACCACATATCAGTGTGAGCTGGGAGCTGTGTTATTCCTCCTCATATATTGCTGTCCCCTCTCCTCTATATATTAATAATACCAGATATCAGTGTGAGCTGTGAGCTGTGTTATTCCTCCTCATATATCACTGTGCAGTCCCCTCTCCTCTATATATTAATAACACCACATATCAGTGTGAGCTGGGAGCTGTGTTATTCCTCCTCATATATCACTGTGTGGTCCCCTCATCTCTATACTGTATATTAATAATAACACATATCACTGTGAGCTGGGAGGTGTTTTATTCCTCCTCACATATCACTGCACAGTCCCCTCTCCTCTATATATTAATAATACCACATATCAGTGTGAGCTGGGAGCTGTGTTATTCCTCCTCATATATCACTTTGCAGTCACCCTCCTCTATATATTAATAATACCACATATCAGTGTGAGCTGTGAGCTGTGTTATTCCTCCTCATATATCACTGTGCAGTCCCCTCTCTATTTATTAGAAATACCACATATCAGTGTGAGCTGGGAGCTGTGTTATTCCTCCTCATATATCACTGTGTGGTCCCCTCATCGCTATACTGTATATTAATAATAACACATATCAGTGTAAGCTGGGAGCTGTGTTATTCCTCCTCATATATCACTGTGCAGCCCCCTCTCCTCTATATATTAATAATATCACATGTCAGTGTGAGCTGGGAGCTGTGTTATTCCTCCTCATATATCACTGTGCAGTCCCCTCCCCTCTATATATTAATAATACCACATATCAGTGTGAGCTGGGAGCTTTGTTATTCCTCCTCATATATCACTGTGCAGTCCCCTCTCCTCTATATATTAATAATACCACATATCAGTGTGAGCTGGGAGCTGTGTTATTCCTCCTCATATATCACTGTGTAGTCCCCTCTCCTCTATATATTAATAATACCTCATATCAATGTGAGCTGGGAGCTGTGTTATTTCCCCTCATATATCACTGTGTGGTCCCATCTCCTCTATATATTAATAATACCACATATCAGTGTGAGCTGTGTTATTCCTCCTCATATATCACTGTGCAGTCCCCTCTCCTCTATATATTAATAACACCACATATCAGTGTGAGCTGGGAGCTGTGTTATTCCTCCTCATATATCACTGTGTGGTCCCCTCATCTCTATACTGTATATTAATAATAACACATATCAGTGTGAGCTGGGAGGTGTTTTATTCCTCCTCACATATCACTGCACAGTCCCCTCTCCTCTATATATTAATAATACCACATATCAGTATGAGCAGGGAGCTGTGTTATTCCTCCTCATATATCACTGTGCAGTCCCCTCTCCTCTATTTATTAGAAATACCACATATCAGTGTGAGCTGGGAGCTGTGTTATTCCTCCTCATATATCACTGTGTGGTCCCCTCATCGCTATACTGTATATTAATAATAACACATATCAGTGTAAGCTGGGAGCTGTTTTATTCCTCCTCATATATCACTGTGCAGCCCCCTCTCCTCTATATATTAATAATATCACATATCAGTGTGAGCTGGGAGCTGTGTTATTCCTCCTCATATATCACTGTGCAGTCCCCTCTCCTCTATATATTAATAATACCACATATCAGTGTGAGCTGGGAGCTGTGTTATTCCTCCTCATATATCACTGTGTGGTCCCCTCATCGCTATTCTGTATATTAATAATAACACATATCAGTGTGAGCTGGGAGCTGTGTTATTCCTCCTCATATATCACTGTGCAGTCCCCTCTCCTCTATATATTAATAATACCACATATCAGTGTGAGCTGGGAGCTGTGTTATTCCTCCTCATATATCACTGTGCAGTCCCCTCTCCTCTATATATTAATAATACCACACATCAGTGTGAGCAGGGAGCTGTGTTATTACTCCTCATATATCACTGTGTAGTCCCCTCTCCTCTATATATTAATAATACCACATATCAGTGTGAGCTGGGAGCTGTGTTATTCCTCCTCATATATCACTGTGTGGTCCCATCTCCTCTATATATTAATAATACCACATATCAGTGTGAGGTGGGAGCTGTGTTATTCCTCCTCATATATCACTGTGTGGTCCCCTCATCTCTATACTGTATATTAATAATAACACATATCAGTGTGAGCTGGGAGGTGTTTTATTCCTCCTCACATATCACTGCGCAGTCGCCTCTCCTCTATATATTAATAATACCACTTATCAGTGTGAGCTGGGAGCTGTGTTATTCCTCCTCATATATCACTGTGCAGTCCCCTCTCCTCTATATATTAATAATACCACATATCAGTGTGAGCTGGGAGCTGTGTTATTCCTCCTCATATATCACTGTGCAGTACCCTCTCCTCTATTTATTAGAAATACCACATATAAGTGTGAGCTGGGAGCTGTGTTATTCCTCCTCATATATCACTGTGTGGTACCCTCATCGCTATACTGTATATTAATAATAACACATATCAGTGTAAGCTGGGAGCTGTGTTATTCCTCCTCATATATCACTGTGCAGCCCCCTCTCCTCTATATATTAATAATACCACATATCAGTGTGAGCTTTGAGCTGTGTTATTCCTCCTCATATATCACTGTGTGGTCCCCTCATCGCTATACAGTATATTAATAATAACACATATCAGTGTGAGCTGGGAGCTGTGTTATTCCTCCTCATATATCACTGTGCAGTCCCCTCTCCTCTATATATTAATAATACCACATATCAATGTGAGTTGGGAGCTGTGTTATTCCTCCTCATATATCACTGTGCAGTACCCTCTCCTCTATATATTAATAATACCACATATCAGTGTGAGCTGGGAGCTGTGTTATTCCTCCTCATATATCACTCTGTAGTTCCCTCTCCTCTATATATTAATAATACCACATATCAGTGTGAGCTGGGAGCTGTGTTATTCCTCCTCACATATCACTGCGCAGTCCCCTCTCCTCTATATATTAATAATACCACATATCAGTGTGAGCTGGGAGCTGTGTTATTCCTCCTCATATATCACTTTGCAGTCCCCTCTCCTCTATATATTAATAATACCACATATCAGTGTGAGTTGGGAGCTGTGTTATTCCTCCTCATATATCACTGTGTGGTCCCCTCATCGCTTTACTATATATTAATAATAACACATATCAGTGTGAGCAGGGAGCTGTGTTATTCCTCCTCATATATCACTGTGTGGTCCCTTCTCTATATATTAATAATACCACATATCAGTGTGAGCTGGGAGCTGTGTTATTCCTCCTCATATATCACTGTGTGGTCCCCTCTCCTCTATATATTAATAATACCACATATCAGTGTGAGCTGGGAGCTGTGTTATTCCCCCTCATATATCACTGTGCAGTCCCCTCTCCTCTATATATTAATAATACCACATATCAGTGTGAGCTGGGAGCTGTGTTATTCCTCCTCATATATCACTGTGCAGTCCCCTCTCCTCTATATATTAATAATACTACATATCAGTGTGAGCTGGGACCTGTGTTATTCCTCCTCATATATCACTGTGCAGTCCCCTCTCCTCTATATATTAGTAATACCACATATCAGTGTGAGCTGGGAGCTGTTTTATTCCTCATCATATATCACTGTGTGGTCCCCTCATCGCTATACTGTATATTAATAATACCACATATCAGTGTGAGCTGGGAGCTGTGTTATTCCTCCTCATATATCACTGTGCAGTCCCCTCTCCTCTATATATTAATAATACCACATATCAGTGTGAGCTGGGAGCTGTGTTATTCCCCCTCATATATCACTGTGTGGTCCCATCTCCTCTATATATTAATAATACCACATATCAGTGTGAGCTGGGAGCTGTGTTATTCTTCCTCATATATTGCAGTCCCCTCTCCTCTATATATTAATAATACCACTTATCAGTGTGAGCTGGGACCTGTGTTATTCCTCCTCATATATCACTGTGCAGTCCCCTCTCCTCTATATATTAATAATACCACATATCAGTGTGAGCTGTGAGCTGTGTTTTTCCTCCTCATATCACTGTGCAGTCCCCTCTCCTCTATATATTAGTAATACCACATATCAGTGTGAGCTGGGAGCTGTGTTTTTCCTCATCATATATCACTGTGTGGTCCCCTCATCGCTATACTGTATATTAATAATAACACATATCAGTGTGAGCTGGGAGCTGTGTTATTCCTCCTCATATATCACTGCGCAGTCCCCTCTCCTCTATATATTAATAATACTACATAGCAGTGTGAGCTGGGAGCTGTGTTATTCCTCCTCATATATCACTGTGCAGTCCCCTCTCCTCTATATATTAATAAAACCACATATCAGTATGAGCTGGGAGCTGTGTTATTCCTCCTCATATATCACTGTGTAGTCCCCTCTCCTCTATATATTAATAATAACTCATATCAGTGTGAGCTGGGAGCTGTGTTATTCCCCCTCATATATCACTGTGTGGTCCCACCTCCTCTATATATTAATAATACCACATATCAGTGTGAGCTGGGAGCTGTGTTATTCCTCCTAATATATTGCTGTCCCCTCTCCTCTATATATTAATAATACCACATATCAGTGTGAGCTGTGAGCTGTGTTATTCCTCCTCATATATCACTGTGCAGTCTCCTCTCCTCTATATATTAATAATAACACATATCAGTGTGAGCTGGGAGCTGTGTTATTACTCCTCATATATCACTGTGTAGTCCCCTCTCCTCTATATATTAATAATACCACATATAAGTGTGAGCTGGGAGCTGTGTTATTCCTCCTCATATATCAGTGTGTGGTCCCCTCTCCTCTATATATTAATAATACCTCATATCAGTGTGAGCTGGGAGCTGTGTTATTCCCCCTCATATATCACTGTGTGGTCCCATCTCCTCTATATATTAATAATACCACATATCAGTGTGAGCTGGGAGCTGTGTTATTCCTCCTCATATATTGCTGTCCCCTCTCCTCTATATATTAATAATACCAGATATCAGTGAGAGCTGTGAGCTGTGTTATTCCTCCTCATATATCACTGTGCAGTCCCCTCTCCTCTATATATTAATAACACCACATATCAGTGTGAGCTGGGAGCTGTGTTATTCCTCCTCATATATCACTGTGCAGTCCCCTCTCCTCTATATATTAATAATACCACATATCAGTGTGAGCTGGGAGCTGTGTTATTCCTCCTCATATATCACTGTGCAGTCCCCTCTCCTCTATATATTAATAATACCACATATCAGTGTGAGCTGGGAGCTGTGTTATTCCTCCTCATATATCACTGTGTAGTCCCCTCTCCTCTATATATTAATAATACCACATATCAGTGTGAGCTGGGAGCTGTGTTATTCCTCCTCATATATCACTGTGTGGTCCCATCTCCTCTATATATTAATAATACCACATATCAGTGTGAGGTTTGAGCTGTGTTATTCCTCCTCATATATCACTGTGTGGTCCCCTCATCTCTATACTGTATATTAATAATAACACATATCAGTGTGAGCTGGGAGGTGTTTTATTCCTCCTCACATATCACTGCGCAGTCGCCTCTCCTCTATATATTAATAATACCACATATCAGTGTGAGCTGGGAGCTGTGTTATTCCTCCTCATATATCACTTTGCAGTCCCCTCTCCTCTATATATTAATAATACCACATATCAGTGTGAGCTGGGAGCTGTGTTATTCCTCCTCATATATCACTGTGCAGTCCCCTCTCCTCTATTTATTAGAAATACCACATATCAGTGTTAGCTGGGAGCTGTGTTATTCCTCCTCATATATCACTGTGTGGTACCCTCATCGCTATACTGTATATTAATAATAACACATATCAGTGTAAGCTGGGAGCTGTGTTATTCCTCCTCATATATCACTGTGCAGCCCCCTCTCCTCTATATATTAATAATACCACATATCAGTGTGAGCTTTGAGCTGTGTTATTCCTCCTCATATATCACTGTGTGGTCCCCTCATCGCTATACAGTAATTTAATAATAACACATATCAGTGTGAGCTGGGAGCTGTGTTATTCCTCCTCATATATCACTGTGCAGTCCCCTCTCCTCTATATATTAATAATACCACATATCAATGTGAGTTGGGAGCTGTGTTATTCCTCCTCATATATCACTGTGCAGTACCCTCTACTCTATATATTAATAATACCACATATCAGTGTGAGCTGGGAGCTGTGTTATTCCTCCTCATATATCACTCTGTAGTTCCCTCTCCTCTATATATTAATAATACAACATATCAGTGTGAGCTGGGAGCTGTGTTATTCCTCCTCATATATCACTCTGTAGTTCCCTCTCCTCTATATATTAATAATACAACATATCAGTGTGAGCTGTGAGCTGTGTTATTCCTCCTCATATATCACTGTGTGGTCCCCTCATCGCTATACTATATATTAATAATAACACATATCAGTGTGAGCAGGGAGCTGTGTTATTCCTCCTCATATATCACTGTGTGGTCCCTTCTCTATATATTAATAATACCACATATCAGTGTGAGCTGGGAGCTGTGTTATTCCTCCTCATATATCACTGTGTGGTCCCCTCTCCTCTATATATTAATAATACCACATATCAGTGTGAGCTGGGAGCTGTGTTATTCCCCCTCATATATCACTGTGCAGTCCCCTCTCCTCTATATATTAATAATACCACATATCAGTGTGAGCTGGGAGCTGTGTTATTCCTCCTCATATATCACTGTGCAGTCCCCTCTCCTCTATATATTAATAATACTACATATCAGTGTGAGCTGGGTCCTGTGTTATTCCTCCTCATATATCACTGTGCAGTCCCCTCTCCTCTATATATTAGTAATACCACATATCAGTGTGAGCTGGGAGCTGTGTTATTCCTCATCATATATCACTGTGTGGTCCCCTCATCGCTATACTGTATATTAATAATACCACATATCAGTGTGAGCTGGGAGCTGTGTTATTCCTCCTCATATATCACTGTGCAGTCCCCTCTCCTCTATATATTAATAATACCACATATCAGTGTGAGCTGGGAGCTGTGTTATTCCCCCTCATATATCACTGTGTGGTCACATCTCCTCTATATATTAATAATACCACATATCAGTGTGAGCTGGGAGCTGTGTTATTCTTCCTCATATATTGCAGTCCCCTCTCCTCTATATATTAATAATACCACATATCAGTGTGAGCTGGGACCTGTGTTATTCCTCCTCATATATCACTGTGCAGTCCCCTCTCCTCTATATATTAATAATACCACATATCAGTGTGAGCTGTGAGCTGTGTTTTTCCTCCTCATATCACTGTGCAGTCCCCTCTCCTCTATATATTAGTAATACCACATATCAGTGTGAGCTGGGAGCTGTGTTTTTCCTCATCATATATCACTGTGTGGTCCCCTCATCGCTATACTGTATATTAATAATAACACATATCAGTGTGAGCTGGGAGCTGTGTTATTCCTCCTCATATATCACTGCGCAGTCCCCTCTCCTCTATGTATTAATAATACTACATATCAGTGTGAGCTGGGAGCTGTGTTATTCCTCCTCATATATCACTGTGCAGTCCCCTCTCCTCTATATATTAATAAAACCACATATCAGTATGAGCTGGGAGCTGTGTTATTCCTCCTCATATATCACTGTGTAGTCCCCTCTCCTCTATATATTAATAATAACTCATATCAGTGTGAGCTGGGAGCTGTGTTATTCCCCCTCATATATCACTGTGTGGTCCCACCTCCTCTATATATTAATAATACCACATATCAGTGTGAGCTGGGAGCTGTGTTATTCCTCCTCATATATTGCTGTCCCCTTTCCTCTATATATTAATAATACCACATATCAGTGTGAGCTGTGAGCTGTGTTATTCCTCCTCATATATCACTGTGCAGTCTCCTCTCCTCTATATATTAATAATAACACATATCAGTGTGAGCTGGGAGCTGTGTTATTACTCCTCATATATAACTGTGTAGTCCCCTCTCCTCTATATATTAATAATACCACATATCAGTGTGAGCTGGGAGCTGTGTTATTCCTCCTCATATATCAGTGTGTGGTCCCCTCTCCTCTATATATTAATAATACCTCATATCAGTGTGAGCTGGGAGCTGTGTTATTCCCCCTCATATATCACTGTGTGGTCCCATCTCCTCTATATATTAATAATACCACATATCAGTGTGAGCTGGGAGCTGTGTTATTCCTCCTCATATATTGCTGTCCCCTCTCCTCTATATATTAATAATACCAGATATCAGTGAGAGCTGTGAGCTGTGTTATTCCTCCTCATATATCACTGTGCAGTCCCCTCTACTCTATATATGAATAACACCACATATCAGTGTGAGCTGGGAGCTGTGTTATTCCTCCTCATATATCACTGTGCAGCCCCCTCTCCTCTATATATTAATAATAACACATATCAGTGTGAGCTGGGAGGTGTTTTATTCCTCATCACATATCACTGCACAGTCCCCTCTCCTCTATATATTAATAATACCACATATCAGTGTGAGCTGGGAGCTGTGTTATTCCTCCTCATATATCACTTTGCAGTCCCCTCTCCTCTATATATTAATAATACCACATATCAGTGTGAGCTGGGAGCTGTGTTATTCCTCCTCATATATCACTGTGCAGTCCCCTCTCCTCTATTTATTAGAAATACCACATATCAGTGTGTGCTGGGAGCTGTGTTATTCCTCCTCATATATCACTGTGTGGTCCCCTCATCGCTATACTGTATATTAATAATAACACATATCAGTGTAAGCTGGGAGCTGTGTTATTCCTCCTCATATATCACTGTGCAGCCCCCTCTCCTCTATATATTAATAATATCACATATCAGTGTGAGCTGGGAGCTGTGTTATTCCTCCTCATATATCAATGTGCAGTCCCCTCTCCTCTATATATTAATAATACCACATATCAGTGTGAGCTGGGAGCTGTGTTATTCCTCCTCATATATCACTGTGTGGTCCCAACATCGCTATTCTGTATATTAATAATAACACATATCAGTGTGAGCTGGGAGCTGTGTTATTCCCCCTCATATATCACTGTGCAGCCCCCTCTCCTCTATATATTAATAATACCACATATCAGTGTGAGCTGGGAGCTGTGTTATTCCTCCTCATATATCACTGTGCAGTCCCCTCTCCTCTATATATTAATAATATCACATATCAGTGTGAGCTGGGAGCTGTGTTATTCCTCCTCATATATCACTGTGCAGTCCCCTCTCCTCTATTTATTAATAATACCACATATCAGTGTGAGCTGGGAGCTGTGTTATTCCTCCTCATATATCACTGTGTAGCCCCTCTCCTCTATATATTAATAATACCTCATATCAGTGTGAGCTGGGAGCTGTGTTATTCCCCCTCATATATCACTGTGTGGTCCCATCTCCTCTATATATTAATAATACCACATATCAGTGTGAGCTGTGTTATTCCTCCTCATATATCACTGTGCAGTCCCCTCTCCTCTATATATTAATAACACCACATATCAGTGTGAGCTGGGAGCTGTGTTATTCCTCCTCATATATCACTGTGTGGTCCCCTCATCTCTATACTGTATATTAATAATAACACATATCAGTGTGAGCTGGGAGGTGTTTTATTCCTCCTCACATATCACTGCACAGTCCCCTCTCCTCTATATATTAATAATACCACATATCAGTGTGAGCTGGGAGCTGTGTTATTCCTCCTCATATATCACTGTGCAGTCCCCTCTCCTTTATTTATTAGAAATACCACATATCAGTGTGAGCTGGGAGCTGTGTTATTCCTCCTCATATATCACTGTGTGGTCCCCTCATCGCTATACTGTATATTAATAATAACACATATCAGTGTGAGCTGGGAGCTGTGTTATTCCTCCTCATATATCACTGTGCAGTCCCCTCTCCTCTATATATTAATAATACCACATATCAGTGGGAGCTGTGTTATTCCTCCTCATATATCACTGTGCAGTCCCCTCTCCTCTATATATTAATAATACCACATATCAGTGTGAGCTGGGAGCTGTGTTATTCCTCCTCATATATCACTGTGTAGTCCCCTCTCCTCTATGTATTAATAATACCACATATCAGTGTGAGCTGGGAGCTGTGTTATTCCTCCTCATATATCACTGTGTGGTCACCTCTCCTCTATATATTAATAATAACTCATATCAGTGTGAGCTGGGAGCTGTGTTATTCCCCCTCATATATCACTGTGTGGTCCCATCTCCTCTATATATTAATAATACCACATATCAATGTGAGGTGGGAGCTGTGTTATTCCTCCTCATATATCACTGTGTGGTCCCCTCATCTCTATACTGTATATTATTAATAACACATATCAGTGTGAGCTGGGAGGTGTTTTATTCCTCCTCACATATCACTGCGCAGTCCCCTCTCCTCTATATATTAATAATACCACATATCAGTGTGAGCTGGGAGCTGTGTTATTCCTCCTCATATATCACTTTGCAGTCCGCTCTCCTCTATATATTAATAATACCACATATCAGTGTGAGCTGGGAGCTGTGTTATTCCTCCTCATATATCACTGTGCAGTCCCCTCTCCTCTATTTATTAGAAATACCACATATCAGTGTGAGCTGGGAGCTGTTTTATTCCTCCTCATATATCACTGTGTGGTCCCCTCATCGCTATACTGTATATTAATAATAACACATATCAGTGTAAGCTGGGAGCTGTGTTATTCCTCCTCATATATCACTGTGCAGCCCCCTCTCCTCTATATATTAATAATACCACATATCAGTGTGAGCTTTGAGCTGTGTTATTCCTCCTCATATATCACTGTGTGGTCCCCTCATCGCTATACTGTATATTAATAATAACACATATCAGTGTAAGCTGGGAGCTGTGTTATTCCTCCTCATATATCACTGTGCAGCCCCCTCTCCTCTATATATTAATAATACCACATATCAGTGTGAGCTTTGAGCTGTGTTATTCCTCCTCATATATCACTGTGCAGTCCCCTCTCCTCTATATATTAATAATACCACATATCAATGTGAGTTGGGAGCTGTGTTATTCCTCCTCATATATCACTGTGCAGTACCCTCTCCTCTATATATTAATAATACCACATATCAGTGTGAGCTGGGAGCTGTGTTATTCCTCCTCATATATCACTGCGCAGTCCCCTCTCCCCTATATATTAATAATACCACATATCAGTGTGAGCTGGGAGCTGTGTTATTCCTCCTCATATATCACTTTGCAGTCCCCTCTCCTCTATATATTAATAATACCACATATCAGTGTGAGCTTGGAGCTGTGTTATTCCTCCTCATATATCACTGTGTGGTCCCCTCATTGCTATACTATATATTAATAATAACACATATCAGTGTGAGCAGGGAGCTATGTTATTCCTCCTCATATATCACTGTGTGGTCCCTTCTCTATATATTAATAATACCACATATCAGTGTGAGCTGGGAGCTGTGTTATTCCTCCTCATATATCACTGTGTGGTCCCCTCTCCTCTATATATTAATAATACCACATATCAGTGTGAGCTGGGTCCTGTGTTATTCCTCCTCATATATCACTGTGCAGTCCCCTCTCCTCTATATATTAGTAATACCACATATCAGTGTGAGCTGGGAGCTGTGTTATTCCTCATCATATATCACACTGTGGTCCCCTCATCGCTATACTGTATATTAATAATACCACATATCAGTGTGAGCTGGGAGCTGTGTTATTCCTCCTCATATATCACTGTGCAGTCCCCTCTCCTCTATATATTAATAATACCACATATCAGTGTGAGCTGGGAGCTGTGTTATTCCCCCTCATATATCACTGTGTGGTCCCATCTCCTCTATATATTAATAATACCACATATCAGTGTGAGCTGTGAGCTGTGTTATTCTTCCTCATATATTGCAGTCCCCTCTCCTCTATATATTAATAATACCACATATCAGTGTGAGCTGGGACCTGTGTTATTCCTCCTCATATATCACTGTGCAGACCCTCTCCTCTATATATTAATAATACCACATATCAGTGTGAGCTGTGAGCTGTGTTTTTCCTCCTCATATCACTGTGCAGTCCCCTCTCCTCTATATATTAGTAATACCACATATCAGTGTGAGCTGGGAGCTGTGTTTTTCCTCATCATATATCACTGTGTGGTCCCCTCATCGCTATACTGTATATTAATAATAACACATATCAGTGTGAGCTGGGAGCTGTGTTATTCCTCCTCATATATCACTGCGCAGTCCCCTCTCCTCTATATATTAATAATACTACATATCAGTGTGAGCTGGGAGCTGTGTTATTCCTCCTCATATATCACTGTGCAGTCCCCTCTCCTCTATATATTAATAAAACCACATATCAGTATGAGCTGGGAGCTGTGTTATTCCTCCTCATATATCACTGTGTAGTCCCCTCTCCTCTATATATTAATAATAACTCATATCAGTGTGAGCTGGGAGCTGTGTTATTCCGCCTCATATATCACTGTGTGGTCCCACCTCCTCTATATATTAATAATACCACATATCAGTGTGAGCTGGGAGCTGTGTTATTCCTCCTCATATATTGCTGTCCCCTCTCCTCTATATATTAATAATACCACATATCAGTGTGAGCTGTGAGCTGTGTTATTCCTCCTCATATATCACTGTGCAGTCTCCTCTCCTCTATATATTAATAATAACACATATCAGTGTGAGCTGGGAGCTGTGTTATTACTCCTCATATATCACTGTGTAGTCCCCTCTCCTCTATATATTAATAATACCACATATCAGTGTGAGCTGGGAGCTGTGTTATTCCTCTTCATATATCAGTGTGTGGTCCCCTCTCCTCTATATATTAATAATACCTCATATCAGTGTGAGCTGGGAGCTGTGTTATTCCTCCTCATATATCACTGTGCAGCGTCCTCTCCTCTATATATTAATAATAACACATATCAGTGTGAGCTGGGAGGTGTTTTATTCCTCATCACATATCACTGCACAGTCCCCTCTCCTCTATATATTAATAATACCACATATCAGTGTGAGCTGGGAGCTGTGTTATTCCTCCTCATATATCACTTTGCAGTCCCCTCTCCTCTATATATTAATAATACCACATATCAGTGTGAGCTGGGAGCTGTGTTATTCCTCCTCATATATCACTGTGCAGTCCCCTCTCCTCTATTTATTAGAAATACCACATATCAGTGTGAGCTGGGAGCTGTGTTATTCCTCCTCATATATCACTGTGTGGTCCCCTCATCGCTATACTGTATATTAATAATAACACATATCAGTGTATGCTGGGAGCTGTGTTATTCCTCCTCATATATCACTGTGCAGCCCCCTCTCCTCTATATATTAATAATATCACATATCAGTGTGAGCTGGGAGCTGTGTTATTACTCCTCATATATCACTGTGCAGTCCCCTCTCCTCTATATATTAATAATACCACATATCAGTGTGAGCTGGGAGCTGTGTTATTCCTCCTCATATATCACTGTGTGGTCCCCTCATCGCTATTCTGTAAATTAATAATAACACATATCAGTGTGAGCTGGGAGCTGTGTTATTCCCCCTCATATATCACTGCGCAGCCCCCTCTCCTCTATATATTAATAATACCACATATCAGTGTGAGCTGGGAGCTGTGTTATTCCTCCTCATATATCACTGTGCAGTCCCCTCTCCTCTATATATTAATAATATCACATATCAGTGTGAGCTGGGAGCTTTGTTATTCCTCCTCATATATCACTGTGCAGTCCCCTCTCCTCTATATATTAATAATACCACATATCAGTGTGAGCTGGGAGCTGTGTTATTCCTCCTCATATATCACTGTGTAGCCCCTCTCCTCTATATATTAATAATACCTCATATCAGTGTGAGCTGGGAGCTGTGTTATTCCCCCTCATATATCACTGTGTGGTCCCATCTCCTCTATATATTAATAATACCACATATCAGTGTGAGCTGTGTTATTCCTCCTCATATATCACTGTGCAGTCCCCTCTCCTCTATATATTAATAACACCACATATCAGTGTGAGCTGGGAGCTGTGTTATTCCTCCTCATATATCACTGTGTGGTCCCCTCATCTCTATACTGTATATTAATAATAACACATATCAGTGTGAGCTGGGAGGTGTTTTATTCCTCCTCACATATCACTGCACAGTCCCCTCTCCTCTATATATTAATAATACCACATATCAGTGTGAGCTGGGAGCTGTGTTATTCCTCCTCATATATCACTGTGCAGTCCCCTCTCCTCTATTTATTAGAAATACCACATATCAGTGTGAGCTGGGAGCTGTGTTATTCCTCCTCATATATCACTGTGTGGTCCCCTCATCGCTATACTGTATATTAATAATAACACATATCAGTGTAAGCTGGGAGCTGTGTTATTCCTCCTCATATATCACTGTTCAGCCCCCTCTCCTCTATATATTAATAATATCACATATCAGTGTGAGCTGGGAGCTGTGTTATTCCTCCTCATATATCACTGTGCAGTCCCCTCTCCTCTATATATTAATAATACCACATATCAGTGTGAGCTGGGAGCTGTGTTATTCCTCCTCATATATCACTGTGCAGTCCCCTCTCCTCTATATATTAATAATACCACATATCAGTGTGAGCTGGGAGCTGTGTTATTCCTCCTCATATATCACTGTGTGGTCCCCTCATCGCTATTCTGTATATTAATAATAACACATATCAGTGTGAGCTGGGAGCTGTGTTATTCCTCCTCATATATCACTGTGCAGTCCCCTCTCCTCTATATATTAATAATACCACATATCAGTGTGAGCTGGGAGCTGTGTTATTCCTCCTCATATATCACTATGTAGTCCCCTCTCCTCTATATATTAATAATACCACATATCAGTGTGAGCTGGGAGCTGTGTTATTCCTCCTCATATATCACTCTGTGGTCACCTCTCCTCTATATATTAATAATAACTCATATCAGTGTGAGCTGGGAGCTGTGTTATTCCCCCTCATATATCACTGTGTGGTCCCATCTCCTCTATATATTAATAATACCACATATCAGTGTGAGGTGGGAGCTGTGTTATTCCTCCTCATATATCACTGTGTGGTCCCCTCATCTCTATACTGTATATTAATAATAACACATATCAGTGTGAGCTGGGAGGTGTTTTATTCCTCCTCACATATCACTGCGCAGTCCCCTCTCCTCTATATATTAATAATACCACATATCAGTGTGAGCTGGGAGCTGTGTTATTCCTCCTCATATATCACTTTGCAGTCCGCTGTCCTCTATATATTAATAATACCACATATCAGTGTGAGCTGGGAGCTGTGTTATTCCTCCTCATATATCACTGTGCAGTCCCCTCTCCTCTATTTATTAGAAATACCACATATCAGTGTGAGCTGGGAGCTGTTTTATTCCTCCTCATATATCACTGTGTGGTCCCCTCATCGCTATACTGTATATTAATAATAACACATATCAGTGTAAGCTGGGAGCTGTGTTATTCCTCCTCATATATCACTGTTCAGCCCCCTCTCCTCTATATATTAATAATATCACATATCTGTGTGAGCTGGGAGCTGTGTTATTCCTCCTCATATATCACTGTGCAGTCCCCTCTCCTCTATATATTAATAATACCACATATCAGTGTGAGCTGGGAGCTGTGTTATTCCTCCTCATATATCACTGTGCAGTCCCCTCTCCTCTATATATTAATAATACCACATATCAGTGTGAGCTGGGAGCTGTGTTATTCCTCCTCATATATCACTGTGTGGTCCCCTCATCGCTATTCTGTATATTAATAATAACACATATCAGTGTGAGCTGGGAGCTGTGTTATTCCTCCTCATATATCACTGTGCAGTCCCCTCTCCTCTATATATTAATAATACCACATATCAGTGTGAGCTGGGAGCTGTGTTATTCCTCCTCATATATCACTGTGCAGTCCCCTCTCCTCTATATATTAATAATACCACATATCAGTGTGAGCTGGGAGCTGTGTTATTCCTCCTCATATATCACTGTGTAGTCCCCTCTCCTCTATATATTAATAATACCACATATCAGTGTGAGCTGGGAGCTGTGTTATTCCTCCTCATATATCACTGTGTGGTCACCTCTCCTCTATATATTAATAATAACTCATATCAGTGTGAGCTGGGAGCTGTGTTATTCCCCCTCATATATCACTGTGTGGTCCCATCTCCTCTATATATTAATAATACCACATATCAGTGTGAGGTGGGAGCTGTGTTATTCCTCCTCATATATCACTGTGTGGTCCCCTCATCTCTATACTGTATATTAATAATAACACATATCAGTGTGAGCTGGGAGGTGTTTTATTCCTCCTCACATATCACTGCGCAGTCCCCTCTCCTCTATATATTAATAATACCACATATCAGTGTGAGCTGGGAGCTGTGTTATTCCTCCTCATATATCACTTTGCAGTCCGCTGTCCTCTATATATTAATAATACCACATATCAGTGTGAGCTGGGAGCTGTGTTATTCCTCCTCATATATCACTGTGCAGTCCCCTCTCCTCTATTTATTAGAAATACCACATATCAGTGTGAGCTGGGAGTTGTTTTATTCCTCCTCATATATCACTGTGTGGTCCCCTCATCGCTATACTGTATATTAATAATAACACATATCAGTGTAAGCTGGGAGCTGTGTTATTCCTCCTCATATATCACTGTTCAGCCCCCTCTCCTCTATATATTAATAATATCACATATCAGTGTGAGCTGGGAGCTGTGTTATTCCTCCTCATATATCACTGTGCAGTCCCCTCTCCTCTATATATTAATAATACCACATATCAGTGTGAGCTGGGAGCTGTGTTATTCCTCCTCATATATCACTGTGCAGTCCCCTGTCCTCTATATATTAATAATACCACATATCAGTGTGAGCTGGGAGCTGTGTTATTCCTCCTCATATATCACTGTGTGGTCCCCTCATCGCTATTCTGTATATTAATAATAACACATATCAGTGTGAGCTGGGAGCTGTGTTATTCCTCCTCATATATCACTGTGCAGTCCCCTCTCCTCTATATATTAATAATACCACATATCAGTGTGAGCTGGGAGCTGTGTTATTCCTCCTCATATATCACTATGTAGTCCCCTCTCCTCTATATATTAATAATACCACATATCAGTGTGAGCTGGGAGCTGTGTTATTCCTCCTCATATATCACTGTGTGGTCACCTCTCCTCTATATATTAATAATAACTCATATCAGTGTGAGCTGGGAGCTGTGTTATTCCCCCTCATATATCACTGTGTGGTCCCATCTCCTCTATATATTAATAATACCACATATCAGTGTGAGGTGGGAGCTGTGTTATTCCTCCTCATATATCACTGTGTGGTCCCCTCATCTCTATACTGTATATTAATAATAACACATATCAGTGTGAGCTGGGAGGTGTTTTATTCCTCCTCACATATCACTGCGCAGTCCCCTCTCCTCTATATATTAATAATACCACATATCAGTGTGAGCTGGGAGCTGTGTTATTCCTCCTCATATATCACTTTGCAGTCCGCTGTCCTCTATATATTAATAATACCACATATCAGTGTGAGCTGGGAGCTGTGTTATTCCTCCTCATATATCACTGTGCAGTCCCCTCTCCTCTATTTATTAGAAATACCACATATCAGTGTGAGCTGGGAGCTGTTTTATTCCTCCTCATATATCTCTGTGTGGTCCCCTCATCGCTATACTGTATATTAATAATAACACATATCAGTGTAAGCTGGGAGCTGTGTTATTCCTCCTCATATATCACTGTGCAGCCCCCTCTCCTCTATATATTAATAATACCACATATCAGTGTGAGCTTTGAGCTGTGTTATTCCTCCTCATATATCACTGTGTGGTCCCCTCATCGCTATACTGTATATTAATAATAACACATATCAGTGTGAGCTGGGAGCTGTGTTATTCCTCCTCATATATCACTGTGCAGTCCCCTCTCCTCTATATATTAATAATACCACATATCAATGTGAGTTGGGAGCTGTGTTATTCCTCCTCATATATCACTGTGCAGTACCCTCTCCTCTCTATATTAATAATACCACATATCAGTGTGAGCTGGGAGCTGTGTTATTCCTCCTCATATATCACGCTGTAGTTCCCTCTCCTCTATATATTAATAATACCACATATCAGTGTGAGCTGGGAGCTGTGTTATTCCTCCTCACATATCACTGCGCAGTCCCCTCTCCTCTATATATTAATAATACCACATATCAGTGTGAGCTGGGAGCTGTGTTTTTCCTCCTCATATATCACTTTGCAGTCCCCTCTCCTCTATATATTAATAATACCACATATCAGTGTGAGCTGGGAGCTGTGTTATTCCTCCTCATATATCACTGTGTGGTCCCCTCATCGCTATACTATATATTAATAATAACACATATCAGTGTGAGCTGGGAGCTGTGTTATTCCTCCTCATATATCACTGTGTGGTCCCCTCATCTCTATACTGTATATTAATAATAACACATATCAGTGTGAGCTGGGAGGTGTTTTATTCCTCCTCACATATCACTGCACAGTCCCCTCTCCTCTATATATTAATAATACCACATATCAGTGTGAGCTGGGAGCTGTGTTATTCCTCCTCATATATCACTGTGCAGTCCCCTCTCCTCTATTTATTAGAAATACCACATATCAGTGTGAGCTGGGAGCTGTGTTATTCCTCCTCATATATCACTGTGTGGTCCCCTCATCGCTATACTGTATATTTATAATAACACATATCAGTGTAAGCTGGGAGCTGTGTTAATCCTCCTCATATATCACTGTTCAGCCCCCTCTCCTTTATATATTAATAATATCACATATCAGTGTGAGCTGGGAGCTGTGTTATTCCTCCTCATATATCACTGTGTAGTCCCCTCTCCTCTATATATTAATAATACCACATATCAATGTGAGCTGGGAGCTGTGTTATTCCTCCTCATATATCACTGTGCAGTCCCCTCTCCTCTATATATTAATAATACCACATATCAGTGTGAGCTGGGAGCTGTGTTATTCCTCCTCATATATCACTGTGTGGTCCCCTCATCGCTATTCTGTATATTAATAATAGCACATATCAGTGTGAGCTGGGAGCTGTGTTATTCCTCCTCATATATCACTGTGCAGTCCCCTCTCCTCTATATATTAATAATACCACATATCAGTGTGAGCTGGGAGCTGTGCTATTCCTCCTCATATATCACTGTGCAGTCCCCTCTCCTCTATATTAATAATACCACATATCAGTGTGAGCTGGGAGCTGTGTTATTCCTCCTCATATATCACTGTGTAGTCCCCTCTCCTCTATATATTAATAATACCACATATCAGTGTGAGCTGGGAGCTGTGTTATTCCTCCTCATATATCACTGTGTGGTCACCTCTCCTCTATATATTAATAATAACTCATATCAGTGTGAGCTGGGAGCTGTGTTATTCCCCCTCATATATCACTGTGTGGTCCCATCTCCTCTATATATTAATAATACCACATATCAGTGTGAGGTGGGAGCTGTGTTATTCCTCCTCATATATCACTGTGTGGTCCCCTCATCTCTATACTGTATATTAATAATAACACATATCAGTGTGAGCTGGGAGGTGTTTTATTCCTCCTCACATATCACTGCGCAGTCCCCTCTCCTCTATATATTAATAATACCACATATCAGTGTGAGCTGGGAGCTGTGTTATTCCTCCTCATATATCACTTTGCAGTCCGCTGTCCTCTATATATTAATAATACCACATATCAGTGTGAGCTGGGAGCTGTGTTATTCCTCCTCATATATCACTGTGCAGTCCCCTCTCCTCTATATATTAATAATACCACATATCAGTGTGAGCTGGGAGCTGTGTTATTCCTCCTCATATATCACTGTGTAGTCCCCTCTCCTCTATATATTAATAATACCACATATCAGTGTGAGCTGGGAGCTGTGTTATTCCTCCTCATATATCACTGTGTGGTCACCTCTCCTCTATATATTAATAATAACTCATATCAGTGTGAGCTGGGAGCTGTGTTATTCCCCCTCATATATCACTGTGTGGTCCCATCTCCTCTATATATTAATACCACATATCAGTGTGAGGTGGGAGCTGTGTTATTCCTCCTCATATATCACTGTGTGGTCCCCTCATCTCTATACTGTATATTAATAATAACACATATCAGTGTGAGCTGGGAGGTGTTTTATTCCTCCTCACATATCACTGCGCAGTCCCCTCTCCTCTATATATTAATAATACCACATATCAGTGTGAGCTGGGAGCTGTGTTATTCCTCCTCATATATCACTGTGCAGTCCCCTCTCCTCTATATATTAGTAATACCACATATCAGTGTGAGCTGGGAGCTGTGTTATTCCTCATCATATATCACTGTGTGGTCCCCTCATCGCTATACTGTATATTAATAATACCACATATCAGTGTGAGCTGGGAGCTGTGTTATTCCTCCTCATATATCACTGTGCAGTCCCCTCTCCTCTATATATTAATAATACCACATATCAGTGTGAGCTGGGAGCTGTGTTATTCCCCCTCATATATCACTGTGTGGTCCCATCTCCTCTATATATTAATAATACCACATATCAGTGTGAGCTGGGAGCTGTGTTATTCTTCCTCATATATTGCAGTCCCCTCTCCTCTATATATTAATAATACCACATATCAGTGTGAGCTGGGACCTGTGTTATTCCTCCTCATATATCACTGTGCAGACCCTCTCCTCTATATATTAATAATACCACATATCAGTGTGAGCTGTGAGCTGTGTTTTTCCTCCTCATATCACTGTGCAGTCCCCTCTCCTCTATATATTAGTAATACCACATATCAGTGTGAGCTGGGAGCTGTGTTTTTCCTCATCATATATCACTGTGTGGTCCCCTCATCGCTATACTGTATATTAATAATAACACATATCAGTGTGAGCTGGGAGCTGTGTTATTCCTCCTCATATATCACTGCGCAGTCCCCTCTCCTCTATATATTAATAATACTACATATCAGTGTGAGCTTGGAGCTGTGTTATTCCTCCTCATATATCACTGTGCAGTCCCCTCTCCTCTATATATTAATAAAACCACATATCAGTATGAGCTGGGAGCTGTGTTATTCCTCCTCATATATCACTGTGTAGTCCCCTCTCCTCTATATATTAATAATAACTCATATCAGTGTGAGCTGGGAGCTGTGTTATTCCGCCTCATATATCACTGTGTGGTCCCACCTCCTCTATATATTAATAATACCACATATCAGTGTGAGCTGGGAGCTGTGTTATTCCTCCTCATATATTGCTGTCCCCTCTCCTCTATATATTAATAATACCACATATCAGTGTGAGCTGTGAGCTGTGTTATTCCTCCTCATATATCACTGTGCAGTCTCCTCTCCTCTATATATTAATAATAACACATATCAGTGTGAGCTGGGAGCTGTGTTATTACTCCTCATATATCACTGTGTAGTCCCCTCTCCTCTATATATTAATAATACCACATATCAGTGTGAGCTGGGAGCTGTGTTATTCCTCTTCATATATCAGTGTGTGGTCCCCTCTCCTCTATATATTAATAATACCTCATTTCAGTGTGAGCTGGGAGCTGTGTTATTCCTCCTCATATATCACTGTGCAGCGTCCTCTCCTCTATATATTAATAATAACACATATCAGTGTGAGCTGGGAGGTGTTTTATTCCTCATCACATATCACTGCACAGTCCCCTCTCCTCTATATATTAATAATACCACATATCAGTGTGAGCTGGGAGCTGTGTTATTCCTCCTCATATATCACTTTGCAGTCCCCTCTCCTCTATATATTAATAATACCACATATCAGTGTGAGCTGGGAGCTGTGTTATTCCTCCTCATATATCACTGTGCAGTCCCCTCTCCTCTATTTATTAGAAATACCACATATCAGTGTGAGCTGGGAGCTGTGTTATTCCTCCTCATATATCACTGTGTGGTCCCCTCATCGCTATACTGTATATTAATAATAACACATATCAGTGTATGCTGGGAGCTGTGTTATTCCTCCTCATATATCACTGTGCAGCCCCCTCTCCTCTATATATTAATAATATCACATATCAGTGTGAGCTGGGAGCTGTGTTATTCCTCCTCATATATCACTGTGCAGTCCCCTCTCCTCTATATATTAATAATACCACATATCAGTGTGAGCTGGGAGCTGTGTTATTCCTCCTCATATATCACTGTGTGGTCCCCTCATCGCTATACTATATATTAATAATAACACATATCAGTGTGAGCAGGGAGCTGTGTTATTCCTCCTCATATATCACTGTGTGGTCCCTTCTCTATATATTAATAATACCACATATCAGTGTGAGCTGGGAGCTGTGTTATTCCTCCTCATATATCACTGTGTGGTCCCCTCATCGCTATACTGTATATTAATAATAACACATATCAGTGTATGCTGGGAGCTGTGTTATTCCTCCTCATATATCACTGTGCAGCCCCCTCTCCTCTATATATTAATAATATCACATATCAGTGTGAGCTGGGAGCTGTGTTATTCCTCCTCATATATCACTGTGCAGTCCCCTCTCCTCTATATATTAATAATACCACATATCAGTGTGAGCTGGGAGCTGTGTTATTCCTCCTCATATATCACTGTGCAGTCCCCTCTCCTCTATATATTAATAATATCACATATCAGTGTGAGCTGGGAGCTTTGTTATTCCTCCTCATATATCACTGTGCAGTCCCCTCTCCTCTATATATTAATAATACCACATATCAGTGTGAGCTGGGAGCTGTGTTATTCCTCCTCATATATCACTGTGTAGCCCCTCTCCTCTATATATTAATAATACCTCATATCAGTGTGAGCTGGGAGCTGTGTTATTCCCCCTCATATATCACTGTGTGGTCCCATCTCCTCTATATATTAATAATACCACATATCAGTGTGAGCTGTGTTATTCCTCCTCATATATCACTGTGCAGTCCCCTCTCCTCTATATATTAATAACACCACATATCAGTGTGAGCTGGGAGCTGTGTTATTCCTCCTCATATATCACTGTGTGGTCCCCTCATCTCTATACTGTATATTAATAATAACACATATCAGTGTGAGCTGGGAGGTGTTTTATTCCTCCTCACATATCACTGCACAGTCCCCTCTCCTCTATATATAAATAATACCACATATCAGTGTGAGCTGGGAGCTGTGTTATTCCTCCTCATATATCACTGTGCAGTCCCCTCTCCTCTATTTATTAGAAATACCACATATCAGTGTGAGCTGGGAGCTGTGTTATTCCTCCTCATATATCACTGTGTGGTCCCCTCATCGCTATACTGTATATTAATAATAACACATATCAGTGTAAGCTGGGAGCTGTGTTATTCCTCCTCATATATCACTGTTCAGCCCCCTCTCCTCTATATATTAATAATATCACATATCAGTGTGAGCTGGGAGCTGTGTTATTCCTCCTCATATATCACTGTGCAGTCCCCTCTCCTCTATATATTAATAATACCACATATCAGTGTGAGCTGGGAGCTGTGTTATTCCTCCTCATATATCACTGTGCAGTCCCCTCTCCTCTATATATTAATAATACCACATATCAGTGTGAGCTGGGAGCTGTGTTATTCCTCCTCATATATCACTGTGTGGTCCCCTCATCGCTATTCTGTATATTAATAATAACACATATCAGTGTGAGCTGGGAGCTGTGTTATTCCTCCTCATATATCACTGTGCAGTCCCCTCTCCTCTATATATTAATAATACCACATATCAGTGTGAGCTGGGAGCTGTGTTATTCCTCCTCATATATCACTATGTAGTCCCCTCTCCTCTATATATTAATAATACCACATATCAGTGTGAGCTGGGAGCTGTGTTATTCCTCCTCATATATCACTGTGTGGTCACCTCTCCTCTATATATTAATAATAACTCATATCAGTGTGAGCTGGGAGCTGTGTTATTCCCCCTCATATATCACTGTGTGGTCCCATCTCCTCTATATATTAATAATACCACATATCAGTGTGAGGTGGGAGCTGTGTTATTCCTCCTCATATATCACTGTGTGGTCCCCTCATCTCTATACTGTATATTAATAATAACACATATCAGTGTGAGCTGGGAGGTGTTTTATTCCTCCTCACATATCACTGCGCAGTCCCCTCTCCTCTATATATTAATAATACCACATATCAGTGTGAGCTGGGAGCTGTGTTATTCCTCCTCATATATCACTTTGCAGTCCGCTGTCCTCTATATATTAATAATACCACATATCAGTGTGAGCTGGGAGCTGTGTTATTCCTCCTCATATATCACTGTGCAGTCCCCTCTCCTCTATTTATTAGAAATACCACATATCAGTGTGAGCTGGGAGCTGTTTTATTCCTCCTCATATATCACTGTGTGGTCCCCTCATCGCTATACTGTTTATTAATAATAACACATATCAGTGTAAGCTGGGAGCTGTGTTATTCCTCCTCATATATCACTGTTCAGCCCCCTCTCCTCTATATATTAATAATATCACATATCTGTGTGAGCTGGGAGCTGTGTTATTCCTCCTCATATATCACTGTGCAGTCCCCTCTCCTCTATATATTAATAATACCACATATCAGTGTGAGCTGGGAGCTGTGTTATTCCTCCTCATATATCACTGTGCAGTCCCCTCTCCTCTATATATTAATAATACCACATATCAGTGTGAGCTGGGAGCTGTGTTATTCCTCCTCATATATCACTGTGTGGTCCCCTCATCGCTATTCTGTATATTAATAATAACACATATCAGTGTGAGCTGGGAGCTGTGTTATTCCTCCTCATATATCACTGTGCAGTCCCCTCTCCTCTATATATTAATAATACCACATATCAGTGTGAGCTGGGAGCTGTGTTATTCCTCCTCATATATCACTGTGCAGTCCCCTCTCCTCTATATATTAATAATACCACATATCAGTGTGAGCTGGGAGCTGTGTTATTCCTCCTCATATATCACTGTGTAGTCCCCTCTCCTCTATATATTAATAATACCACATATCAGTGTGAGCTGGGAGCTGTGTTATTCCTCCTCATATATCACTGTGTGGTCACCTCTCCTCTATATATTAATAATAACTCATATCAGTGTGAGCTGGGAGCTGTGTTATTCCCCCTCATATATCACTGTGTGGTCCCATCTCCTCTATATATTAATAATACCACATATCAGTGTGAGGTGGGAGCTGTGTTATTCCTCCTCATATATCACTGTGTGGTCCCCTCATCTCTATACTGTATATTAATAATAACACATATCAGTGTGAGCTGGGAGGTGTTTTATTCCTCCTCACATATCACTGCGCAGTCCCCTCTCCTCTATATATTAATAATACCACATATCAGTGTGAGCTGGGAGCTGTGTTATTCCTCCTCATATATCACTTTGCAGTCCGCTGTCCTCTATATATTAATAATACCACATATCAGTGTGAGCTGGGAGCTGTGTTATTCCTCCTCATATATCACTGTGCAGTCCCCTCTCCTCTATTTATTAGAAATACCACATATCAGTGTGAGCTGGGAGCTGTTTTATTCCTCCTCATATATCACTGTGTGGTCCCCTCATCGCTATACTGTATATTAATAATAACACATATCAGTGTAAGCTGGGAGCTGTGTTATTCCTCCTCATATATCACTGTTCAGCCCCCTCTCCTCTATATATTAATAATATCACATATCAGTGTGAGCTGGGAGCTGTGTTATTCCTCCTCATATATCACTGTGCAGTCCCCTCTCCTCTATATATTAATAATACCACATATCAGTGTGAGCTGGGAGCTGTGTTATTCCTCCTCATATATCACTGTGCAGTCCCCTCTCCTCTATATATTAATAATACCACATATCAGTGTGAGCTGGGAGCTGTGTTATTCCTCCTCATATATCACTGTGTGGTCCCCTCATCGCTATTCTGTATATTAATAATAACACATATCAGTGTGAGCTGGGAGCTGTGTTATTCCTCCTCATATATCACTGTGCAGTCCCCTCTCCTCTATATATTAATAATACCACATATCAGTGTGAGCTGGGAGCTGTGTTATTCCTCCTCATATATCACTATGTAGTCCCCTCTCCTCTATATATTAATAATACCACATATCAGTGTGAGCTGGGAGCTGTGTTATTCCTCCTCATATATCACTGTGTGGTCACCTCTCCTCTATATATTAATAATAACTCATATCAGTGTGAGCTGGGAGCTGTGTTATTCCCCCTCATATATCACTGTGTGGTCCCATCTCCTCTATATATTAATAATACCACATATCAGTGTGAGGTGGGAGCTGTGTTATTCCTCCTCATATATCACTGTGTGGTCCCCTCATCTCTATACTGTATATTAATAATAACACATATCAGTGTGAGCTGGGAGGTGTTTTATTCCTCCTCACATATCACTGCGCAGTCCCCTCTCCTCTATATATTAATAATACCACATATCAGTGTGAGCTGGGAGCTGTGTTTTTCCTCCTCATATATCACTTTGCAGTCCGCTGTCCTCTATATATTAATAATACCACATATCAGTGTGAGCTGGGAGCTGTGTTATTCCTCCTCATATATCACTGTGCAGTCCCCTCTCCTCTATTTATTAGAAATACCACATATCAGTGTGAGCTGGGAGCTGTTTTATTCCTCCTCATATATCTCTGTGTGGTCCCCTCATCGCTATACTGTATATTAATAATAACACATATCAGTGTAAGCTGGGAGCTGTGTTATTCCTCCTCATATATCACTGTGCAGCCCCCTCTCCTCTATATATTAATAATACCACATATCAGTGTGAGCTTTGAGCTGTGTTATTCCTCCTCATATATCACTGTGTGGTCCCCTCATCGCTATACTGTATATTAATAATAACACATATCAGTGTGAGCTGGGAGCTGTGTTATTCCTCCTCATATATCACTGTGCAGTCCCCTCTCCTCTATATATTAATAATACCACATATCAATGTGAGTTGGGAGCTGTGTTATTCCTCCTCATATATCACTGTGCAGTACCCTCTCCTCTCTATATTAATAATACCACATATCAGTGTGAGCTGGGAGCTGTGTTATTCCTCCTCATATATCACGCTGTAGTTCCCTCTCCTCTATATATTAATAATACCACATATCAGTGTGAGCTGGGAGCTGTGTTATTCCTCCTCACATATCACTGCGCAGTCCCCTCTCCTCTATATATTAATAATACCACATATCAGTGTGAGCTGGGAGCTGTGTTATTCCTCCTCATATATCACTTTGCAGTCCCCTCTCCTCTATATATTAATAATACCACATATCAGTGTGAGCTGGGAGCTGTGTTATTCCTCCTCATATATCACTGTGTGGTCCCCTCATCGCTATACTATATATTAATAATAACACATATCAGTGTGAGCTGGGAGCTGTGTTATTCCTCCTCATATATCACTGTGTGGTCCCCTCATCTCTATACTGTATATTAATAATAACACATATCAGTGTGAGCTGGGAGGTGTTTTATTCCTCCTCACATATCACTGCACAGTCCCCTCTCCTCTATATATTAATAATACCACATATCAGTGTGAGCTGGGAGCTGTGTTATTCCTCCTCATATATCACTGTGCAGTCCCCTCTCCTCTATTTATTAGAAATACCACATATCAGTGTGAGCTGGGAGCTGTGTTATTCCTCCTCATATATCACTGTGTGGTCCCCTCATCGCTATACTGTATATTTATAATAACACATATCAGTGTAAGCTGGGAGCTGTGTTAATCCTCCTCATATATCACTGTTCAGCCCCCTCTCCTTTATATATTAATAATATCACATATCAGTGTGAGCTGGGAGCTGTGTTATTCCTCCTCATATATCACTGTGTAGTCCCCTCTCCTCTATATATTAATAATACCACATATCAGTGTGAGCTGGGAGCTGTGTTATTCCTCCTCATATATCACTGTGCAGTCCCCTCTCCTCTATATATTAATAATACCACATATCAGTGTGAGCTGGGAGCTGTGTTATTCCTCCTCATATATCACTGTGTGGTCCCCTCATCGCTATTCTGTATATTAATAATAGCACATATCAGTGTGAGCTGGGAGCTGTGTTATTCCTCCTCATATATCACTGTGCAGTCCCCTCTCCTCTATATATTAATAATACCACATATCAGTGTGAGCTGGGAGCTGTGTTATTCCTCCTCATATATCACTGTGCAGTCCCCTCTCCTCTATATATTAATAATACCACATATCAGTGTGAGCTGGGAGCTGTGTTATTCCTCCTCATATATCACTGTGTAGTCCCCTCTCCTCTATATATTAATAATACCACATATCAGTGTGAGCTGGGAGCTGTGTTATTCCTCCTCATATATCACTGTGTGGTCACCTCTCCTCTATATATTAATAATAACTCATATCAGTGTGAGCTGGGAGCTGTGTTATTCCCCCTCATATATCACTGTGTGGTCCCATCTCCTCTATATATTAATAATACCACATATCAGTGTGAGGTGGGAGCTGTGTTATTCCTCCTCATATATCACTGTGTGGTCCCCTCATCTCTATACTGTATATTAATAATAACACATATCAGTGTGAGCTGGGAGGTGTTTTATTCCTCCTCACATATCACTGCGCAGTCCCCTCTCCTCTATATATTAATAATACCACATATCAGTGTGAGCTGGGAGCTGTGTTATTCCTCCTCATATATCACTTTGCAGTCCGCTGTCCTCTATATATTAATAATACCACATATCAGTGTGAGCTGGGAGCTGTGTTATTCCTCCTCATATATCACTGTGCAGTCCCCTCTCCTCTATTTATTAGAAATACCACATATCAGTGTGAGCTGGGAGCTGTTTTATTCCTCCTCATATATCACTGTGTGGTCCCCTCATCGCTATACTGTATATTAATAATAACACATATCAGTGTAAGCTGGGAGCTGTGTTATTCCTCCTCATATATCACTGTGCAGCACCCTCTCCTCTATATATTAATAATACCACATATCAGTGTGAGCTTTGAGCTGTGTTATTCCTCCTCATATATCACTGTGTGGTCCCCTCATCGCTATACTGTATATTAATAATAATACATATCAGTGTGAGCTGGGAGCTGTGTTAATCCTCCTCATATATCACTGTGCAGTCCCCTCTCCTCTATATATTAATAATACCACATATCAATGTGAGTTGGGAGCTGTGTTATTCCTCCTCATATATCACTGTGCAGTACCCTCTCCTCTCTATATTAATAATACCACATATCAGTGTGAGCTGGGAGCTGTGTTATTCCTCCTCATATATCACGCTGTAGTTCCCTCTCCTCTATATATTAATAATACCACATATCAGTGTGAGCTGGGAGCTGTGTTATTCCTCCACACATATCACTGCGCAGTCCCCTCTCCTCTATATATTAATAATACCACATATCAGTGTGAGCTGGGAGCTGTGTTATTCCTCCTCATATATCACTTTGCAGTCCCCTCTCCTCTATATATTAATAATACCACATATCAGTGTGAGCTGGGAGCTGTGTTATTCCTCCTCATATATCACTGTGTGGTCCCCTCATCGCTATACTATATATTAATAATAACACATATCAGTGTGAGCTGGGAGCTGTGTTATTCCTCCTCATATATCACTGTGTGGTCCCCTCATCTCTATACTGTATATTAATAATAACACATATCAGTGTGAGCTGGGAGGTGTTTTATTCCTCCTCACATATCACTGCACAGTCCCCTCTCCTCTATATATTAATAATACCACATATCAGTGTGAGCTGGGAGCTGTGTTATTCCTCCTCATATATCACTGTGCAGTCCCCTCTCTTCTATTTATTAGAAATACCACATATCAGTGTGAGCTGGGAGCTGTGTTATTCCTCCTCATATATCACTGTGTGGTCCCCTCATCGCTATACTGTATATTTATAATAACACATATCAGTGTAAGCTGGGAGCTGTGTTAATCCTCCTCATATATCACTGTTCAGCCCCCTCTCCTCTATATATTAATAATATCACATATCAGTGTGAGCTGGGAGCTGTGTTATTCCTCCTCATATATCACTGTGCAGTCCCCTCTCCTCTATATATTAATAATACCACATATCAGTGTGAGCTGGGAGCTGTGTTATTCCTCCTCATATATCACTGTGCAGTCCCCTCTCCTCTATATATTAATAATACCACATATCAGTGTGAGCTGGGAGCTGTGTTATTCCTCCTCATATATCACTGTGTGGTCCCCTCATCGCTATTCTGTATATTAATAATAACACATATCAGTGTGAGCTGGGAGCTGTGTTATTCCTCCTCATATATCACTGTGCAGTCCCCTCTCCTCTATATATTAATAATACCACATATCAGTGTGAGCTGGGAGCTGTGTTATTCCTCCTCATATATCACTGTGCAGTCCCCTCTCCTCTATATATTAATAATACCACATATCAGTGTGAGCTGGGAGCTGTGTTATTCCTCCTCATATATCACTGTGTAGTCCCCTCTCCTCTATATATTAATAATACCACATATCAGTGTGAGCTGGGAGCTGTGTTATTCCTCCTCATATATCACTGTGTGGTCACCTCTCCTCTATATATTAATAATAACTCATATCAGTGTGAGCTTGGAGCTGTGTTATTCCCCCTCATATATCACTGTGTGGTCCCATCTCCTCTATATATTAATAATACCACATATCAGTGTGAGGTGGGAGCTGTGTTATTTCTCCTCATATATCACTGTGTGGTCCCCTCATCTCTATACTGTATATTAATAATAACACATATCAGTGTGAGCTGGGAGGTGTTTTATTCCTCCTCACATATCACTGCGCAGTCCCCTCTCCTCTATATATTAATTATACCACATATCAGTGTGAGCTGGGAGCTGTGTTATTCCTCCTCATATATCACTTTGCAGTCCGCTCTCCTCTATATATTAATAATACCACATATCAGTGTGAGCTGGGAGCTGTGTTATTCCTCCTCATATATCACTGTGCAGTCCCCTCTCCTCTATTTATTAGAAATACCACATATCAGTGTGAGCTGGGAGCTGTTTTATTCCTCCTCATATATCACTGTGTGGTCCCCTCATCGCTATACTGTATATTAATAATAACACATATCAGTGTAAGCTGGGAGCTGTGTTATTCCTCCTCATATATCACTGTGCAGCCCCCTCTCCTCTATATATTAATAATACCACATATCAGTGTGAGCTTTGAGCTGTGTTATTCCTCCTCATATATCACTGTGTGGTCCCCTCATCGCTATACTGTATATTAATAATAACACATATCAGTGTGAGCTGGGAGCTGTGTTATTCCTCCTCATATATCACTGTGCAGTCCCCTCTCCTCTATATATTAATAATACCACATATCAATGTGAGTTGGGAGCTGTGTTATTCCTCCTCATATATCACTGTGCAGTACCCTCTCCTCTATATATTAATAATACCACATATCAGTGTGAGCTGGGAGCTGTGTTATTCCTCCTCATATATCACTCTGTAGTTCCCTCTCCTCTATATATTAATAATACCACATATCAGTGTGAGCTGGGAGCTGTGTTATTCCTCCTCACATATCACTGCGCAGTCCCCTCTCCTCTATATATTAATAATACCACATATCAGTGTGAGCTGGGAGCTGTGTTATTCCTCCTCATATATCACTTTGCAGTCCCCTCTCCTCTATATATTAATAATACCACATATCAGTGTGAGCTGGGAGCTGTGTTATTCCTCCTCATATATCACTGTGTGGTCCCCTCATCGCTATACTATATATTAATAATAACACATATCAGTGTGAGCAGGGAGCTGTGTTATTCCTCCTCATATATCACTGTGTGGTCCCTTCTCTATATATTAATAATACCACATATCAGTGTGAGCTGGGAGCTGTGTTATTCCTCCTCATATATCACTGTGTGGTCCCCTCTCCTCTATATATTAATAATACCACATATCAGTGTGAGCTGGGTCCTGTGTTATTCCTCCTCATATATCACTGTGCAGTCCCCTCTCCTCTATATATTAATAATACCACATATCAGTGTGAGCTGGGAGCTGTGTTATTCCTCCTCATATATCACTGTGCAGTCCCCTCTCCTCTATATATTAATAATACCACATATCAGTGTGAGCTGGGAGCTGTGTTATTCCTCCTCATATATCACTGTGTAGTCCCCTCTCCTCTATATATTAATAATACCACATATCAGTGTGAGCTGGGAGCTGTGTTATTCCTCCTCATATATCACTGTGTGGTCACCTCTCCTCTATATATTAATAATAACTCATATCAGTGTGAGCTTGGAGCTGTGTTATTCCCCCTCATATATCACTGTGTGGTCCCATCTCCTCTATATATTAATAATACCACATATCAGTGTGAGGTGGGAGCTGTGTTATTTCTCCTCATATATCACTGTGTGGTCCCCTCATCTCTATACTGTATATTAATAATAACACATATCAGTGTGAGCTGGGAGGTGTTTTATTCCTCCTCACATATCACTGCGCAGTCCCCTCTCCTCTATATATTAATTATACCACATATCAGTGTGAGCTGGGAGCTGTGTTATTCCTCCTCATATATCACTTTGCAGTCCGCTCTCCTCTATATATTAATAATACCACATATCAGTGTGAGCTGGGAGCTGTGTTATTCCTCCTCATATATCACTGTGCAGTCCCCTCTCCTCTATTTATTAGAAATACCACATATCAGTGTGAGCTGGGAGCTGTTTTATTCCTCCTCATATATCACTGTGTGGTCCCCTCATCGCTATACTGTATATTAATAATAACACATATCAGTGTAAGCTGGGAGCTGTGTTATTCCTCCTCATATATCACTGTGCAGCCCCCTCTTCTCTATATATTAATAATACCACATATCAGTGTGAGCTTTGAGCTGTGTTATTCCTCCTCATATATCACTGTGTGGTCCCCTCATCGCTATACTGTATATTAATAATAACACATATCAGTGTGAGCTGGGAGCTGTGTTATTCCTCCTCATATATCACTGTGCAGTCCCCTCTCCTCTATATATTAATAATACCACATATCAATGTGAGTTGGGAGCTGTGTTATTCCTCCTCATATATCACTGTGCAGTACCCTCTCCTCTATATATTAATAATACCACATATCAGTGTGAGCTGGGAGCTGTGTTATTCCTCCTCATATATCACTCTGTAGTTCCCTCTCCTCTATATATTAATAATACCACATATCAGTGTGAGCTGGGAGCTGTGTTATTCCTCCTCACATATCACTGCGCAGTCCCCTCTCCTCTATATATTAATAATACCACATATCAGTGTGAGCTGGGAGCTGTGTTATTCCTCCTCATATATCACTTTGCAGTCCCCTCTCCTCTATATATTAATAATACCACATATCAGTGTGAGCTGGGAGCTGTGTTATTCCTCCTCATATATCACTGTGTGGTCCCCTCATCGCTATACTATATATTAATAATAACACATATCAGTGTGAGCAGGGAGCTGTGTTATTCCTCCTCATATATCACTGTGTGGTCCCTTCTCTATATATTAATAATACCACATATCAGTGTGAGCTGGGAGCTGTGTTATTCCTCCTCATATATCACTGTGTGGTCCCCTCTCCTCTATATATTAATAATACCACATATCAGTGTGAGCTGGGTCCTGTGTTATTCCTCCTCATATATCACTGTGCAGTCCCCTCTCCTCTATATATTAGTAATACCACATATCAGTGTGAGCTGGGAGCTGTGTTATTCCTCATCATATATCACTGTGTGGTCCCCTCATCGCTATACTGTATATTAATAATACCACATATCAGTGTGAGCTGGGAGCTGTGTTATTCCTCCTCATATATCACTGTGCAGTCCCCTCTCCTCTATATATTAATAATACCACATATCAGTGTGAGCTGGGAGCTGTGTTATTCCCCCTCATATATCACTGTGTGGTCCCATCTCCTCTATATATTAATAATACCACATATCAGTGTGAGCTGGGAGCTGTGTTATTCTTCCTCATATATTGCAGTCCCCTCTCCTCTATATATTAATAATACCACATATCAGTATGAGCTGGGACCTGTGTTATTCCTCCTCATATATCACTGTGCAGTCCCCTCTCCTCTATATATTAATAATACCACATATCAGTGTGAGCTGTGAGCTGTGTTTTTCCTCCTCATATCACTGTGCAGTCCCCTCTCCTCTATATATTAGTAATACCACATATCAGTGTGAGCTGGGAGCTGTGTTTTTCCTCATCATATATCACTGTGTGGTCCCCTCATCGCTATACTGTATATTAATAATAACACATATCAGTGTGAGCTGGGAGCTGTGTTATTCCTCCTCATATATCACTGCGCAGTCCCCTCTCCTCTATATATTAATAATACTACATATCAGTGTGAGCTGGGAGCTGTGTTATTCCTTCTCATATATCACTGTGCAGTCCCCTCTCCTCTATATATTAATAAAACCACATATCAGTATGAGCTGGGAGCTGTGTTATTCCTCCTCATATATCACTGTGTAGTCCCCTCTCCTCTATATATTAATAATAACTCATATCAGTGTGAGCTGGGAGCTGTGTTATCCCCCCTCATATATCACTGTGTGGTCCCACCTCCTCTATATATTAATAATACCACATATCAGTGTGAGCTGGGAGCTGTGTTATTCCTCCTCATATATTGCTGTCCCCTCTCCTCTATATATTAATAATACCACATATCAGTGTGAGCTGTGAGCTGTGTTATTCCTCCTCATATATCACTGTGCAGTCTCCTCTCCTCTATATATTAATAATAACACATATCAGTGTGAGCTGGGAGCTGTGTTATTACTCCTCATATATCACTGTGTAGTCCCCTCTCCTCTATATATTAATAATACCACATATCAGTGTGAGCTGGGAGCTGTGTTATTCCTCCTCATATATCAGTGTGTGGTCCCCTCTCCTCTATATATTAATAATACCTCATATCAGTGTGAGCTGGGAGCTGTGTTATTCCTCCTCATATATCACTGTGCAGCGCCCTCTCCTCTATATATTAATAATAACACATATCAGTATGAGCTGGGAGGTGTTTTATTCCTCATCACATATCACTGCACAGTCCCCTCTCCTCTATATATTAATAATACCACATATCAGTGTGAGCTGGGAGCTGTGTTATTCCTCCTCATATATCACTTTGCAGTCCCCTCTCCTCTATATATTAATAATACCACATATCAGTGTGAGCTGGGAGCTGTGTTATTCCTCCTCATATATCACTGTGCAGTCCATTCTCCTCTATTAATTAGAAATACCACATATCAGTGTGAGCTGGGAGCTGTGTTATTCCTCCTCATATATCACTGTGTGGTCCCCTCATCGCTATACTGTATATTAATAATAACACATATCAGTGTAAGCTGGGAGCTGTGTTATTCCTCCTCATATATCACTGTGCAGCCCCCTCTCCTCTATATATTAATAATATCACATATCAGTGTGAGCTGGGAGCTGTGTTATTCCTCCTCATATATCACTGTGCAGTCCCCTCTCCTCTATATATTAATAATACCACATATCAGTGTGAGCTGGGAGCTGTGTTATTCCTCCTCATATATCACTGTGCAGTCCCCTCTCCTCTATATATTAATAATACCACATATCAGTGTGAGCTGGGAGCTGTGTTATTCCTCCTCATATATCACTGTGTGGTCCCCTCATCGCTATTCTGTATATTAATAATAACACATATCAGTGTGAGCTGGGAGCTGTGTTATTCCTCCTCATATATCACTGTGCAGTCCCCTCTCCTCTATATATTAATAATACGACATATCAGTGTGAGCTGGGAGCTGTGTTATTCCTCCTCATATATCACTGTGCAGTCCCCTCTCCTCTATATATTAATAATACCACATATCAGTGTGAGCTGGGAGCTGTGTTATTCCTCCTCACATATCACTGCGCAGTCCCCTCTCCTCTATATATTAATAATACCACATATCAGTGTGAGCTGGGAGCTGTGTTATTCCTCCTCATATATCACTTTGCAGTCCCCTCTCCTCTATATATTAATAATACCACATATCAGTGTGAGCTGGGAGCTGTGTTATTCCTCCTCATATATCACTGTGTGGTCCCCTCATCGCTATACTATATATTAATAATAACACATATCAGTGTGAGCAGGGAGCTGTGTTATTCCTCCTCATATATCACTGTGTGGTCCCTTCTCTATATATTAATAATACCACATATCAGTGTGAGCTGGGAGCTGTGTTATTCTTCCTCATATATCACTGTGTGGTCCCCTCTCCTCTATATATTAATAATACCACATATCAGTGTGAGCTGGGTCCTGTGTTATTCCTCCTCATATATCACTGTGCAGTCCCCTCTCCTCTATATATTAGTAATACCACATATCAGTGTGAGCTGGGAGCTGTGTTATTCCTCATCATATATCACTGTGTGGTCCCCTCATCGCTATACTGTATATTAATAATACCACATATCAGTGTGAGCTGGGAGCTGTGTTATTCCTCCTCATATATCACTGTGCAGTCCCCTCTCCTCTATATATTAATAATACCACATATCAGTGTGAGCTGGGAGCTGTGTTATTCCCCCTCATATATCACTGTGTGGTCCCATCTCCTCTATATATTAATAATACCACATATCAGTGTGAGCTGGGAGCTGTGTTATTCTTCCTCATATATTGCAGTCCCCTCTCCTCTATATATTAATAATACCACATATCAGTGTGAGCTGGGACCTGTGTTATTCCTCCTCATATATCACTGTGCAGTCCCCTCTCCTCTATATATTAATAATACCACATATCAGTGTGAGCTGTGAGCTGTGTTTTTCCTCCTCATATCACTGTGCAGTCCCCTCTCCTCTATATATTAGTAATACCACATATCAGTGTGAGCTGGGAGCTGTGTTTTTCCTCATCATATATCACTGTGTGGTCCCCTCATCGCTATACTGTATATTAATAATAACACATATCAGTGTGAGCTGGGAGCTGTGTTATTCCTCCTCATATATCACTGCGCAGTCCCCTCTCCTCTATATATGAATAATACTACATATCAGTGTGAGCTGGGAGCTGTGTTATTCCTTCTCATATATCACTGTGCAGTCCCCTCTCCTCTATATATTAATAAAACCACATATCAGTATGAGCTGGGAGCTGTGTTATTCCTCCTCATATATCACTGTGTAGTCCCCTCTCCTCTATATATTAATAATAACTCATATCAGTGTGAGCTGGGAGCTGTGTTATCCCCCCTCATATATCACTGTGTGGTCCCACCTCCTCTATATATTAATAATACCACATATCAGTGTGAGCTGGGAGCTGTGTTATTCCTCCTCATATATTGCTGTCCCCTCTCCTCTATATATTAATAATACCACATATCAGTGTGAGCTGTGAGCTGTGTTATTCCTCCTCATATATCACTGTGCAGTCTCCTCTCCTCTATATATTAATAATAACACATATCAGTGTGAGCTGGGAGCTGTGTTATTACTCCTCATATATCACTGTGTAGTCCCCTCTCCTCTATATATTAATAATACCACATATCAGTGTGAGCTGGGAGCTGTGTTATTCCTCCTCATATATCAGTGTGTGGTCCCCTCTCCTCTATATATTAATAATACCTCATATCAGTGTGAGCTGGGAGCTGTGTTATTCCTCCTCATATATCACTGTGCAGCGCCCTCTCCTCTATATATTAATAATAACACATATCAGTGTGAGCTGGGAGGTGTTTTATTCCTCATCACATATCACAGCACAGTCCCCTCTCCTCTATATATTAATAATACCACATATCAGTGTGAGCTGGGAGCTGTGTTATTCCTCCTCATTTATCACTTTGCAGTCCCCTCTCCTCTATATATTAATAATACCACATATCAGTGTGAGCTGGGAGCTGTGTTATTCCTCCTCATATATCACTGTGCAGTCCCCTCTCCTCTATTAATTAGAAATACCACATATCAGTGTGAGCTGGGAGCTGTGTTATTCCTCCTCATATATCACTGTGTGGTCCCCTCATCGCTATACTGTATATTAATAATAACACATATCAGTGTAAGCTGGGAGCTGTGTTATTCCTCCTCATATATCACTGTGCAGCCCCCTCTCCTCTATATATTAATAATATCACATATCAGTGTGAGCTGGGAGCTGTGTTATTCCTCCTCATATATCACTGTGCAGTCCCCTCTCCTCTATATATTAATAATACCACATATCAGTGTGAGCTGGGAGCTGTGTTATTCCTCCTCATATATCACTGTGCAGTCCCCTCTCCTCTATATATTAATAATACCACATATCAGTGTGAGCTGGGAGCTGTGTTATTCCTCCTCATATATCACTGTGTAGTCCCCTCTCCTCTATATATTAATAATACCACATATCAGTGTGAGCTGGGAGCTGTGTTATTCCTCCTCATATATCACTGTGTGGTCCCATCTCCTCTATATATTAATAATACCACATATCAGTGTGAGGTGGGAGCTGTGTTATTCCTCCTCATATATCACTGTGTGGTCCCCTCATCTCTATACTGTATATTAATAATAACACATATCAGTGTGAGCTGGGAGGTGTTTTATTCCTCCTCACATATCACTGCGCAGTCGCCTCTCCTCTATATATTAATAATACCACATATCAGTGTGAGCTGGGAGCTGTGTTATTCCTCCTCATATATCACTTTGCAGTCCCCTCTCCTCTATATATTAATAATACCACATATCAGTGTGAGCTGGGAGCTGTGTTATTCCTCCTCATATATCACTGTGCAGTCCCCTCTCCTCTATTTATTAGAAATACCACATATCAGTGTGAGCTGGGAGCTGTTATTCCTCCTCATATATCACTGTGTGGTCCCCTCATCGCTATACTGTATATTAATAATAACACATATCAGTGTAAGCTGGGAGCTGTGTTATTCCTCCTCATATATCACTGTGCAGCCCCCTCTCCTCTATATATTAATAATACCACATATCAGTGTGAGCTTTGAGCTGTGTTATTCCTCCTCATATATCACTGTGTGGTCCCCTCATCGCTATACTGTATATTAATAATAACACATATCAGTGTGAGCTGGGAGCTGTGTTATTCCTCCTCATATATCACTGTGCAGTCCCCTCTCCTCTATATATTAATAATACCACATATCAGTGTGAGCTGGGAGCTGTGTTATTCCTCCTCACATATCACTGCGCAGTCCCCTCTCCTCTATATATTAATAATACCACATATCAGTGTGAGCTGGGAGCTGTGTTATTCCTCCTCATATATCACTTTGCAGTCCCCTCTCCTCTATATATTAATAATACCACATATCAGTGTGAGCTGGGAGCTGTGTTATTCCTCCTCATATATCACTGTGCAGTCCCCTCTCCTCTATTTATTAGAAATACCACATATCAGTGTGAGCTGGGAGCTGTTATTCCTCCTCATATATCACTGTGTGGTCCCCTCATCGCTATACTGTATATTAATAATAACACATATCAGTGTAAGCTGGGAGCTGTGTTATTCCTCCTCATATATCACTGTGCAGCCCCCTCTCCTCTATATATTAATAATACCACATATCAGTGTGAGCTTTGAGCTGTGTTATTCCTCCTCATATATCACTGTGCAGTACCCTCTCCTCTATATATTAATAATACCACATATCAGTGTGAGCTGGGAGCTGTGTTATTCCTCCTCATATATCACTCTGTAGTTCCCTCTCCTCTATATATTAATAATACCACATATCAGTGTGAGCTGGGAGCTGTGTTATTCCTCCTCACATATCACTGCGCAGTCCCCTCTCCTCTATATATTAATAATACCACATATCAGTGTGAGCTGGGAGCTGTGTTATTCCTCCTCATATATCACTTTGCAGTCCCCTCTCCTCTATATATTAATAATACCACATATCAATGTGAGCTGGGAGCTGTGTTATTCCTCCTCATATATCACTGTGTGGTCCCCTCATCGCTATACTATATATTAATAATAACACATATCAGTGTGAGCAGGAAGCTGTGTTATTCCTCCTCATATATCACTGTGTGTTCCCTTCTCTATATATTAATAATACCACATATCAGTGTGAGCTGTGAGCTGTGTTATTCCTCCTCATATATCACTGTGTGGTCCCCTCTCCTCTATATATTAATAATACCACATATCAGTGTGAGCTGGGAGCTGTGTTATTCCCCCTCATATATCACTGTGCAGTCCCCTCTCCTCTATATATTAATAATACCACATATCAGTGTGAGCTGGGAGCTGTGTTATTCCTCCTCATATATCATTGTGCAGTCCCCTCTCCTCTATATATTAATAATACTACATATCAGTGTGAGCTGGGACCTGTGTTATTCCTCCTCATATATCACTGTGCAGTCCCCTCTCCTCTATATATTAGTAATACCACATATCAGTGTGAGCTGGGAGCTGTGTTATTCCTCATCATATATCACTGTGTGGTCCCCTCATCTCTATACTGTATATTAATAATACCACATATCAGTGTGAGCTGGGAGCTGTGTTATTCCTCCTCATATATCACTGTGCAGTCCCCTCTCCTCTATATATTAATAATACCACATATCAGTGTGAGCTGGGAGCTGTGTTATTCCCCCTCATATATCACTGTGTGGTCCCATCTCCTCTATATATTAATAATACCACATATCAGTGTGAGCTGGGAGCTGTGTTATTCTTCCTCATATATTGCAGTCCCCTCTCCTCTATATATTAATAATACCACATATCAGTGTGAGCTGGGACCTGTGTTATTCCTCCTCATATATCACTGTGCAGTCCCCTCTCCTCTATATATTAATAATACCACATATCAGTGTGAGCTGTGAGCTGTGTTTTTCCTCCTCATATCACTGTGCAGTCCCCTCTCCTCTATATATTAGTAATACCACATATCAGTGTGAGCTGGGAGCTGTGTTTTTCCTCATCATATATCACTGTGTGGTCCCCTCATCGCTATACTGTATATTAATAATAACACATATCAGTGTGAGCTGGGAGCTGTGTTATTCCTCCTCATATATCACTGCGCAGTCCCCTCTCCTCTATATATTAATAATACTACATATCAGTGTGAGCTGGGAGCTGTGTTATTCCTCCTCATATATCACTGTGCAGTCCCCTCTCCTCTATATATTAATAAAACCACATATCAGTATGAGCTGGGAGCTGTGTTATTCCTCCTCATATATCACTGTGTAGTCCCCTCTCCTCTATATATTAATAATACCTCATATCAGTGTGAGCTGGGAGCTGTGTTATTCCCCCTCATATATCACTGTGTGGTCCCACCTCCTCTATATATTAATAATACCACATATCAGTGTGAGCTGGGAGCTGTGTTATTCCTCCTCATATATTGCTGTCCCCTCTCCTCTATATATTAATAATACCACATATCAGTGTGAGCTGTGAGCAGTGTTATTCCTCCTCATATATCACTGTGCAGTCTCCTCTCCTCGATATATTAATAATAACACATATCAGTGTGAGCTGGGAGCTGTGTTATTCCTCCTCATATATCACTGTGCAGTCCCCTCTCCTCTATATATTAATAATACCACATATCAGTGTGAGCTGGGAGCTGTGTTTTTCCTCCTCATATCACAGTGCAGTCCCCTCTCCTCTATATATTAGTAATACCACATATCAGTGTGAGCTGGGAGCTGTGTTATTCCTCCTCATATATCACTGTGTGGTCCACTCTCCTCTATATATTAATAATACCACATATCAGTGTGAGCTGGGAGCTGTGTTATTCCTCCACATATATCACTGTGCAGTCCCCTCTCCTCTATATATTAATAATACCACATATCATTGTGAGCTGGGAGCTGTGTTATTTCCCCTCATATATCACTGTGCAGTCCCCTCTCCTCTATATATTAGTAATACCACATATCAGTGTGAGCTGGGAGCTCTGTTATTCCCCCTCATATATCACTGTGCGGTCCCCCCTCCTCTATATATTAATAATAACACATATCAGTGTGAGCTGGGAGCTGTGTTATTCCCCCTCATATATCACTGTGCAGTCCCTCCTCCTCTATATATTAATAATAACACATATCAGTGTGAGCTGGGAGCTGTGTTATTCCTCCTCATATATCACTGTGCAGTCCCCTCTCCTCTATACATTAGTAATACCACATATCAGTGTGAGCTGGGAGCTGTGTTATTCCTCCTCATATATCACGGTGTGGTCCCCTCATCTCTATACTGTATATTAATAATAACACATATCAGTGTGAGCTGGGAGCTGTGTTATTCCTCCTCACATATCACTGCGCAGTACCCTCTCCTCTATATATTAATAATACCACATATCAGTGTGAGCTGGGAGCTGTATTATTCCTCCTCATATATCACTTTGCAGTCCCCTCTCCTCTATATATTAATAATACCACATATCAGTGTGAGCTGGGAGCTGTGTTTTTCCTCCTCATATCACTGTGCAGTCCCCTCTCCTCTATATATTAGTAATACCACATATCAGTGTGAGCTGGGAGCTGTGTTATTCCTCATCATATATCTCTGTGTGGTCCCCTCATCGCTATACTGTATATTAATAATAACACATATCAGTGTGAGCTGGGAGCTGTGTTATTCCTCCTCACATATCACTGCGCAGTCCCCTCTCCTCTATATATTAATAATACCACATATCAGTGTGAGCTGGGAGCTGTGTTATTCCTCCTCATATATCACTTTGCAGTCCCCTCTCCTCTATATATTAATAACACCACATATCAATGTGAGCTGGGAGCTGTGTTATTCCTCCTCATATATCACTGTGTGGTCCCCTCATCGCTATACTATATATTAATAATAACACATATCAGTGTGAGCAGGAAGCTGTGTTATTCCTCCTCATATATCACTGTGTGTTCCCTTCTCTATATATTAATAATACCACATATCAGTGTGAGCTGTGAGCTGTGTTATTCCTCCTCATATATCACTGTGTGGTCCCCTCTCCTCTATATATTAATAATACCACATATCAGTGTGAGCTGGGAGCTGTGTTATTCCCCCTCATATATCACTGTGCAGTCCCCTCTCCTCTATATATTAATAATACCACATATCAGTGTGAGCTGGGAGCTGTGTTATTCCTCCTCATATATCATTGTGCAGTCCCCTCTCCTCTATATATTAATAATACTACATATCAGTGTAAGCTGGGACCTGTGTTATTCCTCCTCATATATCACTGTGCAGTCCCCTCTCCTCTATATATTAGTAATACCACATATCAGTGTGAGCTGGGAGCTGTGTTATTCCTCATCATATATCACTGTGTGGTCCCCTCATCGCTATACTGTATATTAATAATACCACATATCAGTGTGAGCTGGGAGCTGTGTTATTCCTCCTCATATATCACTGTGCAGTCCCCTCTCCTCTATATATTAATAATACCACATATCAGTGTGAGCTGGGAGCTGTGTTAATCCCCCTCATATATCACTGTGTGGTCCCATCTCCTCTATATATTAATAATACCACATATCAGTGTGAGCTGGGAGCTGTGTTATTCTTCCTCATATATTGCAGTCCCCTCTCCTCTATATATTAATAATACCACATATCAGTGTGAGCTGGGACCTGTGTTATTCCTCCTCATATATCACTGTGCAGTCCCCTCTCCTCTATATATTAATAATACCACATATCAGTGTGAGCTGTGAGCTGTGTTTTTCCTCCTCATATCACTGTGCAGTCCCCTCTCCTCTATATATTAGTAATACCACATATCAGTGTGAGCTGGGAGCTGTGTTTTTCCTCATCATATATCACTGTGTGGTCCCCTCATCGCTATACTGTATATTAATAATAACACATATCAGTGTGAGCTGGGAGCTGTGTTATTCCTCCTCATATATCACTGCGCAGTCCCCTCTCCTCTATATATTAATAATACTACATATCAGTGTGAGCTGGGAGCTGTGTTATTCCTCCTCATATATCACTGTGCAGTCCCCTCTCCTCTATATATTAATAAAACCACATATCAGTATGAGCTGGGAGCTGTGTTATTCCTCCTCATATATCACTGTGTAGTCCCCTCTCCTCTATATATTAATAATACCTCATATCAGTGTGAGCTGGGAGCTGTGTTATTCCCCCTCATATATCACTGTGTGGTCCCACCTCCTCTATATATTAATAATACCACATATCAGTGTGAGCTGGGAGCTGTGTTATTTCTCCTCATATATTGCTGTCCCCTCTCCTCTATATATTAATAATACCACATATCAGTGTGAGCTGTGAGCTGTGTTATTCCTCCTCATATATCACTGTGCAGTCTCCTCTCCTCTATATATTAATAATAACACATATCAGTGTGAGCTGGGAGCTGTGTTATTCCTCCTCATATATCACTGTGCAGTCCCCTCTCCTCTATATATTAATAATACCACATATCATTGTGAGCTGGGAGCTGTGTTATTTCCCCTCATATATCACTGCGCAGTCCCCTCTCCTCTATATATTAGTAATACCACATATCAGTGTGAGCTGGGAGCTCTGTTATTCCCCCTCATATATCACTGTGCGGTCCCCCCTCCTCTATATATTAATAATAACACATATCAGTGTGAGCTGGGAGCTGTGTTATTCCCCCTCATATTTCACTGTGCAGTCCCTCCTCCTCTATATATTAATAATAACACATATCAGTGTGAGCTGGGAGCTGTGTTATTCCTCCTCATATATCACTGTGCAGTCCCCTCTCCTCTATATATTAGTAATACCACATATCAGTGTGAGCTGGGAGCTGTGTTATTCCTCCTCATATATCACGGTGTGGTCCCCTCATCTCTATACTGTATATTAATAATAACACATATCAGTGTGAGCTGGGAGCTGTGTTATTCCTCCTCACATATCACTGCGCAGTACCCTCTCCTCTATATATTAATAATACCACATATCAGTGTGAGCTGGGAGCTGTGTTATTCCTCCTCATATATCACTTTGCAGTCCCCTCTCCTCTATATATTAATAATACCACATATCAGTGTGAGCTGGGAGCTGTGTTTTTCCTCCTCATATCACTGTGCAGTCCCCTCTCCTCTATATATTAGTAATACCACATATCAGTGTGAGCTGGGAGCTGTGTTATTCCTCATCATATATCTCTGTGTGGTCCCCTCATCGCTATACTGTATATTAATAATAACACTTATCAGTGTGAGCTGGGAGCTGTGTTATTCCTCCTCATATATCACTCCACAGTCCCCTCTCCTCTATATATTAATAATACCACATATCAGTGTGAGCTGGGAGCTGTGTTTTTCCTCCTCATATATCACTGTGCAGTCCCCTCTCCTCTATATATTAATAATAACACATATCAGTGTGAGCTGGGAGCTGTGTTATTACTCCTCATATATCACTGTGTAGTCCCCTCTCCTCTATATATTAATAATACCACATATCAGTGTGTGCTGGGAGCTGTGTTATTCCTCCTCATATATCAGTGTGTGGTCCCCTCTCCTCTATATATTAATAATACCTCATATCAGTGTGAGCTGGGAGCTGTGTTATTCCCCCTCATATATCACTGTGTGGTCCCATCTCCTCTATATATTAATAATACCACATATCAGTGTGAGCTGGGAGCTGTGTTATTCCTCCTCATATATTGCTGTCCCCTCTCCTCTATATATTAATAATACCAGATATCAGTGTGAGCTGTGAGCTGTGTTATTCCTCCTCATATATCACTATGCAGTCCCCTCTCCTCTATATATTAATAACACCACATATCAGTGTGAGCTGGGAGCTGTGTTATTCCTCCTCATATATCACTGTGTGGTCCCCTCATCTCTATACTGTATATTAATAATAACACATATCAGTGTGAGCTGGGAGGTGTTTTATTCCTCCTCACATATCACTGCACAGTCCTCTCTCCTCTATATATTAATAATACCACATATCAGTGTGAGCTGGGAGCTGTGTTATTCCTCCTCATATATCACTTTGCAGTCCCCTCTCCTCTATATATTAATAATACCACATATCAGTGTGAGCTGGGAGCTGTGTTATTCCTCCTCATATATCACTGTGCAGTCCCCTCTCCTCTATTTATTAGAAATACCACATATCAGTGTGAGCAGGGAGCTGTGTTATTCCTCCTCATATATCACTGTGTGGTCCCCTCATCGCTATACTGTATATTAATAATAACACATATCAGTGTAAGCTGGGAGCTGTGTTATCTCTCCTCATATATCACTGTGCAGTCCCCTCTCCTCTATTTATTAGAAATACCACATATCAGTGTGAGCTGGGAGCTGTGTTATTCCTCCTCATATATCACTGTGTGGTCCCCTCATCGCTATTCTGTATATTAATAATAACACATATCAGTGTGAGCTGGGAGCTGTGTTATTCCTCCTCATATATCACTGTGCAGTCCCCTCTCCTCTATATATTAATAATACCACATATCAGTGTGAGCTGGTAGCTGTGTTATTCCTCCTCATATATCACTGTGCAGTCCCCTCTCCTCTATATATTAATAATACCACATATCAGTGTGAGCTGGGAGCTGTGTTATTCCTCCTCATATATCACTGTGTAGTCCCCTCTCCTCTATATATTAATAATACCACATATCAGTGTGAGCTGGGAGCTGTGTTATTCCTCCTCATATATCACTGTGTGGTCCCATCTCCTCTATATATTAATAATACCACATATCAGTGTGAGGTGGGAGCTGTGTTATTCCTCCTCATATATCACTGTGTGGTCCCCTCATCTCTATACTGTATATTAATAATAACACATATCAGTGTGAGCTGGGAGGTGTTTTATTCCTCCTCACATATCACTGCGCAGTCGCCTCTCCTCTATATATTAATAATACCACATATCAGTGTGAGCTGGGAGCTGTGTTATTCCTCCTCATATATCACTGTGCAGTCCCCTCTCCTCTATATATTAATAATACCACATATCAGTGTGAGCTGGGAGCTGTGTTATTCCTCCTCATATATCACTGTGCAGTCCCCTCTCCTCTATTTATTAGAAATACCACATATCAGTGTGAGCTGGGAGCTGTGTTATTCCTCCTCATATATCACTGTGTGGTACCCTCATCGCTATACTGTATATTAATAATAACACATATCAGTGTAAGCTGGGAGCTGTGTTATTCCTCCTCATATATCACTGTGCAGCCCCCTCTCCTCTATATATTAATAATACCACATATCAGTGTGAGCTTTGAGCTGTGTTATTCCTCCTCATATATCACTGTGTGGTCCCCTCATCGCTATACAGTATATTAATAATAACACATATCAGTGTGAGCTGGGAGCTGTGTTATTCCTCCTCATATATCACTGTGCAGTCCCCTCTCCTCTATATATTAATAATACCACATATCAATGTGAGTTGGGAGCTGTGTTATTCCTCCTCATATATCACTGTGCAGTCCCCTCTCCTCTATATATTAATAATACCACATATCAGTGTGAGCTGGGAGCTGTGTTATTCCTCCTCATATATCACTGTGTGGTCCCCTCATCGCTATACTATATATTAATAATAACACATATCAGTGTGAGCAGGGAGCTGTGTTATTCCTCCTCATATATCACTGTGTGGTCCCTTCTCTATATATTAATAATACCACATATCAGTGTGAGCTGGGAGCTGTGTTATTCCTCCTCATATATCACTGTGTGGTCCCCTCTCCTCTATATATTAATAATACCACATATCAGTGTGAGCTGGGAGCTGTGTTATTCCCCCTCATATATCACTGTACAGTCCCCTCTCCTCTATATATTAATAATACCACATATCAGTGTGAGCTGGGAGCTGTGTTATTCCTCCTCATATATCACTGTTCAGTCCCCTCTCCTCTATATATTAATAATACTACATATCAGTGTGAGCTGGGACCTGTGTTATTCCTCCTCATATATCACTGTGCAGTCCTCTCTCCTCTATATATTAATAATACCACATATCAGTGTGAGCTGTGAGCTGTGTTTTTCCTCCTCATATCACTGTGCAGTCCCCTCTCCTCTATATATTAGTAATACCACATATCAGTGTGAGCTGTGAGCTGTGCTATTCCTCCTCATATATCACTGTGCAGTCCCCTCTCCTCTATATATTAATAAAACCACATATCAGTATGAGCTGGGAGCTGTGTTATTCCTCCTCATATATCACTGTGTGGTCCCCTCATCGCTATACTGTATATTAATAATAACACATATCAGTGTGAGCTGGGAGCTGTGTTATTCCTCCTCATATATCACTGCGCAGTCCCCTTTCCTCTATATATTAATAATACTACATATCAGTGTGAGCTGTGAGCTGTGCTATTCCTCCTCATATATCACTGTGCAGTCCCCTCTCCTCTATATATTAATAAAACCACATATCAGTATGAGCTGGGAGCTGTGTTATTCCTCCTCATATATCACTGTGTAGTCCCCTCTCCTCTATATATTAATGATCACTCATATCAGTGTGAGCTGGGAGCTGTGTTATTCCCCCTCATATATCACTGTGTGGTCCCACCTCCTCTATATATTAATAATACCACATATCAGTGTGAGCTGGGAGCTGTGTTATTCCTCCTCATATATTGCTGTCCCCTCTCCTCTATATATTAATAATACCACATATCAGTGTGAGCTGTGAGCTGTGTTATTCCTCCTCATATATCACTGTGCAGTCTCCTCTCCTCTATATATTAATAATAACACATATCAGTGTGAGCTGGGAGCTGTGTTATTACTCCTCATATATCACTGTGTAGTCCCCTCTCCTCTATATATTAATAATACCACATATCAGTGTGAGCTGGGAGCTGTGTTATTCCTCCTCATATATCAGTGTGTGGTCCCCTCTCCTCTATATATTAATAATACCTCATATCAGTGTGAGCTGGGAGCTGTGTTATTCCCCCTCATATATCACTGTGTGGTCCCATCTCCTCTATATATTAATAATACCACATATCAGTGTGAGCTGGGAGCTGTGTTATTCCTCCTCATATATTGCTGTCCCCTCTCCTCTATATATTAATAATACCAGATATCAGTGAGAGCTGTGAGCTGTGTTATTCCTCCTCATATATCACTGTGCAGTCCCCTCTCCTCTATATATTAATAACACCACATATCAGTATGAGCTGGGAGCTGTGTTATTCCTCCTCATATATCACTGTGCAGCCCCCTCTCCTCTATATATTAATAATAACACATATCAGTGTGAGCTGGGAGGTGTTTTATTCCTCCTCACATATCACTGCACAGTCCCCTCTCCTCTATATATTAATAATACCACATATCAGTGTGAGCTGGGAGCTGTGTTATTCCTCCTCATATATCACTTTGCAGTCCCCTCTCCTCTATATATTAATAATACCACATATCAGTGTGAGCTGGGAGCTGTGTTATTCCTCCTCATATATCACTGTGCAATCCCCTCTCCTCTATTTATTAGAAAATTAGAAATACCACATATCAGTGTGAGCTGGGAGCTGTGTTATTCCTCCTCATATATCACTGTGTGGTCCCCTCATCGCTATACTGTATATTAATAATAACACATATCAGTGTAAGCTGGGAGCTGTGTTATTCCTCCTCATATATCACTGTGCAGCCCCCTCTCCTCTATATATTAATAATATCACATATAAGTGTGAGCTGGGAGCTGTGTTATTCCTCCTCATATATCACTGTGCAGTCCCCTCTCCTCTATTTATTAGAAATACCACATATCAGTGTGAGCTGGGAGCTGTGTTATTCCTCCTCATATATCACTGTGTGGTCCCCTCATCGCTATACTGTATATTAATAATAACACATATCAGTGTAAGCTGGGAGCTGTGTTATTCCTCCTCATATATCACTTTGCAGTCCCCTCTACTCTATATATTAATAATACCACATATCAGTGTGAGCTGGGAGCTGTGTTATTCCTCCTCATATATCACTGTGTGGTCCCCTCATCGCTATTCTGTATATTAATAATAACACATATCAGTGTGAGCTGTGAGCTGTGTTATTCCTCCTCATATATCACTGTGCAGTCCCCTCTCCTCTATATATTAATAATACCACATATCAGTGTGAGCTGGGAGCTGTGTTATTCCTCCTCATATATCACTGTGCAGTCCCCTCTCCTCTATATATTAATAATACCACATATCAGTGTGAGCTGGGAGCTGTGTTATTCCTCCTCATATATCACTGTGTAGTCCCCTCTCCTCTATATATTAATAATACCACATATCAGTGTGAGCTGGGAGCTGTGTTATTCCTCCTCATATATCACTGTGTGGTCCCATCTCCTCTATATATTAATAAAACCACATATCAGTGTGAGGTGGGAGCTGTGTTATTCCTCCTCATATATCACTGTGTGGTCCCCTCATCTCTATACTGTATATTAATAATAACACATATCAGTGTGAGCTGGGAGGTGTTTTATTCCTCCTCACATATCACTGCGCAGTCGCCTCTCCTCTATATATTAATAATACCACATATCAGTGTGAGCTGGGAGCTGTGTTATTCCTCCTCATATATCACTTTTCAGTCCCCTCTCCTCTATATATTAATAATACCACATATCAGTGTGAGCTTTGAGCTGTGTTATTCCTCCTCATATATCACTGTGTGGTCCCCTCATCGCTATACAGTATATTAATAATAACACATATCAGTGTGAGCTGGGAGCTGTGTTATTCCTCCTCATATATCACTGTTCAGTCCCCTCTCCTCTATATATTAATAATACTACATATCAGTGTGAGCTGGGACCTGTGTTATTCCTCCTCATATATCACTGTGCAGTCCCCTCTCCTCTATATATTAGTAATACCACATATCAGTGTGAGCTGGGAGCTGTGTTATTCCTCCTCATATATCACTATGCAGTCCCCTCTCCTCTATATATTAATAATACCACATATCAGTGTGAGCTGGGAGCTGTGTTATTCCCCCTCATATATCACTGTGTGGTCCCATCTCCTCTATATATTAATAATACCACATATCAGTGTGAGCTGGGAGCTGTGTTATTCTTCCTCATATATTGCAGTCCCCTCTCCTCTATATATTAATAATACCACATATCAGTGTGAGCTGGGACCTGTGTTATTCCTCCTCATATATCACTGTGCAGTCCCCTCTCCTCTATATATTAATAATACCACATATCAGTGTGAGCTGTGAGCTGTGTTTTTCCTCCTCATATCACTGTGCAGTCCCCTCTCCTCTATATATTAGTAATACCACATATCAGTGTGAGCTGGGAGCTGTGTTTTTCCTCATCATATATCACTGTGTGGTCCCCTCATCGCTATACTGTATATTAATAATAACACATATCAGTGTGAGCTGGGAGCTGTGTTATTCCTCCTCATATATCACTGCGCAGTCCCCTCTCCTCTATATATTAATAATACTACATATCAGTGTGAGCTGGGAGCTGTGTTATTCCTCCTCATATATCACTGTGCAGTCCCCTCTCCTCTATATATTAATAAAACCACATATCAGTATGAGCTGGGAGCTGTGTTATTCCTCCTCATATATCACTGTGTAGTCCCCTCTCCTCTATATATTAATAATAACTCATATCAGTGTGAGCTGGGAGCTGTGTTATTCCCCCTCATATATCACTGTGTGGTCCCACCTCCTCTATATATTAATAATACCACATATCAGTGTGAGCTCGGAGCTGTGTTATTCCTCCTCATATATTGCTGTCCCCTCTCCTCTATATATTAATAATACCACATATCAGTGTGAGCTGTGAGCTGTGTTATTCCTCCTCATATATCACTGTGCAGTCTCCTCTCCTCTATATATTAATAATAACAACACATATCAGTGTGAGCTGGGAGCTGTGTTATTACTCCTCATATATCACTGTGTAGTCCCCTCTCCTCTATATATTAATAATACCACATATCAGTGTGAGCTGAGAGCTGTGTTATTCCTCCTCATATATCAGTGTGTGGTCCCCTCTCCTCTATATATTAATAATACCTCATATCAGTGTGAGCTGGGAGCTGTGTTATTCCCCCTCATATATCACTGTGTGGTCCCATCTCCTCTATATATTAATAATACCACATATCAGTGTGAGCTGGGAGCTGTGTTATTCCTCCTCATATATTGCTGTCCCCTCTCCTCTATATATTAATAATACCAGATATCAGTGAGAGCTGTGAGCTGTGTTATTCCTCCTCATATATCACTGTGCAGCCCCCTCTCCTCTATATATTAATAATAACACATATCAGTGTGAGCTGGGAGGTGTTTTATTCCTCCTCACATATCACTGCACAGTCCCCTCTCCTCTATATATTAATAATACCACATAACAGTGTGAGCTGGGAGCTGTGTTTTTCCTCCTCATATATCACTTTGCAGTCCCCTCTCCTCTATATATTAATAATACCACATATCAGTGTGAGCTGGGAGCTGTGTTATTCCTCCTCATATATCACTGTGCAGTCCCCTCTCCTCTATTTATTAGAAATACCACATATCAGTGTGAGCTGGGAGCTGTGTTATTCCTCCTCATATATCACTATGTGGTCCCCTCATCGCTATACTGTATATTAATAATAACACATATCAGTGTAAGCTGGGAGCTGTGTTATTCCTCCTCATATATCACTGTGCAGCCCCCTCTCCTCTATATATTAATAATATCACATATCAGTGTGAGCTGGGAGCTGTGTTATTCCTCCTCATATATCACTGTGCAGTCCCCTCTCCTCTATTTATTAGAAATACCACATATCAGTGTGAGCTGGGAGCTGTGTTATTCCTCCTCATATATCACTGTGTGGTCCCCTCATCGCTATACTGTATATTAATAATAACACATATCAGTGTAAGCTGGGAGCTGTGTTATTCCTCCTCATATATCACTTTGCAGTCCCCTCTCCTCTATATATTAATAATACCACATATCAGTGTGAGCTGGGAGCTGTGTTATTCCTCCTCATATATCACTGTGTGGTCCCCTCATCGCTATTCTGTATATTAATAATAACACATATCAGTGTGAGCTGGGAGCTGTGTTGTTCCTCCTCATATATCACTGTGCAGTCCCCTCTCCTCTATATATTAATAATACCACATATCAGTGTGAGCTGGGAGCTGTGTTATTCCTCCTCATATATCACTGTGCAGTCCCCTCTCCTCTATATATTAATAATACCACATATCAGTGTGAGCTGGGAGCTGTGTTATTCCTCCTCATATATCACTGTGTAGTCCCCTCTCCTCTATATATTAATAATACCACATATCAGTGTGAGCTGGGAGCTGTGTTATTCCTCCTCATATATCACTGTGTGGTCCCATCTCCTCTATATATTAATAATACCACATATCAGTGTGAGGTGGGAGCTGTGTTATTCCTCCTCATATATCACTGTGTGGTCCCCTCATCTCTATACTGTATATTAATAATAACACATATCAGTGTGAGCTGGGAGGTGTTTTATTCCTTCTTACATATCACTGCGCAGTCGCCTCTCCTCTATATATTAATAATACCACATATCAGTGTGAGCTGGGAGCTGTGTTATTTCTCCTCATATATCACTTTGCAGTCCCCTCTCCTCTATATATTAATAATACCACATATCAGTGTGAGCTGGGAGCTGTGTTATTCCTCCTCATATATCACTGTGCAGTCCCCTCTCCTCTATTTATTAGAAATACCACATATCAGTGTGAGCTGGGAGCTGTGTTATTCCTCCTCATATATCACTGTGTGGTACCCTCATCGCTATACTGTATATTAATAATAACACATATCAGTGTAAGCTGGGAGCTGTGTTATTCCTCCTCATATATCACTGTGCAGCCCCCTCTCCTCTATATATTAATAATACCACATATCAGTGTGAGCTTTGAGCTGTGTTATTCCTCCTCATATATCACTGTGTGGTCCCCTCATCGCTAAACAGTATATTAATAATAACACATATCAGTGTGAGCTGGGAGCTGTGTTATTCCTCCTCATATATCACTGTGCAGTCCCCTCTCCTCTATATATTATTAATACCACATATCAATGTGAGTTGGGAGCTGTGTTATTCCTCCTCATATATCACTGAGCAGTACCCTCTACTCTATATATTAATAATACCACATATCAGTGTGAGCTTGGAGCTGTGTTATTCCTCCTCATATATCACTCTGTAGTTCCCTCTCCTCTATATATTAATAATACCACATATCAGTGTGAGCTGGGAGCTGTGTTATTCCTCCTCACATATCACTGCGCAGTCCCCTTTCCTCTATATATTAATAATACCACATATCAGTGTGAGCTGGGAGCTGTGTTATTCCTCCTCATATATCACTTTGCAGTCCCCTCTCCTCTATATATTAATAATACCACATATCAGTGTGAGCTGGGAGCTGTGTTATTCCTCCTCATATATCACTGTGTGGTCCCCTCATCGCTATACTATATATTAATAATAACACATATCGGTGTGAGCAGGGAGCTGTGTTATTCCTCCTCATATATCACTGTGTGGTCCCTTCTCTATATATTAATAATACCACATATCAGTGTGAGCTGGGAGCTGTGTTATTCTTCCTCATATATCACTGTGTGGTCCCCTCTCCTCTATATATTAATAATACCACATATCAGTGTGAGCTGGGAGCTGTGTTATTCCCCCTCATATATCACTGTGCAGTCCCCTCTCCTCTATATATTAATAATACTACATATCAGTGTGAGCTGGGACCTGTGTTATTCCTCCTCATATATCACTGTGCAGTCCCCTCTCCTCTATATATTAGTAATACCACATATCAGTGTGAGCTGGGAGCTGTGTTGTTTCTCATCATATATCACTGTGTGGTCCCCTCATCGATATACTGTATATTAATAATACCACATATCAGTGTGAGCTGGGAGCTGTGTTATTCCTCCTCATATATCACTGTGCAGTCCCCTCTCCTCTATATATTAATAATACCACATATCAGTGTGAGCTGGGAGCTGTGTTATTCCCCCTCATATATCACTGTGTGGTCCCATCTCCTCTATATATTAATAATACCACATATCAGTGTGAGCTGGGAGCTGTGTTATTCTTCCTCATATATTGCAGTCCCCTCTCCTCTATATATTAATAATACCACATATCAGTGTGAGCCTGGGACCTGTGTTATTCCTCCTCATATATCACTGTGCAGTCCCCTCTCCTCTATATATTAATAATACCACATATCAGTGTGAGCTGTGAGCTGTGTTTTTCCTCCTCATATCACTGTGCAGTCCCCTCTCCTCTATATATTAGTAATACCACATATCAGTGTGAGCTGGGAGCTGTGTTTTTCCTCATCATATATCACTGTGTGGTCCCCTCATCGCTATACTGTATATTAATAATAACACATATCAGTGTGAGCTGGGAGCTGTGTTATTCCTCCTCACATATCACTGCGCAGTCCCCTCTCCTCTATATATTAATAATACTACATATCAGTGTGAGCTGGGAGCTGTGTTATTCCTCCTCATATATCACTGTGCAGTCCCCTCTCCTCTATATTTTAATAAAACCACATATCAGTATGAGCTGGGAGCTGTGTTATTCCTCCTCATATATCACTGTGTAGTCCCCTCTCCTCTATATATTAATAATAACTCATATCAGTGTGAGCTGGGAGCTGTGTTATTCCCCCTCATATATCACTGTGTGGTCCCACCTCCTCTATATATTAATAATACCACATATCAGTGTGAGCTGGGAGCTGTGTTATTCCTCCTCATATATTGCTGTCCCCTCTCCTCTATATATTAATAATACCACATATCAGTGTGAGCTGTGAGCTGTGTTATTCCTCCTCATATATCACTGTGCAGTCTCCTCTCCTCTATATATTAATAATAACACGTATTAGTGTGAGCTGGGAGCTGTGTTATTACTCCTCATATATCACTGTGTAGTCCCCTCTCCTCTATATATTAATAATACCACATATCAGTGTGAGCTGGGAGCTGTGTTATTCCTCCTCATATATCAGTGTGTGGTCCCCTCTCCTCTATATATTAATAATACCTCATATCAGTGTGAGCTGGGAGCTGTGTTATTCCCCCTCATATATCACTGTGTGGTCCCATCTCCTCTATATATTAATAATACCACATATCAGTGTGAGCTGGGAGCTGTGTTATTCCTCCTCATATATTGCTGTCCCCTCTCCTCTATATATTAATAATACCAGATATCAGTGAGAGCTGTGAGCTGTGTTATTCCTCCTCATATATCACTGTGCAGTCCCCTCTCCTCTATATATTAATAACACCACATATCAGTGTGAGCTGGGAGCTGTGTTATTCCTCCTCATATATCACTGTGCAGCCCCCTCTCCTCTATATATTAATAATAACACATATCAGTGTGAGCTGGGAGGTGTTTTATTCCTCCTCACATATCACTGCACAGTCCCCTCTCCTCTATATATTAATAATACCACATATCAGTGTGAGCTGGGAGCTGTGTTATTCCTCCTCATATATCACTTTGCAGTCCCAACTCCTCTATATATTAATAATACCACATATCAGTGTGAGCTGGGAGCTGTGTTATTCCTCCTCATATATTGCTGTCCCCTCTCCTCTATATATTAATAATACCACATATCAGTGTGAGCTGTGAGCTGTGTTATTCCTCCTCATATATCACTGTGCAGTCTCCTCTCCTCTATATATTAATAATAACACATATCAGTGTGAGCTGGGAGTTGTGTTATTACTCCTCATATATCACTGTGTAGTCCCCTCTCCTCTATATATTAATAATACCACATATCAGTGTGAGCTGGGAGCTGTGTTATTCCTCCTCATATATCAGTGTGTGGTCCCCTCTCCTCTATATATTAATAATACCTCATATCAGTGTGAGCTGGGAGCTGTATTATTCCCCCTCATATATCACTGTGTGGTCCCATCTCCTCTATATATTAATAATACCACATATCAGTGTGAGCTGGGAGCTGTGTTATTCCTCCTCATATATTGCTGTCCCCTCTCCTCTATATATTAATAATACTAGATATCAGTGAGAGCTGTGAGCTGTGTTATTCCTCCTCATATATCACTGTGCAGTCCCCTCTCCTCTATATATTAATAACACCACATATCAGTGTGAGCTGGGAGCTGTGTTATTCCTCCTCATATATCACTGTGCAGCCCCCTCTCCTCTATATATTAATAATAACACATATCAGTGTGAGCTGGGAGGTGTTTTATTCCTCCTCACATATCACTGCACAGTCCCCTCTCCTCTATATATTAGTAATACCACATATCAGTGCGAGCTGGGAGCTGTGTTATTCCTCCTCATATATCACTTTGCAGTCCCCTCTCCTCTATATATTAATAATACCACATATCAGTGTGAGCTGGGAGCTGTGTTATTCCTCCTCATATATCACTGTGCAGTCCCCTCTCCTCTATTTATTAGAAATACCACATATCAGTGTGAGCTGGGAGCTGTGTTATTCCTCCTCATATATCACTGTGTGGTCCCCTCATCGCTATACTGTATATTAATAATAACACATATCAGTGTAAGCTGGGAGCTGTGTTATTCCTCCTCATATATCACTGTGCAGCCCCCTCTCCTCTATATATTAATAATATCACATATCAGTGTGAGCTGGGAGCTGTGTTATTCCTCCTCATATATCACTGTGCAGTCCCCTCTCCTCTATATATTAATAATACCACATATCAGTGTGAGCTGGGAGCTGTGTTATTCCTACTCATATATCACTGTGTGGTCCCCTCATCGCTATTCTGTATATTAATAATAACACATATCAGTGTGAGCTGGGAGCTGTGTTATTCCCCCTCATATATCACTACGCAGCCCCTCTCCTCTATATATTAATAATACCACATATCAGTGTGAGCTGGGAGCTGTGTTATTCCTCCTCATATATCACTGTGCAGTCCCCTCTCCTCTATATATTAATAATACCACATATCAGTGTGAGCTGGGAGCTGTGTTATTCCTCCTCATATATCACTGTGCAGTCCCCTCTCCTCTATATATTAATAATACCACATATCAGTGTGAGCTGGGAGCTGTGTTATTCCTCCTCATATATCACTGTGTAGCCCCTCTCCTCTATATATTAATAATACCTCATATCAGTGTGAGCTGGGAGCTGTGTTATTCCCCCTCATATATCACTGTGTGGTCCCATCTCCTCTATATATTAATAATACCACATATCAGTGTGAGCTGTGTTATTCCTCCTCATATATCACTGTGCAGTCCCCTCTCCTCTATATATTAATAACACCACATATCAGTGTGAGCTGGGAGCTGTGTTATTCCTCCTCATATATCACTGTGTGGTCCCCTCATCTCTATACTGTATATTAATAATAACACATATCAGTGTGAGCTGGGAGGTGTTTTATTCCTCCTCACATATCACTGCACAGTCCCCTCTCCTCTATATATTAATAATACCACATATCAGTGTGAGCTGGGAGCTGTGTTATTCCTCCTCATATATCACTGTGCAGTCCCCTCTCCTCTATTTATTAGAAATACCACATATCAGTGTGAGCTGGGAGCTGTGTTATTCCTCCTCATATATCACTGTGTGGTCCCCTCATCGCTATACTGTATATTAATAATAACACATATCAGTGTAAGCTGGGAGCTGTGTTATTCCTCCTCATATATCACTGTTCAGCCCCCTCTCCTCTATATATTAATAATATCACATATCAGTGTGAGCTGGGAGCTGTGTTATTCCTCCTCATATATCACTGTGCAGTCCCCTCTCCTCTATATATTAATAATACCACATATCAGTGTGAGCTGGGAGCTGTGTTATTCCTCCTCATATATCACTGTGCAGTCCCCTCTCCTCTATATATTAATAATACCACATATCAGTGTGAGCTGGGAGCTGTGTTATTCCTCCTCATATATCACTGTGTGGTCCCCTCATCGCTATTCTGTATATTAATAATAACACATATCAGTGTGAGCTGGAGCTGTGTTATTCCTCCTCATATATCACTGTGCAGTCCCCTCTCCTCTACATATTAATAATACCACATATCAGTGTGAGCTGGGAGCTGTGTTATTCCACCTCATATATCACTGGTGCAGTCCCCTCTCCTCTATATATTAATAATACCACATATCAGTGTGAGCTGGGAGCTGTGTTATTCCTCCTCATATATCACTGTGTAGTCCCCTCTCCTCTATATATTAATAATACCACATATCCTTGTGAGCTGGGAGCTGTGTTATTCCTCCTCATATATCACTGTGTGGTCCCCTCTCCTCTATATATTAATAATAACTCATATCAGTGTGAGCTGGGAGCTGTGTTATTCCCCCTCATATATCACTGTGTGGTCCCATCTCCTCTATATATTAATAATACCACATATCAGTGTGAGGTGGGAGCTGTGTTATTCCTCCTCATATATCACTGTGTGGTCCCCATATCTCTATACTGTATATTAATAATAACACATATCAGTGTGAGCTGGGAGGTGTTTTATTCCTCCTCACATATCACTGCACAGTCCCCTCTCCTCTATATATTAATAATACCACATATCAGTGTGAGCTGGGAGCTGTGTTATTCCTCCTCATATATCACTTTGCAGTCCGCTCTCCTCTATATATTAATAATACCACATATCAGTGTGAGCTGGGAGCTGTGTTATTCCTCCTCATATATCAATGTGCAGTCCCCTCTCCTCTATTTATTAGAAATACCACATATCAGTGTGAGCTGGGAGCTGTGTTATTCCTCCTCATATATCACTGTGTGGTCCCCTCATCGCTATACTGTATATTAATAATAACACATATCAGTGTAAGCTGGGAGCTGTGTTATTCCTCCTCATATATCACTGTGCAGCCCCCTCTCCTCTATATATTAATAATACCACATATCAGTGTGAGCTTTGAGCTGTGTTATTCCTCCTCATATATCACTGTGTGGTCCCCTCATCGCTATACAGTATATTAATAATAACACATATCAGTGTGAGCTGGGAGCTGTGTTATTCCTCCTCATATATCACTGTGTAGCCCCTCTCCTCTATATATTAATAATACCTCATATCAGTGTGAGCTGGGAGCTGTGTTATTCCCCCTCATATATCACTGTGTGGTCCCATCTCCTCTATATATTAATAATACCACATATCAGTGTGAGCTGTGTTATTCCTCCTCATATATCACTGTGTGGTCCCCTCTCCTCTATATATTAATAATAACTCATATCAGTGTGAGCTGGGAGCTGTGTTATTCCCCCTCATATATCACTGTGTGGTCCCATCTCCTCTATATATTAATAATACCACGTATCAGTGTGAGGTGGGAGCTGTGTTATTCCTCCTCATATATCACTGTGTGGTCCCCATATCTCTATACTGTATATTAATAATAACACATATCAGTGTGAGCTGGGAGGTGTTTTATTCCTCCTCACATATCACTGCACAGTCCCCTCTCCTCTATATATTAATAATACCACATATCAGTGTGAGCTTTGAGCTGTGTTATTCCTCCTCATATATCACTGTGTGGTCCCCTCATCGCTAAACAGTATATTAATAATAACACATATCAGTGTGAGCTGGGAGCTGTGTTATTCCTCCTCATATATCACTGTGCAGTCCCCTCTCCTCTATATATTATTAATACCACATATCAATGTGAGTTGGGAGCTGTGTTATTCCTCCTCATATATCACTGTGCAGTACCCTCTACTCTATATATTAATAATACCACATATCAGTGTGAGCTTGGAGCTGTGTTATTCCTCCTCATATATCACTCTGTAGTTCCCTCTCCTCTATATATTAATAATACCACATATCAGTGTGAGCTGGGAGCTGTGTTATTCCTCCTCACATATCACTGCGCAGTCCCCTTTCCTCTATATATTAATAATACCACATATCAGTGTGAGCTGGGAGCTGTGTTATTCCTCCTCATATATCACTTTGCAGTCCCCTCTCCTCTATATATTAATAATACCACATATCAGTGTGAGCTGGGAGCTGTGTTATTCCTCCTCATATATCACTGTGTGGTCCCCTCATCGCTATACTATATATTAATAATAACACATATCAGTGTGAGCAGGGAGCTGTGTTATTCCTCCTCATATATCACTGTGTGGTCCCTTCTCTATATATTAATAATACCACATATCAGTGTGAGCTGGGAGCTGTGTTATTCTTCCTCATATATCACTGTGTGGTCCCCTCTCCTCTATATATTAATAATACCACATATCAGTGTGAGCTGGGAGCTGTGTTATTCCCCCTCATATATCACTGTGCAGTCCCCTCTCCTCTATATATTAATAATACTACATATCAGTGTGAGCTGGGACCTGTGTTATTCCTCCTCATATATCACTGTGCAGTCCCCTCTCCTCTATATATTAGTAATACCACATATCAGTGTGAGCTGGGAGCTGTGTTGTTTCTCATCATATATCACTGTGTGGTCCCCTCATCGATATACTGTATATTAATAATACCACATATCAGTGTGAGCTGGGAGCTGTGTTATTCCTCCTCATATATCACTGTGCAGTCCCCTCTCCTCTATATATTAATAATACCACATATCAGTGTGAGCTGGGAGCTGTGTTATTCCCCCTCATATATCACTGTGTGGTCCCATCTCCTGTATATATTAATAATACCACATATCAGTGTGAGCTGGGAGCTGTGTTATTCTTCCTCATATATTGCAGTCCCTCTCCTCTATATATTAATAATACCACATATCAGTGTGAGCCTGGGACCTGTGTTATTCCTCCTCATATATCACTGTGCAGTCCCCTCTCCTCTATATATTAATAATACCACATATCAGTGTGAGCTGTGAGCTGTGTTTTTCCTCCTCATATCACTGTGCAGTCCCCTCTCCTCTATATATTAGTAATACCACATATCAGTGTGAGCTGGGAGCTGTGTTTTTCCTCATCATATATCACTGTGTGGTCCCCTCATCGCTATACTGTATATTAATAATAACACATATCAGTGTGAGCTGGGAGCTGTGTTATTCCTCCTCACATATCACTGCGCAGTCCCCTCTCCTCTATATATTAATAATACTACATATCAGTGTGAGCTGGGAGCTGTGTTATTCCTTCTCATATATCACTGTGCAGTCCCCTCTCCTCTATATTTTAATAAAACCACATATCAGTATGAGCTGGGAGCTGTGTTATTCCTCCTCATATATCACTGTGTAGTCCCCTCTCCTCTATATATTAATAATAACTCATATCAGTGTGAGCTGGGAGCTGTGTTATTCCCCCTCATATATCACTGTGTGGTCCCACCTCCTCTATATATTAATAATACCACATATCAGTGTGAGCTGGGAGCTGTGTTATTCCTCCTCATATATTGCTGTCCCCTCTCCTCTATATATTAATAATACCACATATCAGTGTGAGCTGTGAGCTGTGTTATTCCTCCTCATATATCACTGTGCAGTCTCCTCTCCTCTATATATTAATAATAACACATATTAGTGTGAGCTGGGAGCTGTGTTATTACTCCTCATATATCACTGTGTAGTCCCCTCTCCTCTATATATTAATAATACCACATATCAGTGTGAGCTGGGAGCTGTGTTATTCCTCCTCATATATCAGTGTGTGGTCCCCTCTCCTCTATATATTAATAATACCTCATATCAGTGTGAGCTGGGAGCTGTGTTATTCCCCCTCATATATCACTGTGTGGTCCCATCTCCTCTATATATTAATAATACCACATATCAGTGTGAGCTGGGAGCTGTGTTATTCCTCCTCATATATTGCTGTCCCCTCTCCTCTATATATTAATAATACCAGATATCAGTGAGAGCTGTGAGCTGTGTTATTCCTCCTCATATATCACTGTGCAGTCCCCTCTCCTCTATATATTAATAACACCACATATCAGTGTGAGCTGGGAGCTGTGTTATTCCTCCTCATATATCACTGTGCAGCCCCCTCTCCTCTATATATTAATAATAACACATATCAGTGTGAGCTGGGAGGTGTTTTATTCCTCCTCACATATCACTGCACAGTCCCCTCTCCTCTATATATTAATAATACCACATATCAGTGTGAGCTGGGAGCTGTGTTATTCCTCCTCATATATCACTTTGCAGTCCCAACTCCTCTATATATTAATAATACCACATATCAGTGTGAGCTGGGAGCTGTGTTATTCCTCCTCATATATTGCTGTCCCCTCTCCTCTATATATTAATAATACCACATATCAGTGTGAGCTGTGAGCTGTGTTATTCCTCCTCATATATCACTGTGCAGTCTCCTCTCCTCTATATATTAATAATAACACATATCAGTGTGAGCTGGGAGTTGTGTTATTACTCCTCATATATCACTGTGTAGTCCCCTCTCCTCTATATATTAATAATACCACATATCAGTGTGAGCTGGGAGCTGTGTTATTCCTCCTCATATATCAGTGTGTGGTCCCCTCTCCTCTATATATTAATAATACCTCATATCAGTGTGAGCTGGGAGCTGTATTATTCCCCCTCATATATCACTGTGTGGTCCCATCTCCTCTATATATTAATAATACCACATATCAGTGTGAGCTGGGAGCTGTTATTCCTCCTCATATATTGCTGTCCCCTCTCCTCTATATATTAATAATACTAGATATCAGTGAGAGCTGTGAGCTGTGTTATTCCTCCTCATATATCACTGTGCAGTCCCCTCTCCTCTATATATTAATAACACCACATATCAGTGTGAGCTGGGAGCTGTGTTATTCCTCCTCATATATCACTGTGCAGCCCCCTCTCCTCTATATATTAATAATAACACATATCAGTGTGAGCTGGGAGGTGTTTTATTCCTCCTCACATATCACTGCACAGTCCCCTCTCCTCTATATATTAGTAATACCACATATCAGTGCGAGCTGGGAGCTGTGTTATTCCTCCTCATATATCACTTTGCAGTCCCCTCTCCTCTATATATTAATAATACCACATATCAGTGTGAGCTGGGAGCTGTGTTATTCCTCCTCATATATCACTGTGCAGTCCCCTCTCCTCTATTTATTAGAAATACCACATATCAGTGTGAGCTGGGAGCTGTGTTATTCCTCCTCATATATCACTGTGTGGTCCCCTCATCGCTATACTGTATATTAATAATAACACATATCAGTGTAAGCTGGGAGCTGTGTTATTCCTCCTCATATATCACTGTGCAGCCCCCTCTCCTCTATATATTAATAATATCACATATCAGTGTGAGCTGGGAGCTGTGTTATTCCTCCTCATATATCACTGTGCAGTCCCCTCTCCTCTATATATTAATAATACCACATATCAGTGTGAGCTGGGAGCTGTGTTATTCCTACTCATATATCACTGTGTGGTCCCCTCATCGCTATTCTGTATATTAATAATAACACATATCAGTGTGAGCTGGGAGCTGTGTTATTCCCCCTCATATATCACTACGCAGCCCCTCTCCTCTATATATTAATAATACCACATATCAGTGTGAGCTGGGAGCTGTGTTATTCCTCCTCATATATCACTGTGCAGTCCCCTCTCCTCTATATATTAATAATACCACATATCAGTGTGAGCTGGGAGCTGTGTTATTCCTCCTCATATATCACTGTGCAGTCCCCTCTCCTCTATATATTAATAATACCACATATCAGTGTGAGCTGGGAGCTGTGTTATTCCTCCTCATATATCACTGTGTAGCCCCTCTCCTCTATATATTAATAATACCTCATATCAGTGTGAGCTGTGTTATTCCCCCTCATATATCACTGTGTGGTCCCATCTCCTCTATATATTAATAATACCACATATCAGTGTGAGCTGTGTTATTCCTCCTCATATATCACTGTGCAGTCCCCTCTCCTCTATATATTAATAACACCACATATCAGTGTGAGCTGGGAGCTGTGTTATTCCTCCTCATATATCACTGTGTGGTCCCCTCATCTCTATACTGTATATTAATAATAACACATATCAGTGTGAGCTGGGAGGTGTTTTATTCCTCCTCACATATCACTGCACAGTCCCCTCTCCTCTATATATTAATAATACCACATATCAGTTAGAGATGAGCGCCGGAAATTTTTCGGGTTTTGTGTTTTGGTTTTGGGTTCGGTTCCGCGGCCGTGTTTTGGGTTCGACCGCGTTTTGGCAAAACCTCACCGAATTTTTTTTGTCGGATTCGGGTGTGTTTTGGATTCGGGTGTTTTTTTAAAAAAACCCTAAAAAACAGCTTAAATCATAGAATTTGGGGGTAATTTTGATCATAAAGTATTATTAAACTCAAAAAACATAATTTACACTCATTTTCAGCCTATTCTGAACACATCACACCTCAAAATATTATTTTTAGTCCTAAAATTTGCACCGAGGTCGCTGTGTGAGTAAGATAAGCGACCCTAGTGGCCGACACAAACACCGGGCCCATCTAGGAGTGGCACTGCAGTGTCACGCAGGATGGCCCTTCCAAAAAACCCTCCCCAAACAGCACATGACGCAAAGAAAAAAAGAGGCGCAATGAGGTAGCTGACTGTGTGAGTAAGATTAGCGACCCTAGTGGCCGACACAAACACCGGGCACATCTAGGAGTGGCACTGCAGTGTCACGCAGGATGTCCCTTCCAAAAAACCCTCCCCAAACAGCACATGACGCAAAGAAAAAAAGAGGCGCAATGAGGTAGCTGTGTGAGTAAGATTAGCGACCCTAGTGGCCGACACAAACACCGGGCCCATCTAGGAGTGGCACTGCAGTGTCACGCAGGATGTCCCTTCCAAAAAACCCTCCCCAATCAGCACATGATGCAAAGAAAAAGAAAAGAAAAAAGAGGTGCAAGATGGAATTATCCTTGGGCCCTCCCACCCACCCTTATGTTGTATAAACAAAACAGGACATGCACACTTTAACCAACCCATCATTTCAGTGACAGGGTCTGCCACACGACTGTGACTGATATGACGGGTTGGTTTGGACCCCCCCCAAAAAAGAAGCAATTAATCTCTCCTTGCACAAACTGGCTCTACAGAGGCAAGATGTCCACCTCATCTTCACCCTCCGATATATCACCGTGTACATCCCCCTCCTCACAGATTATCAATTCGTCCCCACTGGAATCCACCATCTCAGCTCCCTGTGTACTTTGTGGAGGCAATTGCTGCTGGTCAATGTCTCCGCGGAGGAATTGATTATAATTCATTTTAATGATCATCATCTTCTCCACATTTTCTGGATGTAACCTCGTACGCCGATTGCTGACAAGGTGAGCGGCGGCACTAAACACTCTTTCGGAGTACACACTTGTGGGAGGGCAACTTAGGTAGAATAAAGCCAGTTTGTGCAAGGGCCTCCAAATTGCCTCTTTTTCCTGCCAGTATAAGTACGGACTGTGTGACGTGCCTACTTGGATGCGGTCACTCATATAATCCTCCACCATTCTATCAATGTTGAGAGAATCATATGCAGTGACAGTAGACGACATGTCCGTAATCGTTGTCAGGTCCTTCAGTCCGGACCAGATGTCAGCATCAGCAGTCGCTCCAGACTGCCCTGCATCACCGCCAGCGGGTGGGCTCGGAATTCAGAGCCTTTTCCTCGCACCCCCAGTTGCGGGAGAATGTGAAGGAGGAGATGTTGACAGGTCGCGTTCCGCTTGACTTGACAATTTTGTCACCAGCAGGTCTTTCAACCCCAGCAGACCTGTGTCTGCCGGAAAGAGAGATCCAAGGTAGGCTTTAAATCTAGGATCGAGCACGGTGGCCAAAATGTAGTGCTCTGATTTCAACAGATTGACCACCCGTGAATCCTTGTTAAGCGAATTAAGGGCTGCATCCACAAGTCCCACATGCCTAGCGGAATCGCTCCGTGTTAGCTCCTTCTTCAATGCCTCCAGCTTCTTCTGCAAAAGCCTGATGAGGGGAATGACCTGACTCAGGCTGGCAGTGTCTGAACTGACTTCACGTGTGGCAAGTTCAAAGGGCATCAGAACCTTGCACAACGTTGAAATCATTCTCCACTGCACTTGAGACAGGTGCATTCCATCTCCTATATCGTGCTCAATTGTATAGGCTTGAATGGCCTTTTGCTGCTCCTCCAACCTCTGAAGCATATAGAGGGTTGAATTCCACCTCGTTACCACTTCTTGCTTCAGATGATGGCAGGGCAGGTTCAGTAGTTTTTGGTGGTGCTCCAGTCTTCTGTACGTGGTGCCTGTACGCCGAAAGTGTCCCGCAATTTTTCTGGCCACCGACAGCATCTCTTGCACGCCCCTGTCGTTTTTTAAAAATGTCTGCACCACCAAATTCAAGGTATGTGCAAAACATGGGACGTGCTGGAATTTGCCCATATTTAATGCACACACAATATTGCTGGCGTTGTCCGATGCCACAAATCCACAGGAGAGTCCAATTGGGGTAAGCCATTCCGCGATGATCTTCCTCAGTTGCCGTAAGAGGTTTTCAGCTGTGTGCGTATTCTGGAAAGCGGTGATACAAAGCGTAGCCTGCCTAGGAAAGAGTTGGCGTTTGCGAGATGCTGCTACTGGTGCCGCCGCTGCTGTTCTTGCGGCGGGAGTCCATACATCTACCCAGTGGGCTGTCACAGTCATATAGTCCTGACCCTGCCCTGCTCCACTTGTCCACATGTCCGTGGTTAAGTGGACATTGGGTACAACTGCATTTTTTAGGACACTGGTGAGTCTTTTTCTGACGTCCGTGTACATTCTCGGTATCGCCTGCCTAGAGAAGTGGAACCTAGATGGTATTTGGTAACGGGGGCACACTGCCTCAATAAATTGTCTAGTTCCCTGTGAACTAACGGCGGATACCGGACGCACGTCTAACACCAACATAGTTGTCAAGGACTCAGTTATCCGCTTTGCAGTAGGATGACTGCTGTGATATTTCATCTTCCTCGCAAAGGACTGTTGAACAGTCAATTGCTTACTGGAAGTAGTACAAGTGGGCTTACGACTTCCCCTCTGGGATGACCATCGACTCCCAGCGGCAACAACAGCAGCGCCAGCAGCAGTAGGCGTTACACGCAAGGATGCATCGGAGGAATCCCAGGCAGGAGAGGACTCGTCAGACTTGCCAGTGACATGGCCTGCAGGACTATTGGCATTCCTGGGGAAGGAGGAAATTGACACTGAGGGAGTTGGTGGGGTGGTTTGCGTGAGCTTGGTTACAAGAGGAAGGGATTTACTGGTCAGTGGACTGCTTCCGCTGTCACCCAAAGTTTTTGAACTTGTCACTGACTTATTATGAATGCGCTGCAGGTGACGTATAAGGGAGGATGTTCCGAGGTGGTTAACGTCCTTACCCCTACTTATTACAGCTTGACAAAGGGAACACACGGCTTGACACCTGTTGTCCGCATTTCTGGTGAAATACCTCCACACCGAAGAGCTGATTTTTTTGGTATTTTCACCTGGCATGTCAACGGCCATATTCCTCCCACGGACAACAGGTGTCTCCCCGGGTGCCTGACTTAAACAAACCACCTCACCATCAGAATCCTCCTGGTCAATTTCCTCCCCAGCGCCAGCAACACCCATATCCTCCTCATCCTGGTGTACTTCAACACTGACATCTTCAATCTGACTATCAGGAACTGGACTGCGGGTGCTCCTTCCAGCACTTGCAGGGGGCATGCAAATAGTGGAAGGCGCATGCTCTTCACGTCCAGTGTTGGGAAGGTCAGGCATCGCAAACGACACAATTGGACTCTCCTTGTGGATTTGGGATTTCAAAGAACGCACAGTTCTTTGCGGTGCTTTTGCCAGCTTGAGTCTTTTCAGTTTTCTAGCGAGAGGCTGAGTGCTTCCATCCTCATGTGAAGCTGAACCACTAGCCATGAACATAGGCCAGGGCCTCAGCCGTTCCTTGCCACTCCGTGTGGTAAATGGCATATTGGCAAGTTTACGCTTCTCCTCCGACAATTTTATTTTAGGTTTTGGAGTCCTTTTTTTTCTGATATTTGGTGTTTTGGATTTGACATGCTCTGTACTATGACATTGGGCATCGGCCTTGGCAGACGACGTTGCTGGCATTTCATCGTCTCGGCCATGACTAGTGGCAGCAGCTTCAGCACGAGGTGGAAGTGGATCTTGATCTTTCCCTAATTTTGGAACCTCAACTTTTTTGTTCTCCATATTTTATAGGCAGAACTAAAAGGCACCTCAGGTAAACAATGGAGATGGATGGATTGGATACTAGTATACAATTATGGACGGACTGCCACGGTTAGGTGGTATAAAAAAACCACGGTTAGGTGGTATATATTATAATAATAATACAATTATGGATGGACGGACTGCCTGCCGACTGCCGACACAGAGGTAGCCACAGCCGTGAACTACCGCACTGTACACTGGTTGATAAAGAGATAGTAGTATACTCGTAACAACTAGTATGACACTATGACGACGGTATAAAGAATGAAAAAAAAACCACGGTTAGGTGGTATATATTATAATAATAATACAATTATGGATGGACGGACTGCCTGCCGACTGCCGACACAGAGGTAGCCACAGCCGTGAACTACCGCACTGTACACTGGTTGATAAAGAGATAGTAGTATACTCGTAACAACTAGTATGACACTATGACGACGGTATAAAGAATGAAAAAAAAACCACGGTTAGGTGGTATATATTATAATAATAATACAATTATGGATGGACGGACTGCCTGCCGACTGCCGACACAGAGGTAGCCACAGCCGTGAACTACCGCACTGTACACTGGTTGATAAAGAGATAGTAGTATACTCGTAACAACTAGTATGACACTATGACGACGGTATAAAGAATGAAAAAAAAACCACGGTTAGGTGGTATATATTATAATAATAATACAATTATGGATGGACGGACTGCCTGCCGACTGCCGACACAGAGGTAGCCACAGCCGTGAACTACCGCACTGTACACTGGTTGATAAAGAGATAGTAGTATACTCGTAACAACTAGTATGACACTATGACGACGGTATAAAGAATGAAAAAAAAACCACGGTTAGGTGGTATATATTATAATAATAATACAATTATGGATGGACGGACTGCCTGCCGACTGCCGACACAGAGGTAGCCACAGCCGTGAACTACCGCACTGTACACTGGTTGATAAAGAGATAGTAGTATACTCGTAACAACTAGTATGACACTATGACGACGGTATAAAGAATGAAAAAAAAACCACGGTTAGGTGGTATATATTATAATAATAATACAATTATGGATGGACGGACTGCCTGCCGACTGCCGACACAGAGGTAGCCACAGCCGTGAACTACCGCACTGTACACTGGTTGATAAAGAGATAGTAGTATACTCGTAACAACTAGTATGACACTATGACGACGGTATAAAGAATGAAAAAAAAACCACGGTTAGGTGGTATATATTATAATAATAATACAATTATGGATGGACGGACTGCCTGCCGACTGCCGACACAGAGGTAGCCACAGCCGTGAACTACCGCACTGTACACTGGTTGATAAAGAGATAGTAGTATACTCGTAACAACTAGTATGACACTATGACGACGGTATAAAGAATGCAAAAAAAACCACAGTTAGGTGGTATATATTATAATAATAATACAATTATGGATGGACGGACTGCCTGCCGACTGCCGACACAGAGGTAGCCACAGCCGTGAACTACCGCACTGTACACTGGTTGATAAAGAGATAGTAGTATACTCGTAACAACTAGTATGACACTATGACGGTATAAAGAATGGAAAAAAAACCACGGTTAGGTGGTATATATTATAATAATAATACAATTATGGATGGACGGACTGCCTGCCGACTGCCGACACAGAGGTAGCCACAGCCGTGAACTACCGCACTGTACACTGGTTGATAAAGAGATAGTAGTATACTCGTAACAATTAGGATGACACTATGACGGTATAAAGAATGAAAAAAAAACCACGGTTAGGTGGTAGGTATATAATAATAAATAATACAATTCTGGTCGGACGGACTGCCTGCCGTGTGCCGACACAGAGGTAGCCACAGCCGTGAACTACCGCACTGTACACTGGTTGATAAAGAGATAGTAGTATACTCGTAACAATTAGGATGACACTATGACGGTATAAAGAATGAAAAAAAAACCACGGTTAGGTGGTAGGTATATAATAATAAATAATACAATTCTGGTCGGACGGACTGCCTGCCGTGTGCCGACACAGAGGTAGCCACAGCCGTGAACTACCGCACTGTACACTGGTTGATAAAGAGATAGTAGTATACTCGTAACAATTAGGATGACACTATGACGGTATAAAGAATGAAAAAAAAACCACGGTTAGGTGGTAGGTATATAATAATAAATAATACAATTCTGGTCGGACGGACTGCCTGCCGTGTGCCGACACAGAGGTAGCCACAGCCGTGAACTACCGCACTGTACACTGGTTGATAAAGAGATAGTAGTATACTCGTAACAATTAGGATGACACTATGACGGTATAAAGAATGAAAAAAAACCACGGTTAGGTGGTAGGTATATAATAATAAATAATACAATTCTGGTCGGACGGACTGCCTGCCGTGTGCCGACACAGAGGTAGCCACAGCCGTGAACTACCGCACTGTACACTGGTTGATAAAGAGATAGTAGTATACTCGTAACAATTAGGATGACACTATGACGGTATAAAGAATGAAAAAAAACCCACGGTTAGGTGGTAGGTATATAATAATAAATAATACAATTCTGGTCGGACGGACTGCCTGCCGTGTGCCGACACAGAGGTAGCCACAGCCGTGAACTACCGCACTGTACTGTGTCTGCTGCTAATATAGACTGGTTGATATTTAAAGAGATATTAGTAGTATACAACAATACTATACTGGTGGTCAGGCACTGGTCACCACTCCTGCAGCAAAAGTGTGCACTGTTAATTAATATAATTGTACTCCTGGCTCCTGCTAACAACCTGCAGTGCTCCCCAGTCTCCCCCACAATTAATTATAAGCTTTTAATTTATACATTGATGACTGTGCAGCACACTGGGCTGAGCTGAGTGCACACAGACTGAGTCACACTGTGTGACTGACTGTGCTGAGTATCGTTTTTTTTTTCAGGCAGAGAACGGATATAGCAGAGAGAAGTGAACGGATATATTATATTAAATAAAAGTTAACTAGCAACTGCACTGGTCACTGACTGTGGTAAACTAACTCTGTCTGCGACTCTGCACAATCTCTCTCTATCTAATCTATCTATCTCTATTCTAATGGAGAGGACGCCAGACACGTCCTCTCCCTATCAATCTCAATGCACGAGTGAAAATGGCGGCGACGCGCGGCTCCTTATATAGAATCCGAGTCTCGCGATAGAATCCGAGCCTCGCGAGAATCCGACAGCGTCATGATGACGTTCGGGCGCGCTCGGGTTAACCGAGCAAGGCGGGAAGATCCGAGTCGCTCGGACCCGTGGAAAAAAAAGTGAAGTTCGTGCGGGTTCGGATTCAAAGAAACCGAACCCGCTCATCTCTAATATCAGTGTGAGCTGGGAGCTGTGTTATTCCTCCTCATATATCACTGTGCAGTCCCCTCTCCTCTATTTATTAGAAATACCACATATCAGTGTGAGCTGGGAGCTGTGTTATTCCTCCTCATATATCACTGTGTGGTCCCCTCATCGCTATACTGTATATTAATAATAACACATATCAGTGTAAGCTGGGAGCTGTGTTATTCCTCCTCATATATCACTGTTCAGCCCCCTCTCCTCTATATATTAATAATATCACATATCAGTGTGAGCTGGGAGCTGTGTTATTCCTCCTCATATATCACTGTGCAGTCCCCTCTCCTCTATATATTAATAATACCACATATCAGTGTGAGCTGGGAGCTGTGTTATTCCTCCTCATATATCACTGTGCAGTCCCCTCTCCTCTATATATTAATAATACCACATATCAGTGTGAGCTGGGAGCTGTGTTATTCCTCCTCATATATCACTGTGTGGTCCCCTCATCGCTATTCTGTATATTAACAATAACACATATCAGTGTGAGCTGGGAGCTGTGTTATTCCTCCTCATATATCACTGTGCAGTCCCCTCTCCTCTACATATTAATAATACCACATATCAGTGTGAGCTGGGAGCTGTGTTATTCCTCCTCATATATCACTGTGCAGTCCCCTCTCCTCTATATATTAATAATACCACATATCAGTGTGAGCTGGGAGCTGTGTTATTCCTCCTCATATATCACTGTGTAGTCCCCTCTCCTCTATATATTAATAATACCACATATCCTTGTGAGCTGGGAGCTGTGTTATTCCTCCTCATATATCACTGTGTGGTCCCCTCTCCTCTATATATTAATAATAACTCATATCAGTGTGAGCTGGGAGCTGTGTTATTCCCCCTCATATATCACTGTGTTGTCCCATCTCCTCTATATATTAATAATACCACATATCAGTGTGAGGTGGGAGCTGTGTTATTCCTCCTCATATATCACTGTGTGGTCCCCATATCTCTATACTGTATATTAATAATAACACATATCAGTGTGAGCTGGGAGGTGTTTTATTCCTCCTCACATATCACTGCACAGTCCCCTCTCCTCTATATATTAATAATACCACATATCAGTGTGAGCTGGGAGCTGTGTTATTCCTCCTCATATATCACTTTGCAGTCCGCTCTCCTCTATATATTAATAATACCACATATCAGTGTGAGCTGGGAGCTGTGTTATTCCTCCTCATATATCAATGTGCAGTCCCCTCTCCTCTATTTATTAGAAATACCACATATCAGTGTGAGCTGGGAGCTGTGTTATTCCTCCTCATATATCACTGTGTGGTCCCCTCATCGCTATACTGTATATTAATAATAACACATATCAGTGTAAGCTGGGAGCTGTGTTATTCCTCCTCATATATCACTGTGCAGCCCCCTCTCCTCTATATATTAATAATACCACATATCAGTGTGAGCTTTGAGCTGTGTTATTCCTCCTCATATATCACTGTGTGGTCCCCTCATCGCTATACAGTATATTAATAATAACACATATCAGTGTGAGCTGGGAGCTGTGTTATTCCTCCTCATATATCACTGTGTAGCCCCTCTCCTCTATATATTAATAATACCTCATATCAGTGTGAGCTGGGAGCTGTGTTATTCCCCCTCATATATCACTGTGTGGTCCCATCTCCTCTATATATTAATAATACCACATATCAGTGTGAGCTGTGTTATTCCTCCTCATATATCACTGTGTGGTCCCCTCTCCTCTATATATTAATAACACCACATATCAGTGTGAGCTGGGAGCTGTGTTATTCCTCCTCATATATCACTGTGTGGTCCCCTCATCTCTATACTGTATATTAATAATAACACATATCAGTGTGAGCTGGGAGGTGTTTTATTCCTCCTCACATATCACTGCACAGTCCCCTCTCCTCTATATATTAATAATACCACATATCAGTGTGAGCTGGGAGCTGTGTTATTCCTCCTCATATATCACTGTGCAGTCCCCTCTCCTCTATATATTAATAATACCACATATCAGTGTGAGCTGGGAGCTGTGTTATTCCTCCTCATATATCACTGTGCAGTCCCCTCTCCTCTATATATTAATAATACCACATATCAGTGTGAGCTGGGAGCTGTGTTATTCCTCCTCATATATCACTGTGTAGCCCCTCTCCTCTATATATTAATAATACCTCATATCAGTGTGAGCTGGGAGCTGTGTTATTCCCCCTCATATATCACTGTGTGGTCCCATCTCCTCTTTATATTAATAATACCACATATCAGTGTGAGCTGTGTTATTCCTCCTCATATATCACTGTGCAGTCCCCTCTCCTCTATATATTAATAACACCACATATCAGTGTGAGCTGGGAGCTGTGTTATTCCTCCTCATATATCACTGTGTGGTCCCCTCATCTCTATACTGTATATTAATAATAACACATATCAGTGTGAGCTGGGAGGTGTTTTATTCCTCCTCACATATCACTGCACAGTCCCCTCTCCTCTATATATTAATAATACCACATATCAGTGTGAGCTGGGAGCTGTGTTATTCCTCCTCATATATCACTGTGCAGTCCCCTCTCCTCTATTTATTAGAAATACCACATATCAGTGTGAGCTGGGAGCTGTGTTATTCCTCCTCATATATCACTGTGTGGTCCCCTCATCGCTATACTGTATATTAATAATAACACATATCAGTGTAAGCTGGGAGCTGTGTTATTCCTCCTCATATATCACTGTTCAGCCCCCTCTCCTCTATATATTAATAATATCACATATCAGTGTGAGCTGGGAGCTGTGTTATTCCTCCTCATATATCACTGTGCAGTCCCCTCTCCTCTATATATTAATAATACCACATATCAGTGTGAGCTGGGAGCTGTGTTATTCCTCCTCATATATCACTGTGCAGTCCCCTCTCCTCTATATATTAATAATACCACATATCAGTGTGAGCTGGGAGCTGTGTTATTCATCCTCATATATCACTGTGTGGTCCCCTCATCGCTATTCTGTATATTAATAATAACACATATCAGTGTGAGCTGGGAGCAGTGTTATTCCTCCTCAAATATCACTGTGCAGTCCCCTCTCCTCTATATATTAATAATACCACATATCAGTGTGAGCTGGGAGCTGTGTTATTCCTCCTCATATATCACTGTGCAGTCCCCTCTCCTCTATATATTAATAATACCACATATCAGTGTGAGCTGGGAGCTGTGTTATTCCTCCTCATATATCACTATGTAGTCCCCTCTCCTCTATATATTAATAATACCACATATCAGTGTGAGCTGGGAGCTGTGTTATTCCTCCTCATATATCACTGTGTGGTCCCCTCTCCTCTATATATTAATAATAACTCATATCAGTGTGAGCTGGGAGCTGTGTTATTCCTCCTCATATATCACTCTGTAGTTCCCTCTCCTCTATATATTAATAATACCACATATCAGTGTGAGATGGGAGCTGTGTTATTCCTCCTCACATATCACTGCGCAGTCCCCTCTCCTCTATATATTAATAATACCACATATCAGTGTGAGCTGGGAGCTGTGTTATTCATCCTCATATATCACTTTGCAGTCCCCTCTCCTCTATATATTAATAATACCACATATCAGTGTGAGCTGGGAGCTGTGTTATTCCTCCTCATATATCACTGTGTGGTCCCCTCATCGCTATACTATATATTAATAATAACACATATCAGTGTGAGCAGGGAGCTGTGTTATTCCTCCTCATATATCACTGTGTGGTCCCTTCTCTATATATTAATAATACCACATATCAGTGTGAGCTGGGAGCTGTGTTATTCTTCCTCATATATCACTGTGTGGTCTCCTCTCCTCTATATATTAATAATACCACATATCAGTGTGAGCTGGGAGCTGTGTTATTCCCCCTCATATATCACTGTGCAGTCCCCTCTCCTCTATATATTAGTAATACCACATATCAGTGTGAGCTGGGAGCTGTGTTGTTTCTCATCATATATCACTGTGTGGTCCCCTCATCGCTATACTGTATATTAATAATACCACATATCAGTGTGAGCTGGGAGCTGTGTTATTCCTCCTCATATATCACTGTGCAGTCCCCTCTCCTCTATATATTAATAATACCACATATCAGTGTGAGCTGGGAGCTGTGTTATTCCCCCTCATATATCACTGTGTGGTCCCATCTCCTCTATATATTAATAATACCACATATCAGTGTGAGCTGGGAGCTGTGTTATTCTTCCTCATATATTGCAGTCCCCTCTCCTCTATATATTAATAATACCACATATCAGTGTGAGCTGGGACCTGTGTTATTCCTCCTCATATATCACTGTGCAGTCCCCTCTCTTCTATATATTAATAATACCACATATCAGTGTGAGCTGTGAGCTGTGTTTTTCCTCCTCATATCACTGTGCAGTCCCCTCTCCTCTATATATTAGTAATACCACATATCAGTGTGAGCTGGGAGCTGTGTTTTTCCTCATCATATATCACTGTGTGGTCCCCTCATCGCTATACTGTATATTAATAATAACACATATCAGTGTGAGCTGGGAGCTGTGTTATTCCTCCTCATATATCACTGTGCAGTCCCCTCTCCTCTATATATTAATAAAACCACATATCAGTATGAGCTGGGAGCTGTGTTATTCCTCCTCATATATCACTGTGTAGTCCCCTCTCCTCTATATATTAATAATAACTCATATCAGTGTGAGCTGGGAGCTGTGTTATTCCCCCTCATATATCACTGTGTGGTCCCACCTTCTCTATATATTAATAATACCACATATCAGTGTGAGCTGGGAGCTGTGTTATTCCTCCTCATATATTGCTGTCCCCTCTCCTCTATATATTAATAATACCACATATCAGTGTTAGCTGTGAGCTGTGTTATTCCTCCTCATATATCACTGTGCAGTGTCCTCTCCTCTATATATTAATAATAACACATATCAATGTGAGCTGGGAGCTGTGTTATAACTCCTCATATATCACTGTGTAGTCCCCTCTCCTCTATATATTAATAATACCACATATCAGTGTGAGCTGGGAGCTGTGTTATTCCTCCTCATATATCAGTGTGTGGTCCCCTCTCCTCTATATATTAATAATACCTCATATCAGTGTGAGCTGGGAGCTGTGTTATTCCCCCTCATATATCACTGAGTGGTCCCATCTCCTCTATATATTAATAATACCACATATCAGTGTGAGCTGGGAGCTGTGTTATTCCTCCTCATATATTGCTGTCCCCTCTCCTCTATATATTAATAATACCAGATATCAGTGAGAGCTGTGAGCTGTGTTATTCCTCCTCATATATCACTGTGCAGTCCCCTCTCCTCTATATATTAATAACACCACATATCAGTGTGAGCTGGGAGCTGTGTTATTCCTCCTCATATATCACTGTGCAGCCCCCTCTCCTCTATATATTAATAATAACACATATCAGTGTGAGCTGGGAGGTGTTTTATTCCTCCTCACATATCACTGCACAGTCCCCTCTCCTCTATATATTAATAATACCACATATCAGTGTGAGCTGGGAGCTGTGTTATTCCTCCTCATATATCACTTTGCAGTCCCAACTCCTCTATATATTAATAATACCACATATCAGTGTGAGCTGGGAGCTGTGTTATTCCTCCTCATATATTGCTGTCCCCTCTCCTCTATATATTAATAATACCACATATCAGTGTGAGCTGTGAGCTGTGTTATTCCTCCTCATATATCACTGTGCATTCTCATCTCCTCTATATATTAATAATAACACATATCAGTGTGAGCTGGGAGCTGTGTTGTTACTCCTCATATATCACTGTGTAGTCCCCTCTCCTCTATATATTAATAATACCACATATCAGTGTGAGCTGGGAGCTGTGTTATTCCTCCTCATATATCAGTGTGTGGTCCCCTCTCCTCTATATATTAATAATACCTCATATCAGTGTGAGCTGGGAGCTGTGTTATTCCCCCTCATATATCACTGTGTGGTCCCCTCATCGCTATTCTGTATATTAATAATAACACATATCAGTGTGAGCTGGGAGCTGTGTTATTCCTCCTCATATATCACTGTGCAGTCCCCTCTCGTCTACATATTAATAATACCACATATCAGTGTGAGCTGGGAGCTGTGTTATTCCTCCTCATATATCACTGTGCAGTCCCCTCTCCTCTATATATTAATAATACCACATATCAGTGTGAGCTGGGAGCTGTGTTATTCCTCCTCATATATCCCTGTGTAGTCCCATCTCCTCTATATATTAATAATACCACATATCAGTGTGAGCTGGGAGCTGTGTTATTCCTCCTCATATATCACTGTGTGGTCCCCTCTCCTCTATATATTAATAATAACTCATATCAGTGTGAGCTGGGAGCTGTGTTATTCCCCCTCATATATCACTGTGTGGTCCCATCTCCTCTATATATTAATAATACCACATATCAGTGTGAGGTGGGAGCTGTGTTATTCCTCCTCATATATCACTATGTGGTCCCCATATCTCTATACTGTATATTAATAATAACACATATCAGTGTGAGCTGGGAGGTGTTTTATTCCTCCTCACATATCACTGCGCAGTCCCCTCTCCTCTATATATTAATAATACCACATATCAGTGTGAGCTGGGAGCTGTGTTATTCCTCCTCACATATCACTTTGCAGTCCGCTCTCCTCTATATATTAATAATACCACATATCAGTGTGAGCTGGGAGATGTGTTATTCCTCCTCATATATCAATGTGCAGTCCCCTCTCCTCTATTTATTAGAAATACCACATATCAGTGTGAGCTGGGAGCTGTGTTATTCCTCCTCATATATCACTGTGTGGTCCCCTCATCGCTATACTGTATATTAATAATAACACATATCAGTGTAAGCTGGGAGCTGTGTTATTCCTCCTCATATATCACTGTGCAGCCCCCTCTCCTCTATATATTAATAATACCACATATCAGTGTGAGCTTTGAGCTGTGTTATTCCTCCTCATATATCACTGTGTGGTCCCCTCATCGCTATACAGTATATTAATAATAACACATATCAGTGTGAGCTGGGAGCTGTGTTATTCCTCCTCATATATCACTGTGCAGTCCCCTCTCCTCTATATATTAATAATACCACATATCAATGTGAGTTGGGAGCTGTGTTATTCCTCCTCATATATCACTGTGCAGTACCCTCTCCTCTATATATTAATAATACCACATATCAGTGTGAGCTGGGAGCTGTGTTATTCCTCCTCATATATCACTCTGTAGTTCCCTCTCCTCTATATATTAATAATACCACATATCAGTGTGAGCTGGGAGCTGTGTTATTCCTCCTCACATATCACTGCGCAGTCCCCTCTCCTCTATATATTAATAATACCACATATCAGTGTGAGCTGGGAGCTGTGTTATTCCTCCTCATATATCACTTTGCAGTCCCCTCTCCTCTATATATTAATAATACCACATATCAGTGTGAGCTGGGAGCTGTGTTATTCCTCCTCATATATCACTGTGTGGTCCCCTCATCGCTATACTATATATTAATAATAACACATATCAGTGTGAGCAGGGAGCTGTGTTATTCCTCCTCATATATCACTGTGTGGTCCCTTCTCTATATATTAATAATAACACATATCAGTGTGATCTGGGACCAGTGTTATTCTTCCTCATATATCACTGTGTGGTCCCCTCTCCTCTATATATTAATAATACCACATATCAGTGTGAGCTGGGAGCTGTGTTATTCCCCCTCATATAGCACTGTGCAGTCCCCTCTCCTCTATATATTAATAATACTACATATCAGTGTGAGCTGGGACCTGTGTTATTCCTCCTCATATATCACTGTGCAGTCCCCTCTCCTCTATATATTAGTAATACCACATATCAGTGTGAGCTGGGAGCTGTGTTATTTCTCATCATATATCACTGTGTGGTCCCCTCATCGCTATACTGTATATTAATAATACCACATATCAGTGTGAGCTGGGAGCTGTGTTATTCCTCCTCATATATCACTGTGCAGTCCCCTCTCCTCTATATATTAATAATACCACATATCAGTGTGAGCTGGGAGCTGTGTTATTCCCCCTCATATATCACTGTGTGGTCCCATCTCCTCTATATATTAATAATACCACATATCAGTGTGAGCTGGGAGCTGTGTTATTCTTCCTCATATATTGCAGTCCCCTCTCCTCTATATATTAATAATACCACATATCAGTGTGAGCTGGGACCTGTGTTATTCCTCCTCATATATCACTGTGCAGTTCCCTCTCCTCTATATATTAATAATACCACATATCAGTGTGAGCTGTGAGCTGTGTTTTTCCTCCTCATATCACTGTGCAGTCCCCTCTCCTCTATATATTAGTAATACCACATATCAGTGTGAGCTGGGAGCTGTGTTTTTCCTCATCATATATCACTGTGTGGTCCCCTCATCGCTATACTGTATATTAATAATAACACATATCAGTGTGAGCTGGGAGCTGTGTTATTCCTCCTCATATATCACTGCGCAGTCCCCTCTCCTCTATATATTAATAATACTACATATCAGTGTGAGCTGGGAGCTGTGTTATTCCTCCTCATATATCACTGTGCAGTCCCCTCTCCTCTATATATTAATAAAACCACATATCAGTATGAGCTGGGAGCTGTGTTATTCCTCCTCATATATCACTGTGTAGTCCCCTCTCCTCTATATATTAATAATAACTCATATCAGTGTGAGCTGGGAGCTGTGTTATTCCCCCTCATATATCACTGTGTGGTCCCACCTCCTCTATATATTAATAATACCACATATCAGTGTGAGCTGGGAGCTGTGTTATTCCTCCTCATATATTGCTGTCCCCTCTCCTCTATATATTAATAATACCACATATCAGTGTGAGCTGTGAGCTGTGTTATTCCCCCTCATATATCACTGTGTGGTCCCACCTCCTCTATATATTAATAATACCACATATCAGTGTGAGCTGGGAGCTGTGTTATTCCTCCTCATATATTGCTGTCCCCTCTCCTCTATATATTAATAATACCACATATCAGTGTGAGCTGTGTTATTCCTCCTCATATATCACTGTGCAGTCTCCTCTCCTCTATATATTAATAATAACACATATCAGTGTGAGCTGGGAGCTGTGTTATTACTCCTCATATATCACTGTGTAGTCCCCTCTCCTCTATATATTAATAATACCACATATCAGTGTGAGCTGGGAGCTGTGTTTTTCCTCATCATATATCACTGTGTGGTCCCCTCATCGCTATACTGTATATTAATAATAACACATATCAGTGGGAGCTGGGAGCTGTGTTATTCCTCCTCATATATCACTGTGCAGTCCCCTCTCCTCTATATATTAATAAAACCACATATCAGTATGAGCTGGGAGCTGTGTTATTCCTCCTCATATATCACTGTGTAGTCCCCTCTCCTCTATATATTAATAATAACTCATATCAGTGTGAGCTGGGAGCTGTGTTATTCCCCCTCATATATCACTGTGTGGTCCCACCTCCTCTATATATTAATAATACCACATATCAGTGTGAGCTGGGAGCTGTGTTATTCCTCCTCATATATTGCTGTCCCCTCTCCTCTATATATTAATAATACCACATATCAGTGTTAGCTGTGAGCTGTGTTATTCCTCCTCATATATCACTGTGCAGTGTCCTCTCCTCTATATATTAATAATAACACATATCAATGTGAGCTGGGAGCTGTGTTATTACTCCTCATATATCACTGTGTAGTCCCCTCTCCTCTATATATTAATAATACCACATATCAGTGTGAGCTGGGAGCTGTGTTATTCCTCCTCATATATCAGTGTGTGGTCCCCTCTCCTCTATATATTAATAATACCTCATATCAGTGTGAGCTGGGAGCTGTGTTATTCCCCCTCATATATCACTGAGTGGTCCCATCTCCTCTATATATTAATAATACCACATATCAGTGTGAGCTGGGAGCTGTGTTATTCCTCCTCATATATTGCTGTCCCCTCTCCTCTATATATTAATAATACCAGATATCAGTGAGAGCTGTGAGCTGTGTTATTCCTCCTCATATATCACTGTGCAGTCCCCTCTCCTCTATATATTAATAACACCACATATCAGTGTGAGCTGGGAGCTGTGTTATTCCTCCTCATATATCACTGTGCAGCCCCCTCTCCTCTATATATTAATAATAACACATATCAGTGTGAGCTGGGAGGTGTTTTATTCCTCCTCACATATCACTGCACAGTCCCCTCTCCTCTATATATTAATAATACCACATATCAGTGTGAGCTGGGAGCTGTGTTATTCCTCCTCATATATCACTTTGCAGTCCCAACTCCTCTATATATTAATAATACCACATATCAGTGTGAGCTGGGAGCTGTGTTATTCCTCCTCATATATTGCTGTCCCCTCTCCTCTATATATTAATAATATCACATATCAGTGTGAGCTGTGAGCTGTGTTATTCCTCCTCATATATCACTGTGCATTCTCATCTCCTCTATATATTAATAATAACACATATCAGTGTGAGCTGGGAGCTGTGTTGTTACTCCTCATATATCACTGTGTAGTCCCCTCTCCTCTATATATTAATAATACCACATATCAGTGTGAGCTGGGAGCTGTGTTATTCCTCCTCATATATCAGTGTGTGGTCCCCTCTCCTCTATATATTAATAATACCTCATATCAGTGTGAGCTGGGAGCTGTGTTATTCCCCCTCATATATCACTGTGTGGTCCCCTCATCGCTATTCTGTATATTAATAATAACACATATCAGTGTGAGCTGGGAGCTGTGTTATTCCTCCTCATATATCACTGTGCAGTCCCCTCTCGTCTACATATTAATAATACCACATATCAGTGTGAGCTGGGAGCTGTGTTATTCCTCCTCATATATCACTGTGCAGTCCCCTCTCCTCTATATATTAATAATACCACATATCAGTGTGAGCTGGGAGCTGTGTTATTCCTCCTCATATATCACTGTGTAGTCCCATCTCCTCTATATATTAATAATACCACATATCAGTGTGAGCTGGGAGCTGTGTTATTCCTCCTCATATATCACTGTGTGGTCCCCTCTCCTCTATATATTAATAATAACTCATATCAGTGTGAGCTGGGAGCTGTGTTATTCCCCCTCATATATCACTGTGTGGTCCCATCTCCTCTATATATTAATAATACCACATATCAGTGTGAGGTGGGAGCTGTGTTATTCCTCCTCATATATCACTATGTGGTCCCCATATCTCTATACTGTATATTAATAATAACACATATCAGTGGGAGCTGGGAGCTGTGTTATTCCTCCTCATATATCACTGTGCAGTCCCCTCTCCTCTATATATTAATAAAACCACATATCAGTATGAGCTGGGAGCTGTGTTATTCCTCCTCATATATCACTGTGTAGTCCCCTCTCCTCTATATATTAATAATAACTCATATCAGTGTGAGCTGGGAGCTGTGTTATTCCCCCTCATATATCACTGTGTGGTCCCACCTCCTCTATATATTAATAATACCACATATCAGTGTGAGCTGGGAGCTGTGTTATTCCTCCTCATATATTGCTGTCCCCTCTCCTCTATATATTAATAATACCACATATCAGTGTTAGCTGTGAGCTGTGTTATTCCTCCTCATATATCACTGTGCAGTGTCCTCTCCTCTATATATTAATAATAACACATATCAATGTGAGCTGGGAGCTGTGTTATTACTCCTCATATATCACTGTGTAGTCCCCTCTCCTCTATATATTAATAATACCACATATCAGTGTGAGCTGGGAGCTGTGTTATTCCTCCTCATATATCAGTGTGTGGTCCCCTCTCCTCTATATATTAATAATACCTCATATCAGTGTGAGCTGGGAGCTGTGTTATTCCCCCTCATATATCACTGAGTGGTCCCATCTCCTCTATATATTAATAATACCACATATCAGTGTGAGCTGGGAGCTGTGTTATTCCTCCTCATATATTGCTGTCCCCTCTCCTCTATATATTAATAATACCAGATATCAGTGAGAGCTGTGAGCTGTGTTATTCCTCCTCATATATCACTGTGCAGTCCCCTCTCCTCTATATATTAATAACACCACATATCAGTGTGAGCTGGGAGCTGTGTTATTCCTCCTCATATATCACTGTGCAGCCCCCTCTCCTCTATATATTAATAATAACACATATCAGTGTGAGCTGGGAGGTGTTTTATTCCTCCTCACATATCACTGCACAGTCCCCTCTCCTCTATATATTAATAATACCACATATCAGTGTGAGCTGGGAGCTGTGTTATTCCTCCTCATATATCACTTTGCAGTCCCAACTCCTCTATATATTAATAATACCACATATCAGTGTGAGCTGGGAGCTGTGTTATTCCTCCTCATATATTGCTGTCCCCTCTCCTCTATATATTAATAATATCACATATCAGTGTGAGCTGTGAGCTGTGTTATTCCTCCTCATATATCACTGTGCATTCTCATCTCCTCTATATATTAATAATAACACATATCAGTGTGAGCTGGGAGCTGTGTTGTTACTCCTCATATATCACTGTGTAGTCCCCTCTCCTCTATATATTAATAATACCACATATCAGTGTGAGCTGGGAGCTGTGTTATTCCTCCTCATATATCAGTGTGTGGTCCCCTCTCCTCTATATATTAATAATACCTCATATCAGTGTGAGCTGGGAGCTGTGTTATTCCCCCTCATATATCACTGTGTGGTCCCCTCATCGCTATTCTGTATATTAATAATAACACATATCAGTGTGAGCTGGGAGCTGTGTTATTCCTCCTCATATATCACTGTGCAGTCCCCTCTCGTCTACATATTAATAATACCACATATCAGTGTGAGCTGGGAGCTGTGTTATTCCTCCTCATATATCACTGTGCAGTCCCCTCTGCTCTATATATTAATAATACCACATATCAGTGTGAGCTGGGAGCTGTGTTATTCCTCCTCATATATCACTGTGTAGTCCCATCTCCTCTATATATTAATAATACCACATATCAGTGTGAGCTGGGAGCTGTGTTATTCCTCCTCATATATCACTGTGTGGTCCCCTCTCCTCTATATATTAATAATAACTCATATCAGTGTGAGCTGGGAGCTGTGTTATTCCCCCTCATATATCACTGTGTGGTCCCATCTCCTCTATATATTAATAATACCACATATCAGTGTGAGGTGGGAGCTGTGTTATTCCTCCTCATATATCACTATGTGGTCCCCATATCTCTATACTGTATATTAATAATAACACATATCAGTGTGAGCTGGGAGGTGTTTTATTCCTCCTTACATATCACTGCGCAGTCCCCTCTCCTCTATATATTAATAATACCACATATCAGTGTGAGCTGGGAGCTGTGTTATTCCTCCTCATATATCACTTTGCAGTCCGCTCTCCTCTATATATTAATAATACCACATATCAGTGTGAGCTGGGAGCTGTGTTATTCCTCCTCATATATCACTGTGCAGTCCCCTCTCCTCTATATATTAATAATACCACATATCAGTGTGAGCTGGGAGCTGTGTTATTCCTCCTCATATATCACTGTGTGGTCCCCTCTCCTCTATATATTAATAATAACTCATATCAGTGTGAGCTGGGAGCTGTGTTATTCCCCCTCATATATCACTGTGTGGTCCCATCTCCTCTATATATTAATAATACCACATATCAGTGTGAGGTGGGAGCTGTGTTATTCCTCCTCATATATCACTATGTGGTCCCCATATCTCTATACTGTATATTAATAATAACACATATCAGTGTGAGCTGGGAGGTGTTTTATTCCTCCTCACATATCACTGCGCAGTCCCCTCTCCTCTATATATTAATAATACCACATATCAGTGTGAGCTGGGAGCTGTGTTATTCCTCCTCACATATCACTTTGCAGTCCGCTCTCCTCTATATATTAATAATACCACATATCAGTGTGAGCTGGGAGCTGTGTTATTCCTCCTCATATATCAATGTGCAGTCCCCTCTCCTCTATTTATTAGAAATACCACATATCAGTGTGAGCTGGGAGCTGTGTTATTCCTCCTCATATATCACTGTGTGGTCCCCTCATCGCTATACTGTATATTAATAATAACACATATCAGTGTAAGCTGGGAGCTGTGTTATTCCTCCTCATATATCACTGTGCAGCCCCCTCTCCTCTATATATTAATAATACCACATATCAGTGTGAGCTTTGAGCTGTGTTATTCCTCCTCATATATCACTGTGTGGTCCCCTCATCGCTATACAGTATATTAATAATAACACATATCAGTGTGAGCTGGGAGCTGTGTTATTCCTCCTCATATATCACTGTGCAGTCCCCTCTCCTCTATATATTAATAATACCACATATCAATGTGAGTTGGGAGCTGTGTTATTCCTCCTCATATATCACTGTGCAGTACCCTCTCCTCTATATATTAATAATACCACATATCAGTGTGAGCTGGGAGCTGTGTTATTCCTCCTCATATATCACTCTGTAGTTCCCTCTCCTCTATATATTAATAATACCACATATCAGTGTGAGCTGGGAGCTGTGTTATTCCTCCTCACATATCACTGCGCAGTCCCCTCTCCTCTATATATTAATAATACCACATATCAGTGTGAGCTGGGAGCTGTGTTATTCCTCCTCATATATCACTTTGCAGTCCCCTCTCCTCTATATATTAATAATACCACATATCAGTGTGAGCTGGGAGCTGTGTTATTCCTCCTCATATATCACTGTGTGGTCCCCTCATCGCTATACTATATATTAATAATAACACATATCAGTGTGAGCAGGGAGCTGTGTTATTCCTCCTCATATATCACTGTGTGGTCCCTTCTCTATATATTAATAATAACACATATCAGTGTGATCTGGGACCAGTGTTATTCTTCCTCATATATCACTGTGTGGTCCCCTCTCCTCTATATATTAATAATACCACATATCAGTGTGAGCTGGGAGCTGTGTTATTCCCCCTCATATAGCACTGTGCAGTCCCCTCTCCTCTATATATTAATAATACTACATATCAGTGTGAGCTGGGACCTGTGTTATTCCTCCTCATATATCACTGTGCAGTCCCCTCTCCTCTATATATTAGTAATACCACATATCAGTGTGAGCTGGGAGCTGTGTTATTTCTCATCATATATCACTGTGTGGTCCCCTCATCGCTATACTGTATATTAATAATACCACATATCAGTGTGAGCTGGGAGCTGTGTTATTCCTCCTCATATATCACTGTGCAGTCCCCTCTCCTCTATATATTAATAATACCACATATCAGTGTGAGCTGGGAGCTGTGTTATTCCCCCTCATATATCACTGTGTGGTCCCATCTCCTCTATATATTAATAATACCACATATCAGTGTGAGCTGGGAGCTGTGTTATTCTTCCTCATATATTGCAGTCCCCTCTCCTCTATATATTAATAATACCACATATCAGTGTGAGCTGGGACCTGTGTTATTCCTCCTCATATATCACTGTGCAGTTCCCTCTCCTCTATATATTAATAATACCACATATCAGTGTGAGCTGTGAGCTGTGTTTTTCCTCCTCATATCACTGTGCAGTCCCCTCTCCTCTATATATTAGTAATACCACATATCAGTGTGAGCTGGGAGCTGTGTTTTTCCTCATCATATATCACTGTGTGGTCCCCTCATCGCTATACTGTATATTAATAATAACACATATCAGTGTGAGCTGGGAGCTGTGTTATTCCTCCTCATATATCACTGCGCAGTCCCCTCTCCTCTATATATTAATAATACTACATATCAGTGTGAGCTGGGAGCTGTGTTATTCCTCCTCATATATCACTGTGCAGTCCCCTCTCCTCTATATATTAATAAAACCACATATCAGTATGAGCTGGGAGCTGTGTTATTCCTCCTCATATATCACTGTGTAGTCCCCTCTCCTCTATATATTAATAATAACTCATATCAGTGTGAGCTGGGAGCTGTGTTATTCCCCCTCATATATCACTGTGTGGTCCCACCTCCTCTATATATTAATAATACCACATATCAGTGTGAGCTGGGAGCTGTGTTATTCCTCCTCATATATTGCTGTCCCCTCTCCTCTATATATTAATAATACCACATATCAGTGTGAGCTGTGAGCTGTGTTATTCCCCCTCATATATCACTGTGTGGTCCCACCTCCTCTATATATTAATAATACCACATATCAGTGTGAGCTGGGAGCTGTGTTATTCCTCCTCATATATTGCTGTCCCCTCTCCTCTATATATTAATAATACCACATATCAGTGTGAGCTGTGTTATTCCTCCTCATATATCACTGTGCAGTCTCCTCTCCTCTATATATTAATAATAACACATATCAGTGTGAGCTGGGAGCTGTGTTATTACTCCTCATATATCACTGTGTAGTCCCCTCTCCTCTATATATTAATAATACCACATATCAGTGTGAGCTGGGAGCTGTGTTTTTCCTCATCATATATCACTGTGTGGTCCCCTCATCGCTATACTGTATATTAATAATAACACATATCAGTGGGAGCTGGGAGCTGTGTTATTCCTCCTCATATATCACTGTGCAGTCCCCTCTCCTCTATATATTAATAAAACCACATATCAGTATGAGCTGGGAGCTGTGTTATTCCTCCTCATATATCACTGTGTAGTCCCCTCTCCTCTATATATTAATAATAACTCATATCAGTGTGAGCTGGGAGCTGTGTTATTCCCCCTCATATATCACTGTGTGGTCCCACCTCCTCTATATATTAATAATACCACATATCAGTGTGAGCTGGGAGCTGTGTTATTCCTCCTCATATATTGCTGTCCCCTCTCCTCTATATATTAATAATACCACATATCAGTGTTAGCTGTGAGCTGTGTTATTCCTCCTCATATATCACTGTGCAGTGTCCTCTCCTCTATATATTAATAATAACACATATCAATGTGAGCTGGGAGCTGTGTTATTACTCCTCATATATCACTGTGTAGTCCCCTCTCCTCTATATATTAATAATACCACATATCAGTGTGAGCTGGGAGCTGTGTTATTCCTCCTCATATATCAGTGTGTGGTCCCCTCTCCTCTATATATTAATAATACCTCATATCAGTGTGAGCTGGGAGCTGTGTTATTCCCCCTCATATATCACTGAGTGGTCCCATCTCCTCTATATATTAATAATACCACATATCAGTGTGAGCTGGGAGCTGTGTTATTCCTCCTCATATATTGCTGTCCCCTCTCCTCTATATATTAATAATACCAGATATCAGTGAGAGCTGTGAGCTGTGTTATTCCTCCTCATATATCACTGTGCAGTCCCCTCTCCTCTATATATTAATAACACCACATATCAGTGTGAGCTGGGAGCTGTGTTATTCCTCCTCATATATCACTGTGCAGCCCCCTCTCCTCTATATATTAATAATAACACATATCAGTGTGAGCTGGGAGGTGTTTTATTCCTCCTCACATATCACTGCACAGTCCCCTCTCCTCTATATATTAATAATACCACATATCAGTGTGAGCTGGGAGCTGTGTTATTCCTCCTCATATATCACTTTGCAGTCCCAACTCCTCTATATATTAATAATACCACATATCAGTGTGAGCTGGGAGCTGTGTTATTCCTCCTCATATATTGCTGTCCCCTCTCCTCTATATATTAATAATATCACATATCAGTGTGAGCTGTGAGCTGTGTTATTCCTCCTCATATATCACTGTGCATTCTCATCTCCTCTATATATTAATAATAACACATATCAGTGTGAGCTGGGAGCTGTGTTGTTACTCCTCATATATCACTGTGTAGTCCCCTCTCCTCTATATATTAATAATACCACATATCAGTGTGAGCTGGGAGCTGTGTTATTCCTCCTCATATATCAGTGTGTGGTCCCCTCTCCTCTATATATTAATAATACCTCATATCAGTGTGAGCTGGGAGCTGTGTTATTCCCCCTCATATATCACTGTGTGGTCCCCTCATCGCTATTCTGTATATTAATAATAACACATATCAGTGTGAGCTGGGAGCTGTGTTATTCCTCCTCATATATCACTGTGCAGTCCCCTCTCGTCTACATATTAATAATACCACATATCAGTGTGAGCTGGGAGCTGTGTTATTCCTCCTCATATATCACTGTGCAGTCCCCTCTCCTCTATATATTAATAATACCACATATCAGTGTGAGCTGGGAGCTGTGTTATTCCTCCTCATATATCACTGTGTAGTCCCATCTCCTCTATATATTAATAATACCACATATCAGTGTGAGCTGGGAGCTGTGTTATTCCTCCTCATATATCACTGTGTGGTCCCCTCTCCTCTATATATTAATAATAACTCATATCAGTGTGAGCTGGGAGCTGTGTTATTCCCCCTCATATATCACTGTGTGGTCCCATCTCCTCTATATATTAATAATACCACATATCAGTGTGAGGTGGGAGCTGTGTTATTCCTCCTCATATATCACTATGTGGTCCCCATATCTCTATACTGTATATTAATAATAACACATATCAGTGTGAGCTGGGAGGTGTTTTATTCCTCCTTACATATCACTGCGCAGTCCCCTCTCCTCTATATATTAATAATACCACATATCAGTGTGAGCTGGGAGCTGTGTTATTCCTCCTCATATATCACTTTGCAGTCCGCTCTCCTCTATATATTAATAATACCACATATCAGTGTGAGCTGGGAGCTGTGTTATTCCTCCTCATATATCAATGTGCAGTCCCCTCTCCTCTATTTATTAGAAATACCACATATCAGTGTGAGCTGGGAGCTGTGTTATTCCTCCTCATATATCACTGTGTGGTCCCCTCATCGCTATACTGTATATTAATAATAACACATATCAGTGTAAGCTGGGAGCTGTGTTATTCCTCCTCATATATCACTGTGCAGCCCCCTCTCCTCTATATATTAATAATACCACATATCAGTGTGAGCTTTGAGCTGTGTTATTCCTCCTCATATATCACTGTGTGGTCCCCTCATCGCTATACAGTATATTAATAATAACACATATCAGTGTGAGCTGGGAGCTGTGTTATTCCTCCTCATATGTCACTGTGCAGTCCCCTCTCCTCTATATATTAATAATACCACATATCAATGTGAGTTGGGAGCTGTGTTATTCCTCCTCATATATCACTGTGCAGTACCCTCTACTCTATATATTAATAATACCACATATCAGTGTGAGCTGGGAGCTGTGTTATTCCTCCTCATATATCACTCTGTAGTTCCCTCTCCTCTATATATTAATAATACCACATATCAGTGTGAGCTGGGAGCTGTGTTATTCCTCCTCACATATCACTGCGCAGTCCCCTCTCCTCTATATATTAATAATACCACATATCAGTGTGAGCTGGGAGCTGTGTTATTCCTCCTCATATATCACTTTGCAGTACCCTCTCCTCTATATATTAATAATACCACATATCAGTGTGAGCTGGGAGCTGTGTTATTCCTCCTCATATATCACTGTGTGGTCCCCTCATCGCTATACTATATATTAATAATAACACATATCAGTGTGAGCAGGGAGCTGTGTTATTCCTCCTCATATATCACTGTGTGGTCCCTTCTCTATATATTAATAATACCACATATCAGTGTGATCTGGGACCAGTGTTATTCTTCCTCATATATCACTGTGTGGTCCCCTCTCCTCTATATATTAATAATACCACATATCAGTGTGAGCTGGGAGCTGTGTTATTCCCCCTCATATAGCACTGTGCAGTCCCCTCTCCTCTATATATTAATAATACTACATATCAGTGTGAGCTGGGACCTGTGTTATTCCTCCTCATATATCACTGTGCAGTCCCCTCTCCTCTATATATTAGTAATACCACATATCAGTGTGAGCTGGGAGCTGTGTTATTTCTCATCATATATCACTGTGTGGTCCCCTCATCGCTATACTGTATATTAATAATACCACATATCAGTGTGAGCTGGGAGCTGTGTTTTTCCTCCTCATATATCACTGTGCAGTCCCCTCTCCTCTATATATTAATAATACCACATATCAGTGTGAGCTGGGAGCTGTGTTATTCCCCCTCATATATCACTGTGTGGTCCCATCTCCTCTATATATTAATAATACTACATATCAGTGTGAGCTGGGAGCTGTGTTATTCTTCCTCATATATTGCAGTCCCCTCTCCTCTATATATTAATAATACCACATATCAGTGTGAGCTGGGACCTGTGTTATTCCTCCTCATATATCACTGTGCAGTCCCCTCTCCTCTATATATTAATAATACCACATATCAGTGTGAGCTGTGAGCTGTGTTTTTCCTCCGCATATCACTGTGCAGTCCCCTCTCCTCTATATATTAGTAATACCACATATCAGTGTGAGCTGGGAGCTGTGTTTTTCCTCATCATATATCACTGTGTGGTCCCCTCATCGCTATACTGTATATTAATAATAACACATATCAGTGTGAGCTGGGAGCTGTGTTATTCCTCCTCATATATCACTGCGCAGTCCCCTCTCCTCTATATATTAATAATACTACATATCAGTGTGAGCTGGGAGCTGTGTTATTCCTCCTCATATATCACTGTGCAGTCCCCTCTCCTCTATATATTAATAAAACCACATATCAGTATGAGCTGGGAGCTGTGTTATTCCTCCTCATATATCACTGTGTAGTCCCCTCTCCTCTATATATTAATAATAACTCATATCAGTGTGAGCTGGGAGCTGTGTTATTCCCCCTCATATATCACTGTGTGGTCCCACCTCCTCTATATATTAATAATACCACATATCAGTGTGAGCTGGGAGCTGTGTTATTCCTCCTCATATATTGCTGTCCCCTCTCCTCTATATATTAATAATACCACATATCAGTGTGAGCTGTGAGCTGTGTTATTCCCCCTCATATATCACTGTGTGGTCCCACCTCCTCTATATATTAATAATACCACATATCAGTGTGAGCTGGGAGCTGTGTTATTCCTCCTCATATATTGCTGTCCCCTCTCCTCTATATATTAATAATACCACATATCAGTGTGAGCTGTGTTATTCCTCCTCATATATCACTGTGCAGTCTCCTCTCCTCTATATATTAATAATAACACATATCAGTGTGAGCTGGGAGCTGTGTTATTACTCCTCATATATCACTGTGTAGTCCCCTCTCCTCTATATATTAATAATACCACATATCAGTGTGAGCTGGGAGCTGTGTTATTCCTCCTCATATATCAGTGTGTGGTCCCCTCTCCTCTATATATTAATAATACCTCATATCAGTGTGAGCTGGGAGCTGTGTTATTCCCCCTCATATATCACTGTGTGGTCCCATCTCCTCTATATATTAATAATACCACATATCAGTGTGAGCTGGGAGCTGTGTTATTCCTCCTCATATATTGCTGTCCCCTCTCCTCTATATATTAATAATACCAGATATCAGTGAGAGCTGTGAGCTGTGTTATTCCTCCTCATATATCACTGTGCAGTCCCCTCTCCTCTATATATTAATAACACCACATATCAGTGTGAGCTGGGAGCTGTGTTATTCCTCCTCATATATCACTGTGCAGCCCCCTCTCCTCTATATATTAATATAAACACATATCAGTGTGAGCTGGGAGGTGTTTTATTCCTCCTCACATATCACTGCACAGTCCCCTCTCCTCTATATATTAATAATACCACATATCAGTGTGAGCTGGGAGCTGTGTTATTCCTCCTCATATATCACTTTGCAGTCCCAACTCCTCTATATATTAATAATACCACATATCAGTGTGAGCTGGGAGCTGTGTTATTCCTCCTCATATATTGCTGTCCCCTCTCCTCTATATATTAATAATACCACATATCAGTGTGAGCTGTGAGCTGTGTTATTCCTCCTCATATATCACTGTGCAGTCTCCTCTCCTCTATATATTAATAATAACACATATCAGTGTGAGCTGGGAGCTGTGTTATTACTCCTCATATATCACTGTGTAGTCCCCTCTCCTCTATATATTAATAATACCACATATCAGTGTGAGCTGGGAGCTGTGTTATTCCTCCTCATATATCAGTGTGTGGTCCCCTCTCCTCTATATATTAATAATACCTCATATCAGTGTGAGCTGGGAGCTGTGTTATTCCCCCTCATATATCACTGTGTGGTCCCCTCATCGCTATTCTGTATATTAATAATAACACATATCAGTGTGAGCTGGGAGCTGTGTTATTCCTCCTCATATATCACTGTGCAGTCCCCTCTCCTCTACATGTTAATAATACCACATATCAGTGTGAGCTGGGAGCTGTGTTATTCCTCCTCATATATCACTGTGCAGTCCCCTCTCCTCTATATATTAATAATACCACATATCAGTGTGAGCTGGGAGCTGTGTTATTCCTCCTCATATATCACTGTGTAGTCCCATCTCCTCTATATATTAATAATACCACATATCAGTGTGAGCTGGGAGCTGTGTTATTCCTCCTCATATATCACTGTGTGGTCCCTTCTCCTCTATATATTAATAATAACTCATATCAGTGTGAGCTGGGAGCTGTGTTATTCCCCCTCATATATCACTGTGTGGTCCCCTCTCCTCTATATATTAATAATACCAGATATCAGTGAGAGCTGTGAGCTGTGTTATTCCTCCTCATATATCACTGTGCAGTCCCCTCTCCTCTATATATTAATAACACCACATATCAGTGTGAGCTGGGAGCTGTGTTATTCCTCCTCATATATCACTGTGCAGCCTCCTCTCCTCTATATATTAATATAAACACATATCAGTGTGAGCTGGGAGGTGTTTTATTCCTCCTCACATATCACTGCACAGTCCCCTCTCCTCTATATATTAATAATACCACATATCAGTGTGAGCTGGGAGCTGTGTTATTCCTCCTCATATATCACTTTGCAGTCCCAACTCCTCTATATATTAATAATACCACATATCAGTGTGAGCTGGGAGCTGTGTTATTCCTCCTCATATATTGCTGTCCCCTCTCCTCTATATATTAATAATACCACATATCAGTGTGAGCTGTGAGCTGTGTTATTCCTCCTCATATATCACTGTGCAGTCTCCTCTCCTCTATATATTAATAATAACACATATCAGTGTGAGCTGGGAGCTGTGTTATTACTCCTCATATATCACTGTGTAGTCCCCTCTCCTCTATATATTAATAATACCACATATCAGTGTGAGCTGGGAGCTGTGTTATTCCTCCTCATATATCAGTGTGTGGTCCCCTCTCCTCTATATATTAATAATACCTCATATCAGTGTGAGCTGGGAGCTGTGTTATTCCCCCTCATATATCACTGTGTGGTCCCCTCATCGCTATTCTGTATATTAATAATAACACATATCAGTGTGAGCTGGGAGCTGTGTTATTCCTCCTCATATATCACTGTGCAGTCCCCTCTCCTCTACATATTAATAATACCACATATCAGTGTGAGCTGGGAGCTGTGTTATTCCTCCTCATATATCACTGTGCAGTCCCCTCTCCTCTATATATTAATAATACCACATATCAGTGTGAGCTGGGAGCTGTGTTATTCCTCCTCATATATCACTGTGTAGTCCCATCTCCTCTATATATTAATAATACCACATATCAGTGTGAGCTGGGAGCTGTGTTATTCCTCCTCATATATCACTGTGTGGTCCCTTCTCCTCTATATATTAATAATAACTCATATCAGTGTGAGCTGGGAGCTGTGTTATTCCCCCTCATATATCACTGTGTGGTCCCATCTCCTCTATATATTAATAATACCAGATATCAGTGAGAGCTGTGAGCTGTGTTATTCCTCCTCATATATCACTGTGCAGTCCCCTCTCCTCTATATATTAATAACACCACATATCAGTGTGAGCTGGGAGCTGTGTTATTCCTCCTCATATATCACTGTGCAGCCCCCTCTCCTCTATATATTAATATAAACACATATCAGTGTGAGCTGGGAGGTGTTTTATTCCTCCTCACATATCACTGCACAGTCCCCTCTCCTCTATATATTAATAATACCACATATCAGTGTGAGCTGGGAGCTGTGTTATTCCTCCTCATATATCACTTTGCAGTCCCAACTCCTCTATATATTAATAATACCACATATCAGTGTGAGCTGGGAGCTGTGTTATTCCTCCTCATATATTGCTGTCCCCTCTCCTCTATATATTAATAATACCACATATCAGTGTGAGCTGTGAGCTGTGTTATTCCTCCTCATATATCACTGTGCAGTCTCCTCTCCTCTATATATTAATAATAACACATATCAGTGTGAGCTGGGAGCTGTGTTATTACTCCTCATATATCACTGTGTAGTCCCCTCTCCTCTATATATTAATAATACCACATATCAGTGTGAGCTGGGAGCTGTGTTATTCCTCCTCATATATCAGTGTGTGGTCCCCTCTCCTCTATATATTAATAATACCTCATATCAGTGTGAGCTGGGAGCTGTGTTATTCCCCCTCATATATCACTGTGTGGTCCCCTCATCGCTATTCTGTATATTAATAATAACACATATCAGTGTGAGCTGGGAGCTGTGTTATTCCTCCTCATATATCACTGTGCAGTCCCCTCTCCTCTACATATTAATAATACCACATATCAGTGTGAGCTGGGAGCTGTGTTATTCCTCCTCATATATCACTGTGCAGTCCCCTCTCCTCTATATATTAATAATACCACATATCAGTGTGAGCTGGGAGCTGTGTTATTCCTCCTCATATATCACTGTGTAGTCCCATCTCCTCTATATATTAATAATACCACATATCAGTGTGAGCTGGGAGCTGTGTTATTCCTCCTCATATATCACTGTGTGGTCCCTTCTCCTCTATATATTAATAATAACTCATATCAGTGTGAGCTGGGAGCTGTGTTATTCCCCCTCATATATCACTGTGTGGTCCCATCTCCTCTATATATTAATAATACCACATATCAGTGTGAGGTGGGAGCTGTGTTATTCCTCCTCATATATCACTATGTGGTCCCCATATCTCTATACTGTATATTAATAATAACACATATCAGTGTGAGCTGGGAGGTGTTTTATTCCTCCTCACATATCACTGCGCAGTCCCCTCTCCTCTATATATTAATAATACCACATATCAGTGTGAGCTGGGAGCTGTGTTATTCCTCCTCATATATCACTTTGCAGTCCGCTCTCCTCTATATATTAATAATACCACATATCAGTGTGAGCTGGGAGCTGTGTTATTCCTCCTCATATATCAATGTGCAGTCCCCTCTCCTCTATATATTAATAATACCACATATCAGTGTGAGCTTTGAGCTGTGTTATTCCTCCTCATATATCACTGTGTGGTCCCCTCATCGCTATACAGTATATTAATAATAACACATATCAGTGTGAGCTGGGAGCTGTGTTATTCCTCCTCATATATCACTGTGCAGTCCCCTCTCCTCTATATATTAATAATACCACATATCAATGTGAGTTGGGAGCTGTGTTATTCCTCCTCATATATCACTGTGCAGTACCCTCTACTCTATATATTAATAATACCACATATCAGTGTGAGCTGGGAGCTGTGTTATTCCTCCTCATATATCACTCTGTAGTTCCCTCTCCTCTATATATTAATAATACCACATATCAGTGTGAGCTGGGAGCTGTGTTATTCCTCCTCACATATCACTGCGCAGTCCCCTCTCCTCTATATATTAATAATACCACATATCAGTGTGAGCTGGGAGCTGTGTTATTCCTCCTCATATATCACTTTGCAGTCCCCTCTCCTCTATATATTAATAATACCACATATCAGTGTGAGCTGGGAGCTGTGTTATTCCTCCTCATATATCACTGTGTGGTCCCCTCATCGCTATACTATATATTAATAATAACACATATCAGTGTGAGCAGGGAGCTGTGTTATTCCTCCTCATATATCACTGTGTGGTCCCTTCTCTATATATTAATAATACCACATATCAGTGTGATCTGGGAGCTGTGTTATTCTTCCTCATATATCACTGTGTGGTCCCCTCTCCTCTATATATTAATAATACCACATATCAGTGTGAGCTGGGAGCTGTGTTATTCCCCCTCATATATCACTGTGCAGTCCCCTCTCCTCTATATATTAATAATACTACATATCAGTGTTAGCTGGGACCTGTGTTATTCCTCCTCATATATCACTGTGCAGTCCCCTCTCCTCTATATATTAGTAATACCACATATCAGTGTGAGCTGGGAGCTGTGTTATTTCTCATCATATATCACTGTGTGGTCCCCTCATCGCTATACTGTATATTAATAATACCACATATCAGTGTGAGCTGGGAGCTGTGTTATTCCTCCTCATATATCACTGTGCAGTCCCCTCTCCTCTATATATTAATAATACCACATATCAGTGTGAGCTGGGAGCTGTGTTATTCCCCCTCATATATCACTGTGTGGTCCCATCTCCTCTATATATTAATAATACCACATATCAGTGTGAGCTGGGAGCTGTGTTATTCTTCCTCATATATTGCAGTCCCCTCTCCTCTATATATTAATAATACCACATATCAGTGTGAGCTGGGACCTGTGTTATTCCTCCTCATATATCACTGTGCAGTCCCCTCTCCTCTATATATTAATAATACCACATATCAGTGTGAGCTGTGAGCTGTGTTTTTCCTCCTCATATCACTGTGCAGTCCCCTCTCCTCTATATATTAGTAATACCACATATCAGTGTGAGCTGGGAGCTGTGTTTTTCCTCATCATATATCACTGTGTGGTCCCCTCATCGCTATACTGTATATTAATAATAACACATATCAGTGTGAGCTGGGAGCTGTGTTATTCCTCCTCATATATCACTGCGCAGTCCCCTCTCCTCTATATATTAATAATACTACATATCAGTGTGAGCTGGGAGCTGTGTTATTCCTCCTCATATATCACTGTGCAGTCCCCTCTCCTCCATATATTAATAATAACTCATATCAGTGTGAGCTGGGAGCTGTGTTATTCCCCCTCATATATCACTGTGTGGTCCCACCTCCTCTATATATTAATAATACCACATATCAGTGTGAGCTGGGAGCTGTGTTATTCCTCCTCATATATTGCTGTCCCCTCTCCTCTATATATTAATAATACCACATATCAGTGTGAGCTGTGAGCTGTGTTATTCCCCCTCATATATCACTGTGTGGTCCCACCTCCTCTATATATTAATAATACCACATATCAGTGTGAGCTGGGAGCTGTGTTATTCCTCCTCATATATTGCTGTCCCCTCTCCTCTATATATTAATAATACCACATATCAGTGTGAGCTGTGTTATTCCTCCTCATATATCACTGTGCAGTCTCCTCTCCTCTATATATTAATAATACCACATATCAGTGTGAGCTGTGTTATTCCTCCTCATATATCACTGTGCAGTCTCCTCTCCTCTATATATTAATAATAACACATATCAGTGTGAGCTGGGAGCTGTGTTATTACTCCTCATATATCACTGTGTAGTCCCCTCTCCTCTATATATTAATAATACCACATATCAGTGTGAGCTGGGAGCTGTGTTATTCCTCCTCATATATCAGTGTGTGGTCCCCTCTCCTCTATATATTAATAATACCTCATATCAGTGTGAGCTGGGAGCTGTGTTATTCCCCCTCATATATCACTGTGTGGTCCCATCTCCTCTATATATTAATAATACCACATATCAGTGTGAGCTGGGAGCTGTGTTATTCCTCCTCATATATTGCTGTCCCCTCTCCTCTATATATTAATAATACCAGATATCAGTGAGAGCTGTGAGCTGTGTTATTCCTCCTCATATATCACTGTGCAGTCCCCTCTCCTCTATATATTAATAACACCACATATCAGTGTGAGCTGGGAGCTGTGTTATTCCTCCTCATATATCACTGTGCAGCCCCCTCTCCTCTATATATTAATAATAACACATATCAGTGTGAGCTGGGAGGTGTTTTATTCCTCCTCACATATCACTGCACAGTCCCCTCTCCTCTATATATTAATAATACCACATATCAGTGTGAGCTGGGAGCTGTGTTATTCCTCCTCATATATCACTTTGCAGTCCCAACTCCTCTATATATTAATAATACCACATATCAGTGTGAGCTGGGAGCTGTGTTATTCCTCCTCATATATTGCTGTCCCCTCTCCTCTATATATTAATAATACCACATATCAGTGTGAGCTGTGAGCTGTGTTATTCCTCCTCATATATCACTGTGTAGTCCCCTCTCCTCTATATATTAATAATACCACATATCAGTGTGAGCTGGGAGCTGTGTTATTCCTCCTCATATATCAGTGTGTGGTCCCCTCTCCTCTATATATTAATAATACCTCATATCAGTGTGAGCTGGGAGCTGTGTTATTCCCCCTCATATATCACTGTGTGGTCCCCTCATCGCTATTCTGTATATTAATAATAACACATATCAGTGTGAGCTGGGAGCTGTGTTATTCCTCCTCATATATCACTGTGCAGTCCCCTCTCCTCTACATATTAATAATACCACATATCAGTGTGAGCTGGGAGCTGTGTTATTCCTCCTCATATATCACTGTGCAGTCCCCTCTCCTCTATATATTAATAATACCACATATCAGTGTGAGCTGGGAGCTGTGTTATTCCTCCTCATATATCACTGTGTAGTCCCATCTCCTCTATATATTAATAATACCACATATCAGTGTGAGCTGGGAGCTGTGTTATTCCTCCTCATATATCACTGTGTGGTCCCCTCTCCTCTATATATTAATAATAACTCATATCAGTGTGAGCTGGGAGCTGTGTTATTCCCCCTCATATATCACTGTGTGGTCCCATCTCCTCTATATATTAATAATACCACATATCAGTGTGAGGTGGGAGCTGTATTATTCCTCCTCATATATCACTATGTGGTCCCCATATCTCTATACTGTATATTAATAATAACACATATCAGTGTGAGCTGGGAGGTGTTTTATTCCTCCTCACATATCACTGCGCAGTCCCCTCTCCTCTATATATTAATAATACCACATATCAGTGTGAGCTGGGAGCTGTGTTATTCCTCCTCATATATCACTTTGCAGTCCGCTCTCCTCTATATATTAATAATACCACATATCAGTGTGAGCTGGGAGCTGTGTTATTCCTCCTCATATATCAATGTGCAGTCCCCTCTCCTCTATATATTAATAATACCACATATCAGTGTGAGCTTTGAGCTGTGTTATTCCTCCTCATATATCACTGTGTGGTCCCCTCATCGCTATACAGTATATTAATAATAACACATATCAGTGTGAGCTGGGAGCTGTGTTATTCCTCCTCATATATCACTGTGCAGTCCCCTCTCCTCTATATATTAATAATACCACATATCAATGTGAGTTGGGAGCTGTGTTATTCCTCCTCATATATCACTGTGCAGTACCCTCTACTCTATATATTAATAATACCACATATCAGTGTGAGCTGGGAGCTGTGTTATTCCTCCTCATATATCACTCTGTAGTTCCCTCTCCTCTATATATTAATAATACCACATATCAGTGTGAGCTGGGAGCTGTGTTATTCCTCCTCACATATCACTGCGCAGTCCCCTCTCCTCTATATATTAATAATACCACATATCAGTGTGAGCTGGGAGCTGTGTTATTCCTCCTCATATATCACTTTGCAGTCCCCTCTCCTCTATATATTAATAATACCACATATCAGTGTGAGCTGGGAGCTGTGTTATTCCTCCTCATATATCACTGTGTGGTCCCCTCATCGCTATACTATATATTAATAATAACACATATCAGTGTGAGCAGGGAGCTGTGTTATTCCTCCTCATATATCACTGTGTGGTCCCTTCTCTATATATTAATAATACCACATATCAGTGTGATCTGGGAGCTGTGTTATTCTTCCTCATATATCACTGTGTGGTCCCCTCTCCTCTATATATTAATAATACCACATATCAGTGTGAGCTGGGAGCTGTGTTATTCCCCCTCATATATCACTGTGCAGTCCCCTCTCCTCTATATGTTAATAATACTACATATCAGTGTGAGCTGGGACCTGTGTTATTCCTCCTCATATATCACTGTGCAGTCCCCTCTCCTCTATATATTAGTAATACCACATATCAGTGTGAGCTGGGAGCTGTGTTATTTCTCATCATATATCACTGTGTGGTCCCCTCATCGCTATACTGTATATTAATAATACCACATATCAGTGTGAGCTGGGAGCTGTGTTATTCCTCCTCATATATCACTGTGCAGTCCCCTCTCCTCTATATATTAATAATACCACATATCAGTGTGAGCTGGGAGCTGTATTATTCCCCCTCATATATCACTGTGTGGTCCCATCTCCTCTATATATTAATAATAGAGATGAGCGCCTGAAATTTTTCGGGTTTTTGTGTTTTGGTTTTGGGTTCGGTTCCGCGGCCGTGTTTTGGGTTCGAACGCGTTTTGGCAAAACCTCACCGAATTATTTTTGTCGGATTCGGGTGTGTTTTGGATTCGGGTGTTTTTTTCCAAAAACACTAAAAAACAGCTTAAATCATAGAATTTGGGGGTCATTTTGATCCCAAAGTATTATTAACCTCAAAAACCATAATTTACACTCATTTTCAGTCTATTCTGAATACCTCACACCTCACAATATTATTTTTAGTCCTAAAATTTGCACCGAGGTCGCTGTGTGAGTAAGATAAGCGACCCTAGTGGCCGACACAAACACCGGGCCCATCTAGGAGTGGCACTGCAGTGTCACGCAGGATGTCCCTTCCAAAAAACCCTCCCCAAACAGCACATGACGCAAAGAAAAAAAGAGGCGCAATGAGGTAGCTGTGTGAGTAAGATTAGCGACCCTAGTGGCCGACACAAACACCGGGCCCATCTAGGAGTGGCACTGCAGTGTCACGCAGGATGGCCCTTCCAAAAAACCCTCCCCAAACAGCACATGACGCAAAGAAAAAAAGAGGCGCAATGAGGTAGCTGACTGTGTGAGTAAGATTAGCGACCCTAGTGGCCGACACAAACACCGGGCACATCTAGGAGTGGCACTGCAGTGTCACGCAGGATGTCCCTTCCAAAAAACCCTCCCCAAACAGCACATGACGCAAAGAAAAAAAGAGGCGCAATGAGGTAGCTGTGTGAGTAAGATTAGCGACCCTAGTGGCCGACACAAACACCGGGCACATCTAGGAGTGGCACTGCAGTGTCACGCAGGATGTCCCTTCCAAAAAACCCTCCCCAAACAGCACATGACGCAAAGAAAAAAAGAGGCGCAATGAGGTAGCTGTGTGAGTAAGATTAGCGACCCTAGTGGCCGACACAAACACCGGGCCCATCTAGGAGTGGCACTGCAGTGTCACGCAGGATGTCCCTTCCAAAAAACCCTCCCCAATCAGCACATGATGCAAAGAAAAAGAAAAGAAAAAAGAGGTGCAAGATGGAATTATCCTTGGGCCCTCCCACCCACCCTTATGTTGTATAAACAAAACAGGACATGCACTCTTTAACCAACCCATCATTTCAGTGACAGGGTCTGCCACACGACTGTGACTGATATGACGGGTTGGTTTGGACCCCCCCCAAAAAAGAAGCAATTAATCTCTCCTTGCACAAACTGGCTCTACAGAGGCAAGATGTCCACCTCATCTTCACCCTCTGATATATCACCGTGTACATCCCCCTCCTCACAGATTATCAATTCGTCCCCACTGGAATCCACCATCTCAGCTCCCTGTGTACTTTGTGGAGGCAATTGCTGCTGGTCAATGTCTCCGCGGAGGAATTGATTATAATTCATTTTAATGAACATCATCTTCTCCACATTTTCTGGATGTAACCTCGTACGCCGATTGCTGACAAGGTGAGCGGCGGCACTAAACACTCTTTCGGAGTACACACTTGTGGGAGGGCAACTTAGGTAGAATAAAGCCAGTTTGTGCAAGGGCCTCCAAATTGCCTCTTTTTCCTGCCAGTATAAGTACGGACTGTGTGACGTGCCTACTTGGATGCGGTCACTCATATAATCCTCCACCATTCTATCAATGTTGAGAGAATCATATGCAGTGACAGTAGACGACATGTCCATAATCGTTGTCAGGTCCTTCAGACCGGACCAGATGTCAGCATCAGCAGTCGCTCCAGACTGCCCTGCATCACCGCCAGCGGGTGGGCTCGGAATTCTGAGCCTTTTCCTCGCACCCCCAGTTGCGGGAGAATGTGAAGGAGGAGATGTTGACAGGTCGCGTTCCGCTTGACTTGACAATTTTGTCACCAGCAGGTCTTTCAACCCCAGCAGACCTGTGTCTGCCGGAAAGAGAGATCCAAGGTAGGCTTTAAATCTAGGATCGAGCACGGTGGCCAAAATGTAGTGCTCTGATTTCAACAGATTGACCACCCGTGAATCCTTGTTAAGCGAATTAAGGGCTGCATCCACAAGTCCCACATGCCTAGCGGAATCGCTCCGTGTTAGCTCCTTCTTCAATGCCTCCAGCTTCTTCTGCAAAAGCCTGATGAGGGGAATGACCTGACTCAGGCTGGCAGTGTCTGAACTGACTTCACGTGTGGCAAGTTCAAAGGGCATCAGAACCTTGCACAACGTTGAAATCATTCTCCACTGCACTTGAGACAGGTGCATTCCATCTCCTATATCGTGCTCAATTGTATAGGCTTGAATGGCCTTTTGCTGCTCCTCCAACCTCTGAAGCATATAGAGGGTTGAATTCCACCTCGTTACCACTTCTTGCTTCAGATGATGGCAGGGCAGGTTCAGTAGTTTTTGGTGGTGCTCCAGTCTTCTGTACGTGGTGCCTGTACGCCGAAAGTGTCCCGCAATTTTTCTGGCCACCGACAGCATCTCTTGCACGCCCCTGTCGTTTTTTAAAAAATTCTGCACCACCAAATTCAAGGTATGTGCAAAACATGGGACGTGCTGGAATTTGCCCATATTTAATGCACACACAATATTGCTGGCGTTGTCCGATGCCACAAATCCACAGGAGAGTCCAATTGGGGTAAGCCATTCCGCGATGATCTTCCTCAGTTGCCGTAAGAGGTTTTCAGCTGTGTGCGTATTCTGGAAAGCGGTGATACAAAGCGTAGCCTGCCTAGGAAAGAGTTGGCGTTTGCGAGATGCTGCTACTGGTGCCGCCGCTGCTGTTCTTGCGGCGGGAGTCCATACATCTACCCAGTGGGCTGTCACAGTCATATAGTCCTGACCCTGCCCTGCTCCACTTGTCCACATGTCCGTGGTTAAGTGGACATTGGGTACAACTGCATTTTTTAGGACACTGGTGAGTCTTTTTCTGACGTCCGTGTACATTCTCGGTATCGCCTGCCTAGAGAAGTGGAACCTAGATGGTATTTGGTAACGGGGGCACACTGCCTCAATAAATTGTCTAGTTCCCTGTGAACTAACGGCGGATACCGGACGCACGTCTAACACCAACATAGTTGTCAAGGACTCAGTTATCCGCTTTGCAGTAGGATGACTGCTGTGATATTTCATCTTCCTCGCAAAGGACTGTTGAACAGTCAATTGCTTACTGGAAGTAGTACAAGTGGGCTTACGACTTCCCCTCTGGGATGACCATCGACTCCCAGCGGCAACAACAGCAGCGCCAGCAGCAGTAGGCGTTACACGCAAGGATGCATCGGAGGAATCCCAGGCAGGAGAGGACTCGTCAGACTTGCCAGTGACATGGCCTGCAGGACTATTGGCATTCCTGGGGAAGGAGGAAATTGACACTGAGGGAGTTGGTGGGGTGGTTTGCGTGAGCTTGGTTACAAGAGGAAGGGATTTACTGGTCAGTGGACTGCTTCCGCTGTCACCCAAAGTTTTTGAACTTGTCACTGACTTATTATGAATGCGCTGCAGGTGACGTATAAGGGAGGATGTTCCGAGGTGGTTAACGTCCTTACCCCTACTTATTACAGCTTGACAAAGGGAACACACGGCTTGACACCTGTTGTCCGCATTTCTGGTGAAATACCTCCACACCGAAGAGCTGATTTTTTTGGTATTTTCACCTGGCATGTCAACGGCCATATTCCTCCCACGGACAACAGGTGTCTCCCCGGGTGCCTGACTTAAACAAACCACCTCACCATCAGAATCCTCCTGGTCAATTTCCTCCCCAGCGCCAGCAACACCCATATCCTCCTCATCCTGGTGTACTTCAACACTGACATCTTCAATCTGACTATCAGGAACTGGACTGCGGGTGCTCCTTCCAGCACTTGCAGGGGGCGTGCAAATGGTGGAAGGCGCATGCTCTTCACGTCCAGTGTTGGGAAGGTCAGGCATCGCAACCGACACAATTGGACTCTCCTTGTGGATTTGGGATTTCAAAGAACGCACAGTTCTTTGCGGTGCTTTTATCAGCTTGAGTCTTTTCAGTTTTCTAGCGAGAGGCTGAGTGCTTCCATCCTCATGTGAAGCTGAACCACTAGCCATGAACATAGGCCAGGGCCTCAGCCGTTCCTTGCCACTCCGTGTGGTAAATGGCATATTGGCAAGTTTACGCTTCTCCTCCGACAATTTTATTTTAGGTTTTGGAGTCCTTTTTTTTCTGATATTTGGTGTTTTGGATTTGACATGCTCTGTACTATGACATTGGGCATCGGCCTTGGCAGACGACGTTGCTGGCATTTCATCGTCTCGGCCATGACTAGTGGCAGCAGCTTCAGCACGAGGTGGAAGTGGATCTTGATCTTTCCCTAATTTTGGAACCTCAACTTTTTTGTTCTCCATATTTTATAGGCAGAACTAAAAGGCACCTCAGGTAAACAATGGAGATGGATGGATTGGATACTAGTATACAATTATGGACGGACTGCCACGGTTAGGTGGTATAAAAAAACCACGGTTAGGTGGTATATAATACAATTATGGATGGACGGACTGCCTGCCGAGTGCCGACACAGAGGTAGCCACAGCCGTGAACTACCGCACTGTACACTGGTTGATAAAGAGATAGTAGTATACTCGTAACAACTAGTATGACGACGGTATAAAGAATGAAAAAAAAAACACGGTTAGGTGGTATATATTATAATACAATTATGGTTGGACGGACTGCCTGCCGAGTGCCGACACAGAGGTAGCCACAGCCGTGAACTACCGCACTGTACACTGGTTGATAAAGAGATAGTAGTATACTCGTAACAACTAGTATGACGACGGTATAAAGAATGAAAAAAAAACCACGGTTAGGTGGTATATATTATAATACAATTATGGAGGGACGGACTGCCTGCCGAGTGCCGACACAGAGGTAGCCACAGCCGTGAACTACCGCACTGTACACTGGTTGATAAAGAGATAGTAGTATACTCGTAACAACTAGTATGACGACGGTATAAAGAATGAAAAAAAAACCACGGTTAGGTGGTATATATTATAATACAATTATGGTTGGACTGGCTGCCTGCCGAGTGCCGACACAGAGGTAGCCACAGCCGTGAACTACCGCACTGTACACTGGTTGATAAAGAGATAGTAGTATACTCGTAACAACTAGTATGACGACGGTATAAAGAATGAAAAAAAAACCACGGTTAGGTGGTATATAATACAATTATGGTTGGACGGACTGCCTGCCGAGTGCCGACACAGAGGTAGCCACAGCCGTGAACTACCGCACTGTACACTGGTTGATAAAGAGATAGTAGTATACTCGTAACAACTAGTATGACGACGGTATAAAGAATGAAAAAAAAACCACGGTTAGGTGGTATATATTATAATACAATTATGGTTGGACGGACTGCCTGCCGAGTGCCGACACAGAGGTAGCCACAGCCGTGAACTACCGCACTGTACACTGGTTGATAAAGAGATAGTAGTATACTCGTAACAACTAGTATGACGACGGTATAAAGAATGAAAAAAAAACCACGGTTAGGTGGTATATATTATAATACAATTATGGATGGACGGACTGCCTGCCGAGTGCCGACACAGAGGTAGCCACAGCCGTGAACTACCGCACTGTACACTGGTTGATAAAGAGATAGTAGTATACTCGTAACAACTAGTATGACGACGGTATAAAGAATGAAAAAAAAACCACGGTTAGGTGGTATATAATACAATTATGGTTGGACGGACTGCCTGCCGAGTGCCGACACAGAGGTAGCCACAGCCGTGAACTACCGCACTGTACACTGGTTGATAAAGAGATAGTAGTATACTCGTAACAACTAGTATGACGACGGTATAAAGAATGAAAAAAAAACCACGGTTAGGTGGTATATATTATAATACAATTATGGATGGACGGACTGCCTGCCGAGTGCCGACACAGAGGTAGCCACAGCCGTGAACTACCGCACTGTACTGTGTCTGCTGCTAATATAGACTGGTTGATAAAGAGATAGTATACAATACTACTAATATACTGGTGGTCAGGCACTGGTCACCACTAGTCACACTGGCAGTGGCACTCCTGCAGCAAAAGTGTGCACTGTTTAATTTTAATATAATATTATTTATCATGTACTCCTGGCTCCTGCTATAACAACCTGCAGTGCTCCCCAGTCTCCCCCACAATTATAAGCTTTATATACAATACATTGATGTGCAGCACACTGGGCTGAGCAGTGCACACAGACTGAGTCACTGTGTGACTGTGTATCGTTTTTTTCAGGCAGAGAACGGATATATTAAATAAAACAAACAACTGCACTGTCTCTGGTGGTCACTGGTCACTGTGGTCGTCAGTCACTAAACTCTGTCTGCACTCTCTTCTAATCTACAGTATCACAGCAATCTCTCTCTCTCTCTCTCTTCTAAATCTAATCTAAATGGAGAGGACGCCAGCCACGTCCTCTCCCTATCAATCTCAATGCACGTGTGAAAATGGCGGCGACGCGCGGCTCCTTATATAGAATCCGAGTCTCGCGAGAATCCGACAGCGTCATGATGACGTTCGGGCGCGCTCGGGTTAACCGAGCAAGGCGGGAAGATCCGAGTCGCTCGGACCCGTGAAAAAAAAAGTGAAGTTCGTGCGGGTTCGGATTCAAAGAAACCGAACCCGCTCATCTCTAATTAATAATACCACATATCAGTGTGAGCTGGGAGCTGTGTTATTCTTCCTCATATATTGCAGTCCCCTCTCCTCTATATATTAATAATACCACATATCAGTGTGAGCTGGGACCTGTGTTATTCCTCCTCATATATCACTGTGCAGTCCCCTCTCCTCTATATATTAATAATACCACATATCAGTGTGAGCTGGGAGCTGTGTTATTCCTCCTTATATATCACTGCGCAGTCCCCACACATCTATATATTAATAATACCACATATCAGTGTGAGCTGTGAGCTGTGTTTTTCCTCCTCATATCACTGTGCAGTCCCCTCTCCTCTATATATTAGTAATACCACATATCAGTGTGAGCTGGGAGCTGTGTTTTTCCTCATCATATATCACTGTGTGGTCCCCTCATCGCTATACTGTATATTAATAATAACACATATCAGTGTGAGCTGGGAGCTGTGTTATTCCTCCTCATATATCACTGCGCAGTCCCCTCTCCTCTATATATTAATAATACTACATATCAGTGTGAGCTGGGAGCTGTGTTATTCCTCCTCATATATCACTGTGCAGTCCCCTCTCCTCTATATATTAATAAAACCACATATCAGTATGAGCTGGGAGCTGTGTTATTCCTCCTCATATATCACTGTGTAGTCCCCTCTCCTCTATATATTAATAATAACTCATATCAGTGTGAGCTGTGAGCTGTGAGCTGTGTTATTCCCCCTCATATATCACTGTGTGGTCCCACCTCCTCTATATATTAATAATACCACATATCAGTGTGAGCTGGGAGCTGTGTTATTCCTCCTCATATATTGCTGTCCCCTCTCCTCTATATATTAATAATACCACATATCAGTGTGAGCTGTGTTATTCCTCCTCATATATCACTGTGCAGTCTCCTCTCCTCTATATATTAATAATAACACATATCAGTGTGAGCTGGGAGCTGTGTTATTACTCCTCATATATCACTGTGTAGTCCCCTCTCCTCTATATATTAATAATACCACATATCAGTGTGAGCTGGGAGCTGTGTTATTCCTCCTCATATATCAGTGTGTGGTCCCCTCTCCTCTATATATTAATAATACCTCATATCAGTGTGAGCTGGGAGCTGTGTTATTCCCCCTCATATATCACTGTGTGGTCCCATCTCCTCTATATATTAATAATACCACATATCAGTGTGAGCTGGGAGCTGTGTTATTCCTCCTCATATATTGCTGTCCCCTCTCCTCTATATATTAATAATACCAGATATCAGTGAGAGCTGTGAGCTGTGTTATTCCTCCTCATATATCACTGTGCAGTCCCCTCTCCTCTATATATTAATAACACCACATATCAGTGTGAGCTGGGAGCTGTGTTATTCCTCCTCATATATCACTGTGCAGCCCCCTCTCCTCTATATATTAATAATAACACATATCAGTGTGAGCTGGGAGGTGTTTTATTCCTCCTCACATATCACTGCACAGTCCCCTCTCCTCTATATATTAGTAATACCACATATCAGTGTGAGCTGGGAGCTGTGTTATTCCTCCTCATATATCACTTTGCAGTCCCCACTCCTCTATATATTAATAATACCACATATCAGTGTGAGCTGGGAGCTGTGTTATTCCTCCTCATATATCACTGTGCAGTCCCCTCTCCTCTATTTATTAGAAATACCACATATCAGTGTGAGCTGGGAGCTGTGTTATTCCTCCTCATATATCACTGTGTGGTCCCCTCATCGCTATACTGTATATTAATAATAACACATATCAGTGTAAGCTGGGAGCTGTGTTATTCCTCCTCATATATCACTGTGCAGCCCCCTCTCCTCTATATATTAATAATATCACATATCAGTGTGAGCTGGGAGCTGTGTTATTCCTCCTCATATATCACTGTGCAGTCCCCTCTCCTCTATATATTAATAATACCACATATCAGTGTGAGCTGGGAGCTGTGTTATTCCTCCTCATATATCACTGTGTGGTCCCCTCATCGCTATTCTGTATATTAATAATAACACATATCAGTGTGAGCTGGGAGCTGTGTTATTCCCCCTCATATATCACTGTGCAGCCCCCTCTCCTCTATATATTAATAATACCACATATCAGTGTGAGCTGGGAGCTGTGTTATTCCTCCTCATATATCACTGTGCAGTCCCCTCTCCTCTATATATTAATAATACCACATATCAGTGTGAGCTGGGAGCTGTGTTATTCCTCCTCATATATCACTGTGCAGTCCCCTCTCCTCTATATATTAATAATACCACATATCAGTGTGAGCTGGGAGCTGTGTTATTCCTCCTCATATATCACTGTGTAGCCCCTCTCCTCTATATATTAATAATACCTCATATCAGTGTGAGCTAGGAGCTGTGTTATTCCCCCTCATATATCACTGTGTGGTCCCATCTCCTCTATATATTAATAATACCACATATCAGTGTGAGCTGTGTTATTCCTCCTCATATATCACTGTGCAGTCCCCTCTCCTCTATATATTAATAACACCACATATCAGTGTGAGCTGGGAGCTGTGTTATTCCTCCTCATATATCACTGTGTGGTCCCCTCATCTCTATACTGTATATTAATAATAACACATATCAGTGTGAGCTGGGAGGTGTTTTATTCCTCCTCACATATCACTGCACAGTCCCCTCTCCTCTATATATTAATAATACCACATATCAGTGTGAGCTGGGAGCTGTGTTATTCCTCCTCATATATCACTGTGCAGTCCCCTCTCCTCTATTTATTAGAAATACCACATATCAGTGTGAGCTGGGAGCTGTGTTATTCCTCCTCATATATCACTGTGTGGTCCCCTCATCGCTATACTGTATATTAATAATAACACATATCAGTGTAAGCTGGGAGCTGTGTTATTCCTCCTCATTTATCACTGTTCAGCCCCCTCTCCTCTATATATTAATAATATCACATATCAGTGTGAGCTGGGAGCTGTGTTATTCCTCCTCATATATCACTGTGCAGTCCCCTCTCCTCTATATATTAATAATACCACATATCAGTGTGAGCTGGGAGCTGTGTTATTCCTCCTCATATATCACTGTGCAGTCCCCTCTCCTCTATATATTAATAATACCACATATCAGTGTGAGCTGGGAGCTGTGTTATTCCTCCTCATATATCACTGTGTGGTCCCCTCATCGCTATTCTGTATATTAATAATAACACATATCAGTGTGAGCTGGGAGCTGTGTTATTCCTCCTCATATATCACTGTGCAGTCCCCTCTCCTCTATATATTAATAATACCACATATCAGTGTGAGCTGGGAGCTGTGTTATTCCTCCTCATATATCACTGTGCAGTCCCCTCTCCTCTATATATTAATAATACCACATATCAGTGTGAGCTGGAAGCTGTGCTATTCCTCCTCATATATCACTGTGTAGTCCCCTCTCCTCTATATATTAATAATACCACATATCAGTGTGAGCTGGGAGCTGTGTTATTCCTCCTCATATATCACTGTGTGGTCCCCTCTCCTCTATATATTAATAATAACTCATATCAGTGTGAGCTGGGAGCTGTTATTCCCCCTCATATATCACTGTGTGGTCCCATCTCCTCTATATATTAATAATACCACATATCAGTGTGAGGTGGGAGCTGTGTTATTCCTCCTCATATATCACTGTGTGGTCCCCTCATCGCTATTCTGTATATTAATAATAACACATATCAGTGTGAGCTGGGAGGTGTTTTATTCCTCCTCACATATCACTGCGCAGTCCCCTCTCCTCTATATATTAATAATACCACATATCAGTGTGAGCTGGGAGCTGTGTTATTCCTCCTCATATATCACTTTGCAGTCCGCTCTCCTCTATATATTAATAATACCACATATCAGTGTGAGCTGGGAGCTGTGTTATTCCTCCTCATATATCACTGTGCAGTCCCCTCTCCTCTATTTATTAGAAATACCACATAACAGTGTGAGCTGGGAGCTGTGTTATTCCTCCTCATATATCACTGTGAGGTCCCCTCATCGCTATACTGTATATTAATAATAACACATATCAGTGTAAGCTGGGAGCTGTGATATTCCTCCTCATATATCACTATGCAGCCCCCTCTCCTCTATATATTAATAATACCACATATCAATGTGAGTTGGGAGCTCTGTTATTCCTCCTCATATATCACTGTGCAGTACCCTCTCCTCTATATATTAATAATACCACATATCAGTGTGAGCTGGGAGCTGTGTTATTCCTCCTCATATATCACTCTGTAGTTCCCTCTCCTCTATATATTAATAATACCACATATCAGTGTGAGCTGGGAGCTGTGTTATTCCTCCTCATATATCACTTTGCAGTCCCCTCTCCTCTATATATTAATAATACCACATATCAGTGTGAGCTGGGAGCTGTGTTATTCCTCCTCATATATCATTGTGTGGTCCCCTCATCGCTATACTATTTATTAATAATAACACATATCAGTGTGAGCAGGGAGCTGTGTTATTCCTCCTCATATATCACTGTGTGGTCCCTTCTCTATATATTAATAATACCACATATCAGTGTGAGCTGGGAGCTGTGTTATTCCTCCTCATATATCACTGTGTGGTCCCCTCTCCTCTATATATTAATAATACCACATATCAGTGTGAGCTGGGAGCTGTGTTATTCCCCCTCATATATCACTGTGCAGTCCCCTCTCCTCTATATATTAATAATACCACATATCAGTGTGAGCTGGGAGCTGTGTTATTCCTCCTCATATCTCACAGCGCAGTCCCCTCTCCTCTATATATTAATAATACTACATATCAGTGTGAGCTGGGACCTGTGTTATTCCTCCTCATATATCACTGTGCAGTCCCCTCTCCTCTATATATTAGTAATACCACATATCAGTGTGAGCTGGGAGCTGTGTTATTCCTAATCATATATCACTGTGTGGTCCCCTCATCGCTATACTGTATATTAATATTACCACATATCAGTGTGAGCTGGGAGCTGTGTTATTCCTCCTCATATATCACTGTGCAGTCCCCTCTCCTCTATATATTAATAATACCACATATCAGTGTGAGCTGGGAGCTGTGTTATTCCCCCTCATATATCACTGTGTGGTCCCATCTCCTCTATATATTAATAATACCACATATCAGTGTGAGCTGGGAGCTGTGTTATTCTTCCTCATATATTGCAGTCCCCTCTCCTCTATATATTAATAATACCACATATCAGTGTGAGCTGGGACCTGTGTTATTCCTCCTCATATATCACTGTGCAGTCCCCTCTCCTCTATATATTAATAATACCACATATCAGTGTGAGCTGTGAGCTGTGTTTTTCCTCCTCATATCACTGTGCAGTCCCCTGTCCTCTATATATTAGTAATACCACATATCAGTGTGAGCTGGGAGCTGTGTTTTTCCTCATCATATATCACTGTGTGGTCCCCTCATCGCTATACTGTATATTAATAATAACACATATCAGTGTGAGCTGGGAGCTGTGTTATTCCTCCTCATATATCACTGCGCAGTCCCCTCTCCTCTATATATTAATAATACTACATATCAGTGTGAGCTGGGAGCTGTGTTATTCCTCCTCATATATCACTGTGCAGTCCCCTCTCCTCTATATATTAATAAAACCACATATCAGTATGAGCTGGGAGCTGTGTTATTCCTCCTCATATATCACTGTGTAGTCCCCTCTCCTCTATATATTAATAATACCTCATATCAGTGTGAGCTGGGAGCTGTGTTATTCCCCCTCATATATCACTGTGTGGTCCCACCTCCTCTATATATTAATAATACCACATATCAGTGTGAGCTGGGAGCCCGGTTATTGCTCCTCATATATTGCTGTCCCCTCTCCTCTATATATTAATAATACCACGTATCAGTGTGAGCTGTGAGCTGTGTTATTCCTCCTCATATATCACTGTGCAGTCTCCTCTCCTCTATATATTAATAATAACACATATCAGTGTGAGATGGGAGCTGTGTTATTACTCCTCATATATCACTGTGTAGTCCCCTCTCCTCTATATATTAATAATACCACATATCAGTGTGAGCTGGGAGCTGTGTTATTCCTCCTCATATATCAGTGTGTGGTCCCCTCACCTCTATATATTAATAAAACCTCATATCAGTGTGAGCTGGGAGCTGTGTTATTCCCCCTCATATATCACTGTGTGGTCCCATCTCCTCTATATATTAATAATACCACATATCAGTGTGAGCTGGGAGCTGTGTTATTCCTCCTCATATATTGCTGTCCCATCTCCTCTATATATTAATAATACCAGATATCAGTGAGAGCTGTGAGCTGTGTTATTCCTCCTCATATATCACTGTGCAGTCCCCTCTCCTCTATATATTAATAACACCACATATCAGTGTGAGCTGGGAGCTGTGTTATTCCTCCTCATATATCACTTTGCAGCCCCCTCTCCTCTATATATTAATAATAACACATATCAGTGTGAGCTGGGAGGTGTTTTATTCCTCCTCACATATCACTGCACAGTCCCCTCTCCTCTATATATTAATAATACCACATATCAGTGTGAGCTGGGAGCTGTGTTATTCCTCCTCATATATCACTTTGCAGTCCCCTCTCCTCTATATATTAATAATACCACATATCAGTGTGAGCTGGGAGCTGTGTTATTCCTCCTCATATATCACTGTGCAGTCCCCTCTCCTCTATTTATTAGAAATACCACATATCAGTGTGAGCTGGGAGCTGTGTTATTCCTCCTCATATATCACTGTGTGGTCCCCTCATCGCTATACTGTATATTAATAATAACACATATCAGTGTAAGCTGGGAGCTGTGTTATTCCTCCTCATATATCACTGTGCAGCCCCCTCTCCTCTATATATTAATAATATCACATATCAGTGTGAGCTGGGAGCTGTGTTATTCCTCCTCATATATCACTGTGCAGTCCCCTCTCCTCTATATATTAATAATTAGAGATGAGCGCCTGAAATTTTTCGGGTTTTGTGTTTTGGTTTTGGGTTCGGTTCCGCGGCCGTGTTTTGGGTTCGAACGCGTTTTGGCAAAACCTCACCGAATTATTTTTGTCGGATTCGGGTGTGTTTTGGATTCGGGTGTTTTTTTCCAAAAACACTAAAAAACAGCTTAAATCATAGAATTTGGGGGTCATTTTGATCCCAAAGTATTATTAACCTCAAAAACCATAATTTACACTCATTTTCAGTCTATTCTGAATACCTCACACCTCACAATATTATTTTTAGTCCTAAAATTTGCACCGAGGTCGCTGTGTGAGTAAGATAAGCGACCCTAGTGGCCGACACAAACACCGGGCCCATCTAGGAGTGGCACTGCAGTGTCACGCAGGATGTCCCTTCCAAAAAACCCTCCCCAAACAGCACATGACGCAAAGAAAAAAAGAGGCGCAATGAGGTATCTGTGTGAGTAAGATTAGCGACCCTAGTGGCCGACACAAACACCGGGCCCATCTAGGAGTGGCACTGCAGTGTCACGCAGGATGGCCCTTCCAAAAAACCCTCCCCAAACAGCACATGACGCAAAGAAAAAAAGAGGCGCAATGAGGTAGCTGACTGTGTGAGTAAGATTAGCGACCCTAGTGGCCGACACAAACACCGGGCCCATCTAGGAGTGGCACTGCAGTGTCACGCAGGATGGCCCTTCCAAAAAACCCTCCCCAAACAGCACATGACGCAAAGAAAAAAAGAGGCGCAATGAGGTAGCTGACTGTGTGAGTAAGATTAGCGACCCTAGTGGCCGACACAAACACCGGGCCCATCTAGGAGTGGCACTGCAGTGTCACGCAGGATGTCCCTTCCAAAAAAACCCTCCCCAATCATGTATAAAGAAAGAAAAAAAACCACGGTTAGGTGGTATATACAATTATGGACGGGCTGCCGAGTGCCGACACAGAGGTAGCCACAGCCGTGAACTACCGCACTGTACTGTGTCTGCTGCTAATATATAGACTGGTTGATAAAGAGATAGTATACTCGTAACTAGTATGTATGTATAAAGAAAGAAAAAAAAACCACGGTTAGGTCACTGGTATATACAATTATGGACGGGCTGCCGAGTGCCGACACAGAGGTAGCCACAGCCGTGAACTACCGCACTGTACTGTGTCTGCTGCTAATATATAGACTGGTTGATAAAGAGATAGTATACTCGTAACTAGTATGTATGTATAAAGAAAGAAAAAAAAACCACGGTTAGGTCACTGGTATATACAATTATGGACGGGCTGCGGAGTGCCGACACAGAGGTAGCCACAGCCGTGAACTACCGCACTGTACTGTGTCTGCTGCTAATATATAGACTGGTTGATAAAGAGATAGTATACTCGTAACTAGTATGTATGTATAAAGAAAGAAAAAAAAACCACGGTTAGGTGGTATATACAATTATGGACGGGCTGCCGAGTGCCGACACAGAGGTAGCCACAGCCGTGAACTACCGCACTGTACTGTGTCTGCTGCTAATATATAGACTGGTTGATAAAGAGATAGTATACTCGTAACTAGTATGTATGTATAAAGAAAGAAAAAAAAACCACGGTTAGGTCACTGGTATATACAATTATGGACGGGCTGCCGAGTGCCGACACAGAGGTAGCCACAGCCGTGAACTACCGCACTGTACACTGGTTGATAAAGAGATAGTAGTATACTCGTAACAACTAGTATGACGACGGTATAAAGAATGAAAAAAAAAACACGGTTAGGTGGTATATAATACAATTATGGTTGGACGGACTGCCTGCCGAGTGCCGACACAGAGGTAGCCACAGCCGTGAACTACCGCACTGTACACTGGTTGATAAAGAGATAGTAGTATACTCGTAACAACTAGTATGACGACGGTATAAAGAATGAAAAAAAAACCACGGTTAGGTGGTATATAATACAATTATGGTTGGACGGACTGCCTGCCGAGTGCCGACACAGAGGTAGCCACAGCCGTGAACTACCGCACTGTACACTGGTTGATAAAGAGATAGTAGTATACTCGTAACAACTAGTATGACGACGGTATAAAGAACGAAAAAAAAACCACGGTTAGGTGGTATATATTATAATACAATTATGGATGGACGGACTGCCTGCCGAGTTCCGACACAGAGGTAGCCACAGCCGTGAACTACCGCACTGTACACTGGTTGATAAAGAGATAGTAGTATACTCGTAGCAACTAGTATGACGACGGTATAAAGAACGAAAAAAAAAACACGGTTAGGTGGTATATATTATAATACAATTATGGATGGACGGACTGCCTGCCGAGTTCCGACACAGAGGTAGCCACAGCCGTGAACTACCGCACTGTACACTGGTTGATAAAGAGATAGTAGTATACTCGTAACAACTAGTATGACTATGACGACGGTATAAAGAAAGAAAAAAAAAACCACGGTTAGGTGGTATATAATACAATTATGGATGGACGGACTGCCTGCCGAGTGCCGACACAGAGGTAGCCACAGCTGTGAACTACCGCACTGTACTGTGTCTGCTGCTAATATAGACTGGTTGATAAAGAGATAGTATACAATACTACTAATATACTGGTGGTCAGGCACTGGTCACCACTAGTCACACTGGCAGTGGCACTCCTGCAGCAAAAGTGTGCACTGTTTAATTTTAATATAATATTATTTATCATGTACTCCTGGCTCCTGCTATAACAACCTGCAGTGCTCCCCAGTCTCCCCCACAATTATAAGCTTTATATACAATACATTGATGTGCAGCACACTGGGCTGAGCAGTGCACACAGACTGAGTCACTGTGTGACTGTGTATCGTTTTTTTCAGGCAGAGAACGGATATATTAAATAAAACAAACAACTGCACTGTCTCTGGTGGTCACTGGTCACTGTGGTCGTCAGTCACTAAACTCTGTCTGCACTCTGCACTCTCTTCTAATCTACAGTATCACAGCAATCTCTCTCTCTCTCTCTCTTCTAAATCTAATCTAAATGGAGAGGACGCCAGCCACGTCCTCTCCCTATCAATCTCAATGCTCGTGTGAAAATGGCGGCGACGCGCGGCTCCTTATATAGAATCCGAGTCTCGCGAGAATCCGACAGCGTCATGATGACGTTCGGGCGCGCTCGGGTTAACCGAGCAAGGCGGGAAGATCCGAGTCGCTCGGACCCGTGAAAAAAAAAGTGAAGTTCGTGCGGGTTCGGATTCAAAGAAACCGAACCCGCTCATCTCTTAGAGATGAGCGCCTGAAATTTTTCGGGTTTTGTGTTTTGGTTTTGGGTTCGGTTCCGCGGCCGTGTTTTGGGTTCGAACGCGTTTTGGCAAAACCTCACCGAATTATTTTTGTCGGATTCGGGTGTGTTTTGGATTCGGGTGTTTTTTTCCAAAAACACTAAAAAACAGCTTAAATCATAGAATTTGGGGGTCATTTTGATCCCAAAGTATTATTAACCTCAAAAACCATAATTTACACTCATTTTCAGTCTATTCTGAATGGGTTCACTACGGCTGGCCGGCGGTCGGGCTCCCGGCGACCAGCATCCCGGCGCCGGGAGCCCGACCGCCGGCTTACCGACAGCTTGGCGAGCGCAAATGAGCCCCTTGCGGGCTCGCTGCGCTCGCCACGCTACGGGCACGGTGGCGCGCTACGCGCGCCACACTATTTTATTCTCCCTCTATGGGGGTCGTGGACCCCCACGAGGGAAAATAATTGTCGGTATGCCGGCTGTCGGGCTCCCGGCGCCGGTATACTGAGCGCCGGGAGCCCGACCGCCGGCAAACAGAAGACCACCCATTCTGAATACCTTACACCTCACAATATTATTTTTAGTCCTAAAATTTGCACCGAGGTCGCTGTGTGAGTAAGATAAGCGACCCTAGTGGCCGACACAAACACCGGGCCCATCTAGGAGTGGCACTGCAGTGTCACGCAGGATGTCCCTTCCAAAAAACCCTCCCCAAACAGCACATGACGCAAAGAAAAAAGAGGCGCAATGAGGTTGCTGTGTGAGTAAGATTAGCGACCCTAGTGGCCGACACAAACACCGGGCCCATCTAGGAGTGGCACTGCAGTGTCACGCAGGATGGCCCTTCCAAAAAACCCTCCCCAAACAGCACATGACGCAAAGAAAAAAAGAGGCGCAATGAGGTAGCTGACTGTGTGAGTAAGATTAGCGACCCTAGTGGCCGACACAAACACCGGGCCCATCTAGGAGTGGCACTGCAGTGTCACGCAGGATGGCCCTTCCAAAAAACCCTCCCCAAACAGCACATGACGCAAAGAAAAAAAGAGGCGCAATGAGGTAGCTGACTGTGTGAGTAAGATTAGCGACCCTTGTGGCCGACACAAACACCGGGCCCATCTAGGAGTGGCACTGCAGTGTCACGCAGGATGTCCCTTCCAAAAAAACCCTCCCCAATCATGTATAAAGAAAGAAAAAAAACCACGGTTAGGTGGTATATACAATTATGGACGGGCTGCCGAGTGCCGACACAGAGGTAGCCACAGCCGTGAACTACCGCACTGTACTGTGTCTGCTGCTAATATATAGACTGGTTGATAAAGAGATAGTATACTCGTAACTAGTATGTATGTATAAAGAAAGAAAAAAAAACCACGGTTAGGTCACTGGTATATACAATTATGGACGGGCTGCCGAGTGCCGACACAGAGGTAGCCACAGCCGTGAACTACCGCACTGTACTGTGTCTGCTGCTAATATATAGACTGGTTGATAAAGAGATAGTATACTCGTAACTAGTATGTATGTATAAAGAAAGAAAAAAAAACCATGGTTAGGTCACTGGTATATACAATTATGGACGGGCTGCGGAGTGCCGACACAGAGGTAGCCACAGCCGTGAACTACCGCACTGTACTGTGTCTGCTGCTAATATATAGACTGGTTGATAAAGAGATAGTATACTCGTAACTAGTATGTATGTATAAAGAAAGAAAAAAAAACCACGGTTAGGTGGTATATACAATTATGGACGGGCTGCCGAGTGCCGACACAGAGGTAGCCACAGCCGTGAACTACCGCACTGTACTGTGTCTGCTGCTAATATATAGACTGGTTGATAAAGAGATAGTATACTCGTAACTAGTATGTATGTATAAAGAAAGAAAAAAAAACCACGGTTAGGTCACTGGTATATACAATTATGGACGGGCTGCCGAGTGCCGACACAGAGGTAGCCACAGCCGTGAACTACCGCACTGTACACTGGTTGATAAAGAGATAGTAGTATACTCGTAACAACTAGTATGACGACGGTATAAAGAATGAAAAAAAAACCACGGTTAGGTGGTATATAATACAATTATGGTTGGACGGACTGCCTGCCGAGTGCCGACACAGAGGTAGCCACAGCCGTGAACTACCGCACTGTACACTGGTTGATAAAGAGATAGTAGTATACTCGTAACAACTAGTATGACGACGGTATAAAGAATGAAAAAAAAACCACGGTTAGGTGGTATATAATACAATTATGGTTGGACGGACTGCCTGCCGAGTGCCGACACAGAGGTAGCCACAGCCGTGAACTACCGCACTGTACACTGGTTGATAAAGAGATAGTAGTATACTCGTAACAACTAGTATGACGACGGTATAAAGAACGGAAATAAAACCACGGTTAGGTGGTATATATTATAATACAATTATGGATGGACGGACTGCCTGCCGAGTTCCGACACAGAGGTAGCCACAGCCGTGAACTACCGCACTGTACACTGGTTGATAAAGAGATAGTAGTATACTCGTAACAACTAGTATGACGACGGTATAAAGAACGAAAAAAAAACCACGGTTAGGTGGTATATATTATAATACAATTATGGATGGACGGACTGCCTGCCGAGTTCCGACACAGAGGTAGCCACAGCCGTGAACTACCGCACTGTACACTGGTTGATAAAGAGATAGTAGTATACTCGTAACAACTAGTATGACTATGACGACGGTATAAAGAAAGAAAAAAAAACCCACGGTTAGGTGGTATATAATACAATTATGGATGGACGGACTGCCTGCCGAGTGCCGACACAGAGGTAGCCACAGCCGTGAACTACCGCACTGTACTGTGTCTGCTGCTAATATAGACTGGTTGATAAAGAGATAGTATACAATACTACTAATATACTGGTGGTCAGGCACTGGTCACCACTAGTCACACTGGCAGTGGCACTCCTGCAGCAAAAGTGTGCACTGTTTAATTTTAATATAATATTATTTATCATGTACTCCTGGCTCCTGCTATAACAACCTGCAGTGCTCCCCAGTCTCCCCCACAATTATAAGCTTTATATACAATACATTGATGTGCAGCACACTGGGCTGAGCAGTGCACACAGACTGAGTCACTGTGTGACTGTGTATCGTTTTTTTCAGGCAGAGAACGGATATATTAAATAAAACAAACAACTGCACTGTCTCTGGTGGTCACTGGTCACTGTGGTCGTCAGTCACTAAACTCTGTCTGCACTCTGCACTCTCTTCTGATCTACAGTATCACAGCAATCTCTCTCTCTCTCTCTCTTCTAAATCTAATCTAAATGGAGAGGACGCCAGCCACGTCCTCTCCCTATCAATCTCAATGCACGTGTGAAAATGGCGGCGACGCGCGGCTCCTTATATAGAATCCGAGTCTCGCGAGAATCCGACAGCGTCATGATGACGTTCGGGCGCGCTCGGGTTAACCGAGCAAGGCGGGAAGATCCGAGTCGCTCGGACCCGTGAAAAAAAAAGTGAAGTTCGTGCGGGTTCGGATTCAAAGAAACCGAACCCGCTCATCTCTATAAAAAACCCTGAAGTTCGGGCGGGTTCGGATTCCGAGGAACCGAACCCGCTCATCTCTACTGAAAATGAGTGGAAATTATGGTTTTTGAGGTTAATAATACTTTGGGATCAAAATGACCCCCAAATTCTATGATTTAAGCTGTTTTTTAGTGTTTTTTTAAAAAAACACCCGAATCCAAAACACACCCGAATCCGACAAAAAAAATTCGGTGAGGTTTTGCCAAAACGCGGTCGAACCCAAAACACGGCCGCGGAACCGAACCCAAAACCAAAACACAAAACCCGAAAAATTTCAAGTGCACATCTCTAACGGTAAGCCGTTAATCGTTGCTCTAGGATGGAAACTATCGTACCTTAACAGAGTATTACGATCTGTATTCTTGGTATACAGGGATGTATTTATCTTACCACCTACGAGTGTGATGTGCACATCTAGAAAATCTACCTGCTGTGAGTCCAATGTCATAGTTAATTTGACAGGACTGGATGACGCATTGTGAGCCGCAATGGTATCCTCCAGAATACCATGTGGCCCTGACCATAAAATCAGCAGGTCATCAATGTAACGAAGGTATAGGACTAGATGTTGTGTAATGGTAGGCTGGTTAAGAAATAAATCTTTATCTACTGCCCACATGTACGAGTTGGCGAACGACGGGGTATTTACATACTAAGTCACACTCACTATAAGGCGCCCATAATTTTATTGCGATTGACATAAACACTTCTTTAAGCTAGCTTATCACTAAAATAACGACACACTAAAATAACGACACGGACACGGTTAGCTGTAGTTAAAGGTCAGACGATATTTATTGATCGCTGACCTGTTCTTTAAACTATAATTGTAATTGAATTGATTTTATATTGGAGGATGGCAAAGGACCAGTCGCTACCAGACACCAGCTCCAGTCCCTTGGATGAAATCCAACCACCAAGGAGGGGAGTACCCAAACCCCGCCTCCTCCCTGCATAACCCGTATTGTGCAGGACTCACCACTCTTTTCTCTGGCAAACGTTCGGTTCCCGCAGGGGAACGTCTAAATGTCCAACCGCAAGGTAAGGACACACCTGCCGTCCTTCTAAAGAGGGTGCCCCACAATGACCACTTATGCCCATCTGACCGCTGGTTGGTAGCGACTTCCCGCCAATCTGGCTGTCAAGAGCCTACTGAGAAAGACAAGATGTTTGAAAAATATATATATATATATATTCAGGGCGGTCGGGAGGGCATTCCAAAATGGCAAGAGGAAGCTGAGTCACATGACCATGGCTTATGTATTATTCCAAGACCAACCCCTAAACCCTTGATGGACAGCCCTATAATCCTATAGGAAAATACCCAAGAACACACTGATCTGCCTAGCAACTGCTTAGTCACAAACAACCAATCACAAAAAATTGGTCTCTTATATGGCTTCAGGCTTATGCAGCCTTCAGCTTATCTTTAGGCTGTAACTAGACAAGAAAGAGAGTTGTGCTCATGGGTTCATACCTTATACCTTATACCTAATACATATAATCAGAGCCGGTATATAAAAATATAAAAGCATTTCTGCTGCGGGGTACACTGGGATCCACAAGGAATGGACAAGGCTCAAAGCTTTGACTGTTCCCAGAATGCATAGCGCCGCCTCCTATATCACCCCGCCTCCCTGCACAGGATCTCAGTTTTGTAGTTGGTGCTGCAGTAGCAGGCACTTAACAGAGGGGCTGCTCCAGGCAGCCCTAAGAAGAGCTTTTTTTTTGAGGAAAAAAGTGAAGACTTCAAGGGCAGCAGCAGTGTTACATGTCAGTGGACATTCAAGGCTGCAGCCCTGGCTCTCCCCAGCGGCGCTGTACACTCCCGAGCCCTGGTTGCTGGATAACTACAGCAGGAGGCTCCGGTTTTCTTCTTGTCAGGCACACATGATGGGGGCTCTCCGGGATCGCGTGGCCATGCTTCGGGAGGTGGTAAGTGGGTCCCGCTTGCAGGACCCGGTCTTTATCGCGATCCGGCGCAGTCAGTGGGAGGCGGGCCGCGCGCGCTGGCGGTGGACACTGTGGCAGTACAGGCGATCCCACTAGATCACCAGGGCATGGGACAGGTCAGGTTTTCTCTATAAACCATTTTATTAGAGCCCGCAGTACCCGGTGGTTTTGCCAGCCGGGGGATAGAGCTTGGACCTGAAGCCCCTCCCCCAGCCCCAGAGCGCCATTTTCTGCAAATGTTCCCGCCCTGGAGCTGCATATCTGTCTCTCCCTCACTCCCTCGCAGTGTCTGCGGCGCCATTATCCCTCAGCTCACTGTTACTGGGAATGCTTGGGCAAATCCTCCTATGTAAAGCCGCCTGGTTGTCAGTGCTGTGACTTTACAAGACACTTAAGTATTCTACCTGCCTTTTTTAGTAAGTGTTAGTTAAGAAAGAGTGCATTTAGTCAGGGTTTCCTAGTACAATTACCCTGTGATATACATCCAGTTCTTACTGTGTACTGTTATGTCTATTGTTATATAGCTGTGTAAGCTAGTCCAGTGCAGTATTATTGTTAGTAATAACCTCTGCATTGTACAAACTGTGACTATTTGTGTGTGCATTTGATAGCTGAGTGGTGTCCATTTCGTGTCTTTCACTCAACCTGCTATCCCTATGTTCTATAACCTGAGGGGGCTTGGTGCATCAGGTTTTATCTAATATAGGATTTTCACAAAGATATACTGTATTACGTATTTTTCTCTGTGATTTAGTCACCATATCTCTCCTTTATCTCTGCTGGTGCGGACTACACTGCGCAGGGGTTTGGGCTAGAGGTATTGTGCTGCTGACAAACTGTACTGTGTTACCTGATACTGCAAGTTATATCATGTCTGCTTCTGAGGGTAACGGTTCTGGGGCTGAACACACTGCCGGTGTTGCTGAAGCCGCAGATACCTATGAGGAGAATATAGCGGTTTTGGGCTCTGGTTCTGGGGGCTCCTTGCCCCCCAGTGGGACGGTGACAACGGGGGCAAATAATGACCCACCGCGGGCCATTTTTTCCACGCTTCTGCATACGCTAGTTCATAAACTAACACCCCCTGTGGGACCCCCAATGCCGGTACAACCGTTTGTGGTCCCTGCAGCTAACCCGCCGTGGGCGGACGATTTATCTGCTCAAATAAAGAAGTTGAACCAGTCCCTGACTACTAAAAAGTCTGACCGTCGCTCGCCTACGTCCAAGGGGTCCTCTAAGCGAGCGCTTGACTCCTCATAATCAACTGCTGTCACTGACACCTCGTCGGATGAAGACGGCGCTTACACTGACCCCACAGGTTCTGACTCAGATACGGCTGATGGGGAGGGTGGTTCACATGTGGATGTTCCTGATCTATTGGAGGCTATTAGGTTAATTTTACAGATTACGGATGATCCCGAGCCATCCGTTCCTCCTCAGAAACCAGATAGGTTCAAGCGTCAGAAGGTGATTAAACAAGTTTTACCTCACTCTGACCACCTAATTGATATACGTCAGGAACCCTGGGAAAACCCGGGTATGAAGTTTGTGCCTCAAAAGAAGATACTGGCTCGCTATCCCCTCGAGCCGGAGCTGTCTAAGAATTGGAAACACCTCCTCCAGTGGACTCACATGTGGCTAGGATGGTGGTTTCCTCAGCTCTACCGGTCACCACCATCACGTCTCTAAAAGAGCCTACGGATAAACGTGTGCAGGGTTGTCTGAAAGTGATTTACACCGTCACAGGTGCTGCACAAAGGCCCACTATTGCAGCTACTTGGGCTGCAGAGGCCATTGAAGCATGGGCCTTGGAGTTAGATGCTGAAATCTCCTCTGACCATGCTAGACAATGCTTGTCTTATATTGTCACAGCTTCTCGTTATATTAAAGAGGCGGCTTCTGATGCCGGTATCCTGGCAGCCTAGGCCTCTACTACGTCAGTCCTTGCTCACCGGATATTGTGGCTGAGATCCTGGTCTGTGGATCTGGACTCTAGAAAAACCCTAGAGGTACTTCCTTTTAATGGAGATATTCTGTTTGGGGAGGACTTAAATAAGATTGTGGCTGACTTGGCTACTGCCAAAACTGCCTGTCTGCCAAGTACTGCTTCTTCTGTGTCGAAGGCTAAAGGTACTTCCTTTCGCCCCTTTCGTCCTTCAGGTAAAGCAAAAGGTCAGGCGTACAACAAGCAGGCCCGCACTTCCAAACCTGGTAAGCCTAAGCCCAAAAGAGCCTGGGCGGCCCGTCAGCCAGCTTCCAAGACAGATAAGCCTTCCGCATGACGCCCCGTCATGCGGAAGGCTTATCTGTCTTGGAAGCTGGCTGACGGGCCACCCTCTGGGGGATCTCAGGGTGGGGGGCCTGCTTCTAGGGTATACCCAGGAATGGTTGAAGACCACTTCAGATGCCTGGGTACGGGAAGTCGTCACTCGAGGTTATGCCATAGCCTTCAAAAACCGACCCCCTCATCGATTTTGCCAGACAGATGTTCCGTTGGACAAGACAAAGGCAAACACTCTACATTCGGTGGTACAGACCCTCCTGGATACAGGAGTCGTAGTACAGGTGCCTCTTGTGCAGAGGGGCCGGGGGTACTATTCTCCGCTGTTTCTAGTCCCGAAACCGAATGGGTCCTCCCGGCCCATTCTCAACCTCAAGGCATTGAACAGGTTTGTGAAGGTTTCCAAGTTCCGGATGGAAACCCTTCGCTCTATAGTTCTGGCCTTGGAACCTGGGGACTTCATGGTCTCCCTGGATATACAGGATGCTTACCTGCATATTCCTATAGCAGTGTCTCATCAGCAAAACCTGAAATTTGCGTTTGGCAACTGCCATTACCAGTTTTGGGCGTTACCTTTTGGTTTAACAACAGCTCCGCGAGTCTTTACAAAAGTCATGGTGGTGATGACGGTGGTACTCCGCCGTCAAGGGGTCAGGATACTGCCGTATTTGGACGACTTGTTTATCCTGGCAAATTCCCCAGAACTTCTCCTGCGTCATCTAGATGTGGCGGTCTGGTTTCTGCAAGCCCACGGGTGGCTCATCAACTGGAAGAAGTCATCCCTGATCCCTGCTCAGAGCATGGTGCATCTGGGAGCACTATTGGACACTCACAACCAGCGGTTGTTCCTGTCTCAGGAGAAAGTCCTGAAACTTCAGGACAGGATTTGTTGCTTCCTATCTCGTCCGCAAGTGTCGATACATTCGGCGATGCAGGTGCTAGGCCTCATGGTGTCAGCATTCGACATGGTGGAGTACGCTCAATTTCACTCTCGCCCTCTCCAGAGGCTGATTCTAGCCAAATGGGATGGCCTGCCTCACCGGATCAGGTCTCAAATGATCTCATTGACTCCGGAGGTTCGTCTGTCGCTGCTCTGGTGGCTCCGGGATCAACAACTGTGCAGGGGCCGTCCGTTCTGGATATCCGACTGGGTCCTGTTGACGACAGATGCCAGTCTAAGAGGTTGGGGCATGGTACTGTAGCAACACTACCTTCAGGGGCGGTGGACCAAGGAGGAGTCCCTCCTCTCAATCAATATTCTGGAGTTGCGGGCGGTCTTCAATGCGTTGAACCTAGCCCAGCATTTAATTCAGAACCGTCCTGTTCAAATACAGTCGGACAACACCACCACAGTGGCTTACATAATTAATCAAGGCGGCACTCGAAGCCGCCTGGCAATGAAGGAGGTCTCACGGATTCTACAGTGGGCAGAACGCCATCTACCGGCCATATTGGCAATATTCATTCCAGGAGTCCTGAATTGGGAAGCGGACTTTCTCAGTCGTCAGGACGTGCATGCCGGCGAGTGGGGCCTCCATCCAGAAGTGTTTCAACTCCTAGTGGAAAGGTGGGGCCTTCCAGACGTAGATCTGATGGCGTCTCGACACAATCACAAGTTTCCGGTCTTCGGATCAAGGACAAGGGATCCTCAAGCAGCATTCGTGGATGCGCTGGCGGTACCGTGGAGGTTTCGGCTGCCGTACGTGTTCCCTCCGGTGTCACTCCTGCCCAGGGTAATTCGGAAGTTCAAGCAAGAAAAAGGAATTCTGCTTCTCATAGCTTCAGCGTGGCCCAGACGGCACTGGTTCTCAGACCTGCAAGGCCTATCGTCAGAGTGTCCAATTCTGCTTCCACAATGCCCAGACCTCCTCGTTCAGGGCCCCTGTGTCTACCAGGACCTAGCCCGGCTGTCTTTGACGGCGTGGCTCTTGAAGCTTCCGTCTTAAGGGCTAAAGGGTTTTCTGAGGCGGTCATTCAAACTATGTTGCGGGCCCGGAAACCGGCTTCGGCCCGGATTTACTATAGGGTCTGGCATTCTTACTTTGTTTGGTGCGCATCTAACGATTATGACGCTTGCAAGTTTAGTATAGCCAAGTTGTTGGCTTTTCTTCAGCAGGGCCTGGACTTAGGCCTGCGTCTGGCCTCCCTCAAGGTTCAAATATCTGCCTTGTCGGTGTGGTTTCAGAGAAAAATTGCGACCTTACCTGATGTGCATACCTTTATTCAGGGCGTATTGCGTATCCAACCTCCCTATGTCCCGCCTGTGGCTCCTTGGGACTTGTCGGTGGTTTTACAAGAGTCTCCGTTTGAACCTCTTGGTTCAGCTGACCTTAAGTGGCTTTCCCTTAAGGTGGTGTTTCTGCTGGCTATTGCTTCAGCTAGAAGAGTGTCGGATTTGGGTGCCTTGTACTGTAGTTCCCCATATCTGATATTTCACCATGACCGGGCGGTTCTTAGGACTCGTCCCGGCTATCTACCTAAGGTGGTTTCTCCGTTCCACCTTAATCAGGAGATTGTAGTTCCGGCACTTGTTTCTCCTGATCTGTCTCCCAAAGAGCGGTCTTTGGATGTGGTACGGGCTCTCCGTATCTATGTGAAGAGAACTGCTCCTATTAGGAAATCTGATCCTCTTTTTGTTGCGTTTGGGTTTCACAAACGTGGCTGGCCTGCTCACAAGCAAACTCTGGCCAAATGGATTAGAATGGTGATTGCACATGCTTATGTGAAGGCTGGTCTCTCTGCTCCTGATCACATTAAGGCCCATTCTACTCAGTCTGTTGGACCTTCTTGGGCGGCCCAACGTGGTGCGACCCTTGAACAATTGTGCAAGACGGCTACGTGGTCCTCTGTGAACACGTTCATAAGTTTCTATGCCTTCGATACTGCTGCTTCCCAGGATGCTTCCTTTGGACGCCGGGTTCTTGTGCCCGCTGCAGTGCGTCCCCTCCCATAAGGAACTGCTTTAGGACATCCCCATTGTCCATTCCTTGTGGAGCCCAGTGTACCCCGCAGCAGAAAACGAGTTTTATGGTAAGAACTTACCCATATTTATATAAGGCTTTAATCATCTTTAATATATTTTTGTACTAATCATTGATGAAATTTTAGTAGAATATTTTCAATAAAACGAGTTTTATGGTAAGAACTTACCTTTGTTAAAACTCTTCCTGCGAGGTACACTGGGCTCCACAAGGCACCCACCCTGACGCACTTAGCTTCTTTGGGTTGGTATGGCATTAGCCGCTGACACGTCTACTGTCGCGAGAATGTGGTGTTATGGCTACTAACCGTTGTCGTCTCTTTTCCTGCTACTGCATTGGACTGGTTAACTAAAAACTGAGATCCTGTGCAGGGAGGCGGGGTGATATAGGAGGCGGCGCTATGCATTCTGGGAACAGTCAAAGCTTTGAGCCTGTTGGTGCCTCGGATCAAGATCCTACTCTACACCCCATTGTCCATTCCCTGTGGAGCCCAGTGTACCTCGCAGAAAGAGTTTTAACAAAGGTAAGTTCTTACCATCAGCACATTGCAACTTTTTAACAGTCAATAGTGAAGACACTGTTAAGCTCAAGAGGATTTGAATGAGGTGTAGCGGTTATAAGTAAACATTACAGTGTGTCCAAATACCTCCTCCTTGGAAATCAGCGGTGTGGTCTTGCCCCCGGTTCCGAGCGTCCTCTGATTTTTTGTGTCCACGGGGGTTGCCTTTTCTTTCACCGGCTGTTAGTCCAAAGGGATTGATCCGTAGGAGGTGTGCAGATTGTCGGGCACTTGAAGCTGAGCCTAAACTCAGCATATGCGTCTCAGCTCACAGCAGGGATGGGCTCGTAGCAAAGTCCGGTGCTGATTCCGGCTGTTGTTAGCCGTACACATCAATACTTGCCAATATCGAATGCTGCAGCTGAGAGAAAAGTGGGCGGAGACTGACGCGTTTCATCACGACCTCACGTGACTTTTTCAAAGTGATACCTCCTCACCCAAAAAGAATTACTTTTAAAGGGTTTCAGTAAATACCTACAGCTGTGTAGCTAACAGGGATTTTTACTAGAGATGTGCACCGGAAATTTTTCGGGTTTTGTGTTTTGGTTTTGGATTCGGTTCCGCGGCCGTGTTTTGGATTCGGACGCGTTTTGCCAAAACCTCCCTGAAATTTTTTGTCGGATTCGGGTGTGTTTTGGATTCAGGTGTTTTTTTACAAAAACCCCTCAAAAACAGCTTAAATCATAGAATTTGGGGGTCATTTTGATCCCATAGTATTATTAAACTCAATAACCATAATTTACACTCATTTTCAGTCTATTCTGAACACCTCACACCTCACAATATTATTTTTAGTCCTAAAATTTGCACTGAGGTCGCTGGATGGCTAAGCTAAGCGACACAAGTGGCCGACACAAACACCTGGCCCATCTAGGAGTGGCACTGCAGTGTCAGACAGGATGGCACTTCAAAAAAATAGTCCCCAAACAGCACATGATACAAAGAAAAAAAGAGGCGCACCAAGGTCGCTGTGTGACTAAGCTAAGCGACACAAGTGGCCGACACAAACACCTGGCCCATCTAGGAGTGGCACTGCAGTGTCAGACAGGATGGCACTTAAAAAAATAGTCCCCAAACAGCACATGATGCAAAGAAAAATGAAAGAAAAAAGAGGTGCAAGATGGAATTGTCCTTGGGCCCTCCCACCCATCCTTATGTTGTATAAACAGGACATGCACATGGTCACTGTCAGCAAACTGCAAAACTAAAATTCACCACAGGTATAGAATCTAGATGGATAGTATACTTGACGACACAGAGGTAGGTAGAGCAGTGGCCTTCCGTACCGTACTGCTATATATACTGGTGGTCACTGTCAGCAAACTGCAAAACTAAAATGCACCACAGGTATAGAATCTAGATGGATAGTATACTTGATGACACAGAGGTAGGTAGAGCAGTGGCCTTCCGTACCGTACTGCTATATATACTGGTGGTCACTGTCAGCAAACTGCAAAACTAAAATGCACCACAGGTATAGAATCTAAATGGATAGTATACTTGACGACACAGAGGTAGGTAGAGCAGTGGCCTTCCGTACCGTACTGCTATATATACTGGTGGTCACTGTCAGCAAACTGCAAAACTAAAATGCACCACAGGTATATAATCTAGATGGATAGTATACTTGACGACACAGAGGTAGGTAGAGCAGTGGCCTTCCGTACCGTACTGCTATATATACTGGTGGTCACTGTCAGCAAACTGCAAAACTAAAATGCACCACAGGTATAGAATCTAGATGGATAGTATACTTGACGACACAGAGGTAGGTAGAGCAGTGGCCTTCCGTACCGCACTGCTATATATACTGGTGGTCACTGTCAGCAAACTGCAAAACTAAAATGCACCACAGGTATAGAATCTATATGGATAGTATACTTGATGACACAGAGGTAGGTAGAGCAGTGGCCTTCCGTACCGTACTGCTATATATACTGGTGGTCACTGTCAGCAAACTGCAAAACTAAAATGCACCACAGGTATAGAATCTAGATGGATAGTATACTTGACGACACAGAGGTAGGTAGAGCAGTGGCCTTCCGTACCGTACTGCTATATATACTGGTGTTTACTGTCAGCAAACTGCAAAACTAAAATGCACCACAGGTATAGAATCTAGATGGATAGTATACTTGACGACACAGAGGTAGGTAGAGCAGTGGCCTTCCGTACCGTACTGCTATATATACTGGTGGTCACTGTTAGCAAACTGCAAAACTAAAATGCACCACAGGTATAGAATCTAGATGGATAGTATACTTGATGACACAGAGGTAGGTAGAGCAGTGGCCTTCCGTACCGTACTGCTATATATACTGGTGGTCACTGTCAGCAAACTGCAAAACTAAAATGCACCACAGGTATAGAATCTAGATAGATAGTATACTTGACAACACAGAGGTAGGTAGAGCAGTGGCCTTCCGTACCATACTGCTATATATAATGGTGGTCACTGTCAGCAAACTGCAAAACTAAAATGCACCACAGGTATAGAATCTAGATGGATAGTATACTTGACGACACAGAGGTAGGTAGAGCAGTGGCCTTCCGTACCGTACTGCTATATATACTGGTGGTCATTGTCAGCAAACTGCAAAACTAAAATGCACCACAGGTATAGAATCTAGATGGATAGTATACTTGACGACACAGAGGTAGATAGAGCAGTGGCCTTCCGTACCGTACTGCTACAGTATATGTACTGGTGGTCACTGTCAGCAAACTGCAAAACTAAAATGCACCACAGGTATAGAATCTAGATAGATAGTATACTTGACAACACAGAGGTAGGTAGAGCAGTGGCCTTCCGTACCATACTGCTATATATACTGGTGGTCACTGTCAGCAAACTGCAAAACTAAAATGCACCACAGGTATAGAATCTAGATGGATAGTATACTTGACGACACAGAGGTAGGTAGAGCAGTGGCCTTCCGTACCGTACTGCTATATATACTGGTGGTCATTGTCAGCAAACTGCAAAACTAAAATGCACCACAGGTATAGAATCTAGATGGATAGTATACTTGACGACACAGAGGTAGATAGAGCAGTGGCCTTCCGTACCGTACTGCTACAGTATATATACTGGTGGTCACTGTCAGCAAACTGCAAAACTAAAATGCACCACAGGTATAGAATCTAGATAGATAGTATACTTGACAACACAGAGGTAGGTAGAGCAGTGGCCTTCCGTACCATACTGCTGTATATACTGGTGGTCACTGTCAGCAAACTGCAAAACTAAAATGCACCACAGGTATAGAATCTAGATGGATAGTATACTTGACGACACAGAGGTAGGTAGAGCAGTGGCCTTCCGTACCGTACTGCTATATATACTGGTGGTCATTGTCAGCAAACTGCAAAACTAAAATGCACCACAGGTATAGAATCTAGATGGATAGTATACTTGACGACACAGAGGTAGGTAGAGCAGTGGCCTTCCGTACCGTACTGCTATATATACTGGTGGTCACTGTCAGCAAAACTCTGCACTGTACTCCTCCTATATAATACTGCTGGTCCCCAGTCCCCACAATAAAGCAGTGTGAGCACAGATATATGCAGCACACTGAGCACAGATATGGAGCGTTTTTCAGGCAGAGAACGGATAAAACTGGTGGTCACTGATCAGCAAAACTCTGCACTGTACTCCTCCTATATAATACAGCTGCTCCCCAGTCCCCACAATAAAGCAGTGTGAGCACAGATATATGCAGCACACTGAGCACAGATATGGAGCGTTTTTCAGGCAGAGAACGGATAAAACTGGTGGTCACTGATCAGCAAAACTCTGCACTGTTCTCCTCCTATATAATACAGCTGCTCCCCAGTCCCCACAATTAAGCAATAAGCACAAATATTTGCAGCAACATTAATAAACGGAGAGGACGCCAGCCACGTCCTCTCCCTAACATTTCCAATGCACGAGTGAAAATGGCGGCGACGCGCGGCTCCTTATATAGAATCCGAATCTCGCGAGAATCCGACAGCGGGATGATGACGTTCGGGCGCGCTCGGGTTAACCGAGCTATACGGGAGAATCCGAGTATGCCTCGGACCCGTGTAAAATGGGTGAAGTTCGGGGGGGTTCGGTTTCCGAGGAACCGAACCCGCTCATCACTAATTTTTACCCTCAAGCAAATTTGCATAATTAATCACTGACAATTACCAGCTCTGTATAATCTCTTTTGTATATTAGACCTTGCATAGTTCATCAAACATTTAAAAAATTATATACATTACTCTCTCAATTAAAATATATGTTATAAAAATAACATTATAATACAATATTAATTAATTAAGTAAATATGTAAACACACAGACGATCAAAAGGAGCAGCATAGAAAAATATATCTGTAAATGACTCTTTATACTTGTGGCAAATCCTACCAATAATCTAAACATACCATACAGATAGATGCCCTAAAAAACATTAAGTTTAGGGAAGAGGACATTTAGAAGAAATAAACATTATTTATTATGCCCTAATACGTACTTTTACTGTACTAACAAAACCACCTTTTACAAACAAATGGTTTTATTTTATATATATAAAAAAATATATAAAAATATGAAGTAAAAAAATGAAAAATAATGATGGTAAAAAATTATACAGAATTTTTTTTTTAGATTAAATTTGATGACAAAACATGGATATGTGAGATTCTAAAGGTCTATTTCAATGGACTCATTGAGTCCCTCGGGAACGAGGGTCCTCAATTTGTGTATCCAGTAGTTCTCTCTCATGCACAGTTTTCTATATCTATCCCCACCCCTCTTGGTAGGGTTGATAAATTCTATGGCGTTCTAAAAAATGTCTGGAAATACTGTGGAACATGAAACCCTTTTCAATGTTCCTCTTGTGTTCCAGAAACCTGACCTTTAATTTGCATGTTGTCCTGCCTACGTAAATGAGACCACAACTGCAGACTAAAATATAAACAAGATATGTGCTATTACAGCTAATTAATGATTTGATAGCAAATTCATCATGAGTAGATGATTCAAAGGAATGTGTATTGTTTTTGATAAAGGAACAGGTGATACATTTGTTCAATCCACATCTGTAGCAACCCATGGTTTTTAATGGGAGCCATTGTGTGGATAGAGGTTGATTTTCAGATTCACCTGATCTCCTAGCAATAAAAAACTAGGTGAGATATGTTGTTGTAAACTTTCTGATGTCTTGAAGATCACAGACGGTGCATCTCCAATCTCGGTTCTAAGAACTCAGTCTGAGAGAAGGATAGAAAAATGATTAGATATTATTTTCTTTATTTTTTTAGCAGCATTATTGTATTTACAAACAAAATGTGGATTGCCTTTTTTAAAAGGTGAATTCTTAGTTTTATGAACTAAGAGGTCTTCTCTACTTAATTTATTGACCCTCTCTGTTGCGGAGTCAATAAGAGATTTTGGATATCCTCTATCTAACAGTGATAAGGTGAGTTCATGTGCTTGATTTTCATAAGCAGTGTAGTTACTACAGTTCTGTCATAGATGGCGCAATTGTCCATACGGAATATTCTTAACCCAAGGTTTAAAATGCATACTATTGTAATGCAAAAAATTATAATTGTCTACCTTTTTCCTAAAGGTTTTTGTAATGATGTTTCCGTCTATTACGGATAAAGTGATTTTGAGAAAAGAAACAGAGGCCTTATCGATGGTGCTCGTGAATTGTAAATTATAATCGTTTTGATTAAGAAGTGAAGTGAAATCTGTGAAAAGTGAAAAATCCCCGTCAAAAATGAAAAACAAATCATCTATGTAGCGGCCATAGTAGACAAGGTCCGTGCCGAAGTCCCGCCCCCAAATGTTAGTGTCTTCAAATGCTCCCATGTATAGGTTAGCGAAAGTCGGCGCGAACCTCATCCCCATGGTCGTGCCCAGTGTCTATAAATAAAATTAATTATTGAACAAAAAATAATTATGTGATAAAATGAAAGTGATAGAATCTACAATAAACCTTTGCAGTCTGGCTGATAGTACATCAGAATTACTTAATTTATGTTCTATAACTGAAACGCCTTTAGTGTGTGGAATATAGAGAATCTAGTATCTCCCAATTGTCTATCGGCCTCTGACAAATAGTCTGAGGTGTTTTGAATGACTATACCACCTCCCTTGTCAGCCGGCTTGATGACAAGGGAGAGGTCTTTAGTTAGTTTTCTGAGAGAGGCTCTTTCTTTTATTTCCAGATTTTGTCTGTATTTAGAGCGCTTAGATTCCTTTGAGCACAAAGTATTAAAATCATCCAGAGTTTTTTTTATAAAAAACATCTATCTGGGTACTCCTGTGTTGTAGCAGAAAAAACTGGGACTTAACTTTAAATTTTGACTGTCTATTGGTAGACCTATCTTGGTCATATAACAATACAGTTTCTCTAGAAGAACTGTTCTCTTGTAGAAGTGACTCAAGCATATCAATGCCCGTTCTGTCTATTTCATCTAATACAATAGGTATACCGTGTTCTCTATTTTTTGAGATGTTCTTATTAGCAAAATACCTCTTTCTAGCTAAGGTGCGAATGTACCTGTTTAAATCAACAAAAAGATTTAAAAATTTCGGGGGTTTTGAGGGGGCAAATTTTAAACCCTTACTCAATAGTTTAATATCCGTTGTGGTAAGGGGTTTGGAAGAGAGATTATGAATACTGCAGCTGTTTAATTCCTCAGATGTCTTTTTTTCCCCCCTGTACTCTATATCCTTCTCGGTGTTCTCTATGCAGGGGTTTCTTCTTCTTTTTGGGGTCTCTGTCTGCAATGGGTCGTATCTGTTGTAATGATGATATGGGGAGAGTGTTCTATGTCTCCATTGGTTTTTACCTAAAACAGATGTTGTGTATTTAACTGATTTCTGATCCTGATTAATTTGTTTGGGTCTTACTACTTGTTCATCTGTTTGTGTGTAAATCTTTGTTTCCAATTTTTGTGTATACTTATTATCTCTGGGTGATAGAGGTCGGGAGTGTGTAACCTCAGATCTTAAGTCTCTACCTCCTTCATGCTGGTTAAAATCTCTCGTTTGAGAATGATTAACATAATTGGATATTTTGTTCAATCTGCTACATGGTCTCCCTCTTAATGATTGTTTTTTATTATATGAACGTACTCTGCTGGTATTGTAATCATCCACATCTCTCTCAAATTTCCTACTTTTACCTTCTATTATATCTTTTTCAAACTGTTCTAGTTTATGATTTAATTTCAGATCATTGTGTCTATATTTCGGATGATCTGAGAAGGACAGTAACATTTTTTTAGTCTCCTCGCTCTCTATAGTGATTAGGTCTATCCTCTTATTTTGATTTTTTATGAGGAGATCCAGTAAAGAAAAAGAACAATTGACCAATATTGTGTCCCATTTTTCCTTTAAATGCGGATCATCAATATGTGAAATCCCAAAAAATACCCAGGGGGCTCATGATCTTTAAAAATTTGTCCTTTATTGATGATTCGCATTTAAAGGAAAAATGGGACACAATATTGGACAATTGTTAAAAAATTGGAAACAAAGAGACCCCAGCATAGAGGACACCGAGGAGGATATAGAGTACAGGGGGGGAAAAAGAGATCTGAGGAATTAAACAGCTGCAGTATTCATAATCTCTCTTCCAAACCCCTTACCACAACGTATATTAAACTATTGAGTAAGGGTTTAAAATTTTCCCCCTCAAAACCCCCTGAATTTTTAAATCTTTTTGTTGATTTAAACAGGTACATTCGCACCTTAATTAATTTTCGTTCAATAATGAATTTTATTTACAGACTCTGGGCACGGCCATGGGGATGAGGTTCGCGCCGAGTTTCGCTAACCTATACATGGGAGCATTTGAAGACACTAACATTTGGGGACGGGACTTCAGCACGGACCTCATCTACTATGGCCGCTACATACAGTTGTGCTCATAAGTTTACATACCCTTGCAGAATTTGTGATTTTCTGGCCATTTGTCAGAGAATATGAAAGATAACTCACAAACATTTCTTTCACTCATGGTTAGTGGTTGGGTGAAGCCATTTATTGTCAAACAACTGTGTTTACTCTTTTTAAATCATAATGACAACAGAAACTACCCAAATGACCCTGATCAAAAGTTTACATACCCCAGTTCTTAATACTGTGTATTGCCCCCTTTAACATCAATGACAGCTTGAAGTCTTCTGTGGTAGATGTGGATGAGGCTCTTTATTTTCTCAGATGGTAAAGCTGCCCATTCTTCTTGGCAAAAAGCCTCCAGTTTCTGTAAATTCTTGGGCTGTCTTGCATGAACTGCACGTTTGAGATCTCCCCAGAGTGGCTCAATGATATTGAGGTCAGGAGACTGAGATGGCCACTCCAGAACCTTCACTTTATTCTGCTGTAGCCAATGACAGGTCGACTTGGCCTTGTGTTTTGGATAATTGTCATGTTGGAACATCCAAGTATGTCCCATGTGCAGCTTCCGGGCTGATGAGTGCAAATTTTCCTCCAGTATTTTCAGATAACATGGTACATTCGTCTTGCCATCAATTTTAACCAAGTTTCCAGTGCCTTTCCCCAAAACATCAGCGATCCACCTCTGTGTTTCACAGTAGGAATGGTGTACCTTTCATCATAGGCCTTGTTGACTCCTCTCCAAATGTAACGTTTATGGTTGTGGCCAAAAAGTTAAATTTTGGTCTCATCACTCCAAATGACTTTGTTCCAGAAGTTTTGAGGCTTGTCACTGTGCTGTTTGCAGTATTGTAAGCAGGGTGCTTTGTGGCATTTGCGTAGTAATGGCTTTCTTCTGGCGACTTGACCATGCAGCCCATTTTTCTTCAAATGCCTCTTATTGTGCATCTTGAAACAACCACACCACTTTTTTTCAGAGAGTCCTGTATTTCAGCTGAAGTTATTTGTGGATTTTTCTTTGCATCCCGAACAATTTTCCTGGCAGTTGTGGCTGAAATTTTTGTTGGTCTACCTGACCGTGATTTGGTTTCCACAGAATCCCTCATTTTCCACTTCTTAATTAGAGTTTGAACACTGCTGATTGGCATTCTCAATTGCTTGGATATCTTTTTATATCCCTTTCCTGTTTTATACAGTTCAATTATCTTTTCCCACAGATCCTTTGACAATTCTTTTGCTTTCCCCATGACTCAGAATCCAGACACGTCAGTGTAGCGCTGGATGAAAGATGCAAGGGTCTTTCAGGAGTCCAGAAACTCACTGACCTTTTATACACACACACTGATTACAAGCAAACAGATCACAGATGAGGATGGTTACCTTTAGTAGCCATTCAAACCAGTTTGTGTCAACTTGTGTGCATGTTATCAGGCCAAAATCTCCAGGGTATGTAAACTTTTGATCGGGGTCATTTGGGTAGTTTCTTTGTCATTATGATTTAAAAAGAGTAAACACAGTTGTTTGACAAAAAATGTCTTCACCCAACCACTAACCATGAGTGAAAGAAAAGTTTGTGAGTTATCATTCATAGTCTCTGACAAATGGCCAGAAAATCACAAATTCTGCTAGGGTATGTAAACTTATGAACATATAAACACACAGACGATCAAGAGGAGCAGCATAGAAAAATATATCTGTAAATGACTATACTTGTGGCAAATCCTACCAATAATCTAAACACACTATACAGATAGATGCCCTAAAAAACATTAAGTTTAGGGAAGAGGACATTTAGAAGAAATAAACATTATTTATTATGCCCTAATATGTACTTTTACTGTACTAACAAAACCACCTTTTACAAACAAATGGTTTTATTTTATATATATAAAAAAATATATAAAAATCTGAAGTAAAAAAAAATGAAAAATAATGATGGTAATAAATTATACAGAATTTTTTTTTAGGTTAAATTTGTTGACAAAACATGGATATGAGAGATTCTAAAGGTCTATTTCAATGGACTCATTGAGTCCCTCAGGAACGAGGGTCCTCAATTTGTGTATCCAGTAGTTCTATCTCATGCACAGTTTTCTATATCTATCCCCAACCCTCTTGGTAGGGTTGATAAGTTCTATGCCTATCAATATGATATCCTTGCTATTTTTGGCATGGTGTTCTAAAAAATGTCTGGAAACACTGTGGAACATGAAACCCTTTTCAATGTTCCTCTTGTGTTCCAGAAACCTGACCTTTAATTTGCGTGTTGTCCTAACTACGTAAATGAGACCACAACTGCAGAACACCCTCTGGATTCTTCTAAGTTACCTGTTTCACATGCCGAGAATCTTTCGCTGTCTGCAGAATCAGGCCATAGCTTTGACAGTAGGAGGGGCTTTCTTTCCTTCTGCCTGCAGTATTTATTCTGAAATTTCAGCCCCAAAGGTTAGAAAACCTATCTTGTTCACGCAATCACCCTTGCCCAGCAGTCTTTTAGCCTCCTGTAGTCAAAGACTTCACCTATAGCAGCCAAGATAGAACAATGTGGGCGCTCACTAGATAAGGATATAAAAGCAGCTGCTGGTTTATAAATATATAGTTTATTTATAAAATAATCAAAATAAGTTTAATATCACTTTAAAAATAATTCATACAATACAACATAGGAACATTAAAAATACTGGACACACATGTCCTTTTAACTTTGGACTTGCTGGTTTTAGTGCATAATAATAGTATAATGTTATTTAAAATGCCTGCATAAGCCGGCTGTTAGTGACCACAGATGTTAAAGCAGCAAAGCTCGGGGGGGGCGTGGCCTGGCTGGGGAAGAGAGCAGACGTGCTTCTGCTTCACTCCTCTCTCCAGCTTTAATAATCTCCTTTATTTCCTATACTGGTGCGTTATTGATCATCTCCGGGGGCTCCCCTCTCCACCTGTAGTCCCCCTGTGCCCTGCAGTGACCGCCGCGGAGCCGGGGAGCTGTTCTCACAGCTCCTGCAGGTTGTGGCCTACGATCATCCGGAAGCCGGGGACTCGCGTACTCCCGGTGCCCGCGTTCTGAGCTCCACAGCGGAGTCGCGGCGCCGTCAATCCCTTCTGACCCCCAGGGAGGATACCCTGTGGGGCAATAGGTCGTGGAGACGCATGGCAGTGGGGGAAATCCGGGGCACGGACGCCCAGGGAGACGCGGCGGCCATCTTGGACTGCACAGAGGGAGCTGCTCTAAGCTGCAGAAGCTAGTGTGTTTAGCCTTTCCAGCCTGCTCTCCTGGGTGGCAGCTATTGCTCACTTACTCCTCTCCTGCCTGCTGACTCCTGGATCCTGCAACAGTGAAGTGCCTAGAGGGAAGTGTACCATATCTGTCCAGCCCTGTCTCACATCATTTAACGTACAGTGCTGCTGGACCCGAGCTCTGTGCCTGACCGCTCACCCCTCTCTCCCGGCTGCGAGCCTTCCATCTGGGTCCCGCAGAATAGAGATGACCCTCTGCCTGGCCATGTGTGATATCGATCTTCTGATGTAGCTCAGATCACTTGTCCGCCACCACCCGTGTTTTTTATGCTTGCCTAACTTTCCGCCATATATTCTACGAGATCCTGAGTTTCTCTACCATCGTCATTCCGCCTACGGAACCTCACTTCATTGAAATGCCTCCTAAAAAGGTCAAAGCGGTGCTGCCTCCCAGAGTATCTTTTCCGCCTTGGAAGACGGCCCCTGCCGCCTCTTCTCTACGGAAGTCCCCGGTTGCCGCTTCCCCACAAGATACCCCTTTGCCGGGGTTTGACCCTGATTCTGATGCACCTCTCATGGTCAAAACTCTGTATCAGGCCCTCTCAGCATTCAAATCTGAGTTGACTCAGGACCTCACAGCCGCTCTTCTGGAGGTTAAGATGGAGCTGCACGCTATAGGAGACCGTACGGACCATCTAGAGAGGAAAGTAGAGGAATTGGTCTCGTCTCATAATGACCTCATAACGGCCCACGACCAGCAGCAAAGTGACCTTGAGGCGTTTAAACTCAAGATTGCGGATATAGAGGACAGATCCCGGCGTAATAATATTAAGATCCGAGGCATCCCCGACTCCGTGCAGAATTCCGAGTTGGAAAATTACGCTACCATGCTGTTCCAGAAGCTTCTGCCTAGATCCGACGCTAGAGAGCTGCTTATAGACAGGATCCATAGACTGCCTAAACCACGCTCAGTTGCTCCCTCGCTCCCGAGAGATACACTCCTGAGGGTGCATTTCTTTACAACCAAAGAACGCATCCTGAAAGCGGCCAGAGAGGCGGGAGGCTCCGACTCGGATGTTCTTGGCGGTTTACAACTGTTCCCGGACTTCTCCGCTCTGACCTTGGCCAAACGACGAGCATTCCTCCCCATCACTTTGGCACTTCGCGACCAAGACATCACGTACAGATGGGGTTTTCCGGTGAAGCTCGTCATCTCGTATGAAAATAAGTCCTACACAGTGACTTCATTGGAGACTGGAGTAAAACTACTGGCAGAGTGGGATATCTCTGTTACGCTGCCTCCTGGATCCAAGAAACAGCCCACCCTCCGCTCGGAATGGGTCACCGCCTGATGCTGATGCCTCCAGCTTGGGTTTTCAAGTTGAACTGTTTCCGGTACCGTTATCACGGAATGGACTTAGCCATTATCCTTGTTGGGGTCACGTGAGTTGCCCTGCGTGCTGTTGTGATAATGGTGTCCTATCTTTTCATGTTATATCCGAGTTTATATGTATCTGTTTTTTCATGTGTTCTCATGTGTACTGTTGGTAGGCATATTTGCTCCTGCTTACTCTTATTTTTTCTGTTCAGTTTTATGGGTGGTGGCGCTAGGCCACATGTTCCCCCCAGGTAATATACTACTGCATTTTTTTGCCTTCCTTGCAGTAGTTATGCCGACCCGATGTACTGGGTCGTTTTGGTTTATTCCTTTCCTCTCACCTCCCTTTACCCTCCCTCCCCCCCCACCCCCTATTTTATGATGTAGGTATTCGCTGTTCGAGACAATTCTATCTCTGTATGTGTCAAGGTCTTTCACCTCCCACAACGTGCATTAGTTTGCTCCGATGGTTCAGGTATTATCTATGAATATCAAGGGTGTGAACTCCCCCAATAAGCGTAGGCTGGCTTTGGGTTATTTTGCTAGGCATAAAGCTGATATTGTCACGCTGCAGGAGACACACTTTTCATCTGCAGCACCCCCTATTTTTAAAGATCGTAGATTCCCTCTAGGTTATTTTGCTAATGGCCCTTTTAAGAGGAATGGTGTGGCCATATTGTTTAGGGACTCCATCTCCTTTATTTTGCACTCTCAGATAGCTGATAAAAACGGCCGGTATCTTATACTGAGCGACTTTTTAAACGACAAGCTGGTCACTCTGGTCTCTGCATATGCCCCGAATTCAAACCAAGTTGCTTTTATCCGAAAGTTATGTCTAGCTATTCAGAAGATTCGTACGGGCTCCCTTTTACTCATGGGGGATTTTAATTTAGTCCTTGACTCTAAACTGGACAGGTCTCCTAGGTCCTCTCCCTCCTCTTCAGCCTCCCCCAATGCCCCTCCTTAGCCTTTCGTAACCTCTTAGCTGAATTTGACCTCTATGACATCTGGCGAGTGCAAAACCATATCGGTCGGGAGTACACCTATTATTCCCCCGTCCACAACTCTTACTCCCGTATTGATTTTATGTTTTCGGATAAGTGGATCCTCCAGTTTGCCAGATCCTGGGACATTCTCCTATAACTTGGTCAGACCATGCCCCGCTGATTCTTAACTGGGATGTAGCTAGTCAACACTCTCCCCCCCGCCCTTGGAGACTCTCTCCTCATTTGCTGTCCAACCCAGTCTCAAAAAAAAATCATAGTTGACAGTATCTCGTCCTATATGGAATTTAATTCCCCCCTCGGACACGTCCACCCTGAACTTCTGGTGCGCACTTAAAGCTGTCACCCGGGGGGCAGCGATTCAGGCAGGAGCACAGTTTAAGAAACTTAATCTACAACGTCAGGCCGATTTGGAGCTCAAACTGAAGGAATTAGAGGACAAAAATCAATCTAGACCTACGAAAACCCTACAGAAGCAGTTAGCTGACATTAGGTCCCAACTCCAGAAATTACTTATGGCACGCACCCAGGCTTCATTAAATAGGATGCATCAGAACATGAACAGGCCGGGGAAAATGCTTGCCCGTAGGCTTAGGGTTCAGCAGGCTCGGAATAGAATCAAGCTTATTGTATCCCCCACAGGCACCAAAATATCCAACCCAAGAGAGATAGCGAATCAGTTTGCCAACTTCTACTCCCAACTTTATAACCTCTCGACTGATCCTGCCACCCCCCAGCCTACCCCCTCCTCTATCAACTCCTTCTTAGCTGATATAAACCTCCCGAATATCTCAGACGATCAATTAGCATTACTGAATGACCCATGGTCCTTATCGGAAACCCTTCAGGTGATCAAGTCCCTTCCTCGGGGTTAGGCGCCGGGCCCCGATGGCTTTATTAATGACTTTTATGTTTCGCTCCAAGACCTCCTAGCTCCCTCTTTGGTGGCAGTCTACACCAACATTACCTCTCAGGGCACCCTCCCTGAGGAGATGCTCGAGGCGCGTATTGTCACGATCCCTAAACCGGGCAAAGATGTGACCTTTTGTCAAAATTACCGTCCCATTGCGCTACTGAATGGGGATATTAAAATATATGCTAAATTAATAGCCTCTCGTTTGAACGCCCTCCTCCCCTCTCTGATACATCCGGACCAGGTTGGCTTTATCCCGGGAAGACAAGCGTCTGATAATACACGCAGGGTTTTTAACCTTGTCGATTCCCTAACCCCTAAGCAAGGTCTCCTTCTGCTATCTTTGGACGCAGAGAAGGCCTTTGATCGTTTAAACTGGTCTTATATGCGAGAAGTCCTATTAAAATTTGGCCTGCGTGATCGCATCCTCTCTTCGATATTAGCCCTGTATAGCTCCCCGTCGGCCCGGGTCTTCAGTAATGTTTTTTTATCTCGCTCTTTTCCAATCTATAATGGCACCCACCAGGGCTGTCCTCTCGCCCCTCTCATTTTTGTACTGGCCATTGAACCACTTGCAGCTAGGCTTCGAGCGGACCTGCAGTTCCCTGGACTGCGATTAGGCGCCTCGTCGCTCAAACTATGTTTGTTCGCAGACGATGTTCTTTTATTTGTAAAGGACCCATCCACGACACTTCCCCATTTGCACAATGTTTTAGATATGTACTCTGCAGCATCCTATTATAAATTAAACGCCTCTAAGACCGATGCTTTGCCCATTAATCTCTCTCACTCCTTGCCCCCATTACGCGCTAAGTATCCATATAACTGGCAAACATCCTTGATACGATATCTGGGTATCTACATCTCCCCATCTACCTCTTCTGTATTTGATGTTAATCTTCCTCCTCTGCTGTCCTCCCTTCAGATGTTCACCAAATCATGTCTCAACTATGAAGTTTCTTGGTTGGGTTGTCTGGCCGCTTTTAAGATGTCGTTGCTCCCTAAATTAATGTTCCTGTTCCGAACTATCCCTTTTATTTTCCCCAAGAAGTATCTAGATAAGGCCACCACAATCCTCACTAATTATATATGGTCTTCGCGCCCGCTTAAACTTGCTCGCGCGAGGATGTCTCTACCGAGGAGAGTCGGTGGCCTGGATATGCCCAATTTCCTGCTGTACCAGGAGGCCTCCCTTCTGGCCCAGATTAAAGAATTCTACAAGGATGTGTGTCCGGGGTGGACGTGTCTGGAGGAGGCGACCTGCCCCCGTTTTCCCCTGAAAGATCTCTTTTGGATCCCTAAACCCTTTCGCCCACAGAGCTTAAACCTCCTCCCCTCTACCCGAGCCACGCTCCAGGTTTGGGACAAATTGACTGCGGCCAGATCCCCTTCTTATCATAATATGTCCTTGATATCACTACGAACGGTGTCCGCCCTAGTCCCTAACCTTAACCTCGCGGGCTGGAGGTCCAGGGGGATGGTGGTCCTGGGAGACTTGTTTAATGGGTCTGTGCTCGCCTCCTTTTCTGATATTCAGGGACGCTTATCTCTGCCTGACTCTGAGAGGCTTCGATATTACCAAATACAGCACTGGTGGACTAGCCTCCACCTTACCCCCTCCCCACCACCCCCTGGTATTCTGCACATCATAGGCCGATTTTCTAGCGCTACTTCTAGAGGGGAGATCTCCTTCTGGTATAAAACACTACTCTCACTACTCCCCGTTTCTAAATCTAGAGCCCAAATCAGGTGGGAGGCGGATGTTGGCTGTGTTCTCCATGATTCTCAATGGCAACGCGTTTTTATGTCATCTTTTACTATGTCTAGATGCCTGAATCACTCCGAAATGCATGTCAAGCTACTCCATAGATTATACCTCACACCGGAAAGGTTGCATACGATTTGGCCTGCATGTTCGAAGTTTTGTTGGCGTTTATGCGGAGAGGTAGGCCACCTCTTCCATATTTTTTGGTCATGTTCCCATATTCAAGGGTACTGGATGGAGGTATTTGGCCTTATCAACAAAGTTTTGAATCTTGACTTGTCCCCCTCCCCCCTTATAGCTTTATTGAATATATACCCACGATGCGTGGGTGTACATCTACACTATGTCTTAGGCCATATCTGTCTCGCCGCACGTGCGGCTTTAGCCCAAAACTGGAAACAGCCCACACCGCCTCCACTGTTGAAGGTGATACACAAAATACAGCTGCACTTCTTGATGGAGACTGAACACATTCCATACTCCTTCACTGCTAAATCTCCCTTTGTGCGCTGGATGCCTTGGCATCTGTTTACCTCGGAGGGTTAGGGTGCTACACTGATGTTACGTTCCCCTCCCCTAGACATGCACCGCCCAGCCCCATCGGCTGAGAAGGCCCCCTCCCCCCCTAAGCCTGAGATGACCTTCTTTTTGTGCTGTATTTATGTTAAGCCCATTGCCGCCCTTCCATTTCCCTTAATTTTTTGTTTTCCTTATGATGTACCTGTTTGATCGACTTTGAACTGTTTGCACATGTCTGTCATAGCGTTGTCTCATGTGTTTATGTACCTACTTCCCCTCCCCCCTTTTTTCTTCCTTTTGTACCCCTGTTTTGCAACACAAAAAATTCAATAAAAAACTATTGATGGAAAAAAAAACAGCAGCAAAGCTCAGTTTCGTTAGTATAAGTGATAAGGCAGTCTCTGCTTAATAACATGAACTTAATACTTCATCAATTTGGGAGTGCTGATGTAGAGTGTCCTGGTGTTTAATGGAAATGCAGGTCCTGACATTTAGGAAATTCCACACTGAGTTTGCCAGCCGTTTGTGTGAATGCTGTGGGTCCCCACTCACTTGATGATGACGGTCAGGATGCCGCACTGCGGCGGCTTCCAAATGTACTGATACCGTGGGCTAGAGCACGGTGTTGTGGGCTGGTGGAAATCACATGCAGTCGTTGGGCATGTGGAGGCTGAGTAGCAAAGTCCGAAGCTGCAGGGGACGCTGTTTGTGATCGCGTGCCGTGACTTCCGGGTTCGGGGCTTCCGGCTGCATTCCACCTGCGTTCTACGATAGTAATGTGATCACTGATGCGTTTCTCCGCCTCTCAGGGGCAGTTTCATCAGAGGTTACCCCGAACCCGGAAGTCACTGCACGCAACCACAAACAGCGTCCCCTGCAGCTCCAGCCTTTGCTACCCAGCCTCCACCATGCCCAATGGCATGACTCTGGCAGGACAGAACACACAGGATACCCATTCAAACTGAACTGGGTATCACAAGCAATGCAATAGCACCAACTGCACAGGCTCAAGATTCCACCATAGGACAGGGACCAGACACAGGTACATACAGGAACAAGTCAGCTATCGCAGGACTCAGGTGAAGGGCAAGCTGGATAATAAAGGGAGCAAGCACAATCAGAGCAGCCAGGAAAACTATGCCCTCTGATGAGGCGATTCAATGCATCTGTTCGGCTACACACACACACAGACAAAAACTCCTAATTATACTGCAGCTGAAGCTGAACACACAGGGAACCTGCAGGAATAAGAAATGCACTGAGAATGCAGGAAAACATGGCATGCTGATCCAATAGAAACAGATAACACAAGGTAATGGCCTAGCTATCTGACAGGTTAAACTGCTCAGACCACACATACAGGAGACAGGCTGTAGTTACACAGAACGCAAACAGGAATGAGCCACAGCAGTGACAGCAGTCAAGCCCTTCAATCGCTTTCCCGGGATTCAAGGGTAATCAATCTCTTGAAATCAGAGCACTATATATTGGCGACAACACTTGATCCTAGGTTTAAGTCATATGTTGTGTCTTTCTTTCCAATAGGCACAAATCTGCTGCTGTTGAGAAAATTGTCATCTTAAGCGGAACGTGACAAGCCAAATCTCTTCCTTCATTTTCTCCGGCAACTGTGGCTGCAAGAAAAAAATGAAACTTTCCAAAGAGACCCACTGGCGGTGATGACCATCACTCAGGAAAGACTTTTGACATCTGGTCCTGACTGATGGATTTCCCTCAAATCACTGACATGTCTACTGTCACTGCATATGATGGTGTCACCATTGAAAGAAAGGTTGACAATTATTTCAGTGACACAATCCAAATTGGCATGTCAGACAGTCCGTTTGAATACTGGCAGGCAAAAATGACAACTTGGAGGCCCTTACACAACCTTGCTTTGTTTGACCTAAGTTGCCCACCCTCCAGTGTGTACTGAGAAAGAGTTTTTAGCGCAGCTGGCACCTTGTCAGTGATCGGCATAGGAAGTTACTTCCCCATTATGGGGAAAGGATGATGTTCATCAAAACGAATTACAAGTGCCACGAGAAAGGCTTTTACCAGCAATTACCTCCAAAAAGTACAGACTGACCTGGGATGGTGGATTCCAGCAGGGACGAATTAATAGTCTGTGAAGAAGAGGATGTAGACACTGATGGGGGTGAGGAATCAGATAATGATGATGACAACTACACATTATGGCTGTAAACTAAAGCCAGTTTGTGCACTGTCCATTGCCAGCTTGTTTTGTCGGGCCCAAACAAACCAATCGTTTCAGCCACAACTTAAGTGATAGTCCCTGTCACTGAAGTGATTGGTTTGTTAAACTTTGCATGTCCTGTTTAATATACAACATAAGGGTGGGTAGGAGGGTCCAAGAACAATTCCATCTTGCACCTTATTTCTTTGCATTATGTGCTCTTCGGAGCATTTTTTGGGCATAGTTTATAAAACTGATAACCTGTCTGCCACTGCAGTGCCACTTCTAGATTTGCAGGTCTTCGTGCTACCCACTTCTGTCACTTAGCTTAGTCATACAGCTACCTCGGTGCAACCTTTTGGCCTAAACTGAATGCAAACAATATTGTGAGCTGTGAGATGTTCAAAATAGACTGGAAATGAGTGGAAATGAATGTTATTGAGGTTAATAATACTGTAGGAACAAAAACAGGCCCAAATTCTGTGATTTTAGCTGTTTTTTATTATTTAAAAAACAAAAATAGAACCAAAACCAAAACACACAAGGGCAGTTTTGGCAAAACCAATCCAAAACCAAAAAGACAAAAAACAAAAATAAAACCAGAATCAAAACCCGAAAAATGGCTAGGCGCACATCTGTAACAGATACAGTATATGCCACATTCCATGTCCAACAGACTACTTTGCTCCTGTCCTGGTCTAAATTTTGCTGGCACAAATCTATTAAGACATAGACTATCATCAACATTTTCTGGAATTGAGCAATGATTGAACCTTTGTGGCCTTAAAATTGCTTTGACTGCCTCTACCGCAGTATGGGCCTAATTCAAGGTTGATTGCAAAAGCAAAATCTTCCTCTAACGGGCATTACCATGTGCACTGCAGGGGGGGCAGATATAACATGTGCAGAGAGAGTTAGATTTGCATGGGGTCTGTTCAAACTGAAATCTAAATAGCAGTGGAAAAATAAAGCAGCCAGTATTTACCCTGCACAGAAACAATATAACCCACCCAAATGTAACTCTGCACATGTTACATCTGCCCCACCTGCAGTGCACATGGTTTTGCCCATTAGAGGAAGATTTTGCTTTTGCAATCAACCTTGAATTAGGCCCTACATCTCTACTATCTGCAAATACTCAAAATTGGTATAGTTTTCATAAATTGTAGAGATATGATGATATTATGTACACGTACAAATCTGACAATGTATTTCTATGTGATACATGCAGCGCCAAGGAAATTATCAAAGATGTACCCTAAAATGTGCTTGTTCCCTCCCCATATCTCTACCCATTATACTATTATGATCCCCCATTCTCTCCATTTTTACCATTTACCTCTTAGATTTAATTAATTGTTTTCATCAAAAAATATTGATGGGGGGAGGGAATAATTTCACCCATTGCCGACTTTACATTCTACACAATGCTTTGGAACTGTTAGATTTATAACACAAGTATTACCTTTTTATATTTTTACTGAAACATAATTTAATATATGGTGGCCAATCCCGGGATCGGATTCGGCAGGCCTAAAATTGGCCGGGATTGGAGATTCCAATCCCTGGGATTTCGGGAATGGCCACCACCTTACTTTTTTCTTTGCTGGGAAGCGTTGAGCCTCCTCAGGAGGCTCAGATGCTGCCCGTCTACCCCTGCTCCCGGCTGTGTGCACTGCGCAGTGTGACGTGAAGTCAGAGGTCATGCTGCGCAGCCAGCCACCCGCTGACCAGACCTCACCGCTGCCCTGCACTGCCCCACATCTCACCTCCTCTCCTTGCAGCAAGTGACCATTCCCCCCACCCGCCCAGATTAGGGTGAGTTATCTGGGCTGACCTTGGCAGGACACATTGAAAAGAAGCCAATCCCAGGTTCCCCGAGATTTATCATTTTTCAATCCCGATTCCTGTGAATTCCTGCATTGGCCACCCTAATTCAATACAAAATCTTAGTCTTCTGCCTGAAGTTAGGAGTTTTGGCATGACCATCTGTTCTCTTGTACATTCTATACAACCCTTAAAACTTTCTACTAAATGAGTAATAGCTGGTGTTTGTTAAGTGAGTCAAACTATTTGGTTTCAGCACCAATAAGAGGCCATAAGACTCCTGATTGTAATCATGTATTGTTGGTACAGTAGGTGCCAGTTTCAGGTGGTTCATTTTTTTTCCTGTTGCCTACGTGAGATCAAAGTTCAAGTGAGCACAACAGACTTGCTGGGTTGATATAACAGCTGCAAGTACTGACTTTTTCTTGAACTGTAAGTAGGTGTGGGTAGGGCATGTGTGCAGTTTGTTCACTCCAAAATGTATTTGAGTATTTTGCCTTCAGAATGCTACTAATTAATACATATTTTAAAAGGGTCGGGATTATGTGCTCTATGCTCAAATGAAAGTTTATTTGAAAGCAATACAAGTAATTTATGAGCTGTAAACTGGTGATTAGACTTATATTGCGCAATTGTACTTGTTTTTACAGTAAGGAACTATATTACCAGAACAGATTTTTTTTTTTTTAAATGCTTCATTCTTGAAATAAAGCTTTTGTTTAATGCAGTACCAACATGGGGGGTAATTCCAAGTTGATCGCAGCAGGAAATTTTTTAGCAGTTGGGCAAAACCATGTGCACTGCAGGGGGGGCAGATATAACATTTGCAGAGAGAGTTAGATTTGGGTGGGGTGTGTTCAATCTGCAATCTAATTTGCAGTGTAAAAATAAAGCAGCCAGTGTTTACCCTGCACAGAAACAATATAACCCACCCAAATCTAACTCTTTCTGCACATGTTATATCTGCCTCCCCTGCAGTGCACATGGTTTTGCCCAATTGCTATCAAAAATCCTGCTGCGATCAACTTGGAATTACCCCCATGATGTGGCCAGCAAAGCTGGATTAAGAGCATGGGGGGCCCGGGGCACTTAAAACAGAGAGGACCCTATTCATCAAGAGAAGGGAATGGGGGGTGGGGAGGTGGGGGGGTCGTGTGTGTGTGTGTGTGTGTGTGTGTGTGTGTGTGTGTGTGTGTGTGTGTGTGTGTGTGTGTGTGTGTCACATACCAGCCACCGCACGATCACACTGTGCTCCTGTCCCCAGCAACCGCACAGACAGCTGAGTGACGGCTCAGCTCTCCAATCATGTATGAGTGAAGCAGCCTGCCGCTCAGCCATTGGAGCAGACTACTTCAGTCATACATTATTGGATAGCTGAGCCGTCGCTCAGCTGTCCTGTCTGTACGGCTGCAGTGCAGACGAGAGTGCAGCACCGCAGATCGGATCGGAAGAGAGATCCGATCTGTGGTGTAACAGGGGGCCCTTTTGGAAAGGGAGTGCGGGGTGCGTATCCCCGGGACCCCCCCTTAATCCGGCTCTGGTGGCCAGCACTTCTGACATGCTTGACCACCACACATACTATTCTCTATTTTCTCAAAAACGCACACGTATTCAACCTGTAAACTACTTATCTCCCAAATTTTTCATATGATTATCCTCGCTATGTACAGTACTTGGGCATTTGTATCAAAACCTAGAGAGAGATAAAGTGTAAAGAGATAAAGTATCAACCAATCAGCTCCTAACTCTCAGTTCACAGGCTGTGGTTGAAAAATGACAGGAGCTGATTTGTTGGTACTTTATCTCTGTCCAAGGTTTGATACATACAGTATGCCCCATATGTCACTTTCCGGAGACAGAAAGAGGCTGCTGGAGAGGGATCGTATGATCCACTTGTTGCAAGAATGCCCCAATAGGCAGAAAGTGGTTTATGCCATCTGAGGTTTGTGTAAACGAATGGGTCAGAAGGCAGTCCCCACTGACAATAATGGGTTACCCTTCTATGTTAGCCTTCCGCAGGAGATTTTAGTGAAATCTCTTGTATTAGGCTGTTCTTACATAGCAGTAATACATTGAATGATACATAAAATGATGCAGAAGCTGTAGTTTCTGCATAATGTTATGAAAAAAACAAGCACCAAATCACAGTTTTTTATTGTATTAAACCAAAAATCATAACATTTCATTATCAAATACATGCATTTTAAAAATATACCAACATTTTTTCAATGAACTCTCCGCTTCTAGCAGTGCACTTTTCTGTCCTTCTATATCTTATGCTCTATGAACTAGCTGTGGCAGCTGGGTTCAGGCTGCAGTTCCTTATGGCTTTTTGTCTTCTTGATGTGTGGGAAGCAGAGACGGGGACAGGAGGAGGCAGGAGTTGGGGACAGAATAAGGTGGGAGCAGGGGACAGCAGGAGTTGCTAGGGACAGGAGAAGGAGGGTATAGGAGGTGGAGGGGATCCAAATAAGTAGGAGGTGGGGAGCTGGGGATTAGAGTCAGGGAGCCCAGGACTGTTGGGGCCAGCATGTGCTGGTTCTGGCATATCCTCAATTGTGGCAGGTACCTGGCCATTCAGTAAATGAGGCTGACACTGAATGAGCCTGGTGATGCCCGCTCTGCCATCATAAAGCAGTCAGAGAAGGAAAGAGGCATAATGATTTGCTGAAAATGGAGCTGGCAAGAGTGGCATCTGTTACCCTGCCTTCTGACCCAGCCTGACCCTGCCCAAAGGCCAAAAGCTTCTTCTTAAAAAATCCAGCAAAAATGATTAAATTAAGTAAAGTGTGCATCCTTAGTTTTACATATATGCACAGGGTTGTGCTTCTGTTTGGCCACATATGTTATGATTGGCAGCCACTAGCACTAGTTTTGCCTTTCACATTGACCATAAATAATTTGGTTTGGTATTGGACCACCAAGCTGTGGTGCCCATGCAAGTGCTCTACGACATCCAGTTTGGAAACCACTGCTCTAGTGGAAAGAACTGAGTAGATTAAGATGTTCTGAATTTGTACAAAATTTTGTAATCCATCTGGCTGTGAGCCAATGCAAAAATTAGATGTTTCAGGGCAATATATTCTAATGAAGTTTAAAAGGGTGATGCTTCCAAAATAGTGTACTGCAGCTGGTGTCCACTGAATCAGTCGCAGAACATCCAACGGTGTAGGTGAGGCAGCAGGAGGTGTGGGTGAGCTGACAATGCCAATCACCACTCCCGATACCCCACTCTGCTCTATTGACCAAGCATGGAAAACCCCTGCACATGCTTAGTAGAGCAGAAAGGGGTTCATCAGGATGGTGGGAAAACATCATCACCGTGTTCCACCCCAAATTATTATATGGGAGCCAGTATTGCTTTGCTCTGCTTTTGCGCAGAACAATTTTAAGTCATTGATTTGTGATGCTGGGAATATGAGTAAATATATTGTTGCAAAACAGGTTTTAAAGCAATCACAGATTAATGTTTATTCAAAGTTTACATTTTATCTTGTATGTAGTGAAATGCACATTGTACAAAGTAATTAGTTATGTTACCAGTGCAGGAACATACTTTTATTTCACTTTTATCAATAAAGCACTGAGCACTTAAGTTGAAAGCAAACACGTCTATTCAACGCAGAAAATGGTAAGCGCCAATCTTAAAACAAAGAGATTGTTCTGCTAGGCTGCAGTACTGTACTTCTTGGTAACTGAAAATGATTACTCAGAAAATTATGTTCTGAGGTAAAAAAAATAAAAATAAATCCCACCTCTGATGGTATCATCATGCTTTCTGAATGAGATATATTATGCCATGAAAATCATTTTAAATCTACTTCTCCAGCTTTATCACCTCTTGCTGTTATGACAGTGATATATAACAAGTTGCTTTCGTTCCTGTAGACTATGTTACTAAAGTACCTGACTTTGTTGGCATTTTAAAATCGACCAGTAAAGACGAAATAAACCCCCTGATATGACTCTATGTGTATATACACCCTGGTTGAGTCAGCTTTGCACAGTAGACCTAACATTTAAAACAGTTTATTTTTGTAACATGAAGGTATAATGGGATTTAGTTAATACACCGGCTGTTGGGATCCTGACATTCAGGATTCTGACGCTGGAATCCTGACAGCTGGTTAAATGCCGGTGGTCGGAATACTCGGGTGGTGAGTTCATGCCACTACCCGAGGGAGAATAGAACCCGTGACGAGCGCAGCTTGCTCGCGGTATTGCAGCTGATGGGATGCCGCTGTTGGCATCCTGACAGCCGGCATCCCATCAGCCGACATATCCTACTGAACCCATTATAATACCTTCTAAACTCCTGCAAATTGGGTTGAATGTGCCAATCATGGGATGATTGAACAGTCCCCACGTATTGGCACTGTCCTCCCTGTAAGGTAAGTGGTTGGAGTTCTTCTTTAAGGGGGTATCCAATTAGATCCGATCGATTTTTGGGAGGATGAAAATGGACGGATATCATGATTAATGAATGATGGTCATTATCGTGGTATCCAATTAGGGTCCATTTTCATCTGCTGAAAACAGACCCGCGATCGCGCAAAAATACATAGGATCAGGAATAAGTCTGCCACATCGGGGCTAAGAAGATTGCCCCCGGCAATACAATTACCTGCGGTCATCAGCAGCAGTGTGTAATTATTATTTATATACATTTCTGACTCATTTGTGCTACGCTGTTGGTGAAGTCAACTGCAGTGTATAATTATTTCTTATATATAGTTCTGACTAATTTGCGTGATGCTGTCGGTAAAGGTCAACCCCACTTTGTGTTGATAATGGAGGCTACTACTAGTGCTGAAGCTGCTGCCACTCTTCATGAAACTGACAATGCAAGTCCGTCATTGTCATCTGCTAAGGCAGATGCCCAGGGGCATAGAGGGCTTAGGCCAGGGTATGTAAAATCATGTAATTATAGAGTAGTAAAGAAAAACAAAAGGAAAGTTAGCTGCAGGGGCAGTAAGACAAACTGCGTATTCAGAATCAGAACCAACAGACATTCTTGAGGAACGTTTAGGGGTGTGCACGTCAGCTGACATTTCTCACACTGTCCTCATAGAAAAGCCTCTTTCACCTCCTTCCACCATTCTGAACCATCTGAACATATTGGGAGCAGTACAAGTAAAGATGGTGATGATGAATCTGATGAGGATTTGTTAAATTGAGGATTTGTGTGTGGAAGTGGGACAGGATGAGGTGGATATGTGTGTACTATCTGACAGTGAGGGTGTTGATGATGATGTTGTTTGTGTAAGTCAGCCATCAGTGGCTGCAATTGTTGACCATGATAAAAAGAAAGCTATTGCGATGCCTGGGCATAAGACTAAAAAAGCCACCTCTCAGGTGTGGGATTATTTATACCCCAATCCTGACAATGTTTATGAAAGCATCTGCTCCATTTGTAAGGCCAAATGTAGTAGACGTAGTAACGTTAGCCATCTAGACACCTCCTCCATGTTACGTCATTTGCGGCAAAGACATGACATTTATTGTGCAAGATTATAATGTAATTAACACCTCATCATCAACATCCTCAGAGCAATTACTTAATGGAGGAAGTCCTTCTAAAAAATTGTTTTGTGGGGGCCCAAACAAACCAATCATTTCAGCCATGAGTGACGTTCTTTTCTGGCCTTCACACGCAGCTGCTGCAACCCGGACAGCGACAGGTCACTCCCTGCCAGCAGGTAGGGAGCTACTCGTCAACTACAAAAGCATCACCGATGTGCGATGCTTTTGTACTAGTGCGGGGGGGGGGGGAGGGGGAGGGCCAGACATGTGGGGCAGACTAGCCCTGTGCTGGGTGTCCCCCTGCATGTCTGAGTAACTGATCGTAGCCGATCAGGTCTGAATTAGGTCCTGATTTTTAAAAAACAATCATAAATACAGCTAAAATCACAGAATTTGGGGGTAATTTTGCTCCTACTGTATTATTAACCTCAATGACATTAATTTCCACTAATTTGAACACCTCACAACTCACAAAATTCTTTTTATCCAGTTTAGGCCAAAAGGTTGCACCGAGGTAGCTGGATGACTGAGCTATGCGACAGAAGTGGGTGGCACAAACACCTGGCACATCTAGGAGTGGCACTGCAGTGGCAGACAGGATGGCAGATTTAGAAACTATGCCCAAAAAATGCTCCAAAGAAAACATAACACAGCCGCTGGAGGCGCAGATTTACTCCATTAGAAGGAGCAAGTGAAAAAAGAGGCTTCTCACAGCATAACAGCCTCCTCCTCCTCCTCCACCCCCAACTGATTTCTGTAAGCATCTGCAGGCCAATAGAATGCTGCTGAATTGTGACACGTGTGTTCTATGATGTCACAATGCGTAGCTGCAGCTTGGCAGCAGTCTTTTGGCCTGCAGCTGCACATTGTGACATCATAGAACACAAGTGTCACAATGGGCAGAAGCATTCTATTGGGCTGCAGCTGCTTAAATAAATCAGTTGGCGGGGGAGTGAGGAGGAGGAGGAGGGTGTTATGCTCTGAGAAGCATAATTTTTTTGCTGTCTCCTAATGGAGTAAATTTGCGCCTCACACGGCTGATCAGAAAACAAAACAATGCCCAAAAATGAAGGCCGGAAAATACAAAAGACAGAAATAAAGTAAGTCATGACTTAAGTAATGAATTTTTAAGTTGGACATTTTTAAATTAATTCATTTACAAGAATAAGTAGGGCATCAAACCTAGGTAGGCCCAGAGGCGTCACTAGGGTTGGTGTCACCCGGTGGGGAAACTCATGGTGTCACCCCCCCATGAAGCTCCCCCCATATCACACCCCACCACACCGAATCCATAGTAATGTTTTACTAAATATAATTGCTTCTGATCATTATTTAAAAAATATTAGGGTGATTCTCCAGAAAGTGAACATAAAGTCCTGTGCATCACACGCTTTAAAACATTTTTTCCTTTTAAACCAGTCTGTTAAGAATTTTTTTTTATATGAAAACTTAATTGCTTAGTAGCAATGCCTTACCCTATTACTTTAGACCCACTAAAATCTTGGTATTTTGGAGAAGCATGTTGTTTGAATTTGTGTAGCTGTCCCGTGAAGTGTACCCACTCTGCGCTGCCACGATTCACCAGCAGCATTCTGCAGACATGGAGGTGGTCAATAAGGTGAGAGCTGGGGGGAAAGAATGAAGCACACTGTGAGGATAGATGGGGAGCAGTCAGGATTCCGGCTGTCTGTATCCCGGCAGTCAGAATACCGACGCCGGAATACTGACCATATTCTGAATGCCAACACCGGCATCCAGAATGGGTATAACATCCCGGCACCACTGGGTTGAAAGGGCTCACTGGGACATGAAGGGAAAGTATTAGTGGGGGAGACAGGCAGGAAAAAAGCCAAGGGCTTTTAACATGAGAGCTGAGAGAAGAGAGAGAGGGAGAAGGAAGAGAGAGAGGGGGTAGAGAGAAAGTAGAGAGGGAGGGAGAAGTCCCATGGGCCCAGCACTGGTGGTAGCAACTGCGCCCAGTCACTGCACTTGAACGTCCCTCGAGCTGGCCCTGCATCAGAGGCCTGGCAAGTCAAGAAGTATCAGAGAGGAGTGCAGGGGAGGGGCCCCCCTCATATACTCCGGTCACAGACCACCTCCTCCTACTTTGTTACAGCCTGCGGCCGGCTGAAGCCTACTGCGACCTCCTTCACTGCTGCTTTTTAAATAAAAAAATGCCAGAAACAACAGGGGGGGCCATGTGCCATCACCATCCCTGGATCCGCTAGTGCACACATACATAGATTTTATAGGGGAACACTGACAAAGATTGCACAGGTCCCAGGGGCACACTGACACACCCACACAGGGACCAGAAGCACACTGACACAAACACATTGTACAGGAACGTACAGGTGGGGCTGGCAGCCATGCACAGGCACATACTGTACCTTCCAAGTTCCCACCTCTGTCATAGGGCAGCTCCAGCTCCCCCTTGTAACTAGATGCTGTACTGAGTCCCTGTTGCTTCTAACAATATATAAAGCCATTCTGGGGTTCACGAGTGTGCAGTGGCGCAATACTGGGTCACTGAATTGGCGATTCTTTTATTATGTGACACTTTAGCCACCGCGCCCGAAGTGTGGCGAGCGGACTCGCTGATGGTATACCTGCCATAATGCAATAGCCAAGGAGTGCATGCAATGTCTGTTATCACATCTCCTCTCAGGGGCCACGTGGGGAATGTGACTGTCTGCAATGTGTGGCCCCCGGACATCAATTCTCTTCCCTCAATTACCTGAACCTGCTGCATACTCACATTGGAGGGATGATAGATTGCCCATTAGTGCCTGGAGGGCAGCTCTGTTAGTCCTAGTGGTCTGGTGATCCGCAGGGTGGGTGGGGTCACCGGCTCCAGGGGTCTCTACAGGTGTCCTTCAGGAGTAACCACGGGCTGGCCCCCCATCAGGCATGGGTATCAGGTGAAATCCACAGTAATCCACTCCAAGCAGTCCCTGAGCAGCAGGGAGTGGGCAATCATTCTCTACCACCTCCATCCAGGTGCCCGGGCTGCAGAGCATGTGTGCCTAGTTGTCAAAGTTCAGGCAGTGCCTGGGCAGCGGTAGCAGCAACTCTTGCCGGGCTCATGCTCGCTCCCTGTGCAGCAACTCTGGCGCTATCCCGCACCGAGCCACCCCCACACTGCTGCGGCGAGCGGGTGGTGGAAGTGAGTAGCGGGGGGGGCGTGCAGGGAGGTGGAAATGAGCGTGCAGCGAGGGCGGAGTGAGGTCTGTGCAGTGGCCGGACGCGCACTTTATGGATGGTGCTGGTAGGGTGTCTGGCTGTCTGCGTCGCGGGAGGGCTGGGAGCCGGGGGAGGACGCACAGCCGCTTATGAAGGAGCAGTCCAGGGCCAGCGGCCGCGGCGCTGCAGAGAGCGAGTCACTCATTCTCTGCAGCAGTGCCTTCTACATTTCCCGCGTATGTGTCGGACCGGCACAGCAGCGGGGATGCGGGCATAACAAGGGTCTGTGCCTGCAGTGGGGTGCGGTGTGAGTGTGGCTCTTTTTGGTGTCACCCCCCCGCACCCCCCTTGTGACGCCTCTGGGTAGGCCTTACATCCTGAGTGCCCATACTACTATTGTGCTGTTGAAAAATGCTTGGAATAGAGGCCGGGAAATGAGTAGAAACAAGAACTAGACACAAAATGGAACTTTGCAGAGTATTTTCCATTTTCCAGCTTTCGTTATCAGTGGTTACATGTAGAAGTTAAACAAGTGAATGCAAAGGTGCAGCAAAGTAATCTGTTTGCAAAATAACTAATTTAGGTAACACAAGACATTTGAAAATGCGCACACAGGGGGTAATTCTGAGTTGATCGCAGCAGGATTTTTGTGAGCAGTTGGCAAAACCATGGCCCTCATTCCGAGTTGTTCGCTCGGTAAAAATCTTCGCATCGCAGCGATTTTCCGCTTAATGCGCATGCGCAATGTCCGCACTGCGACTGCGCCAAGTAAATTTGCTATGCAGTTAGGATTTTTACTCACGGCTTTTTCATCGTTCTGGCGATCGTAGTGTGATTGACAGGAAATGGGTGTTACTGGGCGGAAACAGGCCGTTTTATGGGCGTGTGGGAAAAAACGCTACCGTTTCCGGAAAAAACGCAGGAGTGGCCGGAGAAACGGGGGAGTGTCTGGGCGAACGCTGGGTGTGTTTGTGACGTCAAACCAGGAACGACAAGCAGTGAAATGATCGCAGATGCCGAGTAAGTCTGAAGCTACTCAGAAACTGCTACGAGGTGTGTAATCGCAATATTGCGAATACATCGTTCGCAATTTTAAGATGCTAAGATTCACTCCCAGTAGGCGGCGGCTTAGCATGAGCAAATCTGCTAAAATTCACTTGCGAGCGAACAACTCGGAATGAGGGCCCATGTGCACTGCAGGTGGGGCAGATATAACATGTGCAGAGAGAGTTAGATTTGGGTGGGGTGTGTTCAATCTGCAATCTAAATTGCAGTGTCAAATAAAGTAGCCAGTATTTACCCTGCACAGAAACAAAATAACTCACCGAAATCTAACTCTCCACATGTTATATCTGCCTCCCCTGCAGTGCACATGGTTTTGCCCAACTGCTAACAAAAATCCTGCTGCGATCAACTCAGAATTACCCCCACAGGCACTTGTGGAAATGAAAAGCAGCTATTTTTTTATTTTGTTTGGATAACAGAGGAAATGTGTACCGGTCCTGGAAGTACTGCATTACCCTTCCTTTTCCAAATATCTATTTAATATATGGTCCCCAGATGGGGCGAGGGCGATCTGATAAGAACAGATACTACGCTTGATCATAGCTTAATTTCCTACTTACACATTAATTACTTAATTCATGACTTACTTTATATCTGTATTATATCTTTCCAGCCTTCACTTTTGGGCATTGTTTTGTTATCTGATCAGCTGCATGAGGCGCAAATGTACTCCATTAGAAGTAGAGATGAGCGGGTTTCCGAACCCTACCGGACGTTGCCTTCCGAGTTCGGTTCTGAGCCCAGCTCGGGTTTTCCCGCCTGACTCGGAAACCTGAACGCAGCAAAATGTCATCATCCCGCTGTCGGATTCTTGCGGGTTTGGATTCCATATAAGGAGTGTTCAGTGTCTGTGTTGTGTGGGGGCGGAAAAATGGGGTGGCGAGTCTTGTGCTGTGTTGTGCTGCTCAGTCCAGTCCAGTGTAGTCACAGTGTTGGTGTCCTCTGCTGCCATATATCCAGTGTAGCTGTATAAAGTGGTGCTGTGTTGTGCTGTCCAGTCCAGTGTAGTCAGTGTATTGTGCTGCATCAGTCCAGCCAGTCACAGTGTTGGTGTCCTCTGCTGCCATATTTCCAGTGTAGCTGTATAAAGTGGTGCTGTGTTGTGCTGTCCAGTCCAGTGTAGTCAGTGTATTGTGCTGCATCAGTCACAGTGTTGGTGTCCTCTGCTGCCATATATCCAGTGTAGCTGTATAAAGTGGTGATGTGTTGTGTTGCCCAGTCCAGTGTAGTCAGTGTATTGGGCTGCATCAGTCCAGCCAGTCACAGTGTTGGTGTCCTCTGCTGCCATATATCCAGTGTAGCTGTATAAAGTGGTGATGTGTTGTGTTGCCCAGTCCAGTGTAGTCAGTGTATTGGGCTGCATCAGTCCAGCCAGTCACAGTGTTGGTGTCCTCTGCTGCCATATTTCCAGTGTAGCTGTATAAAGTGGTGCTGTGTTGTGCTGTCCAGTCCAGTGTAGTAAGTGTATTGTGCTGCATCAGTCCAGCCAGTCACAGTGTTGGTGTCCTCTGCTGCCATATATCCAGTGTAGCTGTATAAAGTGGTGCTGTGTTGTGCTGTCCAGTCCAGTGTAGTAAGTGTATTGTGCTGCACCAGTCACAGTGTTGGTGTCCTCTGCTGCCATATATCCAGTGTAGCTGTATAAAGTGGTGTTGTGTTGTGCTGCATCAGACCAGTGGTAGTGTCCTGTCTCATCAGTCATTCCAGTGACGAGGCAGTCATAGTGGTATACACTGCTGCTATATGTCCACTGCTGTCGTATAATAATAATAATAACAACAACCACAAGTCCCTTACAGTGTGTTGTGTTGTGCTGCATCAGACCAGTGGTAGTGTCCTATACATCAGTCATTCCAGTGACGAGGAGTCACAGTGGTATACACTGCTGCTATATGTCCACTGCTGCCATATAAATAATAATAATAACAACTACAAGTCCCTTACAGTGTTGTTGTGTTGTGCTGCATCAGACCAGTGGCAGTGTCCTGTCCATCAGTCATTCCAGTGGCGAGGCAGTCACAGTGGTATACGCTGCTGCTATATGTTCACTGCTACAGTATTATAATAATTATAACAACAAACACAGGTCTCTTATAGTGTTGTTGTGTTGTGCTGCGTCAGACCAGTGGTAGTGTCTTGGCCATCAGCCATCAGTCATTCCTGTGCCTCATATTGTGTTATATAACTCTAAAAAAAATGGAGAACAAAAATTTGGAGGAAAAAGTAGGGAAAGATCAAGAACCACTTCCTTCTAGTGCTGAAGCTGCTGCCACTAGCAATGACATAGACGATGAAATGCCATCAACGTCGTCTGCCAAGGCCGATGCCCAATGTGATAGTAGAGGGCATGTAAAATCCACAAAGCCAAAGTTCAGTAAAAAGACTCAAAAAAAGAAATTTAAATGGTCTGAGGAGAAGCGTAAACTGGCCAATATGCCATTTACAACACGGAGTAGCAAGGAATGGCTGAGGCCCTGGCCTATGTTCATGACTAGTAGTCCAGCTTCACATGACGATGGATCCCTCATAACTGAGGCCTTGACACTTATGTTGGTATTAGACGTGCGCCCGGTATCTGCCATTAGTGCAGTGGGATTTAGACAATTGATGAAGGTATTGTGTCTCCGGTACCAAATCCCACCTAGATTCCACTTCACTAGGCAGGTGATAGCGAGATTTTGCCATATAATTCCAGTGATTTGGACATATAGTTACAGTGATTTTGCCAATTAATTTCAGTGATTTATAATTATTAATTACAGTGATCTTGCCATTTAATTCTAGTGATTTGGACGTATAATTACAGTGATTTTGCCAATTAATTCCAGTGATTTGGATGTATAATTCCAGTTGGAATTGTTTGTGTCACTTGGCTTAGTCATACAGCTACCTCATTGCACCTCTTCAACATCTTTGCATGAGGTGCTGTGTGGGGCCTAGTTTTTGAAAAGTGCCATCCTATGTGACACTGCCGTATGAGTCCAGGGGTACTGCTGTATTAGTCCTGGGGTACTGCCGTATAAGTCCACCAATTGCAGATTTTTTTTTAAAAGTGACTGGAGCATGCTGGAGATGCTGTTAGTGGACCGAACAATTGCGGCCCACTCTCGACATTCAGCCACTGCGTGACACTACTAGATTGGCCAGGTGGTTGTGTCGCTTAGGTTAGGCCTACAGCAACCTCGGTGCACCTTTTTTTCTTCTTTGCATCATGTGCTGTTAGGGGCTTTTTTTTTATATCTGCCCTCCTGTCTGCCACTGCAGTGCCACTCCTAGATGGGCCAATTGTTTGTGTCGCTTGGCTTAGTAATACAACTACCTCATTGCAATTCTTTTTCTTCTTTGCATCATGTGCTGTTAGGGGCCTTTTTTTTATATCTGCCCTCCTGTCTGCCACTGCAGTGCCACGCCTAGATGGGCCAATTGTTTGTGTCGCTTGGCTTAGTAATACAACTACCTCATTGCAATTATTTTTCTTCTTTGCATGATGTGCTGTTAGGGGCCTTTTTTTAAATATCTGCCCTCCTGTCTGACACTGCAGTGCCACTCCTAGATGGGCCAGGTGTTTGAGTTGTCCACTTGTGTCGCTTAGCTTAGTCATCCAGCAACTTCGGTGCAACCTATTGGCCTATAAACAATATTGTGAGGTGTGAGGTGTTCAGAATAGACTGGAAATGAGTGGAAATGATTGTTATTGAGGTTAATAATACCGTAGGAGCAAAATTAGCCCCAAATCCTGTGATTTTAGCTGTTTTTATGTTTGTTTGTTTTTTAAATCATCCAGATCCAAAACCAAAACCAAAACACGAAAGGGTGGTTTTGTTAAAACCAAGCCAAAACCAAAACACGAAAGTGAAATTAGAACCAAAATACAAAACACGAAAAGTGCCCGCCGCACATCTCTAATTAGAAGTAACCAGCAAAAAAACGATGCTTCTCACAGCATAACACCCTCCTCCTCCCCTCCCTCAACTTATTTCTGTAAGCAGCTTCAGACTAATAGAATGCTTCTGTCCATTGTGACACATGTGTTCTATGATGTCATAATCATGGGCAGATGCAGGCAGGGGTGGATTTAGGGGTAAGGGCGCCCCTAGGCATAACAGTAATGGCCGCCCCCCACCTGCCTAATTTTATTATTTTAATTGATTGGTTATAAGCCTCATTTGATGATAGCCAATTTAATAGAATAATAAACAAAAAGCCACTAACTATGACATTTTTTATTTTTTATTATGTGTACATATTTACTAAGTAGGACAGCTTACAGGGGCAGTATGTGCATGTCCTACCCATTTACATTCCATTTAAGATGGCATATGGTACAGTACAGTGGAAATATTTTGAAGTTACTGATTCTTTTTGAGCTGACAGTACCAACACAAGTATCCAAGTGCCACGCCCAAACAAGTGCCGCCGCTAGGCATGTGCCTAATGGGAAATTTGCCACTGATTACTGTATGAGGTGCAGTGTGTTACATTGGACATTACTTTGTGAGGCATAATGTGGTAAAATGGGCATTGCTGTGTGGGGCATAATGTGGAGCAATGAACATTACTTTGTGGGGTGTAACGTGGTGCAAATGTTATTACTGTGTGAGGCATAATGTGGCAAAATGGGCATTGCTGTGTGGGGCATAATGAGGTGCAAGTATCATTACTGTGTAGGGCGTAATGTGGCATAAGGGGGATTACTGTGTGTTAGGCATAATTTAATTACAAGACTCTGAGTGCCACCTTCATTCCTGTTGCTATATATGCCATCATCTACTGTCACGCCTGTTCCACTCTGATTTTCTGACCCCCAATACCTCAAAGCCACTTCCCAACATCCCCCCCCCCACCCACGTCACTCTTACAGAGCACAGGGGAGCCCTTTCAAAATCTTGCTACGGGGTCCACAAAGGTCTAGTTATGCCCCTGACTGTGTATATGTGTGTGACTATGTACAGTATGTATGCATATCCCCCCAATCATCACAATTTGGTGGGACAGTCCTGTGTTTTGGGTTACTGTCCCACCTGTGGACTGGAGGAAATGTAGGATGGGAATGCTCCCACCTGCTGAGTGCATGAGGCTGTGGAAATTATATAAAATCTACTTGTGTGAAGTTAAATGGTATCCTAAATGTTGGGCTTTTGGACCCCGCAAGTCTTAAGTGCCCTGGGCCCCCCAAAGTCTTAATCAAGCTCTGGTGGCACTACAAGTCTCAGCACAGTAGCACCTCTTTTTTAAAATTAGGGTGTGCAGTCCATCTCCCCTTACTTCTGTTATTGTGTATACAATGAAGGTGAAAGTCCTTCTGCTAAGACTAGCACCCTGCCACCTGCCATGGGTTATTTTAATTGGTGTAGGTCCTTGCATTTCTTGTCTAGATATTATAATGGGCACTGTTATAGTTAAGTCCTGGATTCCTTTATATAATGTGTCAGTATAAGGGATGTTAGAAGAACCCATTTGATGGGGAGCCATGTTTGCCCAAACATGTGCTAAGAGCCTCAGATGTATAGTACTCCATGTTAAATTGTCAAGTTTATTATAATTGTTCTAATTATCAGTTTTCTTAGTGCTTAGAATGTGCACCTACATTTTCCTTTTTTCTGTGTGGCACTAGAAATGTCAGCATGGTAGTACCTCTTATGTTTAAAATTACAGTATGCAGCCCCCACTTTTTCTGCAATTGTGTATATATGTACACTTGAATGTGAAACTCCTTCCCAGGGGATTAGCACCCCACCCACCTGTCATAGGTTGACACCTACAATGACATAGTGAAGTTGCTCATTGTATTTATTTATTTATTTTAAAGTGCTGTGTCCAAATTCTTTAACTGATTGTAATGATTTACATACAGTAGTGTACCGGCCATGTTTTGTCTGTCTTTTATGAAGCAGTGCACCCAGTCCATGAAATCACAAGTGTCATGGGGGTGGGATTGGAAGTGGGGGAAGCTGCCTATTAAAGCAATGGGGAGGCCCAGGAAGAAGTACAGTGAACTGTGTCTCATAAAGATAAGACTTGCATAATTTGAAAAGCCACACTTGTATTGTATATCTGTGTAAAAAGTAGCATTCACAGCTTTTTTCAAATGTTGATTGTATATCTATTTTTTATAGTGCTGTGTCTTAACTCTATAACTGGTTGAAATGATTTTTTTCTTTTAGAGAACTCTGTAGATCTCTGAACTGTGTTTTTCTTTGTGCGCATTGGAGACGCTGACCAAATCTTTTTCTGTGTTCACATTTCTACTTAATGTAGGGATCATTTTATACACTGTACTGTAGTTTTCAACAGTGGAACAACCTCCACCCAGTGCTGAAGCTATGTATTGCATGCTGTTATCACGCCTTACTTGGCTCAGCAGCACAATGATGAGCATGGCTATATCTGTACCTGAGTGCAGTAGTTTCAGAGTTGGCTCCACAGTTAAGCATTATACATCTGCTGCTGTGTTAATCTCAGTGACAGTCACTACTACTACTGGGTGCTCTCTATCATTTCTAGTCAGGGCCATTGTAACATATAGGCACACTGAGCAACTGCCCAGGACCCCATGAGCCTAGAGGCCTTTGAGCAGGCAGAGCTTATGTTTCCTGATCCTCTTGGGAAGCAAATACTGCCCAGCCACTGTGATGGAGAACTGCATGCAATCAGAGCAGCCAGGCAACATTCACTACCTGCCTCACAGTGTGCAGCTAGACAGTAAATGGCTGTCACCATGCTAATTGGTGGAGAGGTGGAGCTATCCACCAATGACAGTGCTGACAGCCATTCTCCATATGGAAGCATATGGAGAAATAGCATGGGACTGCATGATGGGTAAGTTATGGGTTGTTGTTTTTTAAACAAATAAATTCCCATGAATAGATGGGTAGAGGTCCCAACATTGCTTTACTCAGGGCCTACAATGCTGTAGGCCCTTTTTCAGTGTGCTCCTCTGTTGCTCTCAGCACCAGCCATCATTGTTAAGTGCTCTCCACAGTTTCCAATGAGCTCCTATGTTTCTTTAAGCACTAGTCAACACAGTTGGTTGTTCTGCAGTTTCCAGTGTGTTCTTGTGATACTCTCAGCATTAGTCACATCTGCTTGGTGCTCATAGTTTCCAGGGGATCCAGTCTCTAGGTCGACAGTAACTAGGTCGACAGTGTCTAGGTCGACCTCTATTGGTTGACAGTAACTAGGTCGACAGGGTCTCTAGGTCGACATGTTTTAGGTCGACAGGTCAAAAGGTCGACATGAGTTTTTCACGATGTTTTTTTAACCTTTTTTCATACTTAACGATCCACGTGGACTACGATTGGAATGGTAATCTTGCCTGAAGCATGGCGAGCGAAGCGAGCCATGCGAGGGGACATGGTGCACTAATTGGGGTTCCCAGTCACTCTATAAAGAAAATGACACAAAAAAATAAAAAAATGCATGTCGACCTTTTGACTTGTCGACCTAGACCCTGTCGACCTAAAGACCCTGTCGACCTAGTTACTGTCGACCACTAGTGGTCGACCTAGACACTGTCAACCTATTTACTATCTACCTTCCATACCACACCCGTTTCCAGTGTCCTCCTGAGATACTATCAGCATCAGTCACCATTGCTGGGCATTCTCCACAGTTTCCAGTGTGCTCCTGTGATACTCTCATTACTAGTCATTATTACTGGGCACTCATCACAGTTTCCAGTATACTATGTGCTATTGTATAAACACCACTCACAAGAGTGTCAGAATCTCCATCTGCATTGACCACTGTAGAGTGCAGACAGCAGAGCAGTGGTTATAGTACATTTAAGGCAAACGGTAACCATAATCCTCTCTCCAAGCCATACCCGGTGATTGCATACCCTGTTGGTAGTGGGTGGACCTGTGCGCATCTGGACAGTGCTTGCATATTCCACAGTGCTATACAGAAAGTATTTAATCAGTCCCAATAGACTGAACAATCTATGGCCCAAATGTATGAAGCCTTAAAAAGTGATAAAGTGAAGATAGATTAAGAGTGATAAATGACCAGCCAACCAGCTCCTAACTGTCATGTTTCAAACTCAGGGTCAAATTTATTAAGCCTGGTGAAGTGATAAAGTGGAAAGTGATAAAGTACCAGCCAATCAGCTCCTAACTTCCATGTTACAGGCTGGGTTTGAAAAATGACAGGAGCTGACTGGCTGGTGCATTATCACCTTCCACTTTATCACTTCACCAGGCTTAATAAATCTACCCCACAGTCTGTTACATGGCAGTTAGCAAGCTGATTGGCTGCTTATTTATCACTCTTTATCGGTCTCCACTCACTTTTTAAGACTTAATACATTTGGGCCCCAATGCTTTATTATATGGCCATACCTGCCAACTGTCCTGATTTTTCTGGCAGTATCCCACTGTCACACCCATAGGCCACAGTGATCCAAAGTGTGTGGGGCGGGGGAGGAAGGGGGGAGTTGGGAGACCCCCTGTCACTTGCAGCTCTGCTTAGCAGAGCAGCAGTGAATAGACACTGACTGCATGCATATATTCAAGGGAGACAGAGGGACTGTGGGCATGGACAGCAGCTTAGAGTGCTGGTCATGCCCCCACAGTGATGAAAATTGGAGGCATGGCTTGCAATAGCAGTATTCCTATGATGTCATGCCCCCTTTTCGGGCGCAGGTGTCACTGACATGTGCAGGTGTCCCGGCTTGGATCTACACAGTGTTGGGAGGTATGCATGGACACATACACTAGGGTTCATTTTGTGAGCAGCAATTTTGGAGTGCGGAAGACAACCAGAGCACCTGGTGGACACCCATACAACTATAGGAGAATATACAATATCCAAAAAGGGCCCTGATCAGATATTAAGCCACAAGTCTAGTTCTGCAAACCATCAGCTTTAATGTAAATACTGTAGTTAATATTATTTTTAACTGTTTTCCATGCAAACCCTGATCTTCAAATTAGAACGTCAAACTCAAAATTATAATGATTGATACTGTAATTTAAGGAATAAACATTCTAAATAGCATAAAATTAGGTATTTAGTCTCGAATATCCAACATTTATAGGTTGCAATGTAATGTAGGGAAAGTTTGGTGCTTCATAGCGGAGTGCAGCTAAACCTTCAAGCCCACCTGTAGGGCAAAATATAGGAATTGTAAAAGAGTGTAGGTTCAGGTTCAGATATGAAAGAATTCTTGGGCTATTTTTGAGACAATAGACATGTGACCATGGACATCTGACTTTCTGTGAAGATCTTCACCCATTACTTTGGGTGATGGGAGAATTTGTATATTTTTAATTTAAAATTTTACCCCTCCAGGAGTTTGCGCTGAACCTGCACTCTTTAACAACATTTATAGGTAATTTACAGTCCTTTATTTTAACCGTGGTCGCAACATTAACATTTGACAGAAATGATCTTACCATAGTTGCCGATTTCTGCGGGAGAGAGTAGCCAGGTCGGCTCAGCTGGGGGAAGGCGTAACAATATAAAGGAGGCAGAATAGGGGTGTGGTAACCAAGATTGTGTCATTGTAGCCACACTGCCCACTATACATTGCAGAGATTACCAGCATTATATAGTAAGGGGGCATGGCTACGATGATGCAATTCAGCGAGAGTCATGTCATCTGCCGCCCGGACCGCCAAGTTTACTAAGTGGGCAGCTGGGCAGGGAGGTGTCTATGAAATCAGGAGACTTGCCTGTTTTTCCAGGGGGCCGGGAGGGCAACCCAGTTTATTGGAGCCTCCTGGCCATTCCGGGAGAGTAAGCAAGTATGTGTCATATCATAAACAAGTTTAAGAATCTCAAACTCTGAAATTTTTTAACTTGTTTTTATTTAAGCAATATGCATATTAGAAGAATAACATGACAAGAAAATACAAGCAAAGGTCATTAGCAACACAGAGTCTCAACAGAGATCAAATATTAAACAAGATACAAGAAAAAACTATACAGTAAAATAGCATAAACATCATTCATCATCATAATCATTAGGACATAAATACAGTGTTGAGTAAAACAGGAGTGGCGAACCAATTAATAGAGATGTGTGATTCAGTTTTTACAAAATCCTAACATCCCCGAACTTAGGGGATCCAAGTGTTTCCGAGTTCTGGCTCGGGTCTTCCCACCACACTCAGATCCCAGAATGAGGCAAAACATCATGTTCCCAGTGATGGATCTTGCATGTTTTGGGTTCTATATAAGTCCCTTGCTCATGGTCACGGGTGCCATTTCACACTGGAGAGAGCGGAGGGAGAGGGTATGGGATGGGGCTAGAAGCTGGATCAGATAATTAAAAAAAAGCCATTAGCAAGCATTTATTCATTGGCACATCATCAGGCACCATTAGGGTGCTATGAGGAGTAGGAAGACTGTAATAAACATATACTATGTGGTTACTGCCTGGCTGTCAGTGTCTGCGGCATCATAACTGTGGTGCTGCGAAAACAAGTTAAAATAATAAAAAAAAGCCTCTTGTTTGTTAAAGTGAACCTGCACTTTTCATTTTTAGATTAGCTAGGTTGTGTTACATGATAATACGGGTGTAGTATGGTATGCCGGCGGCCGGGCTCCCGGCGACCAGCATACCGGCACCGGGAGCCCGACCGCCGGCATACCGACAGTGTGGTGAGCGCAAATGAGCCCCTTGCAGGCTCTCCGCGCTAAGCGCGCCACGCTATTTTATTCTCCCTCCAGGGGGGTCGTGGACCCCCACGAGGGAGAAAAAGTGTCGGTATGCCAGCTGTCGGGATTCCGGCGCCGGTATACTGTGCATCGGGATCCCGACAGTCGGCATACTGAAGACCACCCGATAATACATACTGGGTACCTAGCTGACACATAACGCTTATCTGACTACTAGAAAATAATTCTTCTTATTATTATTGAAGTTGACCAATTGTTCCTGCTGCTTTTAAAAATTAAAACAGGTGATGCAGCATTTATCATATTAGCTGTGTTGTGTTTCATAATACATACTGGGTGCCTGGCCTGCCTGTTATGTACTGCCTATCTGTCCACTAGAAAATGCTGATGATTATTCTTATTCTTCTTCTTATTATTATTGTTATTATTATTTATTTATATACCGCCCATCTGACTACTAGAAAATAATACTTATTATTATTATTGAAGTTGACCAATTATTCTTGCTGCTTTTAAAAATGAAAACAAGTGACACAGCATAAATCATATTGTATTAGCTGTGTTATGTTACATACTGGTTGCCTGCTTGGTGCGTACGGCTTATCTGTCTACTACAAAATAATTCTTATTTTTACCAAAATCCTTATAACATTTGTCAAGGTATTTGTGAGGCCAAAGTTAGTAAAGTAGGAATGTTAACCATCTAGGCACCTTGTCCCTCTTATGTTATTTGCATTGAATTCATGCTAATTATTTATAAAAATCTGAAAAATCCTGCAAATAACAAGCAGTCCAGCATTAGCTACCAGCAGGGTATGCGGTTAACATACCGACTCCAGAATTCTGACACTGATTGGAATGCCGAACGCCCGAATCCATATTGAGACGCCGCCAGTCTTCACTACTGGTAAGGCGCGGATTGGAGGACTTAAGTTTAGGCTGAATAGGGAAAGTTAGGGTTAGGCTGTGGGGGTGGGAGGGTTAGGGTTAGGCTGCGGGTAAAGTGTGTTAAGGTTAGACAACCATGGGGAGGGTTATGGTTCGGCTGCGGGGGAGGGAGGGTTAGATTTATACTGTGGGGAGGAGGTGTTAGGGTTAGGCACCACTGGGGATGGTTAGGGTCAGGCTGCAGGAATGGTGGGTTAGGGTGAGGGGGGGGATCAGCGTTAGCTTATGTTTTGGAGGACTGTCAAGATTTTCACATCTAGGATGCCACTGTCAGTATTTTGACAGCCGGCATCCCAGTCTCCAGGATATCGTAAGTATTCAACCAGCAGTTTGGAACCTTGTGAGCATTCAGTGTAGGAGGCTACTTTAAAAAATTGTGGAAAAGCTGATTAGTGTGTTAGCTGATTTGGAGTTTGCAGCTATGCAGTGCAACTGAATCTTCTTGGTTGCTCTTTGAACTGTTGTTGTTGGGAATCCTTGGCTGTCAACATTGTATTCTTTAAATTAAACGTTTCTTAATTAATTAATTAATCAATCAGTTTCAATCAATAAATCATTCATTCAATCAAATCAATCAATCAATCAATCAATCAATCAATTCTTTACCTGCCTATCGCTACATACTCCACCTGCATTTCCTTTTACTGCCCTGGGGCCTCTTCTGGATTAATGAAAATATTAAACTGCCATCCTGTGTTTCATAGAAACTGCCATGTGTTTGTGCCGCTACTCTGTTGCTTAGTTTAGCCAGCCAGCCTTTAGCCCATAATATAGTGAATAAAATTGTGAGCTGTGTGGTGGTCACAATTCACTGGAAATGCTGGAAATTATTACTATGTTATTGAGGCAAATAAAACTATAGGAACAAAAACAGGCAGAAGTGTTGCTGATGAATGCGTTGGGCGAGGAGAGACCAGTGTGAACAAGAGACCCAAAATATACATCAATACCTGCATATCTTACCTTATTTTATGAACTTAAACTAATTTACGTTATTAATAAAACATCAATAATTTCTTTTAGGATATTTTATTTCAAATTTCTAATTTCACCACAAGTTTGAATTAGAATGATGTAATGTCAGTACTTCATCCAATTTAGTTAAACAAATACTTTACAACTTATTTCGATAATTTCAAAAATAAATGAAAAGTAAAAAGTTATTCTTCAAAACAATTGTTATGGCGGCATATCCAAACAAGGTATATTACTTATCTACAAGAAGGAGTAATATTATAATTATCACTTGGCTAGGACTCTTGCAACCTGAGAATCCTGAAAACCAACTCTCATTTGTTATGTTGGTATGCCATTTTAACTATGGCTAAAAATTCTAGCTAATATGGTATTTAGCTGTAAATAATATAATTAACCTTGAACACTCCTTTCTACTGCTGTCTGTAAATGCATGTTTCCATGTTATCCTGGTTAACTATTACTTGCTTTCGTCTTCCGCTCTCACTGCTGCTGCCACTTGTTTTTACCTATTCCCCTGCTGCCCTATTGCTCTTGTCATTACTATTCTGGATCCAACCATACTCCAATATTATACTTATTTCTTTTTCTATGGCTTTCTTATTTAATTAATTAATTAATTAGGTCATTCATTCATCATTCATTCATTTTTTTTCTTTATTTTTAACTGTGTTACCAATCTGTCCCCGGAGTCAAGGAAAATATATCCATTCCATATCTTAGAGGGCTTTTCAGCTTAGCCAAGTTTGTGCCACCCAGCATCACTGTGGTTCTCAGTTGCACTCATCTGATATATATGATTCCAGCAAAATTACTAGTTTTCCTGTGTATCTCTTAGGAGTTCAAGGAACAACTGCAATGTTGTTGGTTTCCATGTGCGGTTCGCTTTCAGACAATTTTTTCCAATTGTCTAACTCTTCCTAACAGATACAAGAGTTCTGTTCCTTCCACTTCCTGCACTATGACCCAGGGATATATTAAAAACTGAGGAGCCCTTCCATCATGAAGCTGCCTACTCCCGCCTGTACCTTTTTGAATGTGCTTCCCACACAGTGCACCAACTACCTAAACTTCTCCCCCGGGGCGCTTTCTTTCCAGTGATAAATTCATAAATATGGCGTATGCGTCATCTTTCTGAATGCATCACTAAAATGATGATGCCACTAGGTATATGAAGATATATGACGACCCCGTAGCAAATGTTTGGTAGGGTCCCATTATACCATCCATTGTGGAAAAATGTATACAACACATTTAACTTTGACAGGGAAAGTGGGCCGTCCTCAGCTCTTGTCCCCATAGCAGCTACATTCCCTGCAGAAATGATACATTCTTGGTGTCTCGGGGAAAGCATAGTGAGTCAGTGAGGTGCAGGGCCCCGTTGTACGTATGGAATGGTGTTAAATGCACACTGCTAAGGACAGCAAATGAGCCTACTGCTTAGCTGATACTATTATACATGTGAATGTATGAGAAAATAATTGAGATGTGTGGCGGACACTTTTCATGTTTTGTGTTTTGGATTAGGATCCCTGCTCGTGTTTTGGATCTGGATTGGTTTTGCCTAAATCATCCTTTCGGGTTTTGGTTTTGGATCTGGATAATTTTTGAAAAACAACATAAAAATAGCTAAAATCACAGAAATTGGGGGTAATTTTGATCCTACGGTATTATTAACCTCAATAAAATTCATTTCCACTTATTTGCAGTCTATTCTGAACTGGATAAGACTTTGATATTACATCTGTAAAACGTGCCACCAATACCTTCTATCAAAAAGGACGGTAATAAGGAATACATTATTTCTCATTAAGCACTTTAAAACGATATTTCCAGAGACGATTGGGTCAGATATATTTAACACAGCTATTTTTTATTATTTTTTGTGAGTTACATGTCAACCAATATGCTATATTTCGCTACATTGTTTTAATTGTTATATCTTTAAGGTGTAACTAATACATTTATTCTTTTAAATTACTTATTGCAAGCGCTCCCTTGATATACTTTTGTACCTCTCTATATATTTTTATCTATTCTGAACACCTCACACCTCACAATATTGTTTTAGGCCAAAAGGTTGCACTGAGGTTGCTGGATGACTAAGCTGAGCGACACAAGTGGGCAGCACAAACACCTGGCCCATCTAGGAGTGGCACTGCAGTGGCAGACAGGATACAGTTTTAAAAACTAGGCCCCAAAGAGCACATAATGCAAATAAAAAAAAGAGGTGCAAGATGGAATTGTCTTTGGCCCTCCCACCCATCCTTATGTTGTATAAACAGTACTTGCACACTTTAGCAAACCAATCATTTCAGTGACAGGGTCTGCCACACAACTGTGGCTGAAATGATTGGTTTGTTTGGGCCCCCACAAAAAAGTAGCAATTAATTCCCCCCCCCCCCCCCCCCCACACCAAAAAAGAAGCAATTAATCTCTCCTTGCACAAACTGGCTCTACAGAGGCAAGATGTCATCCTCATTCTCATTCTTTGATTCCTCACCCCTTTCAGTGTGTACATACTCCTGCTCACCGAGTATTAATTAATCATCCACCATTCTTTCAATGGTGACAGCATCATATGCAGTGACAGTAGACATGTCAGTAATCGTTGGCAGGTCCTTCAGTCCGGACCAGATGTCAAGACTTGCTCCTGACTGCCCTGCATCACCACCAGTGGGTGGGCTAGGAAATGTTATTCTTTTCCTCGCAGCCCCAGTTGTGGGAGAGAAAATGAAGGAGGAGCTGTTGACGGGTCACGTTCCACTTGAGTTGACAATTTTCTCACCAGCAGGTCTTTGAACCTCTGCAGACTTGTGTCTGCCGGAGAGAGAGATACAACGTAGGCTTTAAACCTAGGATCGAGCACGATGGCCAAAATGTAGTCCTCTGATTTCAGCAGATTGACCACCCTTGAATCTTGACAAAGCAAATGAAGGGCTCCATCCACAAGTCTCACATACTTAGCAGAATCACTTCATCTTAGCTACCCCTTCAATTTCTCCAGCTGCTTCTGCAAAAGCCTGATGAGGGGAATGACCTGACTCATGCTGGCAGTGTCTGAACTGACTTCACATGTGGCAAGTTCGAAGGGTTGGAGAACCTTTCCCAACACGGAAATCATTCTCCACTGCACTTGAGTCAGGTGCAATCCCCCTCCTTTGCCTAAATTGTAGGTGAATGTATAGACTTGAATGGCCTTTTGCTGCACCTCCATCCTCTGAAGCATATAGAGTGTTGAATTCCACCTCGTTACCACCTCTTGCTTCAGGTGATGGCAGGGCAGGTTCAGGAGTGTTTGCTGGTACTCCAGTCTTCAGCAAGCAGTCGCTGAATGTCGAAAGTGGCCCGCAATTTTTTGGGCCACTGACAGCATCTCCTGCACGCCCCTGTAATTTTTCAGAAAAATTTGCACCATCGAATTAATTGTATGTGCAAAACATGGGTCGTGCTGCAATTTGCCCATATGTAATGCATGCACAATATTGGTGGCATTGTCCGATATCACAAATCCCCAGGAGAGTCTAAGTGGGGTAAGCCATTGTGCAATGGTGTCCCTCAGTTTCCGTAAGAGGTTGTCAGCGGTGTGCCTCTTATGGAAACCGATGATACACAGTGTAGCCTGCCTAGGAATGAATTGGTGTTTGTGAAATGCTGCTAATGGTGCCGCTGCTGTTGTTGCTGTGGGAGGCCATACATCTACCCAGTGGGCTGTCACAGTCATATAGTCCTGATTCTGCGAACACTTTTCTGAATGTCCCTGTACAGTCCAGGAATCGCTTACCTAGTGAAGTGGAATCTAGACGGGATTTGGTACCGGGGACACACTACGTCCATCAACTGTCTAAATCCCACTGTACTAATGGCGGATACCGGATGCACATCTAACACCAGCATAATTGTTATGGTCTCAGTAATCTGATTTTCAACAGGGTGACTACGGTCATATTTCATCTTCCTTGCAAAATACTGTTGGACAGTCAATTGCTTATTTGAAGTAGTAAAAGTGGTTTTTCAACTTCCCCTCTGGTATGATGATCGACTCCCAGCAGCAACAGCAGTGGCAGCAGCAGCAGCAGTAGGCGTACCACTCAAGGATCCTCCGGAGGAATCCCGGTTAGGAGAGGACTCATCAGTCATGCCAGTGACATGGCCTGCAGGACTACTTACGTTCCTGACTGAGGAAGAAATTGACGTTGAGGGAGTTAGTGGTGTGGCTTGCAGGAGCTTGGGTACAACAGGAAGAAGTGATTTAGGTGTCAGTGGACTGCTTACGCTCTTACCCAAAGTTTCTGAACTTGGAAATGACTTCTGATGAATGCGCTGCAGGTGAGGTATAAGGGAGGATGTTCCTAGTTGGTTAACGTCCTTACCCCTACTTATTACGGAATGACTGAGGCAACACACGGCTTGACACCTGTTGTCCGGATTTGTAGAGAAATAATTTCACACTGAAGAGTTGGCTTTTTTGGTATTTTGCCCAGGCATGACAATGGGCTTTTTCATCCCACGGACAACAACTGTCTCCACTGGTGCCTTATTCAAACAAAACACATCACCATCAGAATCCTCATCGTCAACTTCCTCCTCAGCGTCAGCTACACCAATATCCTTCTCATCCTGGTGTACATCTAGAGTGACATCTTCAATCTCAATATCAGCAACTGGACTGGCGATGCTCTTCCCAGCACTTGAAGGGGGCGTTCAAATGGTGGTAGGAACCTCCTCTTCCATACTGTCTTGGGAAAGTCAGGCCTAGACATTGCAACCGCGGACACACTTGGACTCTCCTTGGGGGTTTGTGATATCTCTGAACGCAAAGTTGTTTTTTCCTGTGCTTTAACAAGCTTAATTTTTTTAATTTCTGCTGCGGGGTACACTGAGCTCCACAAGGATATACATTGGGGGGTAGTGTAGGATCTTGATCCGAGGCACCAACAGGCTGAAAAGCTTTGACTGTTCCCAGAATGCATAGCGCCATCTCCTCTATAACCCCGCCTTCCTGCACAGGAGCTCAGTTTTGCAGTTGGTGCCGCAGATAGCAGGCACATAACAGAGGGGCTGCGCTGGGCAGCCCTGAGAAGAGCTTTTTAGAAGAAAAGTGAAGACTTCAAGGGCAGCAGCAGTGTGTATATGTCTTTTGACATTCACTGCTGCAGCTTCGTCTGTCCCCAACGGCGCTGTACACTCCCGAGCCCTGGTTGTCGGGTAACTACAGCAGGAGGCTCCAGTTTTCTTCCATGGTCAGGCACACACAACGGGGGCTCTCCGGGATCGCGTGGCCATGCTTCGGGAGGTGGTGAGTGGGTCCCGCTTGCGGGACCCGTACTTTATCGTGATCCGGCGCGGTCAGTGGGAGGCGGGCCGCGTGCGCTGGCGGTGGACACTGTGGCAGTACAGGAGATCCCACTAGATCACCAGGGCATGGGTGCAGGTCAGGTTTTCTCTTAAAGCCATTTTAATAGTAGCCCGCAGTACCTGGTGGTTTTGCCAGCAGGGGGATAAGGCTTAGACCTGGAGCCCCTCCCCCAGCCCCAGGGCACCATTTCCCGCAAATGTTCCCGCCCTGGAGCTGCATATCTGTCTTTTCCTCACTCCCTGTCAGTGTTTGGGCGCCATTTCTCTCAGCTACACTGTTCCTGGGAATGCTTGGGCAAATCCTCCTATGTAAAGCCGCCTGGTTGTCAGCGCTGTGACTTTACATGACACTTAAGTATTCTACCTGCCTATTAGACAGTGTTAGTTAAGTAAGAGTGCATTTAGTCAGGGTTTTCTAGTACAATTACCCTGTGATATACATCCAGTTCTTACTGTGCAGTGTTATATCTATTGACTACATAGCTATAGCAGCTGGTCCAGTGCAGTATTATTGTTGGTAATAACCTCTGCATTGTATAACTGTGACTATATGTGTGTGCATTAGCTTGCTGAGTGGTTTCCATTTCGTGTCTCTCACTCAACTTGCTATCCCTATATTCTATAACCTGAGGGGGCTTGGTGCGTCAGGTCTTATAATAATATAGGATATTCACAAGATATACTCTAATACGTATTTTTCTCTGTGATTTTAGTCAACGTATCTCTACTGTGTCCATGCTTGTGCTGACTACACTGCGCAGGGGTTTGGGTAAGAGGTATTGTGCTGCTGCCAATTGTACTGTGTTACCTGATACTGCAAGTTATATAATGTCTGCTTCTGACGGTAACGGTTCTGGGGCGGAACACACTGCTGGTGTTGCTGAAGCCACAGATCCATATGAGGAGAATATAGCAGCTGTGGGTTCTGGTTCTGGGGGCTTCTTGCCCCCCAGTGGAACTGTGGCAACGGAGGTCCATTATGACCCTCCGTGGGCTGCTTTTTCCACGCTTCTGCATACGCTAGTTAATAAACTAACACCCCCTATGGGACCCCCTATGCCGGTACAACCGTATGTGGTCCCTGCAGCTAATTCGCCGTGGGCGGACAATTTATCTGTTCAGTTGAAGAAGTTGAACCAGTCCCTGACAACTAAAAAGTCTGACACTCGCTCGCCTAAGCCCAAGCGGTCCTCTAAGCGAGCTCTTATCTCCTCACAATCCACTGCTGTCACGGACACCTCGTCTGATGAAGATGGCACTTACACTGACCCCACAGATTCTGACTCAGATACTGCTGATGGGGAGGGTGGTTCACATGTGGATGTTCCTGATCTTTTGGAGGCTATTAAGTTGATTTTACAGATTACGGATGATCCGGAGCCATCCGTCCCTCCTTAGAAACCAGATAGGTTCAAGCGTCAGAGAGGGGTTAAACAAGTTTTACCTCACTCTGACCACCTAGTGGATATACGTCAGGAACCCTGGGAAAACCCGGGTAAGAAGTTTGTGCCTCAAAAGAAGATGCTGGCTCGCTATCCCCTCGCGCCAGAGCTGTCTAAAAATTAGGAAACACCTCCTCCTGTAGACTCACATGTGGCTAGGATGGTGGTTTCCTCAGCTCTACCTGTCACTACCGTCACGTCTCTAAAAGAGCCTACGGATAAACATGTGGAGGGTTGTCTAAAAGCGATTTACACCCTCACGGGTGCTGCACAAAGGCCCACTATTGCAGCAACATGGGCTGCTGAGGCTATTGAGCATGGGCCTTGGAGTTAGAAGCTGAAATCTCTTCTGACCATGCTAGACAATGCTTGTCATATATTGTTACAGCTTCTCGCTATATTAAAGAGGCGGCTTCTGATACCAGTATCCTAGCAGCCAAGGCCTCTACTACATCAGTCCTGGCTCGCCGGATTTTGTGGCTGAGATCCTGCTCTGTGGATCTGGACTCTAGAAAAACCCTGGAGGTACTCCCTTTCAAGGGAGATATTCTGTTTGGGGAAGACTTAAATAAGATTGTGGCTGACTTGGCTATGGCCAAAACCGCCTGTCTGCCAAGTAACGCTCCTTCTGTCTCGAAGGCTAAAAGGTACTTCCTTTCGCCCCTTTCGTCCTTCAGGTAAAGCAAAAGGTCAGGCGTACAACAAGCAGGTCCGCACAACCAAACCTGGTAAGCCAAAGCCCAAAAGAGCCTGGGCGGCCTGTCAGCCAGCTTCCAAGACCGATAAGCCTGCCGCATGACGGGGCGGGCCTCCCCCTGGGGGATCCCAGGGTGGGGGACCGGCTTCTAGGGTATACCCAGGAATGGTTGAAGACCACTTCAGATGCCTGGGTACGGGAAGTCATCACTCAAGGTTACGCCATAGCCTTCAAAAACCGACCCCCTCATCGATTTTGCCGGACAGACGTCCCGTTGAACCAGACAAAGGCAAACACTCTACATTCGGTGGTACAAACCTTCCTGGATACAGGAGTCGTAGTACAGGTGCCTCTTGCTCAGAGGGGCCGGGGGTACTATTCTCCGCTATTTGTAGTCCCGAAACCGAATGGGTCCTCCCGGCCCATTCTCAACCTCAAGGCATTGAACAGGTTTGTGAAGGTTTCCAAGTTCCGTATGGTAACCGTTCGCTCTATAGTTCTGGCCTTGGAACCTGGGGACTACATGGTCTCCCTGGACATACAGGATGCTTACCTGCATATTCCTATAGCAGCGTCACATCAGCAATACCTGAGATTTGCGATTGGCAATCTCCATTACCAGTTTCGGGTGTTACCTTTTGGTTTAACTACGGCTCCACGAGTCTTCATCAAAGTTATGGCGGTAATGACGGTGGTACTCCGCCGTCAAGGGATCAGGATACTGTCATATCTGGACGACTTGTTAATCCTGGCAAATTCCCCAGAACTTCTCCTAAATCATCTGGATATGACTGTCCAGTTTTTACAAGCCCACGGGTGGCTCATCAACTGGAAGAAATCCTCCCTGGTCCCTGCTCAGAGCATGGTGCACCTGGGAGCGCTATTGGACACTCACAGCCAGAGGTTGTTCTTGTCTCAGGAGAAAGTCCTGAAGCTTCAGGACAGGATTCGTTGCTTCCTTTCTTGTCCGCAAGTGTCGATACATTCGGCGATGCAGGTGCTGGGCCTCATGGTGTCGGCGTTCGACATGGTGGAGTATGCTCAATTCCATTCTCGCCCCCTCCAGAAGCTGATTCTAGCCAAATGGGATGGCCTGCCTCACCGGATCAGGTCTCACATGATCTCATTGACTCCGGAGGTCCGTCTGTCGCTGCTATGGTGGCTCCAGGGCCGACAATTGTGCAGGGGCCGTCCATTCTGGATATCCAACTGGGTCCTGTTGACGACAGATGCCAGTCTAAGAGGTTGGGGTGCAGTGATGGAGCAACACTCCCTTCAGGGTCGGTGGACCAAGGAGGAATCTCTCCTCTCGATCAACATTCTGGAATTGTGGGCGGTCTTCAATGCGTTGAACCTGGCCCAACATTTAATTCAGAACCGTCCTGTTCAGGTACAGTCGGACAACGCCACAACAGTGGCTTATATAAATCATCAAGGCGGAACTCGAAGCCGCTTGGCAATGAAGGAAGACTCACGGATTCTACATTGGGCGGAACGCCATCTACCGGCCATATCGGCAATATTCATTCCGGGAGTCCTGAATTAGGAAGCTGACTTTCTCAGTCGTCAGGACGTACATGCCAGCGAGTGGGGCCTCCATCCAGAAGTGTTTCAACTATTAGTGGAAAAGTGGGGCCTTCCAGACATGGATCTGATGGCGTCTCGACACAATCACAAGGTTCCGGTCTTCGGAGCAAGGACAAGGGATCCTCAAGCAGCATTCGTGGATGCGCTTGCGGTGCCGTGGAGGTTTCGGCTGCCGTTCGTGTTCCCTCCGGTGTCACTCCTGCCCAGGGTAATTCGGAAGTTCAAGCAAGAAAGAGGAATTCTGCTTCTCATAGCTCCAGCGTGGCCCAGACGGCACTGGTTCTCACACCTGCAGGGCCTATCGTCAGAGCGTCCAATTCTACTTCCGCAACGCCCAGACCTCCTCGTTCAGGGCCCCTATGTCTACCAGGACCTAGCCCGGCTGTCTTTGACGGCATGGCTCTTGAAGCTTCCGTCTTAAGGGCTAAAGGGTTTTCTGAGGTGGTCATTCAAACTATGTTGCGGGCCCGGAAACTGGCTTCTGTTCGGATTTACTATAGGGTCTGGCATTCTTACTTTGTTTGGTGCGCATCTAACAATTATGATGCTTCCAAGTATAGTACAGCCAAGTTGTTGGCCTTTTTTCAGCAGGGCCTGGACTTAGGCCTGCGTCTGGCCTCCCTCAAGGTTCAAATATCTGCCTTGTCGGTGTGGTTTCAGAGAAAGATTGCGACCTTACCTGATGTCCATACCTTCACTCAGGGTGTGTTGCGTATCCAACCTCCCTATGTCCCGCCTGGGGCTCCTTGGGACTTGTCGGTGGTTTTGGAGGCGTCACAAGAGTCTCCGTTTGAACCTCTTGGTTCAGCTGATCTTAAGTGGCTTTCCCTTAAGGTGGTGTTTCTGCTGGCTATTGCTTCAGCTAGAAGAGTGTCGGATTTGGGTGCCTTGTCTTGTAGTTACCCATACCTGATATTTCACCGTGCCCGGGCGGTTTTTAGGACTCGTCCTGGTTATTTGCCTAAGGTGGTTTCTTCGTTCCACCTTAACCAGGAGATTGTGGTTCCAGCAGTTGCTTCTCCTGATCTGTCTCCCAAAGAGCGGTCTTTGGATGTGGTATGGGCTCTCCATATCTATGTGAAGAGAACTGCTTCTATTAGGAAATCTGATTCTCTCTTTGTGCTATTTGGATTTCACAAACGGGGCTGGCCTGCTCACAAGCAAACTTTGGCCATATGGATTAGAATGGTGATTGCACATGCTTATGTGAGCGTTGGTCTATCAGCTCCTGCTCACATTACGGCCCATTCTACTCAGTCTGTTGGACCTTCTTGGGCGGCCCGCCGTGGTGCGACCCTTGAACAATTGTGCAAGGTGGCTACGTGGTCCTCAGTGAACACGTTCATAAGGTTCTATGCCTTCGATACTGCCGCTTCCCAGGATGCTTCCTTTGGATGCTGGGTTCTTGTGCCCGCTTCAGTGCGTCCCCTCCCATAAGAAACTGCTTTAGGACATCTCCAATGTCTATCCTTGTGGAGCCCAGTGTACCCCACAGCTGAAAACGAGTTCTTACCATAAATCTCGTTTTTTCAAGAGGGAGGAGGGCTTCCATCCTTATGAGAAGCTGAGACATCAGTCATGACCATAGGCCAAGGTCTCAGCCTTTCCTTGTCACTTCGTGTCATGAATGGCATATTGCCAGTTTTACATTTCTCATCAGATAATTTATTTTTTTCTGAATATTAATTTTTGCTTCTTGGATTTTACATGCCCTCTATGACATTGGGCATCGGCCTTAGCAGACGACGTTGATGGAATTGCATCATCAATATCATGACTGGTGGCAGCAGCAGCAGCTTCAGCACTAGTACTAGGAACTTGGAAGTGGTTCCTGATCTTCCACTATTTTTCCTCCAAATTGTTATTCTCCATTTCACAGGGCAGCACCCCTTTATTATTACAGCACACAGAATAGTGCCCCTTTATTTTCACAGTGCCCCTGTGTTCTTACAGCATACGGGACCAGTGTGCTTTTAATTTGAACAACAGAAGCACCCCTGAACTTTTACAGCATACAGGGCCAGTGTAATATTAATTTAACAGCAGCACCCCTATATTTTTACAGCATACAGGACCAGTGTGCTATTATTTGAACAACTGCACCCCTGAATTTTTACAGCATACAGGGCCAGTGTAATATTATTTTAACAGCAGCACCCCTATATTTTTACAGCATACAGGAGCAGTGTGCTTTTATTTGAACAACAGCTGCACTCCTACATTTTTACAGCATACAAGACTGGGCCAGTACCCCTGTATTTTTACAGCATACCAGACCAGTGTGCTTTATTTTAACAACTGCACCCCTGAATTTTTACAGCATACAAGACTGGGCCAGCACCCCTGTATTTTTACAGCATGCAGGAGCAGTGTGCTTTTATTTTAACAACTGCACCCCTGAATTTTTACAGCATACAAGACTGGGCCAGCACCCCTGTATTTTTACAGCCTACAGGAGCAGTGTGCTTTTATTTTAACAACAGAAGTACCCCTGCATTTTTACAGCATACAAGACTGGGCCAGCACCCCTGAATGTTTACAGCATACAGGAGCAGTGTGCTTTTATTTTAAAAACTGCACCCCTGAATTATTATTTTTTTACAGCATTCAGGGCCAGTGTAATGTTATTTTAACCTCAGCACCCCTATATATTTACAGCATACAGGAGGACAGTGCCCTTGCCACCTGTACAACACAGTGACAGCCAGGACTGCAACACCCATGTTCAGCAGCCCTAACAGCACATGAAATACCAGTGACAGTCAGGAAAGCACCCCTAACAGCACAGGTACACCACAGTGACTGCAGCAGCACTCCTACAGAGCACACACTAACCCCACCCGACGCCACCACCCACAGGGAGAAACAGAGGTCTGTCTCCCTCACTCTCCAAGTCTGGAGTGAAAATGGCAGCAACGTGCAGCTGTTTATATGGGAACCAAAACCCGTGAGAATCCGACAGTGGGATGATGATGTTCTGCCTCGTTCTGGTTTCCTGGTCTGGCAGGAACGGGATGTTCGGGGGGGTTGGGGGGAAGTTGGGTTGGGTTCGGTTCTCTGGGAACCGAACCCGCTCATCTCTAGAAATTAATTAGACAATCATATAAATATTAAATATATATTTTTATTCTTTTTATAGGCCATTGCACATTTCCATTCCAGATGCATGCCCATACATTGATATATACAATAAAACAAACTGAATCTTACCCAGTGATTGTCAGTAGTTTCATCACAGTCATAGAACCAAGAACTCAATAGTTGATGAATATGTAATCTAGCCTGTAAGCCAGAATGATCATAGTCTTAAAACTGATGCAGAGGAAAAGGTTGTGACACCAATAACAACTTTCACTACAAAAAAATCAAGAATCAAGAACTCAGTCATAGCTATCACGATTTTCCCGTGCACCAGTTTCCAAGTATTTTCCCCTATCACATTTCTAAAAGTTACAAAAAAAACTTTTATAAGACCATATTACTCTCCTTGAATTTCCCCACATCCTGGCACGAATGGTTGTGAATCACATTTTAACAGCCTCGCCCCTCATGGCATATTACATCACAGGATGGGGATGTGATAATGCGATGGCGGTTCCAAGCCCCGTCCCTCCCTGTATCTTGCAGAGTATAAAAAAGATAAAGTAGGTAAATACAGTATGTATTAGATAAGCATGCTCTGCCAGTGAGTTCATTGGTAGGAATATATGACTCTATGTTATGACTTCCTGTAATAGAAATCTAAATTGCAAAATAGTCTAGAATGGCTAAAACAAGAATAAGTTCAATGAGTGTTCATTCCGGAAGCATTATAAAGATTAGATATACTGCAGCTCATTGCTTTTGTATAGCTCAGTGCCAAAAGGAATCACAGGGCCTAATTCAGTAAGGATTGCATGCTGGGGACTGTCCATCGCTGGGCAAGGCTTTGTGAGCAGAAACGGAGGAAGCCTCCTACCGGTGCAGCTTAGCTGCACCCGTAGGAGTTCCGCCGCCATGTTTGAGATCACGGCGGCTGCATGTAAAGTCACGCAGCTGCCATGATCATGCCCGTGACATGCCCCCGCTTGGCCGCCTCCATTCCCCGTTCGTGCCAGACCGCCCCCGCATCGCTCCGACTCCTCCCTGGAAACGGAGCGTTGTCATCGCCCCCACCCCCACCCCCCCGGCGCCCCGTCGCTCCCTGATTGACAGGCAGAGGCGATTGCATTTTCTGCAGCCCCCGTGCAGAAAATGCAGGTGCATGCACAGGATGGGCCACTGCGTATGCGCCCACATCTTTTTCTCAAATTTGCGGTTGGATCACACACTAACCTGAGTAGGGCCACTAATCCACTACTCTGTACTATTAATGCTTTTCATAAATGTTACAATAATGTTTTTGTTTTTTATGTAAAAGTAAATATTATTACCCCCACCTCAAACCCCCCTCCCTCACAACTGTGCTCTTTTCTTGCTGTCTTTCTGCTTTGTCTCTTTACACTTGATTCAGATGCATGTTTGAAACAGGTTGCACAACAAACTACAATCTGCTACCAGTATGCGTGGTACAAGATGATAAAAGCACTTGTCTGTCCACTCTCTCAAAGATTACCTCTTTTACAGCCGATCCATTAGCACATAGTAACAGTAACATTCAGTCCCATAATTCATTGATGTCCGAACATTTCTATTCCACAAATGCTCAATCAAGGGAAAATAAACTGTGAATAAATTAAGATAATAATATTGTCTATTTTATTGTGAAGATCCAATGTCAACTGTGATTTTAGTATAAAGCTGGTGCTTTGTGTATCTGATGGCGTCATAGTCTAAGGAACTCAGTCCATCCAGGTGCATGTGCCTGGCAGCCTGTTGTATCAGGTGAAAACTAGACCAAAGAAAAATAAATACATATTAGTTGCATATATTGTACAAAGTATTAATTACAAAAAATGACGGCTTGTGTGTTTTGTTTACTGTAGCTGCACAAGGCAGAGGACCAACGTGCTTGGACCAAAGTATAAAGCCCTAGGGAATAAGCTGACACTATATTGGATCATCCATGATATTAGTTCAAACTAGGCTTTGAGATGCCTATTAGATGCATCAGATTAAATTATTTCCATGTGTGGGTGATGATCAACTGAAAACTTGACTGTTTCAACTAGAAAATGTTTGTTGAACAACACTGGATTGGACATGGAATGGAAAATGTTTTATGTGTGTATTAATCTATGTACATTTTTAATGATGCAAGAGCACAGGTGGGTTTAAATTGCTCATACCCCTTTCATACTGACAAATATTTCCCGGGTTATTGCACATGAACGTGCATCAACCCGGGAATTTGCTCAGTGTGAAAGGGTCCTGCAAGAAAATCCTGGGTCAAGCGTTCCGGCATTTCATCCCAGGTCTTGACCTGGGTTGAATCCGGAGTCGACCTGGGATGTGGTGCAGTGTGAACAGGTAAGCCGGGTCAGGTTGACCCGGCACCCGTTCTCTGCATAGGAGGAGGCGGTGCTTGGAGATGATTATCTCCAAGCACCGCCTCCAGTAGCGTCAGCGGTGACGTCACCAACACGGCAATGTCTGAAGGGGTCTCAAGCCGGGTCGCACCTGGGAAGCACCCGTGTACACGTTCACAGGTGCGACCCAGCTATTGTCAGTCTGAAAGGGGTATCACTGTTCTTATCGGCATTACATGATTAATCAGAAACAAAAATTTAATCCAAAAGAAGGTATCTTAGTATGTAAGTGTGGTAATAATGTACTATTGTAAAACTAACCATTTCCTGGAGAACAATAATGTAGCTATGAGGGCTACTTCACGTACTGGAAAATTACCAAACCAGATTGACTGTACAGTTTATATGCGCCACACCAGTTAGAAACCTTTAGTTTTTAAAACATTATATATGACATTTTTTATATGTACCAAATTGCTTTGCTTCTTACAAAGAAAAATGCTAATCATTCCATACATACTAACAATGTGAGAACTTTGAAGATGCAGCATATCTCTCCCAGTTACAGTATATATGTCAAAGCCTTATATTAATGTTAAGTGACAGCTTAAAAAAAATAAAAAATAAAAATTCATGCTTAAACTATGACATTTCTGATATGTGTCAGTAAGTGAAAAGACACCCACCTTTGAGTCAGGGCCGGCTCCAGGCCTAGTAGCACCCTCAGCAAGATTATTTAAAGCGCCCCCTCCCTGGGAAAGTGGACGTGGCCTCGCAACTATATATTATGTTACCAAATTATAAATATATATACCATTTTATCACCCCCCCCCCCCCCATCTACACACAACATATTTATCAATGACCTAGAAATAGGCCTGGAAAGCACAGTGTCAATCTTTGCAGATGATACTAAACTGACTAAACTGTGTAGGGTAATTAATTCAGAAATAGATGTGGAGTCTCTGCAGAATGATCTATCTAAACTTGAAATCTGGGTGTCTAAATGGAGAATGAGGTTCAATATAGAAAAATGCAAGGTTATGCATTTCGGGACTAAAAACAAACTTGCATCCTACATATTAAACAGGGAAAGTCTAGGGGTAACAGTTTTGGAAAAGATTTGGGGGTACTCATTGATAATAAGCTTAATAACCATATACAATGTCAAAGCACAGTAAAGAAGGCAAGTAAGGTGCTTGTGTGCATAAAACGGGGAATTGAGACAAGGGACGAGGATGTAATCCTGTCGTTGTACAAATCATTGGTACGTCCGCACCTGGAATATTGTGTTCAGTTTTGGGCACCTTAATATAAAAAAGATATCGGGGAACTCGAAAGGGTTCAAAGGCGAGCTACTAAATTTATTAAAGGGCTAGAGGGACTGGATTATGAGGAAAGGCTTACTAGGTTGAATATGTATATGCTCGAAAAAAGGTGTCTATTTGAATACATTATTAATACATTAAATATTATTAATGTATTCAAATATGTAAAGGGGCACTACAAGGACTTATCAGAGGAATTATTTATTAAAAGAACTCTGTTTTGGACACGTGGGCACTCGTTGAGGCTGGAGGGAAAAAAATGTCATACGCAATGGAGGAAAGGGTTCTTTACTGTTAGGGCAATAAGGATTTGGAATTCCTTGCCAGTGAGAGTGGTAATGGTGGACTCTGTAAATGCATTTAAAAAAGGATTGGATGAATTTCTGATTGAAAAGGATATCCAAGGTTACAACATTTAAAATATTGACGTTGTTAATCCGGGTGTAACATGACTTATAGTTGTTAACTAGTCATAAAACATTCTTCAGCAGGTACAGTAAAATCAACTCAACTTGATACAGAATACAGGTTGAACACAATGGGCATTTTGCCTCTTTTCAACCTCAATTACTATGTTACTATGTTACACACATAATGGCAACCTTACACATAATGCTCACAGTAGTGCTCCTTACCCGTAATGGCCCAAGTATAGTGCCAGATACACATAGTGCCCCCAGTAAAGTGCCAGTTTCATGTAATGCTCACAGTAGTACCAGATATATACGTAATGCCCACAAGTAGTGCCAGATACAGATGATGCCCCCAGTATAGTGCCAGATACATGTAATGCCCCCAACAGTGCCAGATACACGTAATGCTCTCAGTAGTGCCAGATACACATAATGCCACCAGTATAGTGCCAGATACATGTCATGCCCCCAACAAAGCTTCAAACAGGCACTAAAAACCCACCTATTCATCAAAGCATACCCTCCCAATGCATAACCTAGTCCTGAGGCCGCTCCTCCATCCCCCTGCCTCTTGCCTTGAACATCTCAGCTTTGCTTGCATACTGCCATCAGGCTACCTCCCGCTTGCTTGCAGCTCAAGTCATCTATCTGTTGACTCTTCCCACTAGATTGTTTAGCTCTTCAGAGCAGGGCCCTCTTTCCTCTTGTTATCTGAGCCCTCTTCTCGACACATTTCACTTGCAGCTCTCCCCTACTCAGCGACCATCTTTACCACTTTTTCTGCTGCTGGTAAAGGCTCATCTCCATATATGGCCACCAGCCCCTAGTAGTATGATGACCACTCCCTTACTACTTACATCTTAGCTGTATTATGTCTTGAGAATGTGTGGTGCTCCTTGTTACCTGTACTCTATTTTTGTTATTTATATACTGTAATGCTAAGTTTTGTCTCCCTGTACTGTCCTTTATATGGTGCTGCGAAACACTTGTGGCGCCTTATAAATAATATGTAATAATAATAACATTGCCAGATACACGTAATGCCCCCAGTAGTGCAGTGCCAGATACACGTAATGCCTCAGTAGTGCCAGTTACATGTACAGTAATGCCCCCAGTAGTGCCAGATACATGTAATGCCTCCAGTTGTGCAAGATACAAGTAAAGCCCCCAGTAGTGTCAGACATACGTAATACCCCCAACACTCCAAGATACACATAATGCCCCTAGTGCCAGATACACATAATACCCCCAGTAGTGCCAGATACAAGAAATGTCCACAGTAGTACCAGTTACACATAATGCCTCCAGTAGTGCTCACTGCTGCTGGGCTTCTGCCGCTGCTGCTTATCTCTCCCACTTACTGTATTTCCACTCTTCTTTCTTTCTCACTATACTCTCTTCTTCTATTTTTCCTCTATCTCCTTTTATTCTCTTGTTTATCTTTCTCTTTCCTCTCTCTCTTTCTTCTATATTTCCTTACTCTCACTTTTTTCTCTCTCTTGCTTCTCTCTTTTCAGTCTCTTATTTCTCTGTATCTACTGTATACCCCCCTCTCTCCTTTCTGTCTCCCCTTTATTTCTTCTCTCTCTTTTTCTCACTCTCCTTTCCTTTACATCTCTTTTCTCCTGTCTCCCTCACTCTCTCTCTCCTTTGTATTTTTATCTTTCTATCTCTTGAAGCACTCTTCTAATTAAATTGCATGCTTAGGGTAGTGAACAAACATGCCTAATAAAGGAGTCTGGCCTAAATTTGCAAATGTAATTTAGCCAAGAGACTAATAAGCGTAATGATAAAAAAAAGGATTCTTTCCCAAAGAGACCTTTGGGTCTAATTCAAGGTTGATTGAAAACAACATTTTCCTCTGATGGGCAAAACCATATGCACTGCAGGTGGGCCAGATATAACATGTGCAGAGAGAATTAGATTTTGGTGAGGTGTGTTCAAACTGAAATCTAAATTGCAGTGTAAAAATAAAGCAGCCAGTATTTACCCTGCACAGAAACAATATAATCCACCCACATTAAACTCTCTCTTTCCATGATATATCTGTCCCACCTGCAGTGTGCATACCTGTGCCCGTTAGAGGAAAATATTGTTTTGCAATCAACCTTGAATTGGACCCTTTCTCCCAAAGACTACAATTCTTATTGCATGTACATTATTCATTTTAATTTCTATACTGTTCCTGTACCCTTCACAAAATAACAAAGTAAACCGATGAAACTACACAATTAAACAAACAAACAAACAAACAAACAACCAAACAGTAGATCATAAAACAATAGTATTTATTAATGAAAGTGTCATTTTTATCATACCTTTTGCCTGTTTCTTCATTTCCAACATCTCTCTTATGGAAAATCATTCTGGATCTGGCAATAACTTGATCTGGACGTTCAACCCTCATTCCTACTGACCTCACTCTGATGGAAAATTTGTAAATCATAATTAGTGCTAAACCCAAAAGAACGTTTGGAAAATTTATAACAAGATTCAGTGAGTAATCCAGCTTCACCAAAATGCATAGTATAGACATTTAGCATTGTGGTTTTATTTTAATCATTTCTGAGAATAGTTCTGAACAGTATATTATGTACAGATCTCAACAGTTCTTTAAAATAAGTATTTATTTACATTAATTCAAATATTTAATATAGTAGTTATTTATATTACTCTACCACTTATGACCACTGTATAAAGGGTTCTGTCTTCCATTGCTACAAACAAGTAGTACTTGTTGTACAATCAGTTGTTTCACTTATGAAGGCTGTTTATGACAGTAGGAGGAACACATGGTACAATTCCGGAATAATATAGAAATTCTCAGTACTAGTTAGTTTTATTTCTTTAATAATTTAAGACTAGCTGGAGTACTCGGCGTTGCCCGGGATTTTAAGAATGTATGTTTACAAAAAATAAGATTTTACTCACCGGTAAATCTATTTCTCGTAGTCCGTAGTGGATGCTGGGAACTCCGAAAGGACCATGGGGAATAGCGGCTCCGCAGGAGTCTGGGCACAACTAAAAGAAAGCTTTTAGACTACCTGGTGTGCACTGGCTCCTCCCACTATGACCCTCCTCCAAGCCTCAGTTAGGATACTGTGCCCGGAAGAGCTGACACAATAAGGAAGGATTTTGAATCCCGGGTAAGACTCATACCAGCCACACCAATCACACCGTATAACACGTGATACCATATCCAGTTAACAGTATGAAACATAACTGAGCCTCTCAACAGATGGCTCATAACAATAACCCGTTAGTGAACAATAACTATGTACAATTATTGCAGACAATCCGCACTTGGGACGGGCGCCCAGCATCCACTACGGACTACGAGAAATAGATTTACCGGTGAGTAAAATCTTATTTTCTCTAACGTCCTAGTGGATGCTGGGAACTCCGAAAGGACCATGGGGATTATACCAAAGCTCCCAAACGGGCGGGAGAGTGCGGATGACTCTGCAGCACCGAATGAGAGAACTCAAGGTCCTCCTCAGCCAGGGTATCAAATTTGTAGAATTTTGCAAACGTGTTTGCCCCTGACCAAGTAGCAGCTCGGCAAAGTTGTAAAGCCGAGACCCCTCGGGCAGCCGCCCAAGATGAGCCCACCTTCCTTGTAGAATAGGCTTTAACTGATTTAGGATGCGGCAGTCCAACCGCAGAATACGCCAGCTGAATTGTGCTACAAACCAGCGAGCAATAGTCTGCTTAGAAGCAGGAGCACCCAGTTTGTTGGGTGCATACAGGATAAATAGCGAGTCAGTTTTCCTGACTCCAGCCGTCCTGGAAACATAAATTTTCAAGGCCCTGACTACGTCCAGCAACTTGGAATCCTCCAAGTCGCTAGTAGCCGCAGGCACTACAATAGGTTGGTTCAAGTGAAAAGCTGATACCACCTTAGGGAGAAACTGGGGACGAGTCCTCAATTCTGCCCTATCCATATGGAAAATCAGATAAGGGCTTTTAAATGACAAAGCCGCCAATTCTGATACACGCCTGGCCGAAGCCAAGGCCAATAACATGACCACTTTCCACGTGAGATATTTTAGATCCACGGTCTTTAGTGGCTCAAACCAATGTGATTTTAGGAAATTCAACACCACGTTGAGATCCCAGGGTGCCACTGGAGGCACAAAAGGGGGCTGAATATGCAGCACTCCTTTTACAAATTTCTGAACTTCAGGTAGTGAAGCTAGTTCCTTATGGAAGAAAATCGACAGAGCCGATATCTGTACCTTAATGGAGCCTAATTTTAGGTCCATAGTCACTCCTGCCTGTAGGAAGTGCAGAAATCGACCCAGCTGAAATTCCTCTGTTGGGGCCTTATTGGCCTCACACCAAGCAACATATTTCCGCCATATGCGGTGATAATGTTTTACAGTTACATCTTTCCTGGCTTTAATCAGCGTAGGAATGACATCCTCCGGAATGCCCTTTACCTTTAGGATCCGGTGTTCAACCGCCATGCCGTCAAACGCAGCCGCGGTAAGTCTTGGAACAGACAGGGTCCCTGCTGCAGCAGGTCCTGTCTGAGCGGCAGAGGCCATGGGTCCTCTGAGATCATCTCTTGAAGTTCCGGGTACCACGCTCTTCTTGGCCAATCCGGAACCACGAGTATTGTCCTTACTCCTCGTTTTCTTATTATTCTCAGTACCTTTGGTATGAGAGGCAGAGGAGGGAACACATAAACCGACTGGTACACCCACGGTGTCACTAGAGCGTCCACCGCTATCGCCTGAGGGTCCCTTGACCTGGCGCAATATCTCTCTAGTTTTATGTTTAGGCGGGACGCCATCATGTCCACCTGTGGCCGTTCCCAACGATTTACAATCAGTGTGAAGACTTCTGGATGAAGTCCCCACTCTCCCGGGTGGAGGTCGTGCCTGCTGAGGAAGTCTGCTTCCCAGTTGTCCACTCCCGGAATGAACACTGCTGACAGTGCTAGCACGTGATTTTCCGCCCATCGGAGAATCCTTGTGGCTTCTGCCATTGCCGTCCTGCTTCTTGTGCCGCCCTGTCGGTTTACATGGGCGACCGCCGTGATGTTGTCTGACTGGATCAGTACCGGCTGGTGTAGAAGCAGGGGTTTTGCCTGACTTAGGGCATTGTAAATGGCCCTTAGTTCTAGAATATTTATGTGTAGGGAAGTCTCCTGACTCGACCATAGTCCTTGGAAGTTTCTTCCCTGTGTGACTGCCCCCCAGCCTCGAAGGCTGGCATCCGTGGTCACCAGGACCCAGTCCTGTATGCCGAATCAGCGGCCCTCTAGAAGATGAGCACTCTGCAGCCACCACAGCAGAGACACCCTGGTTCTTGGAGACAGGGTTATTAGCCGATGCATCTGAAGATGCGATCCGGACCACTGGTCCAACAGGTCCCACTGAAAGATTCTGGCATGGAATCTGCCGAAAGGAATTGCTTCGTAAGAAGCCACCATCTTTCCCAGGACTCGCGTGCAGTGATGCACCGACACCTGTTTTGGTTTCAGGAGGTTTCTGACAAGAGATTACAGCTCCTTGGCTTTTTCCTCCGGGAGAAACACTTTTTTCTGGACTGTGTCCAGAATCATTCCCAGGAACAGTAGACGTGTCGTCGGAACCAGCTGTGACTTTGGAATATTCAGAATCCAACCGTGCTGGTGTAGCATTTCCTGAGATAGTGCTACTCCTACCAACAACTGCTCCCTGGATCTCGCCTTTATTAGGAGATCGTCCAAGTACGGGATAATTAAAACTCCCTTTTTTCGAAGGAGTATCATCATTTCCGCCATTACCTTGGTAAACACCCTCGGTGCCGTGGACAGACCAAACGGCAGCGTCTGGAATTGGTAATGGCAATTCTGTACCGCAAATCTGAGGTACTCCTGGTGAGGATGATAAATGGGGACATGCAGGTAAGCATCCTTGATGTCCAGGGATACCATGTAATCCCCCTCGTCTAGACTTGCAATAACCGCCCTGAGCGATTCCATCTTGAACTTGAATTTTTTTATGTATGTGTTCAAGGATTTAAAATTTAAAATGGGTCTCACCGAACCGTCTGGTTTCGGTACCACAAACAGTGTGGAATAGTAACCCCGTCCTTGTTGAAGGAGGGGTACCTTGACTATCACCTGCTGGGAATACAGCTTGTGAATTGCCTCTAGCACAGGCTCCCTGTCCGAGGGAGTTGTTGGCAAGGCAGATTTGAGGAAACGGCGGGGGGGAGACGCCTCGAATTCCAGCTTGTACCCCTGAGATACTACTTGAAAGATCCAGGGATCCACCTGTGAGCGAGCCCACTGATCGCTGAAATTTTTGAGGCGCCCCCCCCACCGTACCTGGCTCCACCTGTGGAGCCCCACCGTCATGCGGCGGACTTGGAAGAAGCGGGGGAGGACTTTTGCTCCTGGGAACCAGCTGTTTGTTGCAGCCTTTTTCCCCTACCTCTGCCTCTGGACAGAAAGGACCCGCCTTTTCCTCGCCTGTTTTTCTGGGTCCGAAAGGACTGTACCTGATAAAACGGCGCTTTTTTAGGCTGAGGGAACATGGGGTAAAAATGCTGACTTCCCAGCTGTTGCTGTGGAAACGAGGTCCGAGAGACCATCCCCGAATAACTCCTCACCCTTATAAGGCAAAACTTCCATGTGCCTTTTGGAATCTGCATCCCCTGTCCACTGCCGAGTCCATAAGCCTCTCCTAGCAGAAATGGACAATGCACTTATTTTAGATGCCAGCCGGCAGATCTCCCTCTGTGCATCTCTCATGTATAAGACTGAGTCTTTTATATGCTCTATGGTTAGCAGAATAGTGTCCCTGTCTAGGGTGTCAATATTTTCTGACTGGGAATCTGACCATGCAGCGGCAGCACTGCACATCCATGCTGACGCAATAGCTGGTCTAAGTATAATGCCTGTGTGTGTATATATAGACTTCAGGATCGCCTCCTGCTTTCTATCCGCAGGCTCCTTCAGGGCGGCCGTATCCGGAGACGGAAGTGCCACCTTTTTAGACAAACGTGTGAGCGCTTTATCCACCCTAGGAGGTGTTTCCCAACGTGCCCTATCCTCTGGCGGGAAAGGGAACGCCATTAGTAATTTTTTTGAGATTATCAATCTTTTATCAGGGAAAGCCCACGCTTCTTCACACACTTCATTTAATTCTTCAGATGGGGGAAAAACTACGGGTAGTTTTTTCTCCCCAAACATAATACCCTTTTTAGTGGTACCTGGGTTTATATCTGAAATGTGTAACACCTCTTTCATTGCCTCAATCATGCAACGAATGGCCTTAGTGGACATTAGATTAGACTCATCGTCGTCGACACTGGTATCAGTATCCGTGTCGACATCTGCGTCTGCCATCTGAGGTAGCGGGCGTTTTAGAGCCCCTGATGGCCTTTGAGACACCTGGGCAGGCACGAGCTGAGAAGCTGGCTGTCCCGCATTTGGCATGTCGTCAAATTTTTTGTGTAAGGAGTCGACACTCGCACGTAATTCCTTCCATAAAACCATCCACTCAGGTGTCTGCCCCGCAGGGGGTGACATCACTTCTATAGGCATCTGCTCCGCCTCCACATAATTTTCCTCCTCAAACATGTCGACACAGCCGTACCGACACACCGCACACACACCGGGAATGCTCTAACAGAGGACAGGACCCCATAGAAGCCCTTTGGGGAGACAGAGAGAGAGTATGCCAGCACACACCAGAGCGCTATATAATGCAGGGACTAACTGAATTATGTCCCCTATAGCTGCTATAATATTTACTGCGCCTAAATTTAGTGCCCCCCCTCTCTTTTTTACCCTTTTCTGTAGTGTAGACTGCAGGGGAGAGCCAGGGAGCTTCCTTCCAGCGGAACTGTGAGGGAAAAATGGCGCCAGTGTGCTGAGGGAGATAGCTCCGCCCCTTTTTCGCTGACTATTCTCCCGCTTTTTTAAGGATTCTGGCAGGGGTAATTATCACATATATAGCCTCTGGGGCTATATATTGTGATTGTTTTGCCAGTCAAGGTGTTTTTATTGCTGCTCAGGGCGCCCTCCCCCAGCGCCCTGCACCCTCAGTGACCGGAGTGTGAAGTGTGTATGAGGAGCAATGGCGCACAGCTGCAGTGCTGTGCGCTACCTTGGTGAAGACAGAAGTCTTCATGCCGCCGATTTTCCGGACTTCTTCTTGCTTCTGGCTCTGTAAGGGGGACGGCGGCGCGGCTCCGGGAACGAACACCAAGGCCAGTTCCATGCGGTCGATCCCTCTGGAGCTAATGGTGTCCAGTAGCCTAAGAAGCCTAAGCTAGCTGCAAGCAGGTAGGTTCGCTTCTTCTCCCCTTAGTCCCTCGTTGCAGTGAGCCTGTTGCCAGCAGGTCTCACTGTAAAATAAAAAACCTAAAATATACTTTCTTTCTAAGAGCTCAGGATAGCCCCTAGTGTGCATCCAGCTCGGCCGGGCACAAAAATCTAACTGAGGCTTGGAGGAGGGTCATAGTGGGAGGAGCCAGTGCACACCAGATAGTCTAAAAGCTTTCTTTTAGTTGTGCCCAGACTCCTGCGGAGCCGCTATTCCCCATGGTCCTTTCGGAGTTCCCAGCATCCACTAGGACGTTAGAGAAATAAATGTAAATATTAAACACACAGTATAAATAACATTGTAGATAGCTGAATACCCGTGCTTCGCTACGGAATGAGTATGGTAAATGCGAATGATAGTTATTCATTAATTTACGTTGGTTGGAGATCTAGTATATAGGCATATATTGCTTCCCTGACGCACTTTGTGTAGTGGCCAGACCCGTTTTTGGTCCCCCAAGGGACCCTGCTCTTCCCACTATACAACTCTCAGTATGTGGCTTCCTGCTGTTTCCATTCCCCTCCTCACATCATGTCAGTGCCCCTGTGAAATGAGTGGTTTTTTTTTACAGTTTCTTATATAGCGTAGGACATTATGTATCTCCTGATATACTCTGTGCTACTGGGGGACCATGCTACTTCCAATATATAACTCTCAGTGTGTGGGTTTGTGCTACCTGCATTCCCCTCCTCAGATCATGTCACTGGCCCTGTCACATGCAGCCCTGTCATCACTGACATATCATGCATGTCCTGATATAGTGTGTGCTGCTGTCCCACCCCTAGTGGTGCTAGTGATGTGTTACCCCCACAGTGTTTGTTCCCAGAGTGTAAGTCATTTGTGTAGCAAGTTTGGTGTAAATTGTTCCAGGCATTCCAGAGTTACGCTGTCTGCTGAAAAACTCTGTGCTGCTGCCTCACCCCTAGGGGTGCTCGAGGTGTCTCTTCCCCCCACAGTGTTTGCTCCCAGCTTGTAAGTCATATGTGTACCAAGTTTTTTGTAAATAGGTCCAGGCATTACAGAGTTATCCTGAAATACTCTGTGCTGCAGTTCCACGCCTAGGGGTGCTAGGCATGTCTAACCCCCCCAGAAAGTTTGTTCCCAGTTTGTAAGTCAGATGTGTACCAATTTTGGTGTAAAGTGCTCCAGGCCTTCCACAGTTATGCTGTCTGCTGATATACACTGTGCTGATGTTCCCCCCCTAGGGGTGCTAGGGGTGTCTGACCCCCACAGTGTTTGTTTCCAGAGTGTAAGGCAGATGAGTACCAAGTTTTGCGTACATAGGTCCAGCAATTCCGGAGTTATGCTGTCTCCTGATATACTCTGTGCTGCTGTCCCTCCCCCGAGAGGTGCTAGGGATTTCTAATTTTTTTTAGTTGCCTCCGGCGTGTTTTAATACGCTTGTATGCGAAATTTCACGATCTTCGCTTGTAAACTGTGGATTTGTATACAAAGACAGACAGAAGGACACATTTTCACTTTTATATAGTAGATAGTACTTACATAAACATTTATAGCAATTTGCATGTTACAGGCCTTTGCTAATTAACTACAAATAGCGAAGCCTTTGCAGCAGTGGTAGGAATCAGGCACATGCTATCCTTCAAGCTTTTAACAGCATCATGTCGAAGTCAAAAATACTACATACACAGCACATGTAAACTCCGCACTGATGAGACACTGTGTTCGCGAATATACGCAGCGTGCACAGCGATATATGGTAACATACGCATTCACACAGACACGCCACAAAGATATATTCAACACATATTTCATACCACACATAAATTAAACATGTCAAACACCACTGCTGCGGGTGGGGGAGGGGGTCCGGAGCCACCGTGGGTGGTGGAGGGGGCTGCGTGCGGGTGCCGCGGATGGGGCGGGTACTGCGAGTGGGGGAGTGGCGGGTAATGCTTCTCCTGCTTCTTCTCCTAGAAGCAACTAGGCTGCTGTACTCCCTTTGGCAGTGGCTCTCCCGGAGACTCATACATAGTAACACAGTAACATAGTAACTAAGGTTGAAAAAAGACAATTGTCCATCGAGTTCAACCTATTTGTTGTCTCCTATGCAGTCTTACTATAGGACTAGTTATTTTTATGTTAGGACTAATTAAATTAACTATAATGCGTGCCTACGCACCATAACCCTGAATATCTTTATCCAATAGGAATTTATCTAACCCATTCTTAAAGGTGTTGACTGAGTCCGCAGTTACTACTCTCTCAGGCAGGGAATTCCAAACATGTATTGTCCTCACTGTGAAAAAACCTTTTTGCCTCAATGTGCAGAAACTCCTCACCTCTAACCTAAGCGAGTGACCACGTGTCCTCTGTGCTGATCTTATAGAAAACAGGTCCCTCCCAAGCTCTGTGTATTTACCCCTTATATATTTGTAGATGTTGATCATGTCCCCTCTTAGTCTCCTCTTTTCCAATGTAAACATGCCTAGCCTTGCAAGCCTTTCCTCGTATTCCAGCGTCTCCATGCCCTTGATTAGTTTGGTTGCCCGCCTCTGAACCTTTTCTAGCTCCAGGATATCCTTTTTGTAATATGGTGCCCAAAATTGCACACAGTATTCAAGATGAGGCCTCACTAGTGATTTATATAATGGGAGTATAATACTCTCGTCCCTTGCATCAATTCCGCCTTTTTATGCATGCTTATATCTTATTAGCCTTCTTTGCTGCACTCCTACTTTGGGTACTGCTGCTTAATTTGTTATCTATGTGAACCCCTAAGTCTTTTTCCAGTACAGAATCCCCTAATATTACCCCATTTAGTATGTAGGTGTTATTTTTGGTCTTGCCCCCACAGTGCATTACCTTACACTTCTCTGTGTTGAATTTCATTCTCCATTTTGCTGCCATGCTTCCAGTTTAGTTAAGTCGTTCTGAAGAGACTCAGCATCCCCCTCCGTATTTATAACCTTACACAATTTGGCATCGTCTGCGTTCTTGCAGCCAATTACTATTGTTAGCTCCGGTGTCCCAACGCGCCACATTACAGGGAAGAAGATGAACTCAATAAACTACAGCTTCCAGCAGGCCTTAGCGCCAGAATGCTTTGGCGCTAAGGACTGCTGGGAGCTGTGGTTTATTTAGTGCGTATACTTCCGTGTAATGCGGCACGTTGGGACACCGGCGCTAACAATAGTGACTGGCTGCCAAAACTGACTGACTCGCTGAATCAATGTAAAAGGTGAGAGTGCTGTGCAGTGTCAGTGACAATGCACACCCACTACACTGCACAGCACTGTCACCTTTTACATTGATTCAGCGTCCAGACATTACCCTCTGCGATATCACCCACTCTATCCGTTACATTAGCCATCTCGGAGCTTCCAGGCCGGCAGCCCAAGTGCTGTGTTGCGGAGTCAGGGCCTCTGGGGATCTGTGCGTGGCTGTGCCGGGGAGGCACTTCTGTGACATTACGTGCAGAGGAGGCTCCGGGGCTCAGAGAGTATGCGGCGCAGGGAGGGCTATCAGCTTTTGTTCCACCTGCGCCGCGGTTAGGGAGTGGGGATTGTTGATGCCGGAAGGGGCAGGCGGTCTGGCAGCAGGACATAGGGGGTCATTCCGACCTGATTGTAGCTGTGTAGCTGTGACCGCCCCACATGTCTTGCCGTCCCCCCCCCCCCCCGCACAAGTACAAAAGCATTGCACAGCAGCGATGTATTTGTACTTGAAGAGTATCTCCCAGCCAGCGCAGCTCCTGCGGCTGGCCGGGAGTTGCTCGTCGGTGGCCTGGTCGCAGCGGCTGCGTTGGCCGGACCGTGCCCACAAATTGGGAGCCCAATTCCTCCATGCCCTACCTAGCGACCACCTCTGCCTGTCCATGCGCCAGCGCACTGCGGTGCCGGCGCATGCACAGTTCTGACGTGATCGCTGCGCTGCAATGAACTGCAGCGAGCGATCAGGTCAGAATGACCACCATAGGACGCTGCAGTAAAAGGTTTTTTTTTTCCCTATCTACAGCACAGAGACTTGCTGCAGATGCAGTGGCATACCCTCCAGCTGTACCTTTTTGGCAGTTACAGTACCTTTTTTTAATGGTCTGTACTAATTTTTGGCTGTCTAAACTTCCATTGAAAGTATAGGAAAAGGGGCGGGGCCGGCCTTGCCCCCTTTTCGAATATGTCCCGATTTTTATGTGTAAATTGTTGGAGGGTATGTTGCTGCAGATGCAGTGGGCCTATTTTAGGGTGTGGACCTGGAGCTGCAGCTCCATCAGCCCCATTGTTAATCCTGCTCTGGAAATACACAGCAGCCAAATGACAGAACCTCCCATTGGATGTAACCTGTGTGGAAGGGCGTTTCTCGCCCAATCAGCTGTGGACTGGGTGTGATAGACCTGCTGCTAACCCAATGAGAGTTTCTAGCCATGCCCAGCATTATACGCACAGTCACAGAGTGACAGATCTGGGCAATTATATATGAGATAGCTCTCTATTTATTTGATTGGATGTGGTGTGAAATGTGTGTGTGTATTCATCTATGTACATTTTTATTGTGGCAAGAGCACAGGTGGGTTGAAATTGCTCACTGTTCAGATCAGAAATTTAATCCAAAAGAAGATATATCCAACAGAAGGTATCATAGTATATACAATAAGTGTAGTAATAATGTAGTATTGTAGAACTAACAGGTCTCTTGACCTTTTCCTAGAGAACAATAATGTAGCTATGAGGGCTAGTTCAAACCATATTGATTGTACAGTTTATATGTGCCACACCAGTTACATACCTTTGTCATTTTTACTTTGTACTAAATTGCTTTGCTCCTTACAAAGAAATATGCTAATCATTCCATGCATACTAACAATGTGAGAACGTTAAGACGCATCATACAGTATGTCTCTCCCAGTTATAGTATATATGTCAAAGTTTGTAAACTTTTATATTAATGTTAAAACAAAGACAGCTAAAATAAAATAAAATCTCTTGCTTTAACTATGACATTTCTGATATGTGTCAGTAAGTGAAAAGACACCCACCTTTGAGTCAGGGCCGGCTCCAGGCCTACTAGCACCCTCAGTGAGATTATTTGAAGTGCCCCCTTCCTTCCTGGGAAAGTGGACATGGCCTCGCAACTATATATTATGTTATCAAATTATAAATATATATACCATATTATCACCCCCCCTCTACACACACATAATGGCAGCCTTACACATAATGCCCACAGTAATGTTCCTTACATGTAATGGTCCCAGTACAGTGCCAGATAAACATAATGCTCTCAGTATAGTGCCAGTTGCGTGTAATTCCCACAGTCGTGCCAGATATACGTAATACCCACAAGTAGTGTCAGATATAAGTAATGCCCCCAGTATAGTGCCAGATACACATAATGCTCCCAGTAGTGCCAGATACACGTAATACCCCCAGTAGTGCTAGATACACATAATACCCCCAACAGTGCCAGATACACGTAATGCCCCTAGTAGTGCCAGTTACACGTAATGCCCCTAGTAGTGCCAGACACACATAATGACCCCAGTAGTGCCAGATACATATAATACCCCCAGAAGTGCCAGATACACGTAATTCCCCCAGTAGTGGCAGTTTCACATAATGCCCCCAGTAGTGCCAGATACATATAATGCCACTAGTAGTGCTAGTTGCACATAATAACCGCAGTAGTGCCAGATACATGTAATGCCCCCAGTAGTGCCAGTTACATGTAATGGCCCTAGTAGTGCCAGATACAAGTAATACCCCTAGTAGTGTCAGATCTATGTAATACCCCCAACAGTGCCAAATATATGTAATGCCCCCCTTACGTGGTAGGAATCAGGTACATGTATTCCTTCAAGCTTTTAACAGCATCACTACAGTAGAGTCTTCTTGCATTGTCATCATATTGTATTTGTTTGTTATAGTTTGTTATAGTTTCAACCTTAGTTACTATGTAACACTTAATTAAAATTCCTGGATATATTATTACAGATAGCTGTCTATTTCTTTGAGTGGGTGTGGTGTGAAATGTTGACATTCAGAATGTTGACATTACCTTAATGGCTACATGGCCATAGTGTTGACATGGGCATCATATAGGCATTATGCATGTCAACAGTCAGCATATCAATATAGCATTTTTACAGTATCTAAGTCATAACTCTTACCGCAGCCTAACTCTAACCATAAACTTAACACTATCACGCACTGTCGACATTGTGTCTGCATTCGCAGTGTCAACATAATGACAATGTCGATGGCACATCCAAATTGACATTGTAAATGTTGACATTTTCACTATCTACTTTTTTTTTCATGGTGGTATTCTGAAAAACATTTAGACCATGTTGACATTCTGGTGTTGACATTCTGAATGTCGAAATGCATACCCTGTAATTAACTGAATTAAATTATTTTTTTAGTAAGATTAAGGAAAATAGGTGGCCTTTTTATATGTTAGAGGGACGCCAATGTGGCCCTTGTAGTGTATCAGGTTCCCTATCACTTCTTTACAGTGTCTTGCCATTTTTCATTTATTCTCCTTTTGTTTTTCCATGCATTGTTTCCTGTTGTTGTTTTTTTCTAGTGTTGTTAGCTTTAAGGCTATCTTTACCACATAGTAAATCGGAATCTGTATCCCGGCAGCCAGTATTTTAACTGCATACTAGAAAAACATACCACATAGTAAAACCTAGGATAGCACTTTTCATTGTGTAGCATACTAAGGTTTAACGGGATGTAGTCAATATCCCGGTGGTCGGGATTCAGGCATTCAGGATACTGACAGAGTGGGAGGGAATAGAACCTGTGGTGAGCGCATTGAGCCACCGAGCCCGCAGGCTGACAAGCGCAGCGAGTCTACAAGGGGCTTGCCAGCATTCGCCCCGCTGCCGGGATTCTGGCGGTCGGGATCCCGGGGTTTAGCTATAAGCTGCAGGTCAAACAGTGAGAAAAGTAAGGATTGGGGTAGTAATCAATTTGGGGGTGGAGCAGGGGAAAGTGAAAGGTCAGCCAGCAAGGGCAAGGGTATTTGCATGGGTATTAACACTGGAAATACTGACTAAGGTATTGCCCAAGATATTCCCAATTTATCACCTGACGAATATGGCTCAACAATAATGTATATAGAAAATGATGTCCATAGCATAAGGGAAGATACTAACATCAGGGAAGGGGGGGGTTTAGAAAGTCTAAATGGGTCAAATAGAGATAGTAGTGAGGAAGGCTGTATTAAGCATGATGGGGGTGGAAAGGGAGGGAAGAGAATAACAGTTGGTAAGGGTAAGTCTAGAAAGGCACTTGTAAATATAGATACGATAACATTAAAACAAACGGGCAAGTGAGATGCTAAGCTAAAATGTATGCTTGCGAACGTAAGAAGCCCATCAGGTAAAATAGGGGAATTGGAATGGCTTGTATCAGAATCTCAGTATGATATTATAGGTATTATGGAAACATGGTGGGACAACTCTCACAACTGGGTTGCGAATTTGGAGGGATATTCCCTTTTCAGGAGGGATAGGGCTACCAAAAGGGGAGGAGGGGTATGTCTCTTTGTTAAACCATCTCTACAACCAAACTTAATAGATGGTATTTACGAGGGGACTGGAGATAATGTGGAATCGCTATGGGTTGAGATCACAAGTGGGGGCACAGAAGCAAATAAATTAATCATTGGCACGTGCTACAAGCAACCGGATATTAGCGTACATGACGAGGAACAACTCTTACTGCAAACTGAAAAAGCTGCGGGAATGGGGGACATCCTAGTGTTAGGGGATTTTAACTATCCGGCTATAAATTGGAATAATGGGGCAGATGTATTAAGCCTGGAGACGGTTTAAGGTAGTGATAAAGCAGTGTTAAGTGCAAGGTGATAATGCACCAGCCAATCAGCTCCTAACTCTTAATTTACATATGGGAGCTGATTGGCTGGTGTGTTTATCACCTTGCATTTATCACTGGTTTATCACTTCCTTATGCCTTCTCCAGGTTAATACATCTGCCCCAATGATTCATGTGTAAAAAATAGGAGCAGCAGATTCTTAAATACATTAAAGGATTAACACTTGTCTCAATTAGCCGAGGACCCAACTAGAGGTAAAACTATTCTGGACCTAGTTATTACCAATAATGTGGACATTATATCAAACACTAAAGTTGGGGAGACCATGGGAAACAGTTACCACTATATGATCACATTCGACAACAGTTTCAAGAAGCATAGCTATAAGGGAACAACTAAAACATTTAACTTTGGAAAAGCTAACTTCAATTTGCTGAGACAGGCACTAAATGACATTGAATGGGAAGTTTTGTTTCATGGTAAAGACACATCGGAAATGTGGGATGCTTTAAAAGGGTTGCTGGATAGCAATATTCACAAATTCATTCCCATGAGTAGTAAACGCAGGAGTACTAAACATAAGCCTATGTGGCTTAATAAGGAGGTCAAAGAAGCAATGGCAAAAAAGAGGCGTTTTTTCAAAACATTTCAATCTAATGATGGGGAGGACTCATTCCAGCATTATAAGGAATGCAACAAAAAAATGCAAAAAAGTAATAAGGGCAGCTAAAATTGTAAATGTTCCACAAATATTCAAAAGCACACGGATGTATGCGTATAAAGCGATGAGAAACTAAACGCCTATACACACACACCCATATGATTTCAGAATAATTCAGGTGCAAAATGTTTTATTTCTTTCTCATATAAAAATATTAATATATTATAATATAAATGTGCTGACCACTTATTACCAATTGTAAGCTACTCCCAGAAAAGTAATCTGAAAAGTTTACACAGGCAATAAGATATATAAAGAGTCTAGAGAACTGTGGACACTAAAATATCTATGCTTAGAGTAGTGATGAGCGGGTTCGGTTCCTCGAGATCCGAACCCCCCCGAACTTCACCCATTTTACACGGTTCCGAGGCAGATTCGGATCTTCCCGCCTTGCTCGGTTAACCCGAGCGCGCCCGAACATCATCATCCCGCTGTCGGATTCTCGCGAGATTCGTATTCTATATAAGGAGCCGCGCGTCGCCACCATTTTCACTCGTGCATTGGAGATGATAGTGAGAGGACGTGCAGCGTTCTCTCAGTTTCTGTGTTCAGTGTGCTGCAAATATCTGTGCTCAGTGTGCTGCAAATATCTGTGCTCAGTGTGCTTGCAAATAACTGTGCTCAGTGTGCTTGAGAATATCTGTGCTCAGTGTGCTGAAAATATCTACGTTCTCTGCCTGAAAAACGCTCCATATCTGTGCTGCATTGTAGTATATAGTAGGAGGACAGGGCAGAATTTTGCTGACCACCAGTATTATATAGCAGTACGGTACAGTAGTCCACTGCTCTACCTACCTCTGTGTTGTCAAGTATACTATCCATCCATACCTGTGCTGCATTTTAGTTGTGCGCTGCGCAGTATATATAGTAGGAGGACAGTGCAGAATTTTGCTGACCACCAGTATATATAGCAGTAAGGTACAGTAGTCCACTACTCTACCTACCTCTGTGTCGTCAAGTATACTATCTATCCATACCTGTGCTGCATTTTAGTTGTGCGCCGTATATAGTAGGAGGACAGTGCAGAATTTTGCTGATCACCAGTATATATATAGCAGTACGGTACAGTAGTCCACTGCTCTACCTACCTCTGTGTCATCAAGTATACTATCCATCCATATCTGTGCTGCATTTTAGTTGTGCGCAGTATATATAGTAGGAGGACAGTGCAGAATTTTGCTGACCACCAGTATATATATAGCAGTACGGTACAGTAGTCCACTGCTCTACCTACCTCTGTGTCGTCAAGTATAATATCCATCCATACCAGTGCTGCATTTTAGTTGTGCGCAGTATATATAGTAGGAGGACAGTGCAGAATTTTGCTGACCACCAGTATATATATAGCAGTACGGTACAGTAGTCCACTGCTCTACCTACCTCTGTGTCGTCAAGTATACTATCCATCCATACCTGTGGTGCATTTTAGTTGTGCGCAGTATATATAGTAGGCGGACAGTGCAGAATTTTGCTGACCACCAGTATATATATATATATAAATATAGCAGTACGGTACAGTAGTCCACTGCTCTACCTACCTCTGTGTCGTCAAGTATTCTATCCATCCATACCTGTGCTGTATTTTAGTTGTGCACAGTATATATAGTAGGAGGACAGTGCAGAATTTTGCTGACCACCAGTATATATAGTAGTACGGTACAGTAGTCCACTGCTCTACCTACCTCTGTGTCGTCAAGTATACTATCCATCCATACCTGTGCTGCATTTTAGTTGTGTGCCGTATATTGTAGGACAGTTCAGAATTTTGCTGATCACCAGTATATATATAGCAGTACGGTACAGTAGTCCACTGCTCTACCTCTGTGTCGTCAAGTATACTATCCATCCATACCTGTGCTGCATTTTAGTTGTGCTCAGTATATATAGTAGGAGGACAGTGCAGAATTTTGCTGACCACTAGTATATATATATAGCAGTACGGTACAGTAGTCCACTGCTCTACCTACCTCTGTGTCGTCAAGTATACTATCCATCCATACCTATGCTGCATTTTAGTTGTTCGCAGTATATATAGAAGGACGACAGTGCAGAATTTTGCTGATCACCAGTATATATATAGCAGTAAGGTACAGTAGTCCACTGCTCTACCTACCTCTGTGTCATCAAGTATACTATCCATCCATACCTGTGCTGCATTTTAGTTGTGCGCAGTATATATAGTAGGAGGACAGTGCAGAATTTTGCTGACCACTAGTTTATATATAGCAGTACAGTACAGTAGTCCACTGCTCTACCAACCTCTGTGTCGTCAAGTATACTATCCGTCCATACCTGTGCTGCATTTTAGTTGTGCACAGTATATATAGCAGGAGGACAGTGCAGAATTTTGCTGACCACCAGTTTATAATATATAGCAGTACGGTACAGTAGTCCACTGCTCTACCTACCTCTGTGTCGTCAAGTATACTATCCATCCATAACTGTGCTGCATTTTAGTTGTGCGCAGTATATATAGTAGGAGGACAGTGCAGAATTTTGCTGACCACCAGTATATATATATAGCAGTACGGTACAGTAGTGCACTGCTCTACCTACCTCTGTGTCATCAAGTATACTATCCATCCATACCTGTGCTGCATTTTAGTTGTGCGCAGTATATATAGTAGGCGGACAGTGCAGAATTTTGCTGACCACCAGTATATATATATAGCAGTACGGTACAGTAGTCCACTGCTCTACCTACCTCTGTGTCGTCAAGTATACTATCCATCCATACCTGTGCTGCATTTTAGTTGTGCGCAGTATATATAGTAGGAGTACAGTGCAGAATTTTGCTGACCACCAGTATATATATAGCAGTACGGTACAGTAGTACACTGCTCTACCTACCTTTGTGTCGTCAAGTATACTATCCATCCATACCTGTGCTGCATTTTAGTTGTGCGCAGTATATATAGTAGGAGGACAGTGCAGAGTTTTACTGACCACCAGTATATATATAGCAGTACGGTACAGTAGGCCATTGCTATTGATATATATTACTGCCATATAAATCCTCACATTAAAAAATGGAGAACAAAAATGTGGAGGGTAAAATAGGGAAAGATCGAGATCCACTTCCACCTCGTGCTGAAGCTGCTGCCGATAGTCATGGCCGAGACAATGAAATGACATCAACGTCGTCTGCCAAGGCCGATGCCCAATGTCATAGTAGAAAGCATGTAAAATTCAAAAAACAGAAGTTCAGTAAAATGACCCAAAAATCAAAGTTAAAAGTATCTGATGAGAAGTGTAAACTTGCCAATATGCCATTTACGACACGGAGTGGCAAGGAACGGCTGAGGCCCTGTCCTATGTTCATGGCTAGTGGCTCAGCTTCACATGAGGATGGAAGCACTCATCCTCCCGCTAGAAAAATGAAAAGACTTAAGCTGGCTTAAGAACTTAAGAACTGTACATTCTTCTAAATCACAAATCCCCAAGGAGAGTCCAATTGTGTCGGTTGCGACTCCTGACCTTCCCAACACTGGACGGGAAGAGGTGGCGCCTTCCACCATTTGCACGCCCCCTGCAAGTGCTGGAAGGAGCACCCGCAGTCCAGTTCCTGATAGTCAAATTGAAGATGTCACTGTTGAAGTACACCAGGATGAGGATATGGGTGTTGCTGACGCTGAGGAGGAAATTTACAAGGAGGATTTTGATGGTGAGGTGGTTTGTTCAAGTCAGGCACCCGGGGAGACACCTGTTGTCTGTGGGACGAATATGGCCATTGCCATGCCTGGTCAAAATACAAAAAAATCACCTCTTCATTGTGGAATAATTTTAACAGAAATGCGGACAACAGGTGTCAAGCCGTGTTGCCTTTGTCAAGCTGTAATAAGTAGGGGTAAGGACGTTAACCACCTAGGAACATCCTCCCTTATACGTCACCTGGAGCACATTCATCAGAAGTCATTGACAAGTTCAAAAACTTTGGGTGACAGCGGAAGCAGTCCACTGACAACTAAATCCCTTCCTCTTGTAACCAAGCTCCTGCAAACCACACCACCAACTCCCTCAGTGTCAATTTCCTCCTTAGACAGGAAAGCCAATAGTCCTGCAGGCCATGTCACTGGCAAGTCTGACGAGTCCTCTCCTTCCTGGGATTCCTCCGATGCATCCTTGAGTGTAACGCCTACTGCTGCTGGCGCTGCTGATGTTGCTGCTGGTGGGAGTCGATCATCATCCCAGAGGTGAAGTCGGTAGACCACTTGTACTACTTCCAGTAAGCAATTGACTGTCCAACAGTCCTTTGCGAGGAGGATGAAATATCACAGCAGTCATCCTGCTGCAAAGCAGATAACTCAGGCCTTGGCAGCCTGGGTGGTGTTAAACGTGTGTCCGGTATCCACCGTTAATTCACAGGGAATTAGAGAATTTATTGAGTTAGTGTGTCCCCGGTACCAAATACCATCTAGGTTCCACTTCTCTAGGCAGGCGATACCGAGAATGTACACAGACCTCAGAAAAAGAGTCACCAGTGTCCTAAAAAATGCAGTTGTACCCAATGTCCACTTAACCACGGACATGTGGACAAGTGGAGCAGGGCAGACTCAGGACTATATGACTGTGACAGCCCACTGGGTAGATGTATTGCCTCCCGCAGCAAGAACAGCAGCGGCGGCACCAGTAGCAGCATCTCGCAAACGCCAACTCGTTCCTAGGCAGGCTACGCTTTGTTTCACCGCTTTCCATAAGAGGCACACAGCTGACAACCTCTTACAGAAACAGAGGAACATCATTGCAGAATGGCTTACCCCAATTGGACTCTCCTGGGGATTTGTGACATCGGACAACGCCAACAATATTGTGCGTGCATTACATGTGGGCAAATTCCAGCACGTCCCATGTTTTGCACATACATTGAATTTGGTGGTGCAGAATTATTTAAAAAACGACAGGGGCGTGCAAAAGATGCTGACGGTGGCCCGAAGAATTGTGGGCCACATTCGGCATTCAGCCACCACGTGCCGAAGACTTGAGCACCAGCAAACACTCCTGAATCTGGCCCGCCATCATCTGAAGCAAGAGGTGGTAACGAGGTGGGATTCAACCATCTATATGCTTCAGAGGATGGAGGAGCAGCAAAAGGCCATTCAAGCCTATACAGCTACCTACGATATAGGCAAAGGAGGGGCAATGCACCTGACTCAAGCGCAGTGGAGAATGATTTCAACGTTGTGCAAGGTTCTGCAACCCTTTGAACTTGCCACACGTGAAGTCAGTTCAGACACTGCCAGCCTGAGTCAGGTCATTCCGCTCATCAGGCTTTTGCAGAAGAAGCTGGAGAGATTGAAGGAGGAGCTAAAACAGAGCGATTCCGCTAGGCATGTGGGACTTGTGGATGGAGCCCTTAATTCGCTTAACCAGGATTCACGGGTGGTCAATCTGTTGAAATCAGAGCACTACATTTTGGCCACCGTACTCGATCCTAGATTTAAAACCTATGTTGTATCTCTCTTTCTGGCAGACACAAGTCTGCAGGGGTTCAAAGACCTGCTGGTGAGAAAATTGTCAAGTCAAGCGGAACGTGACCCGTCAACATCTCCTCCTTCACATTCTCCCGCAACTGGGGCTGCGAGGAAAAGGCTAAGAATTCCGAGCCCACCCGCTGGCGGTGATGCAGGGCAGTCTGGAGTGAGTGCTGACATTTGGTCCGGACTGAAGGACCTGCCAACGATTACTGACATGTTGTCTACTGTCACTGCATATGATTCTGTCACCATTGAAAGAATGGTGGAGGATTATATGAGTGACCGCATCCAAGTAGGCATGTCAGACAGTCTGTACATATACTGGCAGGAAAAAGAGGCAATTTGGAGGCCCTTGCACAAACTGGCTTTATTTTTCCTAAGTTGCCCCCCCTCCAGTGTGTACTCCGAAAGAGTGTTTAGTGCAGGCGCTCACCTTGTCAGCAATCGGCGTACGAGGTTACTTCCAGAAAATGTGGAGAAGATGATGTTCATCAAAATTAATTATAATCAATTCCTCCGTGGAGACATTCACCAGCAATTGCCTCCAGAAAGTACACAGGGACCTGAGATGGTGGATTCCAGTGGGGACGAATTAATAATCTGTGAGGAGGGGGATGTACACAGTGAAAGGGGTGAGGAATTGGACCATGAGGAAGAGGTGGACATCTTGCCTCTGTAGAGCCAGTTTGTGCAAGGAGAGATTGATTGCTTCTTTTTTGGTGGGGGCCCAAACCAACCAGTCATTTCAGTCACAGTCGTGTGGCAGACCCAGTCGCTGAAATGATGGGTTTGTTAAAATGTGCAAGTCCTGTTTATACAACATAAGGGTGGGTGGGAGGGCCCAAGGACAATTCCATCTTGCACCTCTTTTTTCTTTCATTTTTCTTTGCATCATGTGCTGTTTGGGGACTATTTTTTGACGTGCCATCCTGTCTGACACTGCAGTGCCACTCCTAGATGGGCTAGGTGTTTGTGTCGGCCACTTGTGTCACTTAGCTTAGTCACACAGCTACCTCATTGCGCCTCTTTTTTTCTTTGCATCATGTGCTGTTTGGGGACTATTTTTTTGAAGGGCCATCCTGTCTGACACTGCAGTGCCACTCCTAGATGGGCCAGGTATTTGTGTCGGCCACTTGGGTCGCTTAGCTTAGTCATCCAGCGACCTCGGTGCAAATTTTAGGACTAAAAATAATATTGTGAGGTGTGAGGTGTTCAGAATAGACTGAAAATTAGTGGAAATTATGGTTATTGAAGTTAATAATACTATGGGATCAAAATGACCCCCAAATTCTATGATTTAAGCTGATTTTGAGAGTTTTTTGTAAAAAAAACACCCGAATCCGACAAAAAATTTTCAGGGATGTTTTGCCAAAACGCGTCCGAATCCAAAACACAGCCATGGAACCGAATCCAAAACCAAAACACAAAACCCGAAAAATTTCCGGTGCATATCACTAGCTTAGAGACGTTGGGGGCATATATGTTCAGCAGCACAAAAGGTTTAATAAGAGGTGGAGCACGGCGCTGTCCTATACACTCGTTGGTAATTGCTAGCAGCAATATACAATCCTCTTGAAGTATAAGTTTATTCTAATATTTATCCAGTAAAAAAATGTTAATATTGGTGCATTATAAAGGGTATATTTATATACAAATGCAATATGGTACTTTTTTTAAATTGTTTCTATGTATAATAAATGTTTCAATTGGTAAGCGCTCTCTTTATATACCTTAAAATTGTAAATGAAAAGCAAATTGCTATAAAGAGTAAAACCAATCCTAAAAAGTTTTATAAATACATAAACAGTAAAAGGTTAAAGAAGGAGAGCTTTGATAAATGATAATAAAATAAAAGCTGAAATACTGAACAATTTTTTGCCTCAGTATTCACCAGAGAGGATCAGACAGTGAGAGTAGTGCAGAACGATAGTGAAGGTAATGACTCTTGGCTTGATGCTTGTTTAAGTGAGGAAGTAGTCCTGGAGAGACTAAGCAACATAAAGATTAATAAATCACCAGGCCCAGATGATTTTCATCCGAGGGTTATTATGGAGCTTAGGTCACAGCTAGCAAAACCCCTACACTTGATTTTCCATAGTTCAATTACATCAGGCATGGTACCAAAGGATTGGTGCATAGCTGAGGTAGTGCCTTTATTTAAAAAGGGAACTAAAAATAATCCTGGTAACTATAGACCAGTTAGTTTAACCTCTATAGTGGGTAAAATATTGAAAATTATTTTGAGGGATAGCATAGAGGATTATCTGCAGGTTAATAAGATTATTAGCAAACGTAAGCATGGGTTTGTAAGAGGAAGATCATGTCTAACTAACTTAACTAGCTTCTACGAAGAAGTGAGCGAGAATCTTGACCAGGGAAAATCAGTAGATGTGCTGTATTTAGATTTTGCAAAAGCCTTCGATACAGTGCCTCACAGGAGACTGATCATCAAATTAAGGGAACTTGGCCTAGGATATACTATTTGTACATGGATAAGTAATTGGCTGGATAACAGAGTACAATGAGTAGTGGTCAACAGGATGTTCTCCAGCTGGGCACCAGTAGTCAGCGGAATGCCACAAGGGTCCGTACTTGGCCGGCTACTGTTCAATATATTTATCAATGATCTAGGAATAGGCATGGAAAGCACAGTGTCAATCTTTGCAAATGATACTAAACTGTGCAAGGTAATTAAGTCAGAAAGCAATGAGTCTCTACAGAATTACTTATTTAAACCTGGGCATCTAAATGGGGAATGAGGTTCAATATAGACAAATGCAAAGTTATGCATTTTGGACAAAAAACACACATGCATCCTATACTCTTAATGGGGAAAATATAGGGGTAACTGTGGTGAAAAAAGATTTGGCCATGCTCATAGATAATAGGCTTAATAACAGTGCACAATGTCAAAATGCAGCAAAAAAGGCAAGTAAAGTGCTTGCGTGCATAAAACGGGGCATTGAGACAAGGGACGAGGATGTAATCCTGCCACTGTACAAATCATTGTTACGTCCACATCTTGAACATTGTGTTCAGTTTTTGGCACGTATTATAAAAAAGATATTGGGGAGTTTAAAAGAGTTCAAAGGCGCGCTACTAAATTGATTAAAGGGTTAGAGATAATGGAGTACGAGGAAAGGCTTAGTAGGTTCAATATGTATACACTAGAAAAGAGGTGTCTAAGAGGAGACATTATTAATATCTTCAAATATGTAAAGGGCCATTACAAAGAGTTAGCAAGGTATTTGTTTATTAAAAGAACTCTGTGTAGGACACGTGGGTACTCACTGAGGCTAGAGGAGAGAAAATTCCGTACACAACGTAGGAAAGGGTTCTTCACGGTAAGGGCAATAAAGATTTGGAACTCGCTGCCAGAGAAAGTAATAACAGCAGACTCTGTAAATGCATTTAAGAATGGACTGGACAAATATTTAACTGGAAAAAGTATCCAGGGTTATAGCATTCAGCAAGAAGCATTTAACATAGTGACATTAAGAATCATAGTTGTCAATTGGTACTAAACCATTACTTCAGCAGGTGCATTATAATATAAACAGCTTAACACAGAATACAGGTTGAACCCAATGGGCATTTTGCCTCTTTTCAACCTAACTAACTATGTAACATGTAACTATGTAATCTCCGGGAACCCGGCTGCCGGCATTCCATCCCCAACCAGGTTTAACATAGTTTTTACTTTTTTCCCTTATAATTTTTTTTTTCCTGCTTGGTCTTTACAGAACAACCATTTTTTACTAGTACAAAATATGTAAGAGGAAATCACATACATACATACAGTAAATACACATCATCACACCTTTCTAGCACCAGTTTTCAGTCGTATATATTCAATAAAAACTCGTTCTAGAGCACAATACTTTGTAGTCTAATAGGGATCAAACCTAGCAGGTCCATCCCTAACAATTTGTGTCAGATCATTCCCTTGATGTCTCATTGCTGCCATTGCATTATTAACATTTGCCGTATAAAGCAGTGTGCAGATAAGACTCAACACATTAGAAAAGAATAGCAATGATCAAGGTCAAATTCACTATTGGAACTGACATTAACTGTACAACTGTAAGTTTTTATGGGTGCATTAACAATGTATTTGGCACTAATATACACAAGCCAGAACCAAACAATAGGGTGTTGATCTATTTGTAATTTGAAATATGGTGTTTTAAACAAAGCAGCTCTGTCTGTAAATGAGAGAAAGCTTGATTGTATCCAAAATCTCCTGAACCATAAGGACTAGGAACTTGACATTTGGATAGTAGCTTGCTTTTGTGACGTAGGCATCCACTAAGAAGGTTTTTTTCAAAAATCAACCCACAAAGTGGTTAAAAGGGGTGAGATGATTATTGGGTATTCCCCTCTCACAGAGTAGAGTTAAGACAGCCCACCAAGCCAGGGCTATAAAGAATGCATGGTGTCTTTGATACAAAATCATGGAGGACACAATGCTCTGATCCTGGATTTCCTTGCCAGTGGCAGTTGCATAGCACTCCATTATTCAAATAGAGGAGACACATCAACTGCCACCCCTAAACACTGTCAAACATCGCGGGGTGTTACTCCCCTATTTGAATAATGGACTACTCTGCAACTGCCACTGCCAAGGAAGTCCAGCCTCATGGTTCAGGAGATTTTGTGATGAGTCAGTGGTATTTGCCTTTTAAGTACTTAACCAACCTATTTCCAGTCAGCAAAGGATAATGTCTCGATTATCAGAGGTTAACCTGTCACAAACTAAACATTGCCGAACCTCTCAGAGAGCAATAGGAGGAAAGGTGAGATAGATTTTTTGACTCTTAAATGCATTAAAGGAAAGCTTGATAGTCAGCAAGTGCTTTTCTGCTATGTAAAGAGTACCGACAGCTCTCCCAGTGACCTTACCTTGTGCGAAAATCTTAACTTTTCTCTTACGTCCTAGAGGATACTGGGATTCCATTTAGTACCATGGGGTATAGACGGGTCCACTAGCAGCCATGGGCACTTTAAGAATTTGATAGTATGGGCTGGCTCCTCCCTATATGCCCCTCCTACCAGACTCAGTTTAGAAAATGTGCCCGGAGGAGCCGGTCACGCTTATGGAAGCTCCTGAAGAGTTTTCTGCATTTATTTTATATGTTTGTTATTTTCAGGCAGGGCTGGTTGGCACCAGCCTGCCTGCTTCGTGTGAGTAGGGGGAGGCTGATTCCAAATAACTCTGTGTCTCCCTGAAGGGCTCTTTGTGGTTTAATTGTGCTTAACCTTTTCCTGTGTGTGTATGCTGTCACATTTACATTATATCAGGCAAAGAGTATGTTTCTTGTACAGCAGAGTGTTCCTCTTCACCAGGGGGCTCACTACTGGGCACTCAGGGCAGTGCACCTTCCCAGAATAACGGGGCTGAACCGGAGTGGGTAAATTCCATTAAGGGAATGATCTCAAGTATTTCTACAAAGCTATCCCACAATGAGAAAGAGACGCAATACTTAAGACAGACTGTGGATGAGTTTATGAATAGAGACTCAGTCCCCAAACCAGCATCTCAATCCCCTCCCATTTGTCTGCAAAAGCGATCTCTGGCCCATATCCTGCAGTCTGACTGTGACGCTGATGGGTCAAACATGGAGGAGGGTGAGGTGGATTTGGAGGGGGGGATGCTACTCTGTCACAGGGAATAGAGGCTCTTATAGAGGCTATCAGAGATGTTCTGCAAATTTCTGATAAGGTGTCAGAGGAGTGCGAGGAATCTTATTTTAATGTAAAAAAGAAGTCCTCAGTCACATATCCTGCATCAAAGGAATTGAATACTGTTTGAAGAACCGTGGGTTAATCCTGATAAGAAATTTCAAATTCCTAAAAGGTTTCTCTCCTTTTCCTTTTCCCCTAGAGGATAGGAAAAAATGGGAAAATCCACCGATAGTGGACGCATCAGTCTCTAGGCTGTCACGTAAAATTGTATTGCCTGTCCCTGGTGTAGCCTCCCTAAAAGATACGGCTGATCGTAAAATTGAGACTACACTCAAATCATTGTACACAGCTGCTAGGGTGGCCCAAAGACCCACTATTGCATGTGCATGGATCACAAAAGCCATTGCTAAATGGTCAGGTAACCTAATTGAGGGGTTAGATTCCTTGTCTAGGGGGGAAGTTGTTTTACTCCTGCATCATATAAAGAACTCTGCAAACTTTATGGCGGAAGCCATAAAAGAGATTGGTTTGCTTAATGCCCGCACCACCGCTATGGCAATTTCAGCACACAGGGGCTTGTGGCTATGCCAGTGGACTGCTGATGTGGACTCCAGGAAAGGCATGGAAGGCCTGCCATTCACAAGAGAGGCCCTGTTTGGAGACAAACTAGACAAATGGATCTCCAAAGCTACTGCAGGTAAGTCTACGTATCTTCCTTCCGCAGCTCCCCCAGCCAGGAAAGCTTATTCTGCTTCAAATTTACAGCCCTTTTGGACAGCCAAGTTTAAGGTCAAATCCAGAGGTGCCTCTACGTCTTCCAGAGGTGCAAGAGGTAAACCACTCAAACCAACAACTGCAGCTGCTCAGAAACAGAGCTCAGGCTCTGCTTCCTCAAAGCCTTCAGCATGACGGTGGACCGCGATGCCTGGAGGGCTGTCAGGTGGGAGCCTGACTACAATTCTTCAGTCACATCTGGTCAAGTTCGTGCCGGGATCCCTTGGTCATAGATCTTATTTCCCAGGGCTACAGACTGGAGTTCCAAGACCTCCCACCTCACAGATTCTTCAAATCAGGCTAACCAGCTTCACAAGAGGCAAGTATAACTTTACAGAAGGCCATCCAAAAACTGGTGCAGACTCGTTCTTAAGAGTGTTCAAGTTCAAGATGGAGTCTCTGAGAGCGGTGATCTCAGGTCTGGAGGAAGGGGAATTCCTTGTTTCTCTGGATATCAAGGATGTGTACCTTCACATTCTGATCTGGCCGCCTCATCAGGCTTATCTACGGTTTGTACTGCAGGAATGTCACTAGCAGTTCCAGGCCCTGCCATTTGGTCTCTCCACGGCACCGAGGGTATTCATCAAAGTGATGGCAAAGATGATGTTTCTCCTTCACAAGCAGGGAGTGAACATAATTCTGTACCTGGACAATCTTCAGATAAAGGCGCCGTCCAGGGAGAGGTTGCTGGACAGCATTGGCCTCTCAACCAAACTTCTCCAGGATCACGGGTGGATTCTGAACCTTCCGAAATTTCACCTAGAGCCAACACGGAGGCTCCCATTCCTGAGAATGATACTGGACACGGAGTCGCAGAAAGTGTTCCTTCCGTTGGAAAAGGCATTGGTAATTCAGTCGATGGTGATGTCCTGAAGCCAACCTGGATATTGGTGCATCTATGTATTCACCTTCTGCAGAAAATGGTGGCCTCTTATGAGGTGCTTCAATACAGAAGGTTTCATGCAAGATCCTTCCAGCTCGATCTGTTGGACAAATAGTCCAGATCGCATCTTCACATGCACCAGAGGATTCATCTGTCGCCAAAATCCAGGATCTCCCTTCAACGGTGGCTACAGATTTATCACCTCGTCAAGGGTCGGAGGTTCGGAATTCAGAACTGGATCCTGTTAACCATGGACGCAAGCCTCAGAGGTTGGGGAGCAGTCACCCAGGGGGTGCAGTTTCAAGGAAGATGGTCAAGTCAGGAAGTCGTCCTTCCAATCAACATTCTGGAACTCAGGGCCATATACAACACCCTTCTGCAGGCCTCATATCTTCTTCACAATTGGGCCATTCAGGTCCAGTCGGACAATGTGATGGCAGTGACGTACATAAACCGACAGGGCAGAAGAAAAAGCAGAGCAGCAATGTCAGAGGTGTCAAGAATTATCCTCTGGGCAGAAAAAAATGCTGTGGCTGTGTCAGCGGTCCTCATTCCGGGAGTAGACAACTGGGAAGCAGACTTCCTCAGCAGACATGACCTGACCCCAGGGGAGTGGGGCCTTCACCTGTAAGTGTTCAGGTGCTTGACACGTCGGTGGGGATATCCAAAAATCGACATGATGGCCTCTCGTCTCAACAAGAAGCTCAAGCGGTATTGTTCCAGGTCGAGAGACCCACAGGCAGTGGCGGTAGACGCTCTGACGACTCCATGGGTCTAACAGATGGTGTACGTGTTTCCTCCACTTCCTCTGATCCCAAGAATTCTCAAAAGAATAAAAAGGGAAAAGGTTCAAGCAATACTCATTGCTCTGGACTGGCCAAGAAGGGCCTGGTACGCGGACCTTCTGGAGATGCTCCTCAAAGATCCATGGCCTCTACCTCTTCACAAGGGTCTTCTGCAACAGGGCCCGTTCGTCTATCAGGACTTACCTCGGCTACATTTGACAGCATGGAAGTTGAACGGCTGATTCTAGTCAGAAGAGGGATCCCTAAAAAATGTATCCTGACTATGATCCAAGCCAGGAAGGGGGTAAAGTCTAAACATTACCACCGTATTTGGAAGAAATACGTCTCTTGGTGTGAGAGCAGAATTTATTCTGTGGTGGAATTTCACCTGGGATGTTTCCTGCTTTTTCTGCAGGCAGGTGTGGATGTGCGTTTACGTCTGGGCTCCACAAAGGTCCAGATTTCGGCCTTGTCCATTTTCTTTCAGAAACAATTGGCTTCTCTCACTGAGGTCCAGACGTTTTTGAAAGGTGTTCTGCGCATCCAACCTCCCTTTGTTCCTCCCACGGCACCTTGGGATCTCAATTTAGTGCTGCAGGTCCTCAAATCGAACTGGTTTGAACCATTACAGGAGGTGGACGTAAAATATTTTACGTGGAAGACCGTCACACTGTTGGCCTTGGCTTCAGCAAGACGTGTGTTGGAGCTGGGGGCTTTGTTTTACAAGAGCTCCTATTTAATTTTCCATGAAGACAGAGCTGAACTCAGAACTCGTCAGCAATTACTTCCGAAAGTGGTGTCTGTGTTTCACATCAACCAACCTATTGTGGCTCCGGTTATCACTGACACTTCCGCTACTTCAAAGTCTTTGGATGTTGTGAGGGCTTTGAAGATATACGTAAAAAGGACAGCTCGTAACAGGAAATCCAACTCGCTGTTCGTTCTATATGATCCCAATAAAATTTGGTGTCCTGCTTCAAAGCAGACTATTGCATGCTGAATCAGGCTCACTATACAGCATGCTTATTCCACGGCAGGTTTGCTGGTTTCAAAATCTGTACAGGCCCACTCTACTACGTCGGTGGGTTCTTCCTGGGCGGCTGTCCGGGGTGTCTTGGCTTTACAGCTCTGCCGAGTGGCTACTTGGTCTGGTTCAAACACGTTTGCTAAGTTCTACAAGTTTGATACTTTGGCCTCTGAGGACCTTCAGTTTGGTCAATCAGTTCTGCAGGAACCTCAGCACTCTCCCACCCGGTTTGGGAGCTTTGGTACATCCCCATGGTGCTAAATGGAACCCCAGTATCCTCTAGGACGTAAGAGAAAATAGGATTTTAATTACCTACCGGTAAATCCTTTTCTCGTAGTCCGTAGAGGATACTGGGCGCCCGCCCGATGCTTCGTTCTTCCTGCACTGTTACTTGGTTAAGTATTGTTGGTTCAGCTGTTGCTGTTCCTGTTTAAAGTTGGGTTAGCATAGCTTTCCTCTGTTTTGTGTGTGCTGGTTTGAAATTTCACCACTATCCTTTATATCCTCTCAAAGTATGTCCGTCTCCTCGGGCACAGTTTCCTAGCGAAGTCTGGTAGGAGGGGCATAGAGGGAGGAGCTAGCCCACACTATCAATTTCTTAAAGTGCCCATGGCTCCTAGTGGACCCGTCTATGCCCCATGGTACTAAATGTAACCCTAGTATCCTCTACGGACTACGAGAAAAGGATTTGCCTTTTGACATCATCAATCCGGGGAAGGCCCGTCCGGAAGTGCGGCCTGACAAAGATTGGCAATATACTTCAAAGATCTGTTGCGTAGCACAGGTATTCAGCTAGTACAATATATGTATCATGAAGAAGTACTCTGTAATACCAAAGGGGCTCCACTGAGTGGAAGATTGTGACTGAAAATCATCTGTACAGATGTGGCCACATACTTTTATCTTCAAATAGTATCAACTAGCCCCATATGGTGAACTATGAAAAATGTAACTTAGAGGTTCTTAACATCTTACTAAAAGTTCAAAAAGTATGCAAATCTGTGGGAAGAAGGCAGGAACCTGGGTATGGATATGACCATGCATCCCGCCAAGCTGATTCCCGTCAATTTACACTGCCACAAATAAAATAAATTGACAATGGTCTATTTGGTATGCAGCCACAGTGTAAAAAACGTCACTAAGCGATGCAAAGTAGATGCAGGCCAGGATGCTGCATGTAGGTCACATCATGCATCTAGCGCCAGAGGTAAATAAGGACACAACTCTAGCTAAATATTATTTTCATAAATCTTTTAAGAACATGACATTTTTTTTCTAATGAACATTGACATTCCCATAAAATACAAACCTGTTGTACAGTTCATCATCTTCTCCTCCCCATCCCCAAAAACGATTTGAAAATCCATTTATTTTGAGGAACTGCTCTTTTGTAAAAGCCACCACACCTCCAAAAATAGTATCATAAGGTAATCTACAAGAAACAAAAGCAGCCCATGTTTTAATTACTTTTCAATAAAAGAAAATTCAGTATAGAACTCTCTCACAGCTATAAACAGTATTACTTGTGTATGTACTATTTTTCTGGTCAAATAGCTTTAGGAACTGTGGGTCTGGGTGTGGAGTTATTAAAAAATAAATGATAGATAGATAGATAGATAGATAGATAGATAGATAGATAGATAGATAGAGTTTTTTTGAAAAGAATGCACTCATAAAGGACGGGTTCAGGTTAGTGAGGAGCGGAAACCGAACCCCCCCGAACTTCACCAATTTTACACGGGTCCGAAGCATACTCGGATTCTCCCGTATGGCTCGGGTAACCCGAGCGCGCCCGAACGTCATCATCCCGCTGTCGGATTCTCGCGAGATTCGGATTCTATATAAGCAGCCGCGCGTCGCCGCCATTTTCACTCGTGCATTGGAAATGTTAGGGAGAGGACGTGGCTGGCGTCCTCTCCGTTATTGTTTAACTTGATTGTGCTGTGCACTATTGCTTAATTGTGGGGAGGGCTGGGGAGCAGCTGTATAATATAGGAGGAGTACAGTGCAGAGTTTAGCTGATCAGTGACCACCAGTTATCCGTTCTCTGCCTGAAAAAAAAGGCTCCATATCTGTGCTCACAGTGTGCTGCATATATCTGTGCTCACACTGCTTAATTGTGGGGACTGGGGAGTAGCTGTATTATATAGCAGGAGTACAGTGCAGAGTTTTGCTGACAGTGACCACCAGTATACGTTGTCTGCCTGAAAAACACTCCATATCTGTGCTCAGTGTGCTGCTTTATTGTGGGGACTGGGGACCACCAGTATAATATTATATAGGAGGAGTACAGTGCAGAGTTTTGCTGACCAGTGACCACCAGCATATAATATATAGCATTACGGTACAGTAGGCCACTGCTGTACCTACCTCTGTGTCGTCATTAAGTATACTATCCATCTAGATTCTATACCTGTGGTGCATTTCCGTTGTGCAGTTTGCTGACACAGTGACCACCAGTATACTATATATAGCAGTACGGTACGGAAGGCCACTGCTGTACCTACCTCTGTGTCGTCATTCATTAAGTATACTATCCATCTACATTCTATACCTGTGGTGCATTTTAGTTTTGCAGTTTGCTGACACAGTGACCACCAGTATACTATATATAGCAGTACGGAAGGCCACTGCTGTACCTACCTCGGTGTCGTCATTCATTAAGTATACTATCCATCTACATTCTATACCTGTGGTGCATTTTAGTTTTGCAGTTTGCTGACACAGTGACCACCAGTATACCATATATAGCAGTACGGAAGGCCACTGCTGTACCTACCTCTGTGTCGTCATTCATTAAGTATACTATCCATCTACATTCTATACCTGTGGTGCATTTTAGTTTTGCAGTTTGCTGACACAGTGACCACCAGTATACTATATATAGCAGTACGGAAGGCCACTGCTGTACCTACCTCTGTGTCGTCATTCATTAAGTATACTATCCATCTACATTCTATACCTGTGGTGCATTTTAGTTTTGCAGTTTGCTGACACAGTGACCACCAGTATACTATATATAGCAGTACGGAAGGCCACTGCTGTACCTACCTCTGTGTCGTCATTCATTAAGTATACTATCCATCTACATTCTATACCTGTGGTGCATTTTAGTTTTGCAGTTTGCTGACACAGTGACAACCAGTATACCATATATAGCAGTACGGTACGGAAGACCACTGCTGTACCTACCTCTGTGTCGTCATTCATTAAGTATACTATCCATCTACATTCTATACCTGTGGTGCATTTTAGTTTTGCAGTTTGCTGACACAGTGACCACCAGTATACTATATATAGCAGTACGGAAGGCAACTGCTGTACCTACCTCTGTGTCGTCATTCATTAAGTATACTATCCATCTACATTCTATACCTGTGGTGCATTTTAGTTTTGCAGTTTGCTGACACAGTGACCACCAGTATACTATATATAGCAATACAGAAGGCTACTGCTGTACCTACCTCTGTGTCGTCATTCATTAAGTATACTATCCATCTACATTCTATACCTGTGGTGCATTTTAGTTTTGCAGTTTGCTGACACAGTGACCACCAGTATACTATATATAGCAGTACGGAAGGCCACTGCTGTACCTACCTCTGTGTCGTCATTCATTAAGTATACTATCCATCTACATTCTATACCTGTGGTGCATTTTAGTTTTGCAGTTTGCTGACACAGTGACCACCAGTATACTATATATAGCAGTACGGTACGGAAGGCCACTGCTGTACCTACCTCTGTGTCGTCATTCATTAAGTATACTATCCATCTACATTCTATACCAGTGGTGCATTTTAGTTTTGCAGTTTGCTGACACAGTGACCACCAGTATACTATATATAGCAGTACGGAAGGCCATTGCTGTACCTTCCTCTGTGTCGTCATTCATTAAGTATACTATCCATCTACATTCTATACCTGTGGTGCATTTTAGTTTTGCAGTTTGCTGACACAGTGACCACCAGTATACTATATATAGCAGTACGGTACGGAAGGCCACTGCTGTACCTACCGCTGTGTCGTCATTCATTAAGTATACTATCCATCTACATTCTATACCTGTGGTGCATTTTAGTTTTGCAGTTTGCTGACACAGTGACCACCAGTATACTATATATAGCAGTACGGAAGGCCACTGCTGTACCTACCTCTGTGTCGTCATTCATTAAGTATACTATCCATCTACATTCTATACCTGTGGTGCATTTTAGTTTTGCAGTTTGCTGACACAGTGACCACCAGTATACTATATATAGCAGTACGGTACGGAAGGCCACTGCTGTACCTACCTCTGTGTCGTCATTCATTAAGTATACTATCCATCTACATTCTATACCTGTGGTGCATTTTAGTTTTGCAGTTTGCTGACACAGTAACCACCAGTATACTATATATAGCAGTACGGAAGGCCACTGCTGTACCTACCTCTGTGTCATCATTCATTAAGTATACTATCCATCTACATTCTATACCTGTGGTGCATTTTAGTTTTGCAGTTTGCTGACACAGTGACCACCAGTATACTATATATAGCAGTACGGTACGGAAGGCCACTGCTGTACCTACCGCTGTGTCGTCATTCATTAAGTATACTATCCATCTACATTCTATACCTGTGGTGCATTTTAGTTTTGCAGTTTGCTGACACAGTGACCACCAGTATACTATATATAGCAGTACGGTACGGAAGGCCACTGCTGTACCTACCTCTGCATCTACATTCTATACCTGTGGTGCGCCTCTTTTTTTCTTTGCATCATGTGCTGTTTGGGGACTATTTTTTTGAAGTGCCATCCTGCCTGACACTGCAGTGCCACTCCTAGATGGGCCAGGTGTTTGTGTCGGCCACTTGTGTCGCTTAGCTTAGCCACACAGCGACCTTGGTGCGCCTCTTTTTTTCTTTGCATCATGTGCTGTTTGGGGACTATTTTTTTGAAGTGCCATCCTGCCTGACACTGCAGTGCAACTCCTAGATGAGCCAGGTGTTTGTGTCGGCCACTTGTGTCGCTTAGCTTAGTCACACAGCGACCTTGGTGCGCCTCTTTTTTTCTTTGCATCATGTGCTGTTTGGGGACTATTTTTTTGAAGTGCCATCCTGCCTGACACTGCAGTGCCACTCCTAGATGGGCCAGGTGTTTGTGTCGGCCACTTGTGTCGCTTAGCTTAGTCTCACAGCGACCTTGGTGCGCCTCTTTTTTTCTTCGCATCATGTGCTGTTTGGGGACTATTTTTTTGAAGTGCCATCCTGCCTGACACTGCAGTGCCACTCCTAGATGGGCCAGGTGTTTGTGTCGGCCACTTGTGTCGCTTAGCTTAGCCATCCAGCGACCTCGGTGCAAATTTTAGGACTAAAAATAATATTGTGAGGTGTGAGGTGTTCAGAATAGACTGGAAATGAGTGGAAATTATGGTTATTGAGGTTAATAAAACTATGGGATCAAAATGACCCCCAAATTCTATGATTTAAGCTGTTTTTTAGGGTTTTTTGTAAAAAACACCCGAATCCAAAACACACCCGAATCCGACAAAAAAATTTCGGTGAGGTTTTGCCAAAACGCGTCCGAATCCAAAACACGGCCGCGGAACCGAATCCAAAACCAAAACACAAAACCCGAAAAATGTCCAGTGCACATCACTAGTTCAGGTACCCAGTTACTGATTATGTCATACTGTATTTAATAAGAGGTCCAGAAATGATTTCCTGCTGGATCCTGCTGAAAAACAGCACTGACTGTACTAAATGTTGTTGAACAGATGTAACTAGCATGCAATCCCAGGAGGGGCATACTATCTCCACACAGGTGGTGCTTTGGTCAGAATTGGACCTATGGCCAAAGCGCTGTAAGGTAACAATGCTGATCAATGTGCCACCTACTGTATGAACAGGTTGAGTATGTGTGATCCAGTCACCATACCGATGCCGAGATCCGGGCTTCGAGATGCCCCTTGTGGGTTCACTGCTCTCACCATGCTGTGGACATGCCACAGGTTCTATTCCTGCTCTATCAGTGTTGTGGACACCCACGAGTGGGAATAGTCCCTGTTAGTCGACTATCGGGATTGTTAGGGGAGGGATCCCGGTTCAGTATTGTGACCCCGCCGGTCACACAACTACATCCCGTATGAACCAAGAACTAAAGGAAATATGTGACAGTAGTTACACTAATATTCACTGTATTATTTTCATATATTCTACAGTATATATAGAAAAACTGTACTTGTACAATGTGCAACAATTTAAATATTTTGCAGAATTTTTACACTATCACTAGTACTGATATTTATAAACATCTATTGGCTGGTGGCTATTTCAGGACAGGAATCAAATAAGTAACTTTTCAAGGCAGTTGTCTGTAGAATTACCCCCTGGGCTGAACTTATCGATGTACTGTATGTAGGTGGCTGGGTTGTTTGTTAGTGGACTTATGACCTTACTGACCAATATAAGCAGTGGTAAAGCCATGCAGAATCCTAATCCATTGTACTGTACCTTCTTGTAGTGGATTTTTTCAGATCACTTTTGTGTAGTTACTTTTATTTTAACTAGGGTGACCCAGTTACAGTCTGTATGACCTGTGAAAAACACTAACAGCAGGATCACCACTTTACCACCTGTTTTTCTTTTTCTGTTAATATAACCCAGAATCAGAGCCGGCCTTAGGCATAGGCAAACTAAGCAAATGCCTAGGGCATTTGGTATGCTTAGGGGCACCAGCAGCTTCTGCTGATTAAAATGATATGCGGCATGCCTATATTGTGTGTGTGACTGCGGCTGTATCTGCATACGAAATGCTACATTGCAGTGTATTCCAGGAAATCACTGTAATGTAGCATTTCGTATGCAGATACAGCCGCAGTCACACACAGAATATAGGCATGCTGCATATCATTTTAATCAGCAGAAGCTGCTTGTGCATCCTAGCCACAAAGTAATGCAAATAAAATGCATTTTCATAAACAAAAGGCACCCAACGTTAGCAGAGCTGCCAGCTGACTCATGCCAGGCATCTCCTGCAGAACTAATGGTGGTGCTAGGGGGCACCAGCCAAAATCTTGCTTAGGGCATCATATTAGTTAGGGCCGGCTCTGCCCAGAATCAACTCTATAAGGTATAAATGTTAACAGATCATACAGATATCAGGGCTCTATCTGTCCATTGACAATAGACAACATCAGCGCAAAAATCAAGTGCATGGGCTCTCCCTTTCACTAAATAACCCAATTCAGGTTCTTATTAATACAAACCTGGTTTGTACTGATCTAAGGCAGACGGAAGCAGCATTACATGTAGCTATCTTCCTATATGCAATCACGTTAGTGCATGTAGATCAGAACATTTTATTTTATTTACGCTTGTGAAATTTGTTTTGTTAGGTTCCTTGTTATTTTTAAGAGTAGAAAATAAGAATTTACTCACCAGTAATTCTATTTCTCGTAGTCCGTAGTGGATGCTGGGACTCCGTAAGGACCATGGGGAATAGCGGCTCCGCAGGAGACTGGGCACAACTATAAAGAAAGCTTTAGGTCTAACTGGTGTGCACTGGCTCCTCCCACTATGACCCTCCTCCAGACTTCAGTTAGGATACTGTGCCCGGAAGAGCTGACACAATAAGGAAGGATTTTGAATCCCGGGTAAGACTCATACCAGCCACACCAATCACACCGTATAACTCGTGATACAATACCCAGTTAACAGTATGATAACAACTGAGCCTCTCAACAGATGGCTCAACAATAACCCTTTAGTTAAACAATAACTATATACAAGTATTGCAGACAATCCGCACTTGGGATGGGCGCTCAGCATCCACTACGGACTACGAGAAATAGAATTACCGGTGAGTAAATTCTTATTTTCTCTGACGTCCTAAGTGGATGCTGGGACTCCGTAAGGACCATGGGGATTATACCAAAGCTCCCAAATGGGCGGGAGAGTGCGGATGACTCTGCAGCACCGAATGGGCAAACTCTAGGTCCTCCTCAGCCAGGGTGTCAAACTTGTAGAATTTAGCAAATGTGTTTGACCCCGACCAAGTAGCTGCTCGGCAAAGTTGTAAAGCCGAGACCCCTCGGGCAGCCGCCCAAGAAGAGCCCACCTTCCTCGTGGAATGGGCTTTTACTGATTTAGGATGCGGCAGTCCAGCCGCAGAATGTGCAAGCTGAATCGTACTACAGATCCAGCAAGCAATAGTCTGCTTTGAAGCAGGTGCACCCAACTTGTTGGGCGCATACAGGATAAATAGCGAGTCAGTCTTTCTGACTCCAGCTGTCCTGGAAACATAGATTTTCAGGGCCCTGACTACGTCCAACAACTTGGAAGCCTCCAAGTCTGTAGTAGCCACAGGCACCACGACAGGTTGGTTCAGATGAAAAGCTGATACCACTTTAGGAAGAAACTGGGGACGAGTCCTCAATTCTGCCCAATCCATATGGAAAATCAGATAAGGGCTTTTACATGACAAAGCCGCCAATTCTGATACACACCTGGCCGAAGCCAAGGCCAACAACATGACCACTTTCCACGTGAGATATTTCAATTCCATGGTTTTAAGTGGCTCAAACCAATGTGACTTTAGGAAATCCAACACCACGTTGAGATCCCAAGGTGCCACTGGAGGCACAAAAGGGGGCTGAATATGCAGCACTCCCTTAACAAAAGTCTGAACTTCAGGTAGTGAAGCCAGTTCTCTCTGGAAGAAAATCGATAGAGCCGAAATCTGGACCTTAATGGAACCCAATTTTAGGCCCATAGCCACCCCTGACTGTAGGAAGTGCAGGAAACGGCCCAGCTGAAATTCCTCCGTTGGGGCCTTCCTGGCCTCACACCACGCAACATATTTTCGCCATATGCGGTGATAATGGTTTGCGGTTACTTCTTTCCTAGCTTTAATCAGCGTAGGAATGACTTCCTCCGGAATGCCCTTTTCCTTCAGGATCCGGTGTTCAACTGCCATGGCGTCAAACGCAGCCGCGGTAAGTCTTGGAACAGACAGGGCCCCTGCTGCAGCAGGTCCTGTCTGAGCGGCAGAGGCCATGGGTCCTCTGACATCATTTCTTGAAGTTCCGGGTACCAAGCTCTTCATGGCCAATCCGGAACAATGAGTATAGTTCTTACTCCTCTTCTCCTTATTATCCTCAGTACCTTTGGTATGAGAGGAAGAGGAGGGAACACATAAATCGACCGGTACACCCACGGTGTCACTAGAGCGTCCACAGCTATCGCCTGCGGGTCTCTTGACCTGGCGCAATATCTTTTTAGCTTTTTGTTTAGGCGGGACGCCATCATGTCCACCTGTGGCCTTTCCCAACGGTTTACAATCAGTTGGAAGACTTCTGGATGAAGTCCCCACTCTCCCGGGTGGAGGTCGTGCCTGCTGAGGAAGTCTGCTTCCCAGTTGTCCACTCCCGGAATGAACACTGCTGACAGTGCTAACACGTGATTTTCCGCCCATCGGAGAATCCTTGTGGCTTCTGCCATCGCCGTCCTGCTTCTCATGCCGCCCTGTCGGTTTACATGGGCGACCGCCGTGATGTTGTCTGACTGGATCAGTACCGGCTGGTTTTGAAGCAGGGGTTTTGCCTGACTTAGGGCATTGTAAATGGCCCTCAGCTCTAGAATATTTATGTGCAGGGAAGTCTCCTGACTTGACCATAGTCCTTAGAAGTTTCTTCCCTGTGTGACTGCCCCCCAGCCTCGAAGGCTGGCATCCGTGGTCACCAGGACCCAGTCCTGTATGCCGAATCTGCGGCCCTCTTGAAGATGAGCACTCTGCAGCCACCACAGCAGAGACACCCTGGTCCTTGGAGACAGGGTTATCAGCCGATGCATCTGAAGATGCGATCCGGACCACTGGTCCAACAGGTCCCACTGAAAGGTTCTTGCATGGAACCTGCCGAATGGAATTGCTTCGTAGGAAGCTACCATCTTTCCTAGGATCCGCGTGCAGTGATGCACCGACACCTGTTTTGGTTTTAGGAGGCCTCTGACTAGAGATGACAGCTCCTTGGCCTTCTCCTCCGGGAGAAACACTTTTTTCTGTTCTGTAGGGACCAGCTGTGACTTTGGAATATTTAGAATCCAGCCGTGCTGTTGTAGCACCTCCCGAGATAGTGCTACCCGGACCAACAACTGCTCCCTGGACCTCGCCTTTATCAGGAGATCGTCCAAGTACGGGATAATTAAAACTCCCTTCTTTCGAAGGAGTATCATCATTTCGGCCATTACCTTGGTAAAGACCCTCGGAGCCGTGGATAGACCGAACGGCAACGTCTGGAATTGGTAATGACAATCCTGTACCACAAATCTGAGGTACTCCTGGTGAGGATGGTAAATGGGGACATGCAGGTAAGCATCCTTGATGTCCAGTGATACCATGTAATCCCCCTCGTCCAGGCTTGCAATAACCGCTCTGAGCGATTCCATCTTGAACTTGAATATTTTTTTATATACGTGTTCAAGGATTTCAAATTTAAAATGGGTCTCACCGAACCGTCCGGTTTCGGTACCACAAACATTGTTGAAGTAGGGGCACCTTTACTATCACCTGCTGGGAATACAGCTTGTGAATTGCCTCTAACACTGCCTCCCTACCTGAGGGAGTTGTTGGCAAGGCAGATTTGAGGAAATGGCGGGGGGGAGACGTCTCGAATTCCAGCTTGTACCCCTGAGATACTACTTGAAAGATCAAGGGATCCACCCGTGAGTGAGCCCACTGATCGCTGAAATTTTTGAGATGGGCCCCCACCGTACCCGGCTCCGCCTGTGGAGCCCCAGCGTCATGCTGTGGACTTAGAGGAAGCGGGGGAGGACTTTTGCTCCTGGGAACTGGCTGTATGCTGCAGCTTTTTCCCTCTACCTCTGCCTCTGGGCAGACAGGACGCGCCTTTAACCCGCTTGCCCTTATTGGGCCGAAAGGACTGTACCTGATAATACGGTGCTTTCTTTGGCTGTGAGGGAACATGGGGTAAAAATGTAGACTTCCCAGCTGTTGCTGTGGAAACGAGGTCCGAGAGACCATCCCCGAACAACTCCTCACCCTTATAAGGCAAAACTTCCATGTGCCTTTTAGAATCTGCATCTCCTGTCCACTGCCGAGTCCATAACCCTCTCCTGGCAGAAATGGACATTGCACTTATTTTAGATGCCAGCCGGCAAATATCCCTCTGTGCATCCCTCATGTATAAGAGTGCGTCTTTAATATGCTCTACGGTTAGCAATATAGTGTCCCTGTCTAGGGTATCAATACTTTCCGACAGGGAATCTGACCACGCAGCTGCAGCACTGCACATCCATGCTGAAGCAATAGCTGGTCTCAGTATAACACCTGTGTGTGTATATATAGACTTCAGGATAGCCTCCTGCTTTCTATCAGCAGATTCCTTCAGGGCGGCCGTATCCGGAGACGGTAGTGCCACCTTCTTTGACAAGCGTGTGAGCGCTTTATCCACCCTAGGGGATGTTTCCCAACGTGACCTATCCTCTGGCGGGAAAGGGTACACCATTAGTAACCTCTTAGAAATTACCAGTTTCTTATCGGGGGAAGCCCACGCTTCTGCACACACTTCATTTAATTCCTCAGATGGAGGAAAAACAACTGGTAGTTTTTTCTCTCCAAACATAATACCCTTTTTTGTGGTACCCGGGGTAACATCAGAAATATGCAACACATTTTTCATTGCCTCAATCATATAACGTGTGGCCCTATTGGAAGATACATTAGTCTCATCGTCGTCGACACTGGATTCAGTATCCGTGTCGACATCTGTGTCTGCCATCTGAGGTAGCGGGCGTTATAGAGCCCCTGATGGCTTTTGAGACGCCTGGGCAGGCACAGGCTGAGAAGCCGCTGTCCCATATTTGGTATGTCGTCAAACCTTTTATGCAAGGAGTCGACACTGTCGCGTAATTCCTTGCACAGAACCATCCACTCAGGTGTCGACCCCGCAGGGGGTGACATCACATTTATCGGCATCTGCTCCACCTCCACATAAGCCTCCTCATCAAACATGTCGACACAGCCGTACCGACACACCGCATACACACAGGGAATGCTCTGACAGAGGACAGGACCCCACAAAGCCCTTTGGGGAGACAGAGAGAGAGTATGCCAGCACACACCAGAGCGCTATATAACACAGGGATCCCACTATAAATGAGTGTTTTTTCCCTTATAGCTGCTTATATTATACAGTATATATATACTGCGCCTAAATTTAGTGCCCCCCCTCTCTTTTTTACCCTTATGTAGCTTGACACTGCAGGGGAGAGCCAGGGAGCGTCCTTCCAGCGGAGCTGTGAGGGAAAAATGGCGCCAGTGTGCTGAGGGAGATGGCCCCGCCCCTTTTCCGGCGGACTTCTCCCGCTTTTTCTGGAATTCTGGCAGGGGTATTTTTACACCTATTTAGCCTTCCTGACTATATATGGTGTAGATTTGCCAGCCAAGGTGTATTATATTGCCCTCAGGGCGCCCCCCCCCCCCCCCCAGCGCCCTGCACCCATCAGTGACCGGAGTGTGAGGTGTGCACGAGGAGCAATGGCGCACAGCTGCAGTGCTGTGCGCTACCTTGTTGAAGACAGAAGTCTTCTGCCGCCGATTTTCCGGAACACTTCTTGCTTCTGGCTCTGTAAGGGGGCCGGCGGCGCGGCTGCGGGACCGAACGATCGAGGTCGGGTCCTGTGTTCGATCCCTCTGGAGCTAATGGTGTCCAGTAGCCTAAGAAGCCCAAGCTACCACCAGTTAGGTAGGTTCGCTTCTTCTCCCCTTAGTCCCTCGCTGCAGTGAGTCTGTTGCCAGCAGATCTCACTGTAAAATAAAAAACCTAAAATATACTTTCTTTCTAGGAGCTCAGGAGAGCCCCTAGTGTGCATCCAGCTCAGCCGGGCACAAGATTCTAACTGAAGTCTGGAGGAGGGTCATAGTGGGAGGAGCCAGTGCACACCAGTTAGACCTAAAGCTTTCTTTATAGTTGTGCCCAGTCTCCTGCGGAGCCGCTATTCCCCATGGTCCTTACGGAGTCCCAGCATCCACTTAGGACGTCAGAGAAATAAAGATGATAACTTTTAACACATAACTCATTCATTTAAACAAATATGTAAAGAATGCGCCCAAACAAGAGTCAACCTTTTCTCTCCCTTTTTCATTTAGGTGGAAGGTGTCAACAACCACTATCAACGGGATGGAAATTAGGGCTTGCCACATGCTTGACAGATACGGTGAAGTACAAACCTTCCACTTATTTCAGTAATAAAAAAGATTATCTGTGCTTATATTATGTACAGTACAGTCATGTCCAGTTTGTGTGATGCTTGTGCTTTAAAACACTGTATTTACCTAAAATTGAACTTGTCTAAAGAATTTGCCATGTGTTTGGGGTTTTTCGAGCACCTGTACAGATTCCTCTCATCCATAGGAATAATATCGACATCACTGAAGATAAAGCAATTGTAATCATAGTCTTTTGCTGCTTCTTTAAAGCCAACATTCATCAGCTTGGCTCTGTTGAATGTTGTATTTTCTATCTGTAGAGCAAAAAGTGAAATAGTAAATGTTATCTTCTGTCCCGGATGCATTCTATAAAACTCATCTCAGTTTCACGAAGGAGCGCAGCAAATAAAAGTCAGAACTGCTTCATGTGCGTGCAGTAACTCAAACAAAATATATAACCTTATGCTGGGCTGCCATTAGAAATGGCGGGGCCGGGACTGGCAAAATAGGCAGCCCCCCCCCCCCCCCCAAAACACATACAGACAAAATAAATTAATTAATAAATATATCTATCTATCTATATATATATATATATATATATATAGATATACACACAAATCTATGTCCCCAGACTTTTGCCCCCAGCACCATATTATGCCCCACACAGTATTGCCCCAGTACCTGCACACTGGGGAGCTGCTTGTTGTCAGGGGTTCTGCTTGTCCTCCCTCCCTCCCTCATCCTTCCCTGGAGCCGCTGGAGCCGCAGCAGACTGTTCAGCAGCCTGCTTTAAAAAAAACTATTGAAAATGTCTTTTCCAAAATGGCTGCCACCTCGAAGGAGACAGTTATTAAAGATACTAGAGCCTCCTCTAGTATTTTTAATAACTGTCTCCTCAGAAGCGGCGGCCATCTTGAGAGGGACATTTTCAATAGCCTGCAGGAACTACACTGGCAGCGGCAGAAGGACAGACGGCGGACAGAGGACGGATGGCAGCATGCAGGCAGCGGCATGAACGGCTCAGGCCCTCCCCTCACTGTTAGAGAGACCGGGCCCGGGACAGCAGTGCCCGCAGCACCCCCCTGATGGCGGGCCTGACCTTATGTACCTTTAAAATAAAATTTATTATTTTTTGATTATTAATTTTATTTTAGAAATATTGCATTATGCTATTTTGGCTAAATAAAACCATTCTCAATGTAAATATAGTCACAAGAAATGGAGCTGACAGCAGTGAAATGGAATTGTCATACACTATCTAAGGTAAACATAATATGCACCCTTAAACATGAGTTTTGTACAAATTAGACTCACTGGTTAGATAAAACCACACTATTTATGGTACAATGACCTTCCCACTTTGAACATCTTATTTGTGTCGATCTTTTGACCCTGTCGACCTTTTGACTGTCTATCAACTACCTCCCGAACATTTGTTATTGAAGACTTCATGGCCATTAAGCTCCTCTGTGATTGTGATAATGCAAGAGCACCTTACCCTCTGAGCCTCAGGTGGAGTTGTATGTACTGTATGTTGGTTTATTTGTGTAAAAAATAAATTTCTGCATTGGGCATGAGTGCCAAATGCAGATACACTGCACTGGAGTTACACTCCTGTCTTCTTCCTGTCAAGATTTCCAGTAAGTTGCAAATCATACATGAGCTCTAACAACTGGCTGCTCAGATCAGTGAGGATTGTTAGAATTTGGGATTGTTGCACTACAGTAGGCAGGGTATCAAAAAGGAAATAGTCAATCTGGTGTATTCAATTGGTATGGGTTGGTTGTGGCTCCACATGTTTCAGAAACTGGGGCATCAACTCCAGTGGCAAAGGATTTCTAGAGGGGGTTTTTAAAATGCAATCCACAATCTCCCACTCTGCGGAACACTGGAGCAAATATAGGAATCTGGGGGAGTGGTATAAGAACCTAACAACCGGGATCCGGTCTTTAGGTCGACAGTAAGTAGGTGGAGACTGTCTAGGTCGACCACTATTGGTCGACAGTAAACAGGTCGACATGGTTTCTAGGTCGACTGGGACTCTCGGTCGACATGTTCTAGGTCGACGTGACAAAAGATCGACATGAATTTTTCACATTTTTTTTTTTTTTTTTACTTTTTCATACTTTACAATCCACATCGACTACAATTGAGACTGGTATCCTGTGCTGAGCGCAGTGAGGCACCTTGCCCGAAGCATGGCGAGCGAAGCGAGGGGACACGGTTCACTAATTGGGGTTTCCGGTCACTGTACGGAGAAAACGACACCAAAAAAACTAAAAAAACCTCATGTCAACCTTTTCTCATGTCGACCTAGTACATGTTGACCTAGAGTCCCTGTCGACCTAGAAATCATGTCAACCTACTTACTGTCTCCCAATGGTGGTCGACCTAGACACTGTTGACTTAAGTCTAATCTACCTAACATACCACACCCATAACGACCCTGGACATTAATCTAGACATTGGTCTTTTTACAGACTGTATAGTGTATGGAATATAGTATTAATAATTAACACTATAGATGGTCTATGGTATAGGCTGGATCAACCATATTTAACTAATACAAATAAGATACAGTAATTGGTCAGGAAAAGGTTAAACATACTATAATAAATAAATTATCACACCTCATGGTAAGACTCCTGTCTCTTCTTCTTGGTACCTACTCTCTGGTCCAGTACACTGGACCAGAGTACACTGGTCAGATCCACACTGGTCAGATCCACACAAACAGCAAATTTGGCAGAAAAAGCTGCTACCACTAGGCATGTGCAGCAGCTCTGCTCTGTCCCTTAACCACTTGCCTGGCATGGTCGCATCAGATGCGACCATACCAGCAAGCAGGGGCGTAGCCAGAACTTTGTGGGCCCCATAGCAACATTTAGAAGGGGCCCCCATCCCAGTGCTTCTAGAGAGACACTTCTCTGCAGCAGTTTGTTTACTGAACCATAGTAGAGCCTTATTTAATGTTATGTCCCATAGTAGTGCTCTAGTTTATTTTATGAATCATAGTAGTGATTAGGTTCACCCTATGTCACATTTCAGAGCTGCCAGTACACATTATGCCGCACTGTACCCCCAGTTCACATTATTATATATAGTGCACCCCGTTCATATTGTGCCTCATTACAGTGACCCAGTTCATATTATATAACATTAAAATGCCCTCCAGTTCATTTTATACCACATTACAATGAGCAGGTCCAGGGGCATACCTAGATATATAGCAGGCCCCCAAGGAAAACGTTTGAAAGGACCCCTACGTACCACCCAATGGCGAAAAATGTATATAACACGTGTAACTTTGACAGGGAAGGTGGACCCCTCTCAGCTCTGGGCCCCATAGCAGCTGCACTGACTGCACCTATGGCAGCTACACCCTTGCCAGCAAGTGTCTTATCTAACCTGGTCGCACAGGATGTGACAGACAGTGTTTGCAGCGGCAGGGAAGAGAAACTTCCCTCCGCTGCTGCTGTCAGAGGGACCAGAAGGTCCCTCTGCCTCCCTGCAATCTCCCCCATTGTTTGCTGTGCTGCCGATCACTGCTGATCGGTCAACACGGCAGGACCCCCCACCCCGCGGCTGCAGACATTAGTAGTCTCTGGGGAAGTGTAAATGAACCCCCCAAGCCACTCCTGTGTTCCTGGCGGGTATCCCGGCTTTCAAAATGAGAGCCGCAATGGTCGTGATGTTTCCGATGGACGCGATGTTCTGATAACCACTATTCCGATGTTTGGAAAAAAAGGTTTTTTTCTAATATCAATTTTTTTTTTTAACTAATACCATTTTGAATAAGATTAAATACACATTCTACAACTAATTCACTCATAAAAAAAAAAAACAACAACATTTTCTGAGTGGTTTTTCAGAAAATGATTTGTTAGTTAAGTGGTTAAGCTGCATGATGTTGCGACAGCACTAGTAATCGTATTATATACCATTGCTACTGTCATAATTTGAGGCACTGGCCAGGCAACTAGAAACCCCCCTGCATTTGCCTATGAACTGCAGCTACTGTGCTTGCTCAGTACTGTGCTCTAGTTCAGCCAGGTTATAGTTTTCCTAGGTGTATGACTCTTTCTCTCCTCACATGATAAAACCACTGTGTTGTGTGCGAAGTGAGACCTGTGGTTTAGCCTCTACTCTGGGGTGTCTTTTTGAATACACCCCATTTACTGGCATCTGAGAAAGACCTAGTAGAGTGTTTAGCTTATGGAGAGGGTGGTACTCAAAGGCTGCCAGATAACACTATTTGGGGTAGTGGTCTGGAGTAGCTGTGCCCAAAAAGCGGGACTGTCCCACCAAAATCAGGATGATTGGGAGTGATGTTAAAAAAACAACAACAATATTAAAAGAAAATCAATTTAACAAGTTATAGTGGGATTGTAGTGGTCTTAGGTTACCCTGTGTACAGAAAAGTGTCTCTAGAAATTGTTTAACGTGTCAATATGCAGTACAGTAATTCTCAGTCTCCTTCCTAACTATTCACTATTAAGTGTGACCTAATGTTACCTGTTCTATCACATATATTCCATAATCTCCTTGCTGCTTTTGTAGAAATGGATGCATGTGGTGCAGCCAAATTTGAAGATGATGTTCACGATTACGAAAAGGAATAATTATGGCGATTTTCTGCTGTGCTATACAGGTTTGAGGTTTACTTCGTCCTCCAATTTGCACATTTGGATTTTCTAAAGCGATATTCGAAAGAGATTCATGACTTATGTCAACAACTTTGGGACCTGTTTGGAAACAGAAAAAGAAAAACGGATTCAGTATAATAATAACAACAACGATATAGAGTAGCATAGATAAACTGCACCAGAAATCCCTCTGCTCTACTGATGTTAGGTATGCCTTAAAGATAATACATTTCAACTAGAAATATAAATAGCATTTTGGGTATGAGTCCCTTTAATACTAGCAGAATGTTTTTAATTAAGGTGGCTTCTTGGATCATGATCTGATCATCTGCAGTAAATAGGGGAGATGTATATAGTCTTGTAGAGAGATAAAGTGCAATAGTTGTCCAAAGTCACCAATCAGCATCTGTCATTTCAAAGACTGTTAGATAAATGACAGTTAGGAGCTGATTGGTTGCTTTGGACAACTTTTCCACTTTAACTCTCTCCAAGACTTAATGCATCTCCCTCTATAAAGAGGGCAGAGTGGAAAATTACAGATATGGAATGGGCAAAGACAGAAATATGGAGGGGACAATGGGTCAAATTCACAAATGCCAATGTCTTTACAATGGAGCCATTATTAGCAGACTGCGCATGTGCCATGATCACACTGCGCACATGTCAAGGTACCTTTGTGATTGCGCATGCAACGGACATTTTATATGCAGACTGACTGGCAGGAAGGGACCATTTGGAGGAGGTAACAGGGAGTGGTGGTAAAAATGCAGATGTGTCCTTGCCATTTTCGAGGTGTGTATCTGCCTTCAGCTGCAAAGATGTATGCAGAGAGACATGGCCCCAGCGTTGCTACTGCCACGGACAGTCTGCGTAACCATGCGTCAACCCTCGGAGTCCATGTTCTTCATTGTTGTGTCAATGCTGTGTATGAGTACACACTTGCTGAGCACTTTGTGATGTCTCCAGTGGGTGTCTATATCCTTATCTGAGCGGAATTAGCAGTTCTATAGCCTGAAAATGTGCAACTCTGTAGGCATTTGTATACATAGATGAATTCAGAGGCAGAACTCTGGGAGGCAACGGAGTCATCTGCCGCCGGGCTCCTGCTCTGAAGGGGGGCACCTCTCCTCCCATTCTGTGACACCATTGAATTAAGTTAATTGATAGCTGCCGCTATCTCTTCAGTGGCCGACTTCCTTACTGGTCCCTGCACCTTACAAATCACATACTTTTTATTATAATGTAAATACACATTTTACAGGTGTCATACCCAGGATTAGAAACCACAACCTATTACACTGGAAGCAGACACCTTACTGATGAAGCTGTTTGCTCCTGTATAGGAAATATGAGAATTGTAATTATATGAAGTCACTTTTCTGACAATTACACGTAACTTTATATAGTTAGAATTCTCATGCTTCCTGTACAGGAGCAAATAGCTCCATCAGTAAAGTGTCTGCTGTTAATGAAGCAGGTCATGGGTTCTATTCCTGGGTATGACTGCTAAGAAATGTGTGATTTAAAATAAAAGACAATTAAAAGTACAGTATATCAATTTTTTTCAGAACACTCCATAGACACACACACACACACACACACACACACACACACACGTATATATATATATATATATATATATATATACGCACACATACATACATACATACATACATACATATATTTATCTTAATATAGGAAACAGGGGGGCACCAATATTTTTCTTGCCTCCGGGCAACTGTGACGAACTTACGCCACTGGATGAATTAGGCCCATTGTGAGACCAATGGAGGGGACAGCGAGAAAGATGTGGAAGGGTAGTGAGAAGTACGGATGGTGCCTAGGCAGAAATATGGAGAAGGCAGTGAGAAATATGGATAGGAAATAACAGGAATATGGAGTGGGCAGTGACAGAGCTATGGAGGGGGCAATAAGAGATATATACAGTGGCAGTGAGAGATATGAAGGAGGGTAATTAGAGGATATCCGGATGATAGACACCATGTTAGACAGACATTAGGTTGCCATGGTCAAAAGGTCGACATGAAAGAATTAGACAGTACAAATGGTCGACATGGTCAAAAGGTTGACAGGGTCAAAATGTCGACTTGAAATTGGTCAACATAATAAAGGTAGAGTTTTTTTTTTATTTCACATGTTTTTGCACTATTTCATACCTTCTCTATCCATGTTGGCTTAGAGCTGGCTATAAACCTTGTGGCGAGCGCAGCGAGCCACCGAGCCCGAAGCGTGGTGATCGAAGTGAGCACCGCAAGGGTATGCCTTTCTACAATTGGGGGTCCCAGATGACAAAACTATCCACACAAACCACAAAAATGCAAAAAATATGGTGCCTACCTTTTTTGTGTTGACCATTTTCATGTTGACCTTTTGACCCTGTCGACCTTTTGACCCTGTCGACCTTTTAACTCTGTTGACCTTTTCCATGTCAATCTTTTGACCCTGTCGACCTACTGTAATGTCTGTCTATCTATTGACTGACTAGCTAGTGTCTAACTAGACACTGTCTATCTATCATCCCACACCCAATTAGAGAATCTCATGAATACTAATGATTTCTGTTTGTTGGTGACTAGAAGAGGTGAAATATTTTATATATGAATATAAATGCATTGGAGAATAAAGACGTGTTATACCAATGAGTCAGGGTATAATCGCATGTATAGTAGGGTATGCACAGCCTCTGTTGCCTTCTCCTTCACAAACAATGTAACATTTTGTAGATGTAAAAAATGTATTGGAAGCTACCAGCATCAGACACTCTGATATTTAATTTGAGCCTTACTAACAACTACAGTATACCCTTTTTTAGTCTCATGAAGTAGAATATTTGTATATATAGCACTGAGCCTGACCACCCATTTAACATGCCAGTAGACCAAATTTGATAGAAAATGTTGCCTAACCTTGGAATAGATCCTGTGGTGAGCGCAGTGAGCCACCGAGTCCACAAGGGGACTCTTAGTGCTTCTCGCCTCACTACCGTCATTCTGGCGGGATGCCACTGTCTGGATATTGACAGCCGGCATCCCGCCTACTGGATACGCTATGAGCTACATACACTTGTTATCAACTGTAGTGTATCAGGCGCAAAATGAGCCAGCCCCTTTCTGTGTTGTTGGTCAGTATTAAGTGTGCAATACACAGATATTATTTTGTAAACAACAATTTGATAATAAATTAAGTAAAATATATAATACACATCAATATGGTTAAAGAGATTCTTTCTATAAAACAGCATATACAGACAGTGGGGGCAGAGCTGAAACTACATGTGTGCCAGGCGTGCCTGGCACACAGCGCAGTCGCCCTGAGGGCACAACTGGCTGCATCCCCATGACTTTAGTAGTCAGCGGCATTGTAATGAGTCAAACTGACTCATTACAAGCTGCCTAAGAGGAGAGAAGCAGCAGCGTCGGAGGCAGGGGAGAAGGAGCAGGAGGGAGGGGGACTCGGGACTGGAGCCGCAGCTGCACACTGTAATTGGTGGCGGCGCTGCTACAGCTCTCCCTCTCCTTCCACATAGGTTGGCCGCTGTGAATGCTGGGATGCGCTTCCCTCATCCCAGCGTTCACAGCGGTGGCGGCCAGCCAATGTGGAAGGAGAGGGACAGCTGTAGCACCGCCGCCACCAATTACAGTGCGCTGCTGCGACTCCTGAGTCCCCCTCCCTCCTCCTCCTTCCCTTCCTGCCCGGAATCTGCCAGCAGCTGCTGCACCGATGGGCCTGACTGCCAGAGCCAGCGGGGAGACAGTATCATCTATTCTGTCTGTCTGTCTGTCTATCTATCTATCTATCTATCTATCTATCTATCTATCTATCTATCTATTCTGTCTGTCTGTCTGCCGTAATGTGTAAATAGGGAGACTGTCTGCCGTAATGTGTAAAAAGGGGATGCTGTCTGCTGTAATGTGTAAAAAGGAGATGCTGTCTGCTGTAATGTGTAAAAAGGGGGACTGTCTGCCGTAATGTGTAAAAAAGAGGACGCTGTCTGCCGTAATGTGTAAAAAGGGGACGCTGTCTGCCGTAATGTGTAGAAAGGGGGACTGGCTGCCGTAATGTGTAAAAAGGGGGACTGGCTGCCGTAATGTGTAAAAAGGGGGACTGGCTGCCGTAATGTGTAAAAAGGGGGAATGGCTGCCGTAATGTGTAAGAATGGGGGACTGGCTACCGTAATGTGTAAAAAAGGGGACGCTGTCTGCCATAATGTGTAAAAATGGGGACGCTGTCTGCCGTAATGTGTTAAAGGTGGACATCTGTCTGCCGTAATGTGTAAAAAAGGGAATGCTGTCTGCCGTAATGTGTAAAAACCGGGACTGTCTGCTGTAATGTGTAAAAAAGGGGACTCTGTCGTAATGTGTAAAAAGGGGATGCTGTCTGCTGTAATGTGTAAAAAGGGGGACTATCTGCTGTAATGTGTAAAAAGGGGACGCTGTCTGCTGTAATGTGTAATAAGGGGGACTATCTGCTGTAATGTGTAAAAAAGGGGACGCTGTCGGTATGCCGACACCCGGCATACCGACAGCTATTCTCCCTCGTGGGGGTCCATGACCCCCCTGGAGGGAGAATAAAATAGCGTGGCGCGCATAGTGTGGTGAGCGCAGCGAGCCCGCAAGGGGCTCCTTTGTGCTCGCCACACTGTTGGTATGCCGGTGGTCGGGCTCCCGGCGCCGGTATGCTGGTCGCCGGGAGCCCGGCCACCGGCATACCATACTACACCCGACTGTCTGTCGTAATGTGTTAAAAGGGGACGCTGTGTGGGCAGTACGGATGGTGTAATGGTTAGCATTACTGCCTCACAGCACTGAGGTCATGGGTTCGATTCCCACCATGGCCCTAACTGTGTGGAGTTTGTATATTCTCCCCGTACTTGCGTGGGTTTCCTCCGGGTACTCTGGTTTCCTCCCACAATCCAAAAATATACTGGTAGGCTAATTGGCTCTCAACAAAAAATTAACCCTAGCGTGAATGTGTGCGTGTACATGGGGTAGGGAATATAGACTGTAAGCTCCACTGGGGCAGGGACTGATATGAATGGCCAAATATTCTCTATAAAGCGCTGCGGAATATGTGTGCGCTATATAAATAACTGGTAATAATAATAATAATAATAATGTGTAAAAAGGGGGACTGTCTGTTGTAATGTGTAAAAAGGGGACGTTGTCTGCCGTAATGTGTTAAAAGGGGACACCGTGTGCCGTAATGTGTAAAAAGGGGACGCTGTCTGCCGTAACGTGTAAAAAGGGGACGCTGTCTGCCGTAATGTGTAAAAGATGGACTCTGTCTGCCGTAATGTGTAGAGAGCGGGACTGTCTGCCGTAATGTGTAAAAAAGTGTACGCTGTCTGCCGGAATGTGTAAAAAGGGGACGCTGTCTGCCGTAATGTGTTAAAAGGGGATGCTGTGTGCCGTAATGTGTAACAATGGGGACTGTCTGTCATAATGTGTAAAAAAGGGACGCTGTCTGCCGTAATGTGTAAAAATGGGGACTGTCTGTCGTAATGTGTAAAAAAGGGACTCTGTCTGCCGTAATGTGTAAAAAGGGGACGCTGTCTACCGTAATGTGTAGAAAGGGGTACTGTCTACCGTAATGTGTAAAAAAGGGGACTCTGTCTGCCGTAATGTGTAAAAAGGGGTTGCTGCCTGCCATGATGTGTAAAAGGGGCTCTACCTGGTGTAGTGGCGCTACTGTGTGGAGGATTTACTGCAAGGCAACCAAAGTGAGTGCTTAGGGCCCTGTTAGTCCCAGGGAGCCCAACTAGCAAGGCTGTATAAAGGATATTTCTGGGCAGACCATGAGCTTCACAGAGAGCTGAGCTGGCTGAATACTCCCGGCAGGCTGTCAGTGATTAGAAAGCTATTGGGTGCTGGCTCCAGCACATGCCTGTGCCTCCAGTCCTGCAATAATACTGTGCATGTGACCAGTCATGAGACACATGTGTATGATGTTAGATGTGCAGAGAGATAAGCTGGGAATTGCACAGAAAAAAACATGAGGTCTTCCAGAAAACTTTATTACAGTATTTTTGTTAATTTTATATAACATCCCCCTACTTCAAATTCCAAGTGCCATAACTAGACGTTTTAGCGCTGTGTGCAAGAAATAGCACCCCATATGTAAAATAGGGCTACTGCGTGCAACAAAAATATAGGGGTGTGGCTTCATGGGGAAGGGGGCGTGACCACAAAATAATACCAATTCATATTACGCTGTACAGTAGTCTCCATTATTCAAATTATGCTGCACAGTAGCATCACTTACACACATTACACCAGGTAGAGCCACTTTTATACATTACGCCAGGTAGAGCCCCTGTCATACATTATGCCAGGTAGAGCCCCTGTCACACATTACGCCAGGTAGAGCCCCATTTTACACATTACTCCAGGTAGCGCCCCTATCACACATTACGCCAGGTAGAGTCCCCTTTTACATATTACAGCAGGTAGAGCTTCCTTTTATACATTACGTCAGGTATGGCAGGAGGAGTCCCCCTTTTACACATTACGGCAATAGAGTCCCCCTTTTTACACATTATGGCAGGTGGAGTCCCTTTTTACACATTACGGCAGCAGAGTCCCCTTTTTACACATTAAGGCAGGCAGAGTCCCTCTTTTATACATTACGGCAGTAGAGTCCCCTTTTTACACATTACGGCAGGCAGAGTCCCATTTCTACACATTACAGCAGCACAGTCCCCTTTTTACACATTATGGCAGGCAGAGTCCCCTTTTTACACATTACAGCAGCAGAATCTCCTTTTTACACATTACAGCAGCAGAATCCCCTTTTTACACATTACAGCAGTAGAGTACCCTTTTTACGCATTATGCAAGCAGAATCTCATTTTTACACATTATGGCAGACAGAGTCCCTTTTTACACATTATAGCAGCAGAGTCCCCCTTTTTACATATTACAGCAGCAGAGTTCCCGTTTTTACATATTACACAGGCAGAGTCACCAACTTTTTACACATTACGGCAGGCAGAGTCACCAACTTTTTACACATTGCGGCAGGCAGAGTCACCTTTTTACATATTACAGCAGCAAAGTCCCCTTTTTACACATTACGCAGGCAGAGTCCCCTTTTTACACATTACATCAGCAGAGTCCCCTTTATACACATTATGGCAGGCTTCCGAGATAGGTGTCTGGCTCGCGGGAGAACAGCATCTCTGCCTCCACATCCTGCTCCCTATGGCCGGGCTCCAGAGTCACTGCGGCCCCGTGTTATCATGAGCTAGTCTGCCTTCACTGCTATAGCATCCAGCTGGAGGTGGAGCACACAATGCAGGCAGCACTGCCTGCTGTACTGAATATCAGTAGCAGTGCTCCTGGGAGAGAAGGAGCCAGGTGCACTGCTACTGTTATACACTGCAGCGGGTAGAAGACATTCGGCAGCGCATAAACCGATCGGTGAATGCGGGATGAGGTGGACGGTTGCGCCCACACAGCAACTGCGTTGTCTAAAATGCACCATCCACACTGCCCTAGTTATGACCCTGGGGTATGGGCAGTGTTATTTTAGGTACAGTATCTAGAGATGAGCGCCGGAAATTTTTCGGGTTTTGTGTTTTGGTTTTGGGTTCGGTTCCGCGGCCGTGTTTTGGGTTCGACCGCAGTTGGCAAAACCTCACCGAATTTTTTTTGTCGGATTCGGGTGTGTTTTGGATTCGGGTGTTTTTTTCAAAAAACCCTAAAAAACAGCTTAAATCATAGAATTTGGGGGTCATTTTGATCCCAAAGTATTATTAACCTCAAAAACCATAATTTCCACTCATTTTCAGTCTATTCTGAATACCTCACACCTCACAATATTATTTTTAGTCCTAAAATTTGCACCGAGGTCGCTGTGTGAGTAAGATAAGTGACCCTAGTGGCCGACACAAACACCGGGCCCATCTAGGAGTGGCACTGCAGTGTCACGCAGGATGTCCCTTCCAAAAAACCCTCCCCAAACAGCACATGACGCAAAGAAAAAAAGAGGCGCAATGAGGTAGCTGACTGTGTGAGTAAGATAAGCGACCCTAGTGGCCGACACAAACACCGGGCCCATCTAGGAGTGGCACTGCAGTGTCACGCAGGATGGCCCTTCCAAAAAACCCTCCCCAAACAGCACATGATGCAAAGAAAAAGAAAAGAAAAAAGAGGTGCAAGATGGAATTGTCCTTGGGCCCTCCCACCCACCCTTATGTTGTATAAACAAAACAGGACATGCACACTTTAACCAACCCATCATTTCAGTGACAGGGTCTGCCACACGACTGTGACTGATATGACGGGTTGGTTTGGACCCCCCCCAAAAAAGAAGCAATTAATCTCTCCTTGCACAAACTGGCTCTACAGAGGCAAGATGTCCACCTCATCATCATCCTCCGATATATCACCGTGTACATCCCCCTCCTCACAGATTATCAATTCGTCCCCACTGGAATCCACCATCTCAGCTCCCTGTGTACTTTGTGGAGGCAATTGCTGCTGGTCAATGTCTCCGCGGAGGAATTGATTATAATTCATTTTAATGAACATCATCTTCTCCACATTTTCTGGATGTAACCTCGTACGCCGATTGCTGACAAGGTGAGCGGCGGCACTAAACACTCTTTCGGAGTACACACTTGTGGGAGGGCAACTTAGGTAGAATAAAGCCAGTTTGTGCAAGGGCCTCCAAATTGCCTCTTTTTCCTGCCAGTATAAGTACGGACTGTGTGACGTGCCTACTTGGATGCGGTCACTCATATAATCCTCCACCATTCTTTCAATGTTGAGAGAATCATATGCAGTGACAGTAGACGACATGTCCGTAATCGTTGTCAGGTCCTTCAGTCCAGACCAGATGTCAGCATCAGCAGTCGCTCCAGACTGCCCTGCATCACCGCCAGCGGGTGGGCTCGGAATTCTGAGCCTTTTCCTCGCACCCCCAGTTGCGGGAGAATGTGAAGGAGGAGATGTTGACAGGTCGCGTCCTGCTTGACTTGACAATTTTCTCACCAGCAGGTCTTTCAACCCCAGCAGACTTGTGTCTGCCGGAAAGAGAGATCCAAGGTAGGTTTTAAATCTAGGATCGAGCACGGTGGCCAAAATGTAGTGCTCTGATTTCAACAGATTGACCACCCGTGAATCCTTGTTAAGCGAATTAAGGGCTCCATCCACAAGTCCCACATGCCTAGCGGAATCGCTCCGTGTTAGCTCCTCCTTCAATGTCTCCAGCTTCTTCTGCAAAAGCCTGATGAGGGGAATGACCTGACTCAGGCTGGCAGTGTCTGAACTGACTTCACGTGTGGCAAGTTCAAAGGGCATCAGAATCTTGCACAACGTTGAAATCATTCTCCACTGCACTTGAGACAGGTGCATTCCACCTCCTATATCGTGCTCAATTGTATAGGCTTGAATGGCCTTTTGCTGCTCCTCCAACCTCTGAAGCATATAGAGGGTTGAATTCCACCTCGTTACCACTTCTTGCTTCAGATGATGGCAGGGCAGGTTCAGTAGTTTTTGGTGGTGCTCCAGTCTTCTGTACGTGGTGCCTGTACGCCGAAAGTGTCCCGCAATTCTTCTGGCCACCGACAGCATCTCTTGCACGCCCCTCTCGTTTTTTAAAAAATTCTGCACCACCAAATTCAAGGTATGTGCAAAACATGGGACGTGCTGGAATTTGCCCATATTTAATGCACACACAATATTGCTGGCGTTGTCCGATGCCACAAATCCACAGGAGAGTCCAATTGGGGTAAGCCATTCTGCGATGATCTTCCTCAGTTGCCGTAAGAGGTTTTTAGCTGTGTGCGTATTCTGGAAAGCGGTGATACAAAGCGTAGCCTGCCTAGGAAAGAGTTGGCGTTTGCGAGATGCTGCTACTGGTGCCGCCGCTGCTGTTCTTGCGGCGGGAGTCCATACATCTACCCAGTGGGCTGTCACAGTCATATAGTCCTGACCCTGCCCTGCTCCACTTGTCCACATGTCCGTGGTTAAGTGGACATTGGGTACAGCTGCATTTTTTAGGACACTGGTGACTCTTTTTCTGAGGTCTGTGTACATTTTCGGTATCGCCTGCCTAGAGAAATGGAACCTAGATGGTATTTGGTACCGGGGACACAGTACCTCCAACAAGTCGCTAGTTGGCTCTGCAGTAATGATGGATACCGAAACCACGTTTCTCACCACCCAGGATGCCAAGGCCTCAGTTATCCGCTTTGCAGTAGGATGACTGCTGTGATATTTCATCTTCCTCGCAAAGGACTGTTGGACAGTCAATTGCTTGGTGGAAGTAGTAAAAGTGGTCTTACGACTTCCCCTCTGGGATGACCATCGACTCCCAGCAGCAACAACAGCAGCGCCAGCAGCAGTAGGCGTTACACGCAAGGATGCATCGGAGGAATCCCAGGCAGGAGAGGAATCATCAGAATTGCCAGTGACATGGCCTGCAGGACTATTGGCATTCCTGGGGAAGGAGGAAATTGACACTGAGGGAGTTGGTGGGGTGGTTTGCGTGAGCTTGGTTACAAGAGGAAGGGATTTACTGGTCAGTGGACTGCTTCCGCTGTCGGCCAAAGTTTTTGAACTTGTCACTGACTTATTATGAATGCGCTGCAGGTGACGTATAAGGGAGGATGTTCCGAGGTGGTTAACGTCCTTACCCCTACTTATTACAGCTTGACAAAGGGAACACACGGCTTGACAAATGTTGTCCGCATTTCTGGTGAAATACTTCCACACCGAAGAGCTGATTTTTTTGGTATTTTCACCAGGCATGTCAACGGCCATATTCCTCCCACGGACAACAGGTGTCTCCCCGGGTGCCTGACTTAAACAAACCACCTCACCATCAGAATCCTCCTGGTCAATTTCCTCCCCAGCGCCAGCAACACCCATATCCTCCTCATCCTGGTGTACTTCAACACTGACATCTTCAATCTGACTATCAGGAACTGGACTGCGGGTGCTCCTTCCAGCACTTGCAGGGGGCGTGCAAATGGTGGAAGGCGCATGCTCTTCACGTCCAGTGTTGGGAAGGTCAGGCATCGCAACCGACACAATTGGACTCTCCTTGTGGATTTGGGATTTCGAAGAACGCACAGTTCTTTGCGGTGCTACTGCTTTTGCCAGCTTGAGTCTTTTCATTTTTCTAGCGAGAGGCTGAGTGCCTCCATCCTCATGTGAAGCTGAACCACTAGCCATGAACATAGGCCAGGGCCTCAGCCGTTCCTTGCCACTCCGTGTGGTAAATGGCATATTGGCAAGTTTACGCTTCTCCTCCGACAATTTTATTTTAGGTTTTGGAGTCCTTTTTTTACTGATATTTGGTGTTTTGGATTTGACATGCTCTGTACTATGCCATTGGGCATCGGCCTTGGCAGACGACGTTGCTGGCATTTCATCGTCTCGGCCATGACTAGTGGCAGCAGCTTCAGCACGAGGTGGAAGTGGATCTTGATCTTTCCCTAATTTTGGAACCTCAACATTTTTGTTCTCCATATTTTAATAGGCACAACTAAAAGGCACCTCAGGTAAACAATGGAGATGGATGGATACTAGTATACAATTATAGATGGACTGCCGAGTGCCGACACAGAGGTAGCTACAGCCGTGGACTACCGTACTGTACTGTGTCTGCTGCTAATATAGACTGGATGATAATGAGATGTAGTATGTATAAAGAAGAAAGAAAAAAAAAACCACGGGTAGGTGGTATACAATTATGGATGGACTGCCGAGTGCCGACACAGAGGTAGCTACAGCCGTGGACTACCGTACTGTACTGTGTCTGCTGCTAATATAGACTGGATGATAATGAGATGTAGTATGTATAAAGAAGAAAGAAAAAAAAAAACACGGGTAGGTGGTATACAATTATGGACGGACTGCCGAGTGCCGACACAGAGGTAGCTACAGCCGTGGACTACTGTACTGTGTCTGCTGCTAATATAGACTGGTTGATAATGAGATGTAGTATGTATAAAGAAGAAAGAAAAAAAAAACCACGGGTAGGTGGTATACAATTATGGACGGACTGCCGAGTGCCGACACAGAGGTAGCTACAGCCGTGGACTACCGTACTGTACTGTGTCTGTGTCACGATCCGGGTATCTGGACGCCATTTCTTACCCATCAGATGCCTCCTAAGGCTGGCTCAGCGCTCCAGGACCGGATCCCATCTGTTATCCTGATGTGCATATTCCCGCATCCTCTCCTGTCTCTCTGGACGCTGTCACAGTAAAGCCTTATACATCTGGCATGGCGTCTCCCGCGGCCTCCGCCGCCGTTCCTGAGCTTCTGCATTCAGAGTGGCGATTACGTCAGCCGCGGCCTCCGCTGTGTCCGCGTGGTTGGATGTGCACCTGTCAGCCTGGCGTCTCCTGTCTCCGGTGGCCGGCGCCGCCATTACTGTTTTCCAGACCACATGGATTACAAACCAAACTTCCCTCCAAGTGTCTGCATGGGCGCAGCCATCTTGGATTCTGTCATCTGATCATATTCACCAATCTGCTGTCTGTATTATTAATTTGCATAATTGCCTAGCCAATGCCTTCCTTGCTGCAGGTATAAATGGGTTGTGCCTGAGCAAGGAAGGCGTCAGTGCTTTGGTTGTCAAACCTAGTTCCAGTTTGTCTCTCTTCTGTGAATGTCTTCCAGGTTCCAGCTCCTGTCTCCAGACTTCTGCTATAGAGACCCGCACCAGCATTCCATCTGCGGTGTAGCCTGACTCTCCGATCCATACTGGACTCACCTGTTTCCAGCTACAACATCACCTGCTTCCAGCTCAGCTTCCAGCAGTGTACAGCTTCTCTTAAAGGGCCGGTGTCCTTTCTGCAGTTTACCACTCTCCACCGGTATTATTATTTCTCCGCTCTCAAATTCTACATTTCATCTACATTGCATCGCTCTCAAGCTTTATTTATTATTTAACTGGTTCCAGCCAGTATCCACTCCGTGCCAACACCTGTCTGGTTCTAACCAGTACCCACAGCAGCATTTTATCTACAGCAGTCCAGCTTTCCCTGGAACACCAGCTGGTACGACCCTGGGCTTTCCTCATTGCTACAGTTGAGCCTGGTAAGGACTTTCCAACTTGCAGATAATAAGAACTGTCTCATACCACCAGAGCTCTGTGGCCCCTGCCACCCTGTAGTACCCAGGAACTGTATTATTATTTCTCTGCTGATTTTTATGTTACTTTTTACTGCTACTGTGATGCATGGAGTTTGTCATAAATAAATATCATTGACTTTTACTCAAGTTGTCGTGGTCACGCCTTCGGGCGGTTTCTCTTCATGTTACTTACATGTCCAGGGGTCTGATACAACCTCCCAGGTTCCGGTACATCTCAGCCCCTACAACTGAGGCTGCCTTCCGTCAGCTCAGGCCCTCAGTTGTGACAGTAAGCACTGACCAAATCAATCCAGCCGGAGACCAGGATCAAGCGGCCAGGCCGATGCAAGAACTGGCAGCCCGACTTGAACATCAGGAGGCTGCACAGGGCCACATCATCCGCTGTCTCCAGGATCTCTCTACTCGGCTGGATGGGATTCAGACAACTCTCCGTGGATCAGGCGCATCTGGGGCGTCAACCACAGTGACTCCAACTATAACCCCACCCACCTTACCCGTTTCTGCTCCACGTCTTCATCTTCCAACGCCAGCAAAATTTGACGGATCTCCAAGATTCTGCAGGGGATTTCTCAACCAGTGTGAGATTCAGTTTGAGCTACAACCTGGCAATTTTCCCAGTGACCGTACAAAAATTGCCTACATCATCTCTCTTCTCAGTGGCTCAGCCCTTGACTGGGCATCACCGTTATGGGAGAGGTCCGACACCCTGCTAGCTTCTTACACTGCATTCGTGTCAACATTCAGGTGCATCTTCGACGAGCCAGGCCGGGTAACTTCAGCTTCGTCTGAGATTCTCCGTTTACGCCAGGGATCACATACTGTAGGACAATATCTTATACAGTTCCAGATCCTGGCATCCGAACTGGCATGGAACGACGAGGCCCTGTATGCTGCATTCTGGCATGGTTTATCTGAGTGTATTAAAGACGAGTTAGCTACCAGAGACTTACCCTCCAAGTTAGATGAGCTAATCTCACTTTGTACAAAAGTTGACTTACGTTTCAGAGAGAGAGCAACTGAGCGTGGAAGATCATCTGCTCCAAAATCTTCTGCTCCTCCTCCTCGCCAACTGTCACCAACTAAAGATGAGCCCATGCAAATTGGCCGTTCCCGTTTAACTCCTGCTGAGCGCCGAAGACGTCTCTCCGAGTCTCTCTGTCTTTATTGTGCAGCTCCGTCTCACACCATTAATGCTTGTCCCAAACGTCCGGGACTCCAGACCCTAGCTCGCCAAGGAGAGGGCCGGCTAGGAGTAATGATCTCCTCTCCATCCCCTCAAGATTGTAATCTCCCAGTCTCGCTTCAAGTTGCTCAACGTTATCAGAACGTCATTGCCCTCCTTGATTCCGGAGCAGCTGGGAACTTTATTACCGAAGCCTATGTTAAACGGTGGTCCCTACCCACCGAGAGACTTCCTTCCTCCTTTTCCTTAACTGCCGTGGATGGCAGTAAAATTTTTTATACAGTTATTGCTCTAAGGACTCTACCAGTTCGTCTGAGAGTGGGAGTTCTTCATTCCGAACTTATTTCACTTTTAGTGATTCCAAGAGCCACACATCCTGTGGTCCTGGGCCTTCCATGGCTCCGTCTTCACAATCCTACAATTGATTGGACGACTACGCAAATCCTGGCATGGGGTCCCTCCTGTGCTGAGACATGTTTGTTTAAAGTGTTGCCTGTCTGTTCTTCCTCCCCCAGGTCGTCTGATGTTCCACCTCCTCCATATCAAGATTTCACGGATGTGTTCAGTAAGGCTTCTGCTGATATCCTTCCTCCTCATAGAGAATGGGACTGCCCGATTGATCTCGTTCCAGGGAAGGTTCCACCTCGAGGCCGAACTTATCCGTTGTCTCTGCCCGAGACGCATTCTATGGAGGAATACATTAAAGAGAACCTAGCAAAGGGGTTCATTCGACCTTCTTCTTCTCCAGCCGGCGCAGGCTTCTTTTTTGTAAAAAAGAAAGATGGTGGTCTGCGGCCGTGCATCGACTACAGAGGTTTGAACGACATTACCATCAAGAACTGCTATCCTTTACCCCTGATTACTGAGCTCTTTGACAGAGTTAGCGGAGCTACCATCTTTACAAAGCTGGACTTGAGAGGTGCATACAATCTCATCCGGATCCGTGAGGGTGACGAGTGGAAGACCGCATTTAACACCCGTGACGGACATTATGAGTACCTCGTCATGCCCTTCGGATTAAGCAATGCTCCAGCTGTCTTCCAGCATTTCGTCAATGAGATCTTCAGAGACATTTTATACCGTCATGTCGTGGTCTATCTAGATGATATCCTCATTTTTGCCAACAATTTAGAGGAACATCGTTTTTGGGTAAAGGAGGTTCTGTCCCGTCTCCGTGTCAATCATCTCTATTGCAAATTAGAGAAATGCGTCTTTGAAGTCAAGTCCATTCCGTTTCTAGGGTACATTGTGTCCGGTTCCGGACTAGAGATGGATCCTGAGAAACTACAAGCAATCCAGAATTGGCCGGTACCCTTAACCCTCAAAGGGGTCCAGAGGTTCTTAGGGTTCGCCAATTATTACCGAAAGTTTATACGAGACTTTTCCACCATTGTGGCGCCTATTACTGCTTTCACCAAGAAGGGTGCTAACCCGTCCAAGTGGTCTGAAGAAGCCATGCAAGCTTTTCATCTTTTAAAACAGAGGTTCATCTCTGCGCCTGTCCTGAAACAGCATGACATCGACTCTCCTTTCATCTTAGAGGTGGATGCCTCCTCCGTTGGAGTAGGAGCGGTGTTATCTCAGAGGGCTAAAGATGGCCATTTACATCCTTGCAGTTTCTTCTCACGGAAGTTCTCCCCAGCGGAACGCAACTATGCCATTGGCGACCAGGAGTTGCTAGCCATCAAGCTCGCTCTAGAGGAGTGGAGATATCTGTTGGAGGGAGCTTCTCATTCAATCACCATCCTTACAGACCACAAGAACCTTCTATATCTGAAAGGCGCACAATGTCTCAATCCTCGTCAGGCCAGATGGGCACTTTTCTTTTCCAGGTTCGACTTTAAACTCCAGTTCTGTCCGGGCTCTCAGAATCGCAAGGCCCTTTCCCGCTCATGGGAGCAAGAAAATGAGTCAGAGTCTTCAGACAAGCATCCTATTATAAATCCGTTGGCATTCTCCACGGTAGGGATGGACTCTACGCCCCCATCAGGAAAAGTTTTGTGAAGCCGACACTAAGGAAGAAGCTCATGCATTGGGCCCATGCTTCCCGCTTTGCCGGACATACAGGTATCCAAAAAACCCTGGAGTTTATCTCTAGGTCCTATTGGTGGCCAACTCTGAAAAAGGACGTTTTGGAGTTTATTGCATCTTGCCCAAAGTGTGCTCAACATAAAGTATCCCGCCAGTCGCCTGCGGGGCAACTGGTTCCACTATCTGTTCCCCGTCGACCATGGACCCATTTGTCGATGGATTTTATTACAGATTTGCCCATGTGCAACAACTTCAATACCATCTGGGTGGTAGTTGACCGGTTCACCAAGATGGCACACTTCATTCCTCTCACCGGTCTTCCGTCAGCTTCCAAGTTGGCCCAAGTATTCATACAAGAGATCTTCCGACTCCACGGTCTTCCAGAAGAAATTATCTCAGATCGAGGAGTTCAATTCACAGCCAAATTCTGGCGAAGTTTATGTCAAGTCCTCCAAGTCAAGCTAAAGTTTTCCACGGCTTACCATCCTCAGACCAATGGTCAGACTGAGAGGGTGAATCAGGACTTGGAGTCCTTCCTCCGCATCTATGTGTCCTCCTCTCAAGATGACTGGGTTCAATTACTTCCCTGGGCCGAGTTCTGTCATAACAACCAGTATCATTCTTCATCTTCTTCAACACCATTCTTCACCAACTTTGGATTCCACCCTAAAGTCCCTGAGTTCCAACCGCTTCCAGCAACTTCTGTTCCCGCAGTGGATATCACCTTGCATCAGTTTGCCAATATCTGGAAGAGCGTACGATCAGCTCTGCTCAAGGCATCGTTCAGGTACAAGAAGTTTGCGGATAAGAAGCGTCGAGCAGTTCCTGCTCTCAAGGTGGGTGATCGGGTATGGTTATCCACGAAGAATTTGAGGTTGAGAGTTCCCAGTATGAAGTTTGCACCTCGCTTCATCGGTCCTTTTAAAATTGATCAAGTCATCAATCCTGTTGCTTACAGACTCCAGTTACCTCCTTTCTTAAAAATACCCAGGACATTCCATGTTTCCCTGTTGAAACCGTTAATCTTGAATCGGTTTCATTCCTCACTTCCTCCAACTCCGAAAGTCCAAACTCAACGAGGCGTTGAGTATGAAGTGGCCAAGATCCTGGACTCACGTCACCGTTACGGTCGACTTCAGTATCTTATTGACTGGAAGGGTTATGGCCCTGAGGAACGTTCATGGACCAATGCTTCTGATGTCCATGCTCCTGCCTTGGTCCGGAGATTCCATTCCAAGTTTCCTCAAATGCCAAAGAAGTGTCCTGGGGCCACTCCTAAAGGGGGGTGTGCTGTCACGATCCGGGTATCTGGACGCCATTTCTTACCCATCAGATGCCTCCTAAGGCTGGCTCAGCGCTCCAGGACCGGATCCCATCTGTTATCCTGATGTGCATATTCCCGCATCCTCTCCTGTCTCTCTGGACGCTGTCACAGTAAAGCCTTATACATCTGGCATGGCGTCTCCCGCGGCCTCCGCCGCCGTTCCTGAGCTTCTGCATTCAGAGTGGCGATTACGTCAGCCGCGGCCTCCGCTGTGTCCGCGTGGTTGGATGTGCACCTGTCAGCCTGGCGTCTCCTGTCTCCGGTGGCCGGCGCCGCCATTACTGTTTTCCAGACCACATGGATTACAAACCAAACTTCCCTCAAAGTGTCTGCATGGGCGCAGCCATCTTGGATTCTGTCATCTGATCATATTCACCAATCTGCTGTCTGTATTATTAATTTGCATAATTGCCTAGCCAATGCCTTCCTTGCTGCAGGTATAAATGGGTTGTGCCTGAGCAAGGAAGGCGTCAGTGCTTTGGTTGTCAAACCTAGTTCCAGTTTGTCTCTCTTCTGTGAATGTCTTCCAGGTTCCAGCTCCTGTCTCCAGACTTCTGCTATAGAGACCCGCACCAGCATTCCATCTGCGGTGTAGCCTGACTCTCCGATCCATACTGGACTCACCTGTTTCCAGCTACAACATCACCTGCTTCCAGCTCAGCTTCCAGCAGTGTACAGCTTCTCTTAAAGGGCCGGTGTCCTTTCTGCAGTTTACCACTCTCCACCGGTATTATTATTTCTCCGCTCTCAAATTCTACATTTCATCTACATTGCATCGCTCTCAAGCTTTATTTATTATTTAACTGGTTCCAGCCAGTATCCACTCCGTGCCAACACCTGTCTGGTTCTAACCAGTACCCACAGCAGCATTTTATCTACAGCAGTCCAGCTTTCCCTGGAACACCAGCTGGTACGACCCTGGGCTTTCCTCATTGCTACAGTTGAGCCTGGTAAGGACTTTCCAACTTGCAGATAATAAGAACTGTCTCATACCACCAGAGCTCTGTGGCCCCTGCCACCCTGTAGTACCCAGGAACTGTATTATTATTTCTCTGCTGATTTTTATGTTACTTTTTACTGCTACTGTGATGCATGGAGTTTGTCATAAATAAATATCATTGACTTTTACTCAAGTTGTCGTGGTCACGCCTTCGGGCGGTTTCTCTTCATGTTACTTACATGTCCAGGGGTCTGATACAACCTCCCAGGTTCCGGTACATCTCAGCCCCTACAACTGAGGCTGCCTTCCGTCAGCTCAGGCCCTCAGTTGTGACAGTCTGCTGCTAATATAGACTGGATGATAATGAGATGTAGTATGTATAAAGAAGAAAGGAAAAAAAAACACGGGTAGGTGGTATACAATTATGGACGGACTGCCGAGTGCCGACACAGAGGTAGCTACAGCCGTGGACTACCGTACTGTACTGTGTCTGCTGCTAATATAGACTGGATGATAATGAGATGTAGTATGTATAAAGAAGAAAGAAAAAAAAACCCACGGGTAGGTGGTATACAATTATGGACGGACTGCCGAGTGCCGACACAGAGGTAGCTACAGCCGTGGACTACCGTACTGTACTGTGTCTGCTGCTAATATAGACTGGATGATAATGAGATGTAGTATGTATAAAGAAGAAAGGAAAAAAAAACCACGGGTAGGTGGTATACAATTATGGATGGACTGCCGAGTGCCGACACAGAGGTAGCTACAGCCGTGGACTACCGTACTGTACTGTGTTTGCTGCTAATATAGACTGGATGATAAAGAGATATAGTATGTATAAAGAAGAAAGAAAAAAAAAACCACGGGTAGGTGGTATACAATTATGGACGGACTGCCGAGTGCCGACACAGAGGTAGCTACAGCCGTGGACTACCGTACTGTACTGTGTCTGCTGCTAATATAGACTGGATGATAATGAGATGTAGTATGTATAAAGAAGAAAGGAAAAAAAAACCACGGGTAGGTGGTATACAATTATGGATGGACTGCCGAGTGCCGACACAGAGGTAGCTACAGCCGTGGACTACCGTACTGTACTGTGTCTGCTGCTAATATAGACTGGATGATAATGAGATGTAGTATGTATAAAGAAGAAAGAAAAAAAAAACCACGGGTAGGTGGTATACAATTATGGACGGACTGCCGAGTGCCGACACAGAGGTAGCTACAGCCGTGGACTACCGTACTGTGTCTGCTGCTAATATAGACTGGTTGATAATGAGATGTAGTATATATAAAGAAGAAAGAAAAAAAAAACCACGGGTAGGTGGTATACAATTATGGACGGACTGCCGAGTGCCGACACAGAGGTAGCTACAGCCGTGGACTACCGTACTGTACTGTGTCTGCTGCTAATATAGACTGGATGATCATGAGATGTAGTATGTATAAAGAAGAAAGAAAAAAAAAACCACGGGTAGGTGGTATACAATTATGGACGGACTGCCGAGTGCCGACACAGAGGTAGCTACAGCCGTGGACTACCGTACTGTACTGTGTCTGCTGCTAATATAGACTGGATGATAATGAGATGTAGTATGTATAAAGAAGAAAGGAAAAAAAACCACGGGTAGGTGGTATACAATTATGGACGGACTGCCGAGTGCCGACACAGAGGTAGCTACAGCCGTGGACTACCGTACTGTGTCTGCTGCTAATATAGACTGGTTGATAATGAGATGTAGTATGTATAAAGAAGAAAGAAAAAAAAAACCACGGGTAGGTGGTATACAATTATGGACGGACTGCCGAGTGCCGACACAGAGGTAGCTACAGCCGTGGACTACCGTACTGTACTGTGTCTGCTGCTAATATAGACTGGATGATAATGAGATGTAGTATGTATAAAGAAGAAAGAAAAAAAAAAACACGGGTAGGTGGTATACAATTATGGACGGACTGCCGAGTGCCGACACAGAGGTAGCTACAGCCGTGGACTACCGTACTGTACTGTGTCTGCTGCTAATATAGACTGGATGATAATGAGATGTAGTATGTATAAAGAAGAAAGAAAAAAAAAACCACGGGTAGGTGGTATACAATTATGGACGGACTGCCGAGTGCCGACACAGAGGTAGCTACAGCCGTGGACTACCGTACTGTGTCTGCTGCGACTGGATGATAAATAATGATATAAAAATATATATATATATCACTACTGCAGCCGGACAGGTATATATTATATAATGACGGACCTGCTGGACACTGTCTGTCAGCAGAATGAGTTTTTTATTTTATAGAATAAAAAAACACCACACAAGTCACACGACGTGTGTTTAACTTTTACAGGCAGACAGTCAATCACAATACAATATAGTATACTATACTGGTGGTCAGGTCACTGGTCAGTCACACTGGCACTGGCAGTGGCACTCCTGCAGAAAAAAAGTGTGCACTGTTTAATTTTAATATGTACTCCTGGCTCCTGCTATAACCTAACTGCTCCCCAGTCTCCCCCACAATTAAGCTGTGTGAGCACAGTCAGATATTATACATAGATGATGCAGCACACTGGGCTGAGCACAGATATGGTATGTGACTGAGTCACTGTGTATCGTTTTTTCAGGCAGAGAACGGATTATATTAAATAATATAAAACTGCACTGGTGGTCACTGGTCAGTCACTAGTATAACTAACTAATACTATCAGCAAAATTCTGCACTCTCTGTCTGAGTACTCCTCCTAAGCTCCAGTAAATGAAGTGTCACTGTCTCACTCTCACTCTCCTATCTATTTCTTCTCTAAACGGAGAGGACGCCAGCCACGTCCTCTCACTATCAATCTCAATGCACGTGTAAAATGGCGGCGACGCGCGGCTCCTTATATAGAATCCGAGTCTCGCGATAGAATCCGAGCCTCGCGAGAATCCGACAGCGTCATGATGGCGTTCGGGCGCGCTCGGGTTAACCGAGCAAGGCGGGAAGATCCGAGTCGCTCGGATCCGTGTAAAAAAACCTGAAGTTCGGGCGGGTTCGGATTCCGAGGAACCGAACCCGCTCATCTCTAACAGTATCTAATATATGCCTGCTACAATCATGGCTGGGGAGGAGGCATATACTGACTGGTGATATATCAATATGAGGATACAGTTAAAATGCCCCGTGGTGGGATCCCAGCAGCCAAAATACTGAGGCCGGAATCCCGCCTGGTTGCCTTAATTCCGACGTTCAAATGCCGACATAGGTGGGATTTTCTGTGTTGGTGTTTTGCCTGCCGGGATCTCGATTGTCCTCTAAACAGGACGCGCTTACATCCTGCCTCGCACGGGAAGGGGTGGGGTCATTTAGGCACTGTAAGTGGGGTTAGGGTGTAGGAACGGAAAGGTTATGGTTAGGTACTGGGGGGAGGGGTTAGGCACCTTGAGGAGGAGGTTAGGGTTAGGCACCAAGCGGGGAGGGTTAAGTTTAGGCAGCGGCGAAGGGAGGGTTAAGGTTAGGCATCCCCAGGGAGGGTTAGGGTTAGGCACACCTGGGGAGGTTTAGGGTTAGGCACCCACAAGGAAGGGTTAGGGTTAGGGCAGGGGACAGGGGAAGTTTAGGGTGCTAACTAAGGGCCTGTCGGTATTTTATAGGATGGAATGCTGATGTCGATTTTCTGAACATTTGCATCCTGTCCATCGTCGTCCCATACTGAACCCATCAATATGCTATAATACATCAATTATGCTATAATATTTTAAGTCCTAGCGTGTATGGGACATACCAAATGCAATAAGTGGGGCACTAATACATAATCAATACAGTCACACTGACTGAGGGGTGTACTTTTGGGTATTATTTATAATGGGGGACCTACTAGGCTGCTACAATCAGTAAAGGGGGAGAGCTACTCATATATAATGCTGTCAACACTAATGTAATTGGGTGTAATAATAAGTATTATAAGGATTGGCTGCCTGCATTATATAGCAGTCCCTGCCCCACCATCCACACACACACTGATTGTAGCACATCCCCAGATTGAGGAGCATACACTGACTGGGGGGCAGCATAATGAGTGGGGACCTGTCTGCTACAATTGGGGGGCACACTGAGGATTGTTTGAGGAAGGGGGGTCCCAAATCTGTGTCTTGCTTAGGGCCCCATGAGGTCCAAACCTCCTCACACATCTAACCTCAATAAAAAATGTGACACAAGACACTTGGCCCTAGTGAGCTGCCAGTTCCTGTGCAACTCTGCTAGCGCTGGCCATCTTTTAGCCAACAATGCTTCTTAGTCACGAGTTGTGACTAGTATGCGCCAGGAGACTGTGCTGATTAATTTAATATGTTATATGTAATAAGTGTATATCTGTGTGTGACTGAGTCGCATATGAAGCACAGTGGAATATGGCATGAAAACAAGCCACAGTCGCTGCATTATAGCACGTCATATACAGAGAATCAGAAGCGATGCACTCAGCATACCAGCATTCAGGTAGTGAGAATACTGATGCCAGAGTCCTGACACTGGTTAGGAGACCAGCTCCGGAACTCTGACACCACTCACAATGCCGACGCCAGAATCCCGATTGTCGGCATCCCGAATGTAAGTATGCCGGAGCTGGTTAGGGCCAGGCTGCGGGGGGCGTCGCGTAGGAGGGTTAGCGGCAGACACTAAAGAGGGAGGGTTAGGGTTAGGCACTAAGGGGGTGCAGTTAAGGTTAGGCTGCAGGAGGGGGAGTTAGGGTTAGGCGCTAAGGAGGGGGTTAGGGTTAAGCTGCGGGGGAAAGGTTAAGGTTAGGCTTCAGGTTGACAGTGTTAGGGGGATAGGGGAAGAGGGTTAGAATAATTGCTTAGCAGGTGTCGGGACTCTACATGTTGGGAAGCTGCTGTCAGTCTTCTGACTGTCTGTATCCCAAGCACCAGTATCCCATACCCAACCCGTTCAGACTCAGTCACACGGATATACAAGTGTTGCATATCAATTTAAACAGCACAGTCTCCTAGTGCATCCTAGGTATATAAAATTGCGACTGAGATGCACGCAGAGAGGGGTTGTTCAAAATTCTACATTTATGGCATGTGAAGTGCTTCACTACAATGAAAACTTAAATTCAATACAAAGGGGCAGGTTTAACAACAAGTGATTTTCAAGTTATCACTCATTACGAGTGATATATGGTACGCTAGCCAATCAGCTCTAACTGTTATTTTTCACACACATGACAGTTAGCAGCTGATTGGCTGGAGCACCATTTCTCATTCATAACGAGTGATAGCAAGAATATCACTCACTGTTAAATCTGCGCAAAGTCTCTTCTATTATAAGTGTCCACAAGGTAGGATGGAGGGGTTAAGCCCTTTTTTGTCTAGGTTTTTGAAAGTTTTATATATTACATAGGTTCTCAAACTCGGTCCTCAGGACCCCACACAGTGCATGTTTTGCAGGTCTCCTCACAGAATCACAAGTGAAATAATTAGCTCCACCTGCGGATCTTTTAAAATGTGTCAGTGAGTAATTAATACACCTGTGCACCTGCTGGGTTACCTGCAAAACATGCACTGTGTGGGGTCCTGAGGACCGAGTTTGAAAACCACTGATATATTACAAAGTTGTTTTATAGATGCTACACAAAGGATCTTACAAAATTGCACTTTCATTCACCTCTGTGAGCAGTGTTTGTGTTTAAATTATCATCTGCTCCTCTAGTTTGTATAAACTTGTCAGAGAAGTGGCTAATGCTCAGTTCCTTTTGTAAAGCAGTTGGCTTTGCTTAGGGCTATTAAAGTCCACCTTTGTTGTCTTTGCTGCTCCAATGAAACTTTCTATGTGTTCAGAGCCGGCCCTAGGCATAGGCAAACTAGGCAAATGCCTAGGGCATTTGTTATGCCTAGGGGCACCAGCAGATTCTGCTGATTAAAATGATATGCGGCATGCCTATATTCTGTGTGTAGCATTTCGCATGCAGGTACAGCCACAGTTGCACACAGAATATAGGCATGCTGCATATCATATTACTCAGCTGAAGCTGCTTGTGCATCCTAACCTCATAGCAATACAAATAAGATGCATTTTCATCAAAACAGACGCTCAACGTTAGCAGAGCTGCCAGCTGACTCACGCCAGGCATCTCCTGCTGCATGGGGCATTGAGGCAAGATGTATCTAAGCAGAGGCAGAGGTCACAATGTTAGTGGCCGTGTGAATGCTGTGTGCGGGTGGGTTGGTTGTGCAATAGTGTTCGGCATATGTGTAAGGGGCATTATGCATGTCGTGTACAAATACATTAATAATGTGTGGCATATGTGTAAGAGGCGCTATGTGTGTCATTATGTGTACAAGAGCATTAATAATGTGCGGCATATGTGTAAGGGACATTATGTGTATAAGGGCATTAATAAAGGTTGGCATAACGTGTAAGACGCATTATGTTAATAAGGACATTAATAATGCATGTCATATGTGTAAGGGGCATTACTGTGTGGTATTATGTGTATAAAGGCATTCCTAATGTGTGGATTAATGTGTATAAGGTGATCTACTGTGTGGTGTTATGTATAGACAGGGCACTTTGGTGTAATGTGAATAAAGAGCAATATGGTGTGGTGTAATGTGAATAAGGGGCACTACTGTGAGGAGTAACGTTTATAAGGTAAAGTGGTACTACTGTGTGATGTAAGGTACACTATCACATGATAAAATATGAATAAAGTTGCACTACTGTGTGGCGTAATTTGAATTGGGGTTACTATTGTATGGCCATGCCCCTTGCCAGCAAAAACACGCCCCAACACCAAAATAAGGACTGCTATGGGCGAGGGGTGATGGTGCTTGGAAAGGGGTGAAGGGTCAGAGGCGGAACTAGCGGTGGTGCTAGGGGGCACCAGCCAAAATCTTGCCTAGGGCATCATATTGGTTAGGGCCGGCTCTGCATGTGTTCATGATTCTTGTAGATCCTTGTAGGAAGGTTGTGCAATGTGTCACTTGCTGTGTGTGCTGTCAACGGCTCTGGCTGTGTGTATTGCTTTCACCCAGGGGAAGGGGGGTGGGTGGGGGGGGGGGGTATAGATGGCCAGCTGCCATTGTGGTGACTTTTTCACTGGGTCCCCTTGCTGTTGCTGGCTGAGCTCAAACCCAGGGGAGGTACATTCCAGGAGAGGCGGGAGGGGGCTTGGTCTGAAGCATTTCATCTGGCTGCTCAGGTTGGTCTTCGTCAGGAAAGTGCAGGCTGTTGTGGGACTGCCCTCTTTAGGTTCTGTGCAAGTTGATTTATTGGTTGATGCACAGCACAGTATATTTGTCTCAAAGTTCATATTTATTGTACTTGTTATATAAAACATCTCTGCAAAGTACAGTATACAACTTTCATACATCTGGACAAAAAAGGGCTTAACCCTTCCATCCTACCTTTTGGACACACACAAGAGGAGAGACTTTGTTTCGGATTACATTTTTCATTGATGTCCCATTTTATACTAAGTGTATCATTTTTAAATGTATTTGACTTTATGTGCTATTTTATAGAAAGAATCTCCTGTACCTATATTAATTAAATATTAATATTAAATATTATTTTTTACATCTGATACACTACAGATGATTTTATTCTGGAAAGAGCCATCAGTATTGAGGTAGCATAAGAAATCGCAGGTTGTATTTGCATAGCCATGTACGGTTGCTGATTGATATGCCGGTGTTCGAGATGCCAGTGGTCAGAATACCTACCATGGCATCCTGATAGTAAGAATCCTGACAGGGTAAAGTACGTATACTTATCTTCCCACCTGGCCCCCTAACGCTCCCTTTTCGTAGCCTAAATCTATCCCCCCTGGGCACAGCCTAACCCTTACCCTTCCCCCGCATCCTAACCTTAATCTTCAACCCTCCTTGCAGCTTACCTCTCCGGCATGGCAGTGGCTGCTTGATTGGGATCCTGACTGTCAGGTATCCAGCTTTGGGGTTTGGGCTGGAGACCCTAATTGGGATGCTGTTGGTGGAATTCCGAGTACTGTGTGGGGATTCCGGTGTTGATACTCTGACTGCTAGGATTCTGACCACTGGGATTCTGAGAGGTTCCCCTTGTAGGTAGTGAGGTATATGTACTATTGAGACGCTATAGCTTTTCATGCTTCGCCTCTTTATCAAGGTGAAGCAAGTAGCAATACAATTGAGATGTATTAACATCTCGGCTGCTAGAGTGGAGGTGTGAAAACTCCCCCCCTCAGGTGAACCTTACCATAGGCACAGTGCATCAGCTTAGTGCTGTGCCTTACCTCTCGGAAAGCTCCACTGAACATGTGCAAGATCTTGCAACCATCGCAAGATCTCCTGTGTGCAGCCTGAACTCCAGAAACTGCCACAGGTCAGCATACATACAGTACTGGCCAGTGGCGGATACAGACAGGGGCGAAATGGGCGAACGCCCCCCCTACACATATTGCGGCGGGATAAAAGGGGCCGGTTCTGGTAACCGCGACGAGCAGGACCTTCGGCTGCGGCAGCACTAACACAGCCCGCAGCGCCCGCCACCGCTGAGAGTCTGACTGAGGGAGAGGCTAGTAAGTGCAGGAGCCGGAGCCCCGAAGCAAGCAGTGTTCTCACTGTCATCTCCACCGCGCCCGGCTCCCCAGTCCCCCGTACCAGCGGTAGCGTCTAATTTCCCTTCATGGAGAGGACCTTCCAGGTCCTGATCACGAAGGGAGCATAGACACAACCCTGTCTCAGCCGCTCCAGCTCCTCCGCCTCCTCAGTGATACGTTGCCTCTGCGCAATGACAAACACTGTCATGCGCAGTAGGCAATGGGCATTTGTGTACGCCAAGGTTTTATTCAGGGGCAGGCTGGCGCCATTTTTCCAGCAGCAGAGGAGTGGGCACGGAGAGAGGAGCTAAAGCCTGTAATTGCCTCATTGTGTGTGTAGGTGAGCTGTCTAGATGTCACTTTCCCTGTCACTCTGTCACTACCTATGTCCCTGCTGTCACTTTCCCTGTCCCTCTGTCACTCTCCCTGTCCCTATGTCCCTGCTGTCTCATTCCATGTGGCATGATGTGAATTTTGGCTCATTCAGTGTGCTACAATGTGAATTTCGGCTCATACCCTGTGCTATATTGTGAATTTTGGCTCATTCAGTGTGCTATAATGTGAATTTCAGCTCATTCAGTGTGCTATATTGTGAATTTTGGCTCATTCAGTGTGCTACAATGTGAATTTCAGCTCATTCAGTGCGCTACAATGTAAATTTCGTCTCATTCTGTGCGCTATAATGTGAATTTTGGCTCATTCAGTGTGCTATAATGTGAATTTCAGCTCATTCAGTGTGCTATATTGTGAATTTCGGCTCATTCAGTGTGCTACAATGTGAATTTCAGCTCATTCAGTGTGCTACAATGTGAATTTCGGCTCATTCTGTGTGCTATAATGTGAATTTCGGCTCATACTGTGTGCTATAATGTGAATTTCGGCTCATTCTGTTTGCTACAATGTGAATTTCGGCTCATTCTGTGTGGTATAATGTGAATTTCGTCTCATTCTGTGTGCTATAATGTGAATTTCGGCTCATTCTGTGTGGTATAATGTGAATTTCGGCTCATACTGTGTGCAATAATGTGTACCATTGTTGTCTTATTACTTATGCCATCACAGGATCTATTAAAAGAAATGAGTATTTATATAAAGCATTTTTTTCCTGCTAAAGTAAATTTATTTCACTTTTTTTTCTCTGAAAGTGGACTGGTAGCCCAAATCTGGTCTGCATGATTGTGCATGTGTGATCTACGAATGTGCAGATGCATGCAGGAATGGCGATTCGCCAGTCTGTATCACCAGTGCGCATGGTTCTCTCCACTAACTGGCAATAATAGGACATTTTAGAAGCGAACGGGAGGGACATTTCAAAGTGGGAGGAGCTATGATTAGTGGGAGGGGGTCATCATGCTTAAACCGCCCCCCCTAAAAGTTAAGTCTAGATCCGCCACTGGTACTGGCAGTGCCACAGCAAACGTGTACTTATTGTTTTTTAAGACATCTGTATGATTCCCTGTCATCATAGAACAGTATGGAGATGAAAACATCATTACATGTTTTCAAATACTATAGAGAAAAGTGATTTTCCTGTATGTTATCTGCTTTCATACATAACACAGATAGTTGTGTCAAATAGCGCTGGTTTTAGCACATTTAACACTTACCACTTCTTCATACATATCCATGTCTTAACCACTTGCCTGGCATGGTCACATCAGATGCGACCATGCCTGCAAGTGCTCTATCTGACCTAGTCGCACAGGATGCGACCAGTCAGATAGAGTGTTAGCAGCGGCAGGAAAGGAAAACTTCCCTCCGCTGCTTCTATCAGAGGGACCGGAAGGTCCCTCTGCCTCCCTGCACTTTCCCCTACTGATTGCCGTGCTGCCGATCACTGCCGATCAGTCAGCATGGCAGGACCCCCTCCAGCGGCTGCAGACAATGGCAGCCTCTGGGGAGTGTAAATTAACCCCCCCTGTATACAAGGAGGCTGTTCCAGCTTTCAAAATGAAAGCCGCAATGTTCCCGATGTTCCGATGGTCGCGATGTTCCTGATCGATGTTTCAATGTTTGAAAAATATTAATATTTAAAATATATATATATATATATATATTTCTTTTTTTAACTAAAATAATTTGGGATAGGGTTAAATTCATGTTCTTCACCTAATTCACTCATAAAAAAAAAAACCGACAATTTTGGAGCAGTTTTTGGCAAAATAAATCATTAGTTAAGTGGTTAAATCAGAATAATTACAGTACAGTATATTAATCAAAACTGTTTTTCCTTTGTTCTACATTGAGAGCCATACAATAGAATCCATTTGTTTTCAAGAAGAGATCTACTTTGATCAAGTCACCTAGATTTGTGGATGTTTACATACTGTATGCTTAGGCATTTGTCAAAGAGTCATTACAATTCAAAATACAAAGAGGTTTAAAAAGTATATTCCAGTATAACAAAAGACTTGGCCTAAATTAGCATTTGTATAAGAAATTGATGTAAGGTCCCTATGTTATTTTGCAAGTCCAAACCACAATGCCCCATGGATCACAAACTAATTGAAATTAACCTTGCCATACATCAGACCAACGTTCCTCTTACAGTACCATCCATCTGACCAACTGTCCAACTAAAGCGGTAGCCCACACACCTACTGTAACTAACTTCTTCATCAGGACAGTCAACCAGCCAACTTCTCTAACTTGTGATGTCAAAGAATATGACAGATAGCGTCTGCCTACTTCTCCAAGTTTGAATATTTTTTTTAATTATTTCAATAAAACTGGGGTATTATTATTTTATTCACCATTTTCAAATATAACCAAAAAGGGAAGAATTAAAATGTAGACTATAAGAAGTGGAAAAAAACAACCCAACAAAATAATTATATTTCTCAATAGTTTTCCTGTGTAAATGATGTTGTGCCATAAACAGGAATATAACGTATCTAAATATGGTAGTTAGCAACAATATAGTAACTATTACATTACTGTTTAATTATGTAACATTTTCTCAAAGGAGTGTTTGAGACCGGCAACACTAATTGCTTATTTCATTGTAACAATCCTTCAATATACAGATGGGTCCACATTTATCTTGACCTTTAATAGGATTAACTGAGACTGGCCAATCGGACTTAATCCCCTGCTGTAATGACTTAATCCCCTGATGTATTGTTCTCTGTATTGTATTGCAGTTGAGAACAATAGATGAAGGGTTTATGCTAATAAATCATGTTGTAACTAGGCGCAGAAAACTAGTCAAGATAATGGTAGACCCATCTGTAACATGCACCCACTAGCTTTAAAAAAGAAAATTCTGTTATGAAGTTACAGTATATAATGTAAATTCTTATATAAACAATCAAATGCTGTGAATGTAAGGGCATTTCATACATATATTAGGCAAATGTGACTTCAATAAGAGTGAATTCTTTAAAAAGATAATTTATGTTGGATATACTATTTGTCACAGTGTGGTTCTATTTCATAGCATTTTCATAAGGTCTAAGAGTGCATTCATTGCTTTATGGTCCCAATAAAGGGAATCCATTTTGTCAAGTTGGCACCCGTGTTGGTGTAAGAAGCAGTATATTGTACTGTAATAATTGATTAATACCCACAATGTATGTTATGTACTGAGGGAACTATTGTAGCTGACCCCATGCTGGTGAGCTGCTTAGTTTCTCGCATATGCTACAGTATAAATATAAGTGTCCATGATTCAAATATATATGCTTGTAAATATTAATAAAACAAAAAAACATTATTTATTTGTTTTTAGAAACTTAAAAGAGAATATTTTAATATATGACCATCACGATTTACATCCACAATCTGACCTGTGATGTGCGGTCAGGGGAGGCAGGGAAGGCAGAACCTAACCTGTCATACTCCAGTGTAGTCCAGAGTTTTGACTATAAGAATAATACAAATTAGATATTTAGAACTTATAACATCATCTTTGTGTTGTTCTATATCACAGGTTCTCAAACTCGGTCCTCAGGACCCCACACGGTGCATGTTTTGCAGGTCTCCTCACAGAACTGCAAGTGAAATAATTAGCTCCACCTGTGGACCTTTTAAAATGTGTCAGTGAGTAATTAATACACCTGTGCATCTGCTGGGTTGCCTGCAAAACATGCACTGTGTGGGGTCCTGAGGACCGAGTTTGAGAACCCCTGTTCTATATAATACAATCATCTTTGTATTATTCCAATCATTTTTAGAATCATGGCTGTATTATTCTAATCACGTTTATGTGTGCAATTCTGGCTGTGACACTAGCCAGTGCCCCGACCTCACCGCACTTCACTGGATCTGACACTGTGCAAAATGACAAAGAGGGAGATGTATTAAGCCTTGGAGAGAGATAAAGTACCAGCCAATCAGCTCCTAACTGCCATTTTACAGGCTGTCTTTGAAAAATG